>NC_056730.1:870291905-870891905 GCF_019279795.1 Protopterus annectens | reverse complement strand
GCGGGACTCTTGCCCCCGGACTCGGCTTTGGCCTCCACCCCGTTGGTAGTTACCGCTTCGGCGGTTGCTGCCTTACCTGCTCCCCCTCCTCCTCCCGGGATTCAAACTCCCTCTACGGGTTCGGCGGAGAGGGAAGTGAGGAAGAAGGACCGGAGAGAGAAGCACCATAAGCGGCGGGCCGAGACCTCCGTCTCGGCCCCGCCGGCTAAGCGAGCTTCTCCTCCGGCCTCTGTGGGCTGCTGGCTCTCCTCCTTCTCGGCTCCGGTCCCCATCCTTTTCACTGGGGCCTGAGGAGGAGGAGACCCGATCTCCTTCGAGGCTATCGAGGCGGTACTCAAGGCCTATCTCGGTAGCCTCATCGAGGTCTACCTATAGTCTCTCCGACACTGATCTGGACCGGATGATGCGAAGGTTCATCCAGGCCCAGATGCAGATGGGAGTGCTCCTGCCCCCCCCGGGGGGGGAGCTCGACCCCATTTTTCAAGCCCATAGCTCCTTCTCCGACCCGCTACCTGGGCTCAGAGCGTTCGGAGCCGGGCAGCTTCGGAGCCGGGGGTGGGTCGGCACTGACAGTACTAGGTACTTCGGATCCGACCCTGCCCTCGAGTGTTTCGGATCCGATCTCTCGGAGCCTTGCTCCGAGCTTCGGATCCGGGGGACTCAGTGTGCCTTCGGCGCCGTCCGTGTCAGAGCACACTGGTCCCTCGGATCCGAGGGGCTCGGCGCCGGCTCCGATCCACTCCTCGGATCCGAGGGGGAGCCGACTGTCGGATCCTTTGGTCGAGGCTGGCTCCCCTTCGGCTTTTGATGTAGTGGAGAGGGCTCTGTTGAGGGCTTCTGGACCCCCAGCACTTGCTTCGGCTCCGTCCCGCACTCCATCTGCTCTGGGTCAGGCTTCCGTCACCCGGCCACTGGGACAGCCCGTTTCAATGCCCCAAGCAGTTCCTTTGGAACTAGACACTGCTTGCGGGTGCTCCTCGGACAGCCCCCCCCCCCCCGAGGAAGCACCTCGCAAGCACACGTGTAAAAGGAGGCACATAGACTCCCCCGAGTCTTTAACTGAAGACACGGACTTGGAGGAAGGGGAAGGCTCCCCAAGATCACCACCTGAGGATGTCTCCTTTGGAGACATCATGGAAATGCTTCGTATAAGAGGTGGGTGGTCTGTCCCAAAGTCTTCCTCGGACGAGTCCGTGTTCTTGGAGGCATTTGAAGTGGGCCTGTCTACCTCTTGGGTGTCCCCTCCTGCCGACCCCCTGGTGGACCTCATTACCACCAGGGCGTGGAAGGAACCGGACACCGTGGAGCCAATCCCCAAGAGGCCAGACAGGATTCTTAGCCCCCCTGCTGACCGTGCCCACTGGAGCAAGGGACCCCCGGTAGATGCCATGTTGACAGCAGCAGCCACTAAGAGGGAACTCGCTCAGGAGAGTCCCTCAGTTCATCCTCCGAGCAAGGAGTCTCGGATGATGGACCGCTTGGGGAAGCGAATGTTTAGTTCAGCGACCTTCTCAGTGAGGGCGCTCAACTATCTGGCACATGTTGTTAGGATGCAACGCAATCATATCAAGGAATACGCTGCATCCCCCCCAGAGTCCATGTCGGAGGAGGACAAACTTTTGCACTCCACCCGTATGGCCACTCTTCGTTCCGTGACCAATACCTCTATGCGGTTACTTTCCCATGCTACTGAGGGAGCCGCTAGAGCTGCAGGAGTAGGCCTAGTCACGCGACGCCAGGCCTGGCTCCGCCATTGCGATTTCACGGAGCCCTTCAAGGCGTCATTCGTGAATGCCCCTTTTGACGGTTCTGCCCTTTTTGGCAAGACGGTTCGCGACACCTTGGTCCAGAGCGAGAAAGACGGGAAGACGCTGTCTGCCGTCGGAGTCCGCTTCTCTGTGCCCCAGAGGTCCTACTCTAGGAACCAAAAGGGCCAGAAGAAGATGTGGTTCCAGAAGTCGCAGCAATCCCAACCTGCTCCGGACAACCAGTCCTTCCGTGGCAGAGGAGGACAGGGAGGACGCCGCCCCAGAGGCAGAGGGGCTCCCAGGAATTTCGGGTCCAGAGAACCTTTCTCTGAACGGCCCGCGCAGCAACCCTGAGGGGTTGCCCGACTGCTCCCCTCTGGAGGCAGTCGGGGGACGTTTTTCGGAGCACCTAGTGGCATGGGAGTCCATAACATCAGACCGCTGGGTCCTCCGCATTATATCCAGAGGATACAAAATCCCTTTTCTTCACGTTCCAAAGCTAAAATCCCTCCCCGACGTTCCACCCGATCAGAGGGAGGCCGCTTCAGCAGAAATTGGCCATCTGCTGAGGAAAAGAGCCATCCAGCCCGTCCCCCCTGACCAGATCGGATCAGGGTTCTACTCCAGGTTCTTTTTAGTGCCAAAAAAGATGGGGGACCTAAGACCAATTTTAGACCTGTCCCTATTAAACCTGGCAGTTCCCAAGGAGAAGTTCCGAATGGTCACTTTGCAGTCCATCCTCCCCCTTCTGGGAGAGAATCACTGGATGTGCTCTATAGACCTCAAGGATGCGTACTACCACATACTAATGGACAGACGATCCAGGAGGTTTCTTCGCTTCCGGCTGGGAGCCAGTCACTACCAGTTCAGGGTCCTTCCCTTTGGTCTCACTACAGCCCCCAGGGTGTTCACCAAAGTGTTAGCAGTGGTTGCGGCCCACCTGAGGCTTCAGGGGGTGCAGGTCTTTCCGTACCTGGACGACTGGCTTCTCACCACCCCAACAAGGCATCTACTATCCTTGGCAAGAGACTCCTTTCTTCATCTAGCTCCCTGCCTAGGCATCACGATAAACGTAGGAAAGTCCAACCTGGCCCCTACTCAGTTGATAGAATTCATAGGTGCCAGGTTAGACACGAGGAAGTTAAGAGCCTTTCTCACAACCGACAGAGTTCGGAATCTGCGATTCCAGGTGCGCGCCATCCTTCACTCCAGCTCATTTCTGGCGGAATTGGTCCTGAGGGCACTAGGGTCCATGGCGGCAGCGATTTCTCTTCTCCCACTTGCCCGCTTGAACATGCGGGTTCTTCAGTGGACACTTCAAGTACAATGGTCATATCTTTCTCTCCCCCTGCATCACCCCATTGCAATCAGCAAGGCTTGCAAGCGGTCTCTCTTGTGGTGGCTCCATTCCCAGGATCTCCACGGAGGCCGCCCCTTTTGTGCATCTCCCCCTCTCGCCACATTGACCACGGACGCCTCCCGCCTCGGGTGGGGGGGGGGCATTTTGTGGGCCGGACGGTCCAAGGCACGTGGAACGACTCAGAGACCTCCCTGCATATCAATGTTCTGGAGATGAGAGCGGTGCTCTTGGCGTTGCAAGCACTTCAAGCCTTTCTTCCCCTGGGAACAATTGCGATTCAGTCAGACAACATGTCGGTGGTCTGGTACATCAACAAACAGGGGGGAACCAGGTCTTACCCTTTATGTCGAGAAGCCATGAGAGTGTGGGAATGGGCGATCTCCACCAACCGCTTTCTCATCGCAACGCATATTCCGGGTCGGTCCAACATCCTTGCGGATAAGCTCAGTCGCACCATTCTCTCCCCGTACGAGTGGTCTCTCAGTGCTCAAGTAGCGAAACGTATCTTCGCACAGTGGGGAACTCCTTGTTGCGATCTCTTTGCTTCTCCCTTAAACACCAAGTGCGACAGTTTTTTCGCTCTAATCCCTCCTCCAGGGGATTCCCCGAGAGACGCTCTGGTGCATGCTTGGCCTCCCGGTCTTCTCTACGCATACCCCCCTTTGCCTCTGACGCTCCAGGTTCTTCAGAAAGCATCTCGGTTGGGGTGCAGAATGATCCTCATAGCCCCATTCTGGCCTCGGCAGATCTGGTTCCTTTACTTAAGGTCTCACTCAGTGAATCCACCTTGGATTCTAGATCCCATTCCGGATCTGATATCACACCCATCGAACCTACCAACTCCGAACCTGGACAGCCTGAAGCTGACTGCTTGGCTGCTCCAGTTCCACTCCTAATCAGGACTCCCAGTATCTCGTCTCCCGTTAAGGCCATTCTGGTAGCGGCTCATAAACCCTCTACCAGAAAAATTTACCGCAGTAAATGGAAGCGATTCTCCATTTGGGCGGAGTGGCAGGGTCTAGATCCCTTCACGGTTCCCCTTCCTTTGGTGCTAGACTTCCTTACCACTCTTTTTAATGATGGCGCCAGTAGTTCCACGGTCAAAGTTCAGCTAGCGGCCATTTCTCATTATCATGTTGGTCATGACTCTGGGCCTCTTATGTCTGCCAAGTTATGTAAAATCTTCCTAAAAGGCACCTTTCTGCTTAGACCCCCTGTCAAGCAGGCGATTCCACCATGGGATCTTTCCTTGGTTCTTCAGGCCTTGACCGCTCCCCCCTTCGAGCCTGCGGCCACAGTAGATCTAAAATTCTTATCTCTTAAGACTGCATTTTTAGTAGCCATTACTTCAGCCAAAAGAGTTTCGGAACTTCAAGCTCTGTCCATAAAGCCGCCTTACTTGATCTTCCATCCGGACCGCGTGTACCTCAGGATCAATCCCTCTTTTCTTCCTAAGGTAGCTTCGGAAGCAAACATTAATCAGTCCATCAACCTCCCTGTTTTCTTTCCTAAATATCAGAACAAAGGCGAGTACAAGCTGCATTCATTGGATGTTCACAGGCAGCTTCATTTTTATCTTAACAGGACAGCTGGTCACAGGCAATCCGACCAATTGTTCATTTCCTTTGCTAAATTCAATCTGGGTAATCCAATTTCCAAAGTCTCCCTGTCACGCTGGATTTCCCAGTGTATTCTATTACCTTACCAAGCTTCCGGGACTGAGTCCATGCTCATTCAACCCGCTCTGTTTCTACCTCAGCGGCCTTTAAGGCTAGGATTCCTCTGGATGACATTTGTTCAGCAGCCACTTGGGCTTCATCTCATACCTTTATTTCTCATTACAAGCTGGATATCACATCTAGAGGTAGAGCATCCTTTGGCTCCGCGGTGCTCTGGAATATCCTTCCATGACGGCCGCCCAAGACTCAGGTAGCTGGGGACTCTGTCCCACAGGTTGCTGACAAATGAATCTCCTACTTCAGATTTACAAGTTATGTACTTACCATAACGTTCCATCTGAGTAGGTGGATTCATTTGTCTGCAACCATCCCGCCCTCCTATCCCCCTGGCCTTGTCAGTTTCCTGCATAGAATGTGTTACCCTTTGCTAGGGTATTTGATACAGGGCAAACTCGATCTGAGGTCATGTAGGGAGAGCAGGGCATTATGGGTGAGGGGAGGAGCTAGGAGCTCGGATCCATAGCTGGATAAACCATGCCGATTTGGATCCGATATCGGATCCATAACCCACAGGTTGCAGACAAATGAATCCACCTACTCAGATGGAACGTTATGGTAAGTACATAACTTCTAATTTGAGGAGAGTGCCACGTACAAGAGAATATGCCAGTACCCATTCTGCACACATATCACAGTTTGGTTACAATTATGGTTATGAGAGTTATGATTTCTTTTCCTGTTGTGCTAAACAGTGGTCAGGGAACATGTCATCAGGGTAAGTAATACCTCACTTTGAAGGCAGTATTAGTTACAGGATGGAAAAAGAACTGTCTGTTTGCTCGACAAATGTACAGATATCACATTATGTTTAGGACTTTTGTTATCGAGAATTATGATATTGCGTCATATTTGGTGAATAACTGTCAGGGAACATGTCAGCATGCTTAGTAGTAGCTCATTTTGAAGACAGTATTACTGCTTACAAGATATAAAAAGAACCATGTCTGCATGCTGTACGTATGTCCAGCTATCACAGTTTGTTTGGGAACATGGTTATGAGAATTATGATGTTCTTCATCTCACATTGCTGCAGTCCTTACACTTGGGTAGTCCGCTGTCCTCGGTCAGCCCGAATATCAAAGTATAAGGCTGACGTCGGTCAAGGCGCATTTGACTGACATCAGGACGTCAGGGTACAAATGCGCATGACCGACGTCATATCCTCAGTCTTTTTTGCCGCATGGTCCGATGCAGAAGCAGCGTTGCAAGTGCCGGTTGGCGTTCTGAAATTGTTCGATTTCGGAGTTTCAGACCGAATCAAAGTTGGCTAAGTACCCCGTTGGGGAATATTTTAGTTTTTCTTGCCTCAGTGGTTTACCGGATGTCAGAAAAAGTGAATAATTGTATTTCTTGTGGGAAACAGATACCGCATAGAGACTACCATACTTTGTGTATTCCTTGTTTAGGGCCTGAGCACGACGTTGTTGGGTGTCGCTCTTGTGCTAGATTCAATAAGCGCACTATTAAGAGGAGATTAGATTGTGCCAGGTTAGTCTTGAGCGGTGCAATTATAAAATGCCGTCGGATGCTCCGACGCCCGCTTCTTCGAAGAAGCGCAAGGACAACGCTGTTAAACCTAGGCTAGAGGAACCGTCAGTACCGGACGTCGGTTCTTTAGAGGTGTCGGTGGAGCCGGTGGTTCCACCGGAGGTTTCTTTGGGTTCCCAGGGAGAGACTTTGTTGTTGCAGGATGTGGCCTCTCAGGAGGCAGGCCAGGCTGATGGGGCTTCTCAAGTTACTATTCTCCCCTCCCTGCCTAGGGTGGTTAGGCCCTCTCCTTCTGTTTCCAAGGCTTCTCCCAGGGGCAGGCCAGGTTTAGCTTCAGTTGGTGTTACCCCTAGTTCTTCAGGGACTGTGCCCAAGAAGCATATGCTTAAAATGGCAGAAGATTTGATTACTTTGATTAGGGTTCTATGCCCCCTCCTGATAAGAGACCTAGGGTGGAGCCTGAGTTAGGGAGTTTTGAGCAGGCTTCAGATGTTTCAGAGTCTTCGGCTGAAGACTTGCAGGAGTACTCTCCTTATTCTGATTCTGATGTGGATGATTCTACTCCTTCTGCTTCTCCTCCTGAGGATTTTTCTTTTCAGAAACTCTTCATTCCATGAGGGAGCATTTTAAGTGGGAAGGTCAGGACTTCTCTGATTCCAGGAAAAGGCTTAGGGAATTTTTGTTTTACCCCAGCATAGGCCTTTGGCTATACCTCCTGTTTTGGATGTAGTGGAAGATGTTTTACAGAGGCTTCTCTTAATCCTGATTCTTTGCCTCCTGCTCCTGTTAAACCGGATAGGTATTACAGGGTGCCTGAAGCTCATAAGTTTCTTTTAAGAGTCCTAGGGCAGACCCAGAAACTGTTAGCCAGGGGCCTAAAGGTGTTAAGGCTTCTGTTGTAAAGAATCCGGTTCCTGCAGACAAAGAGGCCAGGGCCTTGGATAGATGGGGAAAGAAAGTTTATACTTCTTCCACTCTTGCTATGAGGGCGTTGAATTGCCAGTTTCACATGTTGAAATACCAAAACTATCTCCTTTCACAATTGAAGTCTAAGGTTGATGCTCTGGCAGAAGGTATTGATTGTAAAGAGTTGCAAGATTTAGTACATGTTTCTGAACAGGTGGGTAAGCATTCTTTGCAATGTGGTTTTGATGCTGTACAGGCCTCTTCTAGGGTGGCTGCCACTGGGTCAGTTCTTCGCAGGCACGCCTGGCTGAGGGATCAAAATTTATCTGAACATGTTAAAACAAGGATTTTAGATGCTCCTTTACAATATGACGTGTTGTTTGGTCCTCCTGTTGAGGCAGTTTTAAAGAAAATGGAAGACAAGGCTAAGTCTATGCAGACTGTTAAAGATTTTTTGCAGGTCCAGCCTCCAAAGTTTAGTAGAAATTGGCCTACTAAGGGGTGGACGTATCCTTCTTATGATTCCCAGTCTAGGGGTAGATCTAGACGTGGTAGGGTAGAGCTCAGGGCTCTTTCAGGCCTAGAACAGGGAGTTCTCCTGCACAGTCTTGGTGAGGGCAGGGGTCAGTCCTTTCGTAAACAGACCCAATGACCTACCTTTTCAGCTGCCAGAGCCTTCTCGTCTGGCAGCACCTTTGGGAGGAAGGTTGGCACTTTTCAAAGAAAATTGGAGTTTAATTACCCAAGACAGATGGGTATTGGATATCATACACCACGGTTACAGGTTTTATTTCCATACCTTGCCTCCTTTCAAAGGCATGCCAGACGTTCCTCCTCAACAAAGAATAGAGGCTCACAAGCAAGTTTCTCTGTTACTCCAAATAGGGGCCATACAGCCAGTCCCTATGCCAGAAGTGGGCCTAGGATTTTATTCTCGCCTGTTCCTAGTACCAAAGAAGGGGAACACGTGGAGACCAATTTTGGATTTATCTACCCTCAACACTTATCTGGACATTCCCAAGTTCAAAATGTTGACGTTACAGCAGCTTTTACCTCTGCTGGGCAAAGATCATTGGATGGTAACTTTGGATCTCAAGGAGGCTTACCTTCATGTTCCTATCAGACTAAGTTGCAGGAAGTATCTGCGTTTTCGAGCTGGGACTTCTCACTATCAGTTCTCTGCATTGCCCTTTGGCTTATCTACTGCGCCCAGAGTGTTCACGAAAGTTCTGGCTCCAGTGATAGCTTTCTTCAGGCTAAAAGGAATACAGATCTATCCTTATTTGGATGACTGCCTGATTCTGGCTCAAGGAAGGGAAGAGCTTCTTCGTCATTTGGAATATGTGATAGCAGTGCTAAGATGCCTGGGGTATTCTGTGAACGAAATAAAGTCCAGTCTAGTACCCTCTCAAGACATGTGCTTTCTGGGTGTGAGACTGAATACAGCATCCCAGAAGGCCTTTTTAAACCCGGACAAACAAAAGAGTCTATCCCTTTACTTCCATCAGCTATCTCATCAGTCCGGGCTGACTGCAAGGACAGTCCTTCAAGCCTTAGGGTTCATGGCATCTTGTATTCTGGTGCTTCCCAATGCCAAACTGCATATGAGGAAGCTGCAATGGTATCTCAAAAATGTATGGACACAGCACTGCCAGGATCTAGACACTGTCATTCAAATAATACCTTGCATTCAAAAGGAATTTTTGTGGTGGGCTCAGGAATGTCACCTAAACAAGGGACTCTCTGTGACCCGGCCAGAGGCGAGTCAGATTTTAACGACAGATGCCTCAGACAAAGCTTGGGGAGCTCATCTAAATGGAAAGTGGATACAAGACAAGTGGCCTGCCAGACTACAACATCTACATATCAACCTGAAGGAGATGTTAGCAGTCCAGTTTGCATTAATAGCTTTCAAGGATTTACTTCTTCCAGGGCAGGTGTTGATTCTAACAGACAACACAACTGTCATGTGGTACATCAACAAGCAAGGGGAGCATTCTTATCCTCTATGCAGGCAAGCAATGATTTTGTGGGAGACTGCTCTCAGTTTACAGCTCAATCTTCAGGCAAGGTTTCTGCCAGGAGCACAGAACTCCTTAGCAGATGTGTTGAGCAGACGAATTATGGATCCCCACGAGTGGAAATTGGATCCTCATGTGTTTCAGAAATTGACAGTGTCTTGGGGAACTCCAGGCATAGATCTGTTCGCTTCTCCACTAAACCATCAGCTGCCAAAGTTTTGCACAAAAAGGTTTCATCCCACAGCTTGGAAAGTGGATGCTCTTTCTTTCAATTGGAGCAATCTTCATGTGTATGCCTTTCCACCTCTGCCTCTCCTCCCAAAGGTACTTCTAAAGGTCAGACAGGACAAGCCAAGGATGATTTTAATAGCTCCAGATTGGCCTCGACAGCACTGGTACCCATTACTGAGAAGTCTGGTACGGAAGCCTCCATGGCCTTTGCCTTCGATTCCACACCTGTTGTCACAGGAGGACAGCCATTTGCTGAATGTCAAACTTCACTCTCTTCACCTAACAGCCTGGCATATTCTGTTTTGAACCATAGAGGGTCTCAACTTCCACAACAAGTTTTGAATGTGATTTTGGAAGCTAGAAGGCCTAGTACAAGGAAAGTGTACGCAGATAAATGGAAGAGATTTTTATTTTGGAGTGCAGCAAAAGATTTTGATGTTTCTGAGCCTAATTTGAGTGTGGCTCTTCAATATCTTACTGAGTTACTGGACAAAGGTTTGTCTTTCTCTTCTATTAAGGTTCATGCTGCAGCAATTTCGGCTCACTATGATTGTGACCCACCATTGTTTTCTCATCCTTTGTTCAAGCAATTTCTTAGAGGGGCAAAGAATATAAGACCCCCACGAAGAGCTCCTACTCCTGCTTGGGATCTCAATTTTGTGTTGGAGAAACCCACTCTACAACCTTTTGAGCCTGCAGCTACTTCTGAGTTGAAATATTTATCATGGAAGACTGCTTTTTTGTTGGCAATTACCTCCGCAAGAAGGGTTTCTGAATTGCAGGCCCTTATGGCGGTTGAGCCTTTCTTAATTTTCCATAAGGATAGGGTATCTTTACATACTAATCCTTCCTTTATGCCTAAAGTGGTTTCTAGTGTGGCTTTAAACCAAACTATTCATTTGCCTACTTTTTATGCAAATCCCCAAAATAAAGGGGAAAAGATTTTGCACACTTTAGATGTACACAGGCAGTTGCGATATTATTTGGACAGAACTAAAGGGTTCAGGCAGTCTCAGCAGTTATTTGTTTCTTTTGCTTTGAGTTCTCAGGGCAAGCCTGTGTCAAAACAAACTATTTCTAAGTGGATTGGGTTTTGCATTGCTTTCTGTTATTCCCATCATGGCAAGGAGATTCCAGCCGGGATTAGGCCTCATTCCACTAGAGCTACTGCCACTTCGACAGCTTTTTGAGGGGGGTGGCAACCAAGGATATTTTGGAGGCAGCTACTTGGAGTTCAGTGCATACTTTCTCTAGGCATTATCACCTGCCGCTTTACTCTAAATCCAGGGCTGGTTTTGCCACTGCTGTTTTGCAGGGCATTTTGGCAGCTCCTGCTTCCTTATAGTTTGGCCATCCTCCCATACCTCTGCTTTGGGATTCTACCCAAGTGTAAGGACTGCAGCAATGTGAGATGAAGAACATAGTACAGTTTTGTACCTACCATAAATGTAGATGTTCAAGATCCACATTGCTGCAGTCCAATACCTCCCTCCTTCCCTCTGTAGTTAGAGGTGGTTGTGTGGGTTGAGTTGTACATATTGTGTATATAGTGTATATTTTGTACATATAATTAGGGCAAGGGTGCTTGGATGTTTGTTTGCTGTCTTTTGGTTTTGACCTTTATTTTTAGGGTCTTCTGACATCTGGGGCAAGAAAAGACTGAGGATATGACGTCGGTCATGCGCATTTGTACCCTGATGTCCTGATGTCAGTCAAATGCGCCTTGACCGACGTCAGCCTTATACTTTGATATTCGGGCCGACCGAGGACAGCGGACTACCCAAGTGTAAGGACTGCAGCAATGTGGATCTTCGAACATCTACATTTATGGTAGGTACAAAACTGTACTTTATTTATTCATATTTTGCTAAATAGCTTTATCGGGGAATATGTCAATGGGGTAAGTAAAACCTCATTATTGAAGGAAGTATCAATAGTTACAGGATGGAAAAATAACTTTGTATGTTGGACAAATGTACAGATATATTTTGTTTAGGACTTGGAGTATGGAAATTATGATTTGTTTCATATTTTGGCAAATAAATTTGCCAAGGAACATGTAATTGTGCCAAGTGATACCTCATTTTGAAGACAGTGTTAGAACTTACACAATTCTTTTATCATGTTATATGTATACTGTACATGTGTACATATATCACAGTTTATGTAGGACTTGGGTTATGGAACATGATTTTTTTTTCATATTTTGGTAAATAACTTTGCCAGGGAGCATGTAATTGTGCCAAGTGATACCTCATTTTGAAGACAGTGTTAGTCCTTATGATATGATAAAATAACTGTGTCTGTATACTCTACACATATACAGATATCAAAGTTTGTTTAGGACTAAGGCTATGAAAATTGATTCTTTTTCATATTTTGATAAATAACTTTGCAAGGGAACATGTGAATGTGCTAAGTAATACCTTGTTTTGAAGACTGTCTTAATAGTTACAACATGATAAAAGAACTGTGTCTGTATGCCGTGCACGTGCACATGAACATATAAGGACATATTTTATGGAAGTTATGATATTTTTTTACATATTTTGGTAAAAAAACATTGCAAGGGAGCATGTCAATGTCCCAAGTAATAACTCATTTTGAAGACAGTATTACTCCTTACAACATGGTAAAAGAACTGTGTCTGTATGATGTACACATGCACAGATATCACAGTTTTAGTCTTGTATGATTATGAAAATTATACATTTGCAATATTTCTCATTATTATCCCCTTATCTTTGCAAGGGAGCATGGTGATGACACAAATGAGGCATCATTTTGAAGCTGACATTGAGCCACACAATTTGTATACTGATATGTTGTCTCTGTCTGTTACAGGTGATGAGATATTATGCTTTGTTTAATTATCAGTTATGACAAATATAATGTTAGTAACATTTCTGTGAATATCTCAATAAAGGAGCATCACACAGTAATGGTTAAGGTATTTGAGCCGTGCTGGTACAGTGGTAGCATTGTTGCCTCACAGCAAGAGGTTCTCCTGTTCGATTCACGGCTGGAGTGCCTTCTGTTTGTAGTCTGCATGTCCTCCCCGCGGTCGAGTAGCCTCTGAAAGACATGTGTGAATGGGCATGCCTTCGCTGAAGGTTGGGCGTTGGGCTGGCAAATCGGCACCATAAAAAAATCTGTTGCCAGCCATTAGCTGAACGGAGTTTCGCTGTGGCGACCCCTAACCGGGAAAAGCCGAAAAGGCAAACAACACCACAGTAATGGTTAAGATATCATTTTAACACTGACATTCATACAGACAAATGCCGCGGTGGTACGGCGGTAGTGTTGTTACCTCACAGCAAGAAGTTCTCCCGTTTGATTCCCGGCGTGGCTTGGGAGTGACTTCTGTCTGGAGTCTGCATGTCCTCCCCGTGGTTGGGTAGCGTTCAAAAGACATGCGTGCATAAATGGGCATGCCTTCGTTGAAGGTTGGGCATCGAGCTGGCACCTCGGCGTTTCGTAAAAATCTACTGTCAATCATTAGCGGACCGGAGTTCCGCTGTGGCGACCCCTTACCGGGAAAAAGCCGAAAGACAAACAACAACAACAATGGGTCTACATGGTACAATTCACCAAGATATTGTGATTTGTTGTACCAAAAAGGTAAAAAATCTGCACAATATCAGCATTCCTTGACAAATATTTAATAATGACTTGGATACACACTGTCAGCATTTACACTGTTGGAAAGGTCAGCATCTGCTGAACAACTTTTGCATTTTTAGTCTAGCTATTACGGTTAAAGAGTTATGAACATTTGTTTTCTGTAGGGTATTACAAACAGATTATCTAAAAATGAGCTCAGGCTGCACTGTTGTTCCTATGGTGGAAGTAATCGGGCAGCATTTTCTGAGCTGCTCCAGAGTGAATGAGTTAATCTTGTAAGTGAATTAAGTGCAACTGTAAGTAGGCAGGTACCTTGTAAGTACCTCTACTCCCAGTGCTTATTTTGTCTAGGGAATGAACATTATTACAGAAATGGTCAGATCTGTTAGTCATTTGTTCCTAAAACTCTCTGTACTCTTCTTTCTGTTAAATACTTACTCAGAAGTCTGACATATGAAGTGCCTCATGCAATCCAAGATGACGAACCCTCAGCCTTGGATGTCACACTAGTATCAAAAATAAAAAACTTCAAAAAGGTAAGACCTGAACCTTTTATTTGCCCAGTCCATTTCGGTCACACCCATTAAGATGCTGCAGGAATCCATGGTACTTCCAACTCCTTTTGAAGCAGCCGCTGCTGTGGCACCACTTGACACCTGTATGGTGTATGACTCTTGCTTATCCTATGAAACAGTTCATGCCAAGACAGTTGAGAAGAGGGAACTGAGGGTCATCATTGCAGAGGACTTGAGGGCATTCCTCAAGTCCTTGTGAGAGAAGAGGTGCCCTGTACTTTGAGGTCTGACAGGGCTCCAACCCTCTACAATTTGTTAGGGCAGGCGTCACCCTGAAGAAAAAGAAACCAAAAGCTAAAAATGTTTCTCCTGTTCAGACATAGCAGGAAAAGGAATGGATGGAGTTCTCAAAGGGCCTGTATAGGGCCATCTTGTCTCTGAAACTCCATCTTACCTTTCATTTCCTTCTGTCTGTCATTCTCTCCCCCCCCCCAGAAGAGAGAGAGTATGAGTCTTCATTTGAGGAGGAATCTGATTCTGATGAAGACTCCATAGCTTATTTATCACAGATTCATTTTTCTGGTATAGGTTGCCTTTGATGATTAAGACACTGTGCCACCTCTCTCCTCCACTGAGGATTTTTTTTTGATGGAAACTATAATTGAAATAATGCAGCACTTTGCTTGGGAATCAAAACAGGTATCTGATATATAGAAATTGTTCTACAATTTGCTGGAGGTAGGGGCTAATACACCTACTCTGATCTCTCTACTCTTGAAGGCTTTCCTGGACTCTTTTGCATCCACTTTTGATTCCCAGCCTTCAGTACCCAAGAAGCCTGATATGTTTTATAAGATCCTGAGTACCTTGTTTCTTCACAAAAATTCCTGTGTCAGATTCTTCTGCATTTTCCATTTCTACTTAAAAACCTACTAAACTTCTGCCAGCAGTTAATGTTTTGCAGTCTGACAGAAGTAGTAGGGCCATGCATGGAAAGAAGGTTTATACTTTTGCCACTCACACTTTCAGAGTTCTAAATTACCTAACTCAAATGAGAAAATACATTTTGTCTATTTTAGGAGATGTTATAGGATCATGAAAAGTTACTAGGCTAATGGCCCTAGGGCCCTTACAAACCTAGCTAAGTTCTATCCTTATTTCCATGATCAGCACCCATTGCCCTTGTCCAGGAGGAACACAGGTGAACCCCCCTGGGTGAATTTACTGTTACCCATCCAGTCATCTAGATTGCATTTGGAGAGGGCCAATGAGGTGCTCTGTTTGACATGAAGTGGGAGTCTGTTCCAAAGGTGTGGCAACCTCTGTCCCTCCAGCAGGTTCTGTTAATGTCACATACCAGGTTAAGGTCTTTAGAGAGAGTAACCCATGTACCAGTTGACTTGCGGCTATGCAGAATTTCCAATAAAGCAGGGTCAGAGATTGCCTTATATGTGAGTTAGAGATCATCTCTAAGTAGTCTGTATGAAACAGAATAAAGTGACAGTGATTTCAGATGATCCACATAAGACAGATGCTGAAGACCTTGAATTTTCCTTGTGAGGAACCTTTGTGGTCTCTCCAATTGCTGCAGGTGCTTGGAAAGGTACATACCAAAAGGGGCGCTTTAGTCAATTAGTGGCCTGATGGGGGAAGAGTACAGGAAGGTTATAACTTCATTTTTCTGAAGGCAACACCCTTACTTATGAAATGAGCAATGTAGAATGCCCATCTTACCATTGTAGAGATATGGTGATGCTGTCAACCTGTGTGCCCAGGTCTTTCATCACTGAGCGCGTACTTAGGGTGTTGCTATTGATGTGGTAGTTAGCAGGAACATCGCTCTTATAGGGTTGACACCTTTTAAGCGGGCCAAAGTGGGCCATGGGGGTGTGGCCAATATGACATTGGCCACACCCTCTGCAATGATGTCATCACAGGAGCGGTGAAGGAGATGCTGTTATGGGTACGACGGATGGCTGTTGAAGTGGCTAGCTAGCTGCTGGAGTGGCTAGCTGGCCGGCTGCTGGAGTGGCTAGCTGACTGGCTGGCTGCTGGAGTGTCTAGCTGGCCGGCTGCTGGAGTGTCTAGCTGACTGGCTGGCTGCTGGAGTGGGTAGCTGGTTGGTGAGAGTAGCAGCTGGATGGATGAATGACTGGATGGATGGCACGGCTGAATGAATGCATTCCTGGCTGGATGGATGGCTGGCTGAATGAATGCATGCCTGGCTGGATGGATGGCTGGCTGCATGAATGGATGGATGGCTGGTTGGCTGCTGGAATCGATGGCTAGCTGCTGGAATGGATGGACAGCTAGCTGCTGGAATGGATGGATGGCTGGCTGCATGAATGAATGGATGGCTGGCTGCATGAATAAATGGCTGGCTGGCTGCATGAATGGATGGCTGGCTGCATGAATTGAATGGATGGATGGATGGCTGGCTGGATGCCTCATTAGAAAAAAAAACAAAACAAATCTGTCTTTTTTTTAGTGGCTGTAGAAGCGCTTAAAACAAAGTGCTCCTACAACCGCGATCTTTGCAGGGCTATTCCTGCCCCAGTCCCCACCCATTTCATGAATTGCAGCCAATTGCTGCATGAATTAAAGCACCTGGACCTAACAGGCAGCAGCTTTGCCTGCAGGTCCAGGTTGGTGACATAACTGAGTTGCCGTGGAAAAGCCGGAAGTAATTGCGGCTTTTCCACGGCAATTCAGTGCGATTGAAAAGTGGGACTTTTCAAGTCCCACTACTTTGTACAGCGGGCAACGGGATGAGGCAGCTCAACCCGTGAATGTCCCGCTGACAATGGGACGAGTGGCAACCTTACGCTGTTACAGAAAGGGATGAAAATAAATTTTTTTGCATTGAGTTTAAGGCCATGACTTTGGCACTAATCATTTGCCTGTGTAAAACCTTCTTGTAGGATGTTGACATCATTTGGAAATTCTACGAATGTTTCCAATTTGCAGTCATCAGCAAACTTTGTCAGCCCCAGGCCTTTAATTTTTTTTTTTGTACTTCAGTAGAGGTCCCAGAACGGATCCCTGTGGAACACCACTGGTTACAGGTCTGCTGTTGGAGGTGGATGCCCCTATTTTAACTATATGTTTATTTAGTATTTATTTTATTTTACATTTGTATGTGTTTTATCATTGAGTTCGTTAGTGACCCATCTTATGATATAAGGGTTGATACCTAGCTGTGTCAGTTTGTCAATGATGCCTGAGAGGGGGATAGTGTCAAAAGCCTTGGCTAAATCTAGGTAGGCTGTGTGCACAGATTTCCCCTCATCCAAGGCCTAAGTGACTATCTCGAAGAAGTCCACCAGATTAAACAGGCATGACCTCACTTTGACAAATCCAAACTGAGTTGGAACAAGTGTTTGGAGATTACCTATATCTTTGTTGATAAGGTCCGTTATGATTTGCTCCATGGCCTTGCAGATAAGGCTAGTCAGGCTAATAGGTCTGTAGTTCCCAGGGTCAGTGGAAGCACCACCTTTGTGCAAGGGAATAATGATGGCTGTTTTCCATTCAGCTGGGACAAGGCCGGTGCTTAGACTACGATCGAAAAGAGTACCCAATGGTGTTGCTAATTTTTGTTGGAGCCCATGTAAGATGTAACCTGGGATGTTATCAGATCCCATAGATGCTGTGTTTTTGGCCTTAGAGAGGCATTTACGACTGCTCTTTTTGTACCTGGGAAAACTGGCACAAAACTAAATCCCAAATTGCAAAGCAAACTTACCGAGAGCTTAGAATCAAAGCAAAGAAACAAATTAAACAGGACAAAATAAATGTATTACTCGGACATCCAAACTAAACACTAGAATAACCCTCAACAATTTTGCTCAGCAATTAACATACTCCTACCAGGCAAATAGCTCAGACAACCTTCATAGGTTCATAGGTGTGTACTAGGTTAATGGCCCTGGGGTCTTTAGAAGCCTAGCCCATAGGATTACCCTGGCATTGTGCCACCCGACCTTAGTTCCCAGTGCCTCTGTTGAGTAAAGCCACTGGGGAGTGATCCCTGAGGTGAATTTTCTATTTCCCTTCTTGAATAGGACCAGTGAGGTGCTCTGCTTCACATGCATGGCAAAACTATTCCATAGCATGGGCAGTCTCTGGGTTATAAACCTGTCCCCCCAGCATGTTCTGTTGATTGTGGTAATGAGGTTGAGGTTTCTGGAGCGTGTGGTGTGGAGGGATTGAGATTTCTTTAGATGTAGCATTTCTGACAGAGCTGGGTCAGACATGTCTTTGTAAGTCAAGCAGAGATCGCCTCTAAGTAGGTGATATGAGACAGAGAATAGTTGGAGTTTTTTTTAGTCTGTCCATATAAGACAAATGTTTAAGGCCTAGGATCCTCTTTGTGAGGTACTTTATTGGCCTCTCCAGTTGTTGCAGATGTTTAGTGAGGTACATACCAAATGGGGCATTGTACTCAATGACTGGCCTAATGAGGGAAGAGTATTTTGAGACAATTACCTCTTTCTTCCTGGATGCAAAACCCTTATTAATGACATGTGCCACATAGAAGGACTTTCTGACAACAGTGGCAATTTGGTGGTCAAAAGAGAGGTTGCTGTCAACCTATGTTCCCAGATCTCTTATAACGCCTTCTGTGTTCATGTAGAAATTCATGGGGACTGGGTTTTTGCCAAAGGGGATGTCACATTTTTTGGCATTACGCTTAAGGCCATGGTTCTGACACCAGTCATTGGTGTCAGTGAGGCCTTTCTGTAGGATGTCAACATCACTCGGGAAGTTAATAATAGCTCACAACTTGCAATCATTTGTGAACTTTGTCATCCAGAGTCTCTTTGTGTTGGCCTGGACTTCAAAGAAGTAGATACCAAACAGGAGAGGACCCAGGACCGAACCCTGTGGGACTCCACTTGTGACTGGTCAGCAGTCTGACTTGGAATCAGCTACTTTCACTCTGTGTGTTCTATCTGTGAGCCAGTTTGCAATCCACCTAGTGATATAGGGGTTGATGCCTAGCTTAGTGAGTTTTTCTATGATTCCTGAGTGAGGAATGGTATCAAAGGCCTTGGCCAGATCAAGGTAGGCTGTATTAACCACCTTGCCTTCATCCACAGCTCTGGTGACTGACTCAAAGAAGTTGACCAAGTTGAGCAGGCATGATCTACCCTTCACAAAGCCAAACTATGTGGGATCCAGAGTTTGGAGATTCCTTATGTCCTTGTTTATTAGGTCCATGATGATGTGTTCCATAGCTTTGCATATCAGACTCATCAGGCCAATGGGGCAATAGTTCCCAGGGTCTGTAGTTGCTCCTCCTTTGTGGAGAGGGATGACTGTAGCAGTGCGTCATTTGGTAGGGGCAAAGCCTGAGGTGAGACTGTGATTGAACAGGGCACACAGGTGAGATGCCAGTTCACTCTGTAGTTCATGTAGAACACAGCCAGGGATATTGTCAGGTCCCATAGAAGCTGTATTCTTGGCCTTGGACTGTGCTGTTTTAACCTGTGCATCAGTAATACTGGGTGTCTGGCAGTCTACTGTATTGTGACTGGTCCCTTGCGGGGGGAGAGGGGCACTGAATCTGTCGGCTAGTATATTGGCAATATCTGTTGGCTCAATGTAGGTGGTACCACTGTGCAGTAGCTCAGAACAAATCTGGGTATTGCCGTGGAGATTCTTTATATAACTATATAAGGCCTTGTGGTTTTCTTTACTATCTGCTGCAATCCTGTACATTGCTACCCAGTTCAACAAATAATTTACTGAAACTATTCTAACCCTCTCTAAAAATGAAACCTCCACTCCTACTCCAGCTACTCTTACACTGAGAAAAAATATCACCTTCTCCTTTTAACCTGCCTTTTTTCTGAGACAATAAAAAAAACTTCATAGGAAACCAAAACCCACTACACTAGCTGCAGAGAACTTACCAGCAGAGTTTTTAAGACTAGCTGCCGAAGGAATCATTTATCCAATATCCATTCTTACCAACAGATCTACATTGAAACACCAAGTACCTACCATTTTAGAAAACTTCCCACATTATTCCACTTCTTAAAGGAGGCAATTCAACTGATCTGTCTTAACTAACGACCAATTGCAATCCTATCATCTCTTTCTAAGATACTAGAGAGAATTGTACATAAGCAAGTCATGGACTACCTGTATATTAACAAGCTACTAACCAATACGCAGCATGGTTTCCACCCATACCACAGTACTGCCACTGCACTAATGTCATTTAGTAACACTACTATGGCATGGTTTCCACCCATACCACAGTACTGCCACTGCACTAATGTCATTTAGTAACACTGTCAACCTTCATTAAAACAGTAGTAAACATCTACCCTGTATCTTTCTAGACTTATCAAAAGCCTTTGTTGGGGTCTCATACAACAAACTTATAAATGCCCTCTCTGAGTTGAATTTGTTAGCCTACTCTTGCCTAGTTCCAGGGCTATCTAACTGGGCTCCAGCAAGCAGTATGTTGGCAACAAAATCTGTCACCCCTTCTTCCCTTGACTCTAGGGATTCCCCAAGGTTCTATATTAGGTGCCTTCTCTTCTCTGTATTTACAAACAACCTTCATACCTCAGCCTCAAATGCCTCAGTCATTCAGTATGCAGATCATTCTACAGTGATATGTACTGCTACTACACTACAGGAACTACAAATGCTAACACAAGAGTCCTACCTAGCAGTACAAACTTGGCTAAACAACTCCAACCTAATTCTGAACCCCAAAAAACAAACTCATGTTATTCCACCCCACTAAAGCTGCTGTACCCCTCTCTACTTTCAACACTGTATCAACAAACAACACCATCATCTCACCCTTACCTCACACCAGACTTCATAGGTGAGTACTGGGCTAATGGCCCTGGAGCCAATACAAGCCTAGCCCAAGAATATTCCCAGTCATCCTGTGGCCGGACGTTAGTTCCTTGTGCCCCTATCGAGCAAGGCTGTTGAAGTAATCCTTGGGGTGAATTTCCTGTTACCTATCCCCTCATCTAGATTTTTCTTGAAGAGGGCTAGTGAGGTGCTCTGCTTGACATGAATGGGGAGTTTATTCCAGAGTATGGGAAGTCTCTGGGTTTGGAACCTGTCCCTCCAGCAGGTTCTGTTTATTGTGGTAATGAGGTTGAGGTCTTTGGAATGTGTGGTGCGGAGGGATTGAGACTTTTTCAGATGAAGCATGTCTAGAAACACTGGGACTGACATGGCTTTGTATGTCAAGCGGAGATCGCCTCTAAGTAGATGATATGAGATGGAGTAAAGCTGGAGTTTTTTGAGCCTTTCTGTATAGGGCATGTGTTTGAGTCCTGGGATCCTCTTTGTGAGGAATTTTTGTGGCTTCTCCAGTTGTAGGTGTCTAGTGAGATACATGCCAAATGGAGCATTGTACGCTATAATGGGTCTAATGAGGGATGAGTAGAGAGGGATTATGACTTCTTTCTTCCTGTATGAGAAACCTTTTGTAATGAGGTGTTCCACATAGAAGGACTTTCTAACGACAGTGGCAACATGGTTGTCGAAGGAGAGGTTACTGTATTCCTGTGTCCTTAGATCTGTTATCACACCTTGGGAGTTAAGTGGGCTACTGTCAATGTGGTAGTTTGTGGGCAGCATGTTTTTCCCGACGGGAATGACGATGCACTTTTTAGCATTGAGCTTAGGACCATGGTTCTGGCAGCAGTTGTTGGTCTCTGTGAGGTCTTTTTGCAAGGTGTCTACATCAGCTTGAGAATCAATAATAGCTCCCAGTTTCCAGTCATCCGTGAACTTGGTTAACCAGAGTCCCTTTGTGTTGGCCTGGACTAAAGAGAAGTAGATGCCAAACAGGAGAGGACCCAGAACAGATCCCTATGGGACTCCACTTGTGACTGCCCTGTAGTCAGATTTGGAGTCCACTACTTTTCACCATGTGGCTCTGCCCATGAGCCAGTTGGCAACCCATCTTATGATGCAGGGGTTAATGCCTAGGTTAGTGAGTCTGTCAATGATCCCTGAGTGGGGGATGGTGGCAAAGGCCTTGGCTAGATCAAGGTAGGGTGTATGGACTACCTTGCCTTCATCCACCGCTCTGGCGACAGATTCAAAGAAGTCTGTCAGGTTCAGCAGACATGATCTGCCCTTCACAAACCAAAACTTTGAGGGGTCCAGGGTTTGAAGGTTCCCTATATCCCTATTTATAAGGTCTATAATGATGCGCTCCATGGCCTTATAGATCAGGCTTGTCAGGCTGATGGGGCAGTACTTTCCAGGGTCAGTAGTCGCTCCCCCTTTGTGGAGTGGAATGACTGAAGTGGTGCACCATTAAGTGGGAACAAAGCCTGAGGTGAGGCTGTGGTTGAACAAGGCACTCAGGTATGGTGCCAGTTCCCTTTGTAATTTGTGTAGAACACAGCCATGTATATTATCAAGTCCCATGGAAGCTGTATTTTTGGCTTTGGACAGTGCAGTTTCTACCTGTACTGCCATGATATTAGGGATTTGGCATTCCTCGGGTATTGGGATGGGCACTTTAATGGGTGGGTGGGGGGTAAAGTTTGCACTAAACCTGTTGGCCAAGATATTGGCAGTATCTGTTGGTTCAATATAAGTGGTGCCATTGTGCAGTTGCTCAGAGCACATCTGCGTATTGTTATGCAGATTCTTGACATAGCTAAAGAATGCCTCTCAGAAATGCAAAATTTGTTTGTGTTTTTCGGCTTTTCCCGGTTAGGGGTCGCCACAGCGGAACTCCAGTCCACTAATGATTGGCATTAGAGTTTTACGTGCTGGCTTGCCGGGCCTAATGCACAACCTTCAACGAAGGAACGCCCATTCACGCATGTCGCCACACAGAAGATGCTCTAACTGAGAATTGAACGGGCAACTTCTAACTGTGAGGCGACAACGCTACCGCAGCACCACCACCGCAGTCTCCTCTCAGAAATGCAAAATACAGTCCTAAAATCAGGAAATCTGAGATCCGGACTATTCTAGTTTGAGAAAAAGGTGGTAAACAAGCAAGTAGATAGAATTTTTTTACCTCAGCGGATCCTGTTTGGGCATCCTGCAGAGTTCTACAGCAGCAGAAAGAAGAAAGAGATACTTTGCTTGATCATAAGTACCTGTTTTTGCTTTCTTTAGCTTAATTTTGCTTGCTGCACTTTATTACAGCTGTTTTATAAACTTTGGTATTTAATTTAACTGTATTTGCTGATTTATGCCTACTGCACTTTATTGAATCGTTTTTTCAACTGCATTTATTGTTGTAGGCTACACAATCAAGTGTGATAGCCTTTTTGTGCCTTAAAAGTGAATTTTACTTCTGCTTTTACTGTATTTTTGACTCTGTAACAAAAAAAATTCTATTGACTTGCTCGTTTCTTGCCTTTTTCTCAAACTAGAATAGTCCAGATCTCAGATTTGCTGATTTCAGAACTGAATTTACTGTTGTTCTGGGATGTGAAATAGACAACAACATGAGATTTGACATCCACATATCCCAAGCCATAAAGAAGTACACAAAAACTTGGTACACTTTATAGGATCAAGCAGTGTCTTACAAAAAACAAAAAAAAATTGCTATTGCCTAATCACATCTGATTTCAACTGTGTTATATGCATTACCCATATTAACTAACCTAAGAAAAACTGAGTTAGCAAAACTAGACTCCTGTTTTAACAAAAATACTAGGTATGCAGCAAACTCACCCTTTAGGTCACATCATTCAAACAAGTCAACTGGTTAGAACTCCTCCAACTCCTATTCTTTAACCAGCTAACCATGGCCCACAAAAAGTTCTATCTAACAGAAAAAACACTTGCCCTGCAAAACCTACTACAACCAGTGTCAGCGCTTTATGCTCCAGCAACAAACCCCTTATAAAGATAACCACAGTCAATGATCTTGCTGGAGAAGCCCTCTTCTCAAGTTGCATAGCCAAGATTTGGAATGCACTACCTCCTAACAACATCCACCACAACCTTGACTCATTTTAAAAGAAGGCTAAAAACTCACTTGTACAACAAGTGGCTATGTCCATGCACTGCTCCCAAATAAACTATCTCTTTCAGCTGTTGCTATTACTTCTTATAAACTGACTTTAGTGCTCTGTATACACATAGATTCTTTAAGCTCTGATGATAAGGAAGTACAGTGTGTTTAAAAAAAACCCTTATGGGTTTTCCAACTGATTCTGTATAGAAGTAATATATAGTGTTTGTATAGAATTTGTTTCACTGTGCTATGGTCATGTATATGTAACTCATTGTGATACTTAATGTACTCAAAAGTTTGTTAACATGTATGCATTATGTGGAGCTTTTCTTCCCGGGACGCTGCTAAAAAGGACCTGTGTCTAGTTGGACTTTCTCAGTAAACAAATGTAAAATTAAATAAAGTAAATAAATACAAGGTAGGGGACAGGTGCTAGAGATGTCATGGGGTACGTGTGTCAGGGACAGGGGAGTGACGTTTTCACAGAACCTGTCGGCCAACAGGTTAGCTATGTCCACAGGCTTCAGTATATGTTGGTATCATTAACTACCAGTTCAGCACAAATCTGGGCCTTTCCTATTAGGTTACGGATGTAACTAAATAAAGCCTTATGGTTTTCCTGAGTTGAGGAAGCTAATTTTGATTTGTAGTTTGATATGAAGGACTTCATAAGAAGTCTTATATGCTTGTTTAAGCTGAGGAGGGAGTGTGTCCAGTTTAGGTCTCGCTCCCTCTTACTCTTAGCAATTTCTTCCTCTTATTGTAAAGCCTGTTAATGGCAGTTGTCCACCAGGCAGGTTTGATTTTCCTTGAGGAGCTTGTTTTGGTCTTATCAGGTATGGCCTGTCAGTGCAGCTGTACAGGTGTTTGTGTAAAGCACTGGTGTGGAACTCAGCATAGTTGCCAGTTCTATCTGCGGGGGGAGATGCAGTGAAGCTATTTATGCGATTATAGACAACATGAGATTTGACATCCACATATCCTGGATGTTTATATAAGAGGTTATAATCTGCTTTGACAAAGTTTTTAGTTTAGTTGCTGCTTGGGGGGGGGGGGGGGGGTCAGGTGTGATAGTTACTTTGAATGAGACTGATTTGTGGTCAGATCTCACCAGAGAAGATATCACAGTGGGGGTACTACAGTGTTCCCCCATATTGATGATCACCAGATCCAAGATGTTGGCATCCCTTGTGGGGGTATCAACCAGTTGGTCCAGGGCACTGAAGTTAACAAAGTCAAGGAACCTTTGGGCAAGTGGGTTTGAACAAGAGTAATTTACCCAGTCAATGGATGGGTAGTTAGTCATCAAAACCATAGTGTTCTGATGTGTCTTGATAGACTGAAGTAGATCCAAGTAGGCAAAGTGGGTGTCCTTTTTCATGGAGGGAGTCCTGTAGCTGGCAATGACTTGAATAGGTGTCCTACCAGCAGTTAATTGCACCTGAAGTATCTACAGGAAATCATACTGTTTAACCAATCTGGAGGTGTATTTATCTTTAATGAATACTGATACACCACCTCCTTTAGTTTTCATGCCTTCAGTTTGTGGTCTGAACATGTGGAAAGAGGTTTAACATGGTATGGCTGGGGTGCTCTCCACAGCCTTAATCTAGGTATCATTGACTGCACAGATGTCTGCATCTACCAAGGTGAGGACAGCTTCCAATGGGTGCAGTTTCATGTTAAGACTCCTAGTGTTTAGCAGCATAACCCTGAGAATGTTTTTAGATGGAGTTTTTACATCGGGAATTTTGTCCTTGAGCCACTGACTAGGAAAGGCACTATGGTGGTGGCAAACGCCTTGGCCATTAGCCAAAATCCCAGGGGTGACAGATGAAGACCATCTCTGGCAAATCATCGAGGGCTGCCAGTCATGTCATCCCAAGCTGACAGATACTGAATCCCCTTGGAATGACACAAACTAAGCCAGTTATTGAAGTCGGTCATTTTATGTTTGTATTGAGGTGTCATCCTAGGTAAGGATAAAATGCTGCTTAAGACTAGGGACATACCTGCCTGAGACACACAGTCCAAGAGCTCAGTCATATCTGTCTTCATATAGTCCAGAGAGGTACATCTCAAGTCGTTCACACCAACATGGTCTATGACTGAGTCATAACAGTACCTGTTGTTGAGAGACCTGTGTACATGTTAATGTGGTGGATTCTGGCACCTGACAGACAGCTGACTGTGACCTTTTCCTTATACAGTCTGGTGAGAGGGACATCTTTCTGTTTCACGATGGAATCACCTATGACTAATATGTTTGGTTCCGTGGCTTGCCTTAAGGGCTTGACAGGTGAGACACTGATGCATGAGCTGTTATGTGTGTTGTGTTCTGCAGAGGAAGTATTATGTGTAAGTTGACAAGACAATAGCTAACACTGAGGCTTCAGATTGTAAGCAACAAGCAGTTTCAGTGCTTGGGCAAACTACTCAAATTGCTAGGCATTCCAGTAAATGCAGCTATGATGCTACAGAAGTTTTTCCCAGAGCTGCTGCTACTTAATCAGCCATTACAAGATTTGCTTAGCTTTGCTTATGGTCTCTTACTGAGGATGTAAAGGACAAGCCATTGGATTCAAAACTTCACAATGAGCTTTTATTTGGACCCTTTGCAGTAGAACTTTTCAAGACTCTGCAAGAAAATAATATAGGACTTTATAACAGATTTTTCTCACTTCATTATCCAGAAATCAAATAAATGACCCGGTTAAGCTGACTTCCTTTGTCTACAGGGAACAGAAACACTCTCAGAAGGGCAGGAAATGCCACAGGCAAAGATTTCATGATAACCGCACCAGAGAGACTCCCAAGTATAGAAATCCTCCTTTTCCTGGCAAGTTGGACTGACTGACTGACTGACTGCTTGATACCACCCCCCCCCCCCCCCCACACACACACACACAGGAATTAGCCTTGTCAGAAAGACTAATTGTGTCCCTCCCAGAATTCATCACTACAGAAAAATAGATATCCATCATTCAATGAAGTTACAAAATGCCATGCAGGGGAAATCTCATCATTGAGTGGCATTCTTCCTCATCCTTCAAACCAAATACACCTAGTTCCTCCTCTCTTGCAGGTGTCTTCAACTGGGGAACCATAGAACTGGTGCCTCACCAGTGTCTTTGAAGAGGCTTTAATTCAAGATGCTTTCTGGAGCCCAGAAACGCATTCTGGATTTATCTCACCTCATCACCTTTCTGGAGGTGAGCTGCGGTGGTGGTGCTGCGGTAGCGGTGTTGCCTCACAGCAAGACGTTGTCCTGTTCGATTCTCAGCTAAAGTGTCTTCTGTGTGGAGACATGCGTGAATAGGTGTACCTTCGTTGAAGGTTGTGTGTCAGGCCTGGCAAGTCGGTACGTAAAAATCTACTGCCAATCATTAGCGGACCGGAGTTCCGCTGTGGCAACCCCTAACCGGGAAAAGCCAAAAGATATAACTACAACATCACCTTTCTGGAGGTGTCATCTTTGCTGCCACTGTAAAATCTCCTTCCTTTCATCCTTCCTCAGATATTTCTGTCCTCCCTAGACTTGAAAGATGTATACCTGCATGTCTCAATTCATTCCCACCTGAAGAAAATTCCCCAGGTTGTCTGCCTTTTCATCACAATTTCAGTTATCTGCTGTACCCTTCAGTTTATTTACCTGTCCCAGGGTCTTCACAAAGTGTGTTGTACCAGTTATTTTCCTTTTGCATAACTTAGGGAATAAAAGTTTTTCATTATGTGGACTACCCTCTTATCCAAGCTATCTCTCAGGACTCTCTGTTTGCACCTAAGTTTTGCAGTTTCACTTCTGGAGAGATTGGGATTCACCCTCAGTCTCCAAAAATCCTCTCTAACCCTCTCCCAGGATTTAATTTTCTTGTGTTGCAGACAGATACCCAACTGATGACTGCCTTTCTCCCCCAAGAAAAAGTACAGTCCCTTTCCAACTTCATCCATTCCGTCTTCCCTCTTCAGCCTAGTCTAGGGAGTTTCTAAGAACCCTGGGATACATGACAACAGCCATTCCAATGGTACTCTTTGCCAATCTAGACTTGAGAAAGGTTAGGTGGTATCTCATATCTCTGTGATCTCACCAGTGTCATCCACTGTATTTCCAAATTCTCCTTTTCTGAAGAAAGAGGCTCAGTGATGGAAATCCCAGATCCAACTGAATCTTGCCCACCACTCCCAACCAAGAACTGTACACAGATGCATCAGACCTGATTTGGGGAGCCTATACAAGCTCTTCATCAGTGCAGGGCCAGTGATCCCACAGAAAAAGGAGAACATTAGTTTAAAAGAAATGAGGGCTCTGATTTGGGCTCTTCTGGTGTTTTCTCTTGTATGGAAACCAGGCACACTTAGGATTTTGACAGACACCACCACGGTAGTGTGGTATAGTTTAGGTTAGCTCTTCTGGAATGGGATCAGGCTATAAAGACGTGTGCCCCTTCAGGTGGTATACATCCCATCAGACGACAGTGCAGTCACAGGTTCTGTAAGCAGGTCCATGGAATATCCTCAAGAATGGTTGCTTAACAGCTTTATTTTGTAAGGGCTAAAACCTCCTGTAGATGTTCCTTCTCATTTGCTCAGGAAGGTAATCACAAAACAGTTACCATTCATGTTGCAAATGTTTCTCCAACTATATTAACTTCTTTCTCCATGTAGCACACTGGCCATTACTGCAGTGTTGTTAAAGGGCATTAATGTGAACAAGTGTCAACTTGAAATGGTTGCTTCTCTGTTCCACAGCCTTATGATCACCTGTACATATGCTTATGAAATGCTTTTGCCATTTGCTTTGTAGAACATCAACCTGTTTTTACATGGCTGTCATTCACAACAGCCTGTCTTAAATATTTCCTAGTTTATCAATTCATGGGTTCATAGGTAAGTGTTAGGGAGGTGTTCTGCAGACCTTAGGAAGTTTAGCCATTAAACTATATTCAGAAGTTCCCTCCAGCCTCGAGTAGGGCAACACAAGAGGTACCAAGCGTGAATTTGAGGCTGTCCGTCTGTTTACTAGGTTTACCTTGAAGGTGTAAAGAGTGTTGTAGTAGTTGTTTCTGGCTGGAGGGGGTATGTTGGGATATGAGCCAATCACATAAACCTGTCGTATTTATCTAATGATGAAGGTTTTGTTCATTTAACCATGTACTTGAGGAACCATTTGTTCTGCAAAGGATTTGTAGGTTAAGGAGGGTTGAGTCTTTCATGACTCAAAAGACTAGACACAGGATAACTGTAAGAATCAATCAGAAGAGGTTTGTGGGCTTCCAGCACATCCAAAATACTCATCAGAAGGTTGATTAGAGCTCTCCCAGTGTTAAAATTGAAATAGAGGGGAAAAGCCAGTAAAAGTTATCAGCCTGGGTAAAATTCAGTTGCTGGCCAATGATTACAAAAACATACTCGGAGGCTCTAAATAAAAATCTGCCAAAGCAGCAGAGACCTTCAAAACAGACATCCAAGCAACTGCTACCCCACAACAATACACACGTATCACATATTTCACAAAGTCAGTGTGCCACACAGTCACAGCCCTTAAGGCTAAACAATACACCTAATACACTTGTAATAGGTGACTCTATTGTCAGACACACTGACATCCCACTCACCAGACTGAACAAGGAAAAGGTCACTGTAAGCTGCCTTTCGGGTGCCAGGATCCGCCACATAACACAAGCACTCAGGTCACTCCAAAGCAAGTACAAATATGACTCCGTCATTGTCCATGCTGGTGTGAATGACCTGAGACGTAGTTCCCTGGACTATATGAAAAGAGACATAGAGGAGCTCTCTGATCATGTAGCCCAGGCTGGTAAGACCCTGACCTTGAGTAGCATCTTGCCCTCACCAAGAATGATGCCACAGTATAAAGACAAAATGATCAATTTTAACAATTGGCTAAAGTATTGGTGTCATTCAAAGGGGATCCAGTGTCTGTCAGCCTGGGATGACATGCTCGACAAGCCACATTGCTTCGCTAGGGACGGCTTGCACCTGTCACCCCTGGGTTTTCGAATACTGGCTAAGGCTCTTGCCACCCCCATAGTGCCTTTTTTAGGCAAGGCTCAAAAGACAAACCCACCTCCATAGACAACACAAGGAGAAAAAAACTAAGGGTAATGCTGCTCAATGCCGGAAGTCTAAACCTCAAGATGCACGCACTCGAGGCTCTCCTCAGTATGGAGAATATCGATATCTGTGCAGTAACAGAAACCTGGTTCAAGGCTCCCGAGAGCACCCCAGCACTACCAGGTTATAACTCTTACCATGCTTTTCGGCCCCAAAACTTGGACCGAATCACAAACGGAAGGGGAGTATCCATATTCATCAAAGATACCCACACCTCCAGGTTAGTGGCACTGCATGAAGCATCGGAGACCATCCATGTGCAACTAACAGTGGGCAAAACTGCCTTTCAGTGTATAGCCTGCTACAGATCACCCTCCCAAACTCAGGAACCCCACTCAGCTTTCCTGAAAACATTGGAGAATATGAAGGTCTCCCCAAACACCATAATATTGGGTGACTTCAACTACCCAAACATTGATTGGGAAAACTACTCAAGCCCCAACACCCTCGCCCAACGATTCCAAAAATTTATAAACTCAAACGCTATGGAACAACTGGTCACCACTCCCACAAGAGGGGGACAACATACTGGACCAGGTCATCACCAACATGGGAACTCTATGTTCCACACCAGAGGTAAACTCCTCATTGGTAAGATCAGACCATAAATTAATCTCACTGGACATCCATATCCCATCCGCACCCCCAGCCAAGGAAACCACGGTGAAAAATTTCTCAAAAGCAAACTTCACACTTCTCAAAACCGAGGTGGAATCCTTCAAAGCCCCCGGGCCAGTGGAAAATACTGCCCGAACTGCAGAATCCTTTACAAACGCATTCTGTGGACACCTACAGGAATGCATGGATCGTGCTATGCCAAATAAAACCAAGACTCACTCCTCCAAAGGCAGGAGACCTGTTTGGTGGACCCCGGCCATAAATAAGCTATACAATAGAAGGAGGAAACTACTACATGATAGAGCAAAATCCCAAAAAGGGAAGGCATCTCTGATCAGTACTAGCAAGAAACTACTATCCCTCATAAAATCATCTAAGGCCAGCTTCGAAAGAAAAATTGTCCAAGACGCTAAAGACAATCACAAGGCCTTCTTTAGTTATGTCAGGAATCTGGGTGGCAACTCCCAGATAAGCTCTGAGTTAGTGCAAAATGACAAAAGATACACTGAACCCACAGACATTGCCAGCATATCCTGGCTGACAGGTTCAATGCTAACTTCCCCCCCAAAAGAGCAAATGTCTATCCCAACAGAATGTAACCTCCCTGCCATCACAGATGCACAGGTGAAAGCTGCCCTCTCCAAAGCAAAAAACACAGCATCAATGGGACCAGACAGTGTCCTGGGCTGCGTCTTACATGAGCTCCAAGAAGAACTGAACCCTCACATAAAGACACTGTTCAATCTCAGCCTTACTACAGGATATGTACCCAAAGAATGGCGTAGAGCAACAGTGGTCCCGCTCCACAAAGGTGGTGCCACAACGGACCCCGGAAACTATCGCCCTATAAGCTTGACTAGTCTGGTCTGCAAAACTATGGAGCATATCATCATGGAACTCATAAACAGACAGTGAGAACCTCCAGACACTGGATCCTACCCAATTCGGCTTTGTTAAGGGCAGATCTTGGCTCGTAAACTTAGTTGACTTCTTTGAAACAGTTACCAAGGCCATAGATGACGGGAAGGTAGTCCACACAGCCTTCCTGGACCTCGCAAAAGCTTTCGACACAATACCCCACTCGGGCATCATTAATAAGCTCACCAGCTTAAATATCAACCCTTGTGTCACAAGATGGGTTGCAAACTGGCTCAAGGATAGAACCCACATGGTCAGAATTATAGGTGCCATGTCAGACTCTAAACCAGTTACAAGTGGCATCCCACAAGGTTCAGTCCTGGGACCTCTCTTGTTCGGTATATACTTCTCTGAGGTACAGGCTAATATGGGAGGACTATGGCTGACCAAGTTCGCAGATGACTGCAAACTGGGAGCTATAATAGACTCTTTGGCTGACACAAGCATCCTCCAAAAGGGTCTCACAGAGACGGATACCTGGTGCCAGAGCCACGGCCTCAAGCTAAATGCCAAAAAGTTCATAGTCATCCCCTTTGGGAAAAACAAAGTGCCCACAGATTACCACATAGGTGGTAATCCATTAAGTACGGAAGAAGTAATTAGGGATTTGGGGACCCAAGTAGATAGTAATCTCTCCTTTGACAATCATGTTGCCAAAGTGGTTAGAAAGACCTTCTATATAGCCCACCTTATCACAAAGGGGTTCACATCTAGATCGAGAGGTCATTGTGCCCCTCTACTCATCAGGCCCATAATTGAATACAATGCCCCATTTGGGATGTACCTTACCCAACACCTGCAGCAACTGGAGAGACACCAAAAGTACCTCACCAAGAGGATCAAGGGCCTCAAACAGATGTCCTATGCAGTTCGACTAAAGAAACTCCAGCTGTACTCTGTTGCTTACCGCCTACTCAGATGCGATCTATGCCTGACGTACAAAGCCATGTCTAACCCAGAATTAATGGACATGCTCCACCTCAAGAAATCCAAATCCCTTAGAGCTTACACGCTCCAGGGACTTAAACCTCAGCACAGCAATAAATAGGACATGCAGGAGGGACAGATTCATATCCCAGAGGCTCCCCTCACTCTGGAACAAAATCCCAATTCATGTTAGGCAGAGCCCCTCACTGACCCTCTTTAAGAGAAATCTTGATGAGTGGATGGGAGATCATAAGTTTACCCCTGGGATCTCTTCTATGTCCCTACTAGACAGAGGCACAGTAAACTAACCTTAAAAGGGCTATCTTCTGTGACCTACTATACAGAGGCACAGTTAACTAATCTAAAGGGAGGCGAAAGCCAAACACACTCTGTCTAGACTTATAAATGCCCTAGGGCAGATAGCCTAGTATCAACCTATGAACCTATGGATGCCACTCAAAGAAATTTGGGCAAAGTAATAGAAAATCAACCAGAGAAAAGGAGAAGAAAAACTGTGGTTTGGAAGAATCTTGTAGCTGTTCAGCAAAAAGCAGTTCATGTCTCAGCTTTATTACAAGAGATGGCTTCCAGTAATTCTAGGAAAATAAATAATTTCCGTTCAAATGTGTTTAAAATAAGTGAAACACATTGAACAAATGTATATAGCCAAGTAACAAAATTCTGTAAAACTAGAAGAAGCTTTAACTAGCTGTTCAGGTGAACTGATAAAACTGCAAAAATAAGATGATAAAATTAAAAAAGAATGCTGAACATGAGGCTTCTCGAGAAAGTTTTTTTCAGAAATAGTACAGTGAGAAACCAGAGCACATGGAGAAACTTGAGATTTTCTGCTGTACTAAAGAAACTGAAAGGAACAGAATACTTTAATTTAGGAAAGTACAAATACATACCTAGACGGGTACTCCACAACATGATTTTAAATAAGAAGGGCACATTGTACGTCCTCCAAATCGGGCTATCTGAAAGCAGCCAAGACCTATATTAGTAAAGTTGCAGCAGAATAAAGCTTCTGACAAAACTGTGGCATAACAGAAAAGTATTAAAAATCAGAGATAACAGTGTGTTTGTAGAAAATGATGAATTTACTGTATACAGGCAGAGGAGAAGTAACTTTATCCCAGCAATCAAGGAATGTTGAGAAGCAGGTATGAGATTCAAAGTGCTGTATCCAATTTTCTTTGGAATACTTAAACAGTTAGGAGTACCTAGGATTTTAACCAGCGACTGGTATTGAGAGATGGAGAGAATTAGGAAGAAGTGCAGCAACATTGTGAAATTGGTGAATAAATGGGAGACAAAGTATCAGTCCCATTACAAATTGGAATGGACATGTGAAATGTGACTTTGCAAAGAAAAAAAAGTTGCTGAAGAATACTGAAATTGTGACGACAGTGTTAAACTCCTGGGTAAAACTATACAGCATATGATCCACTTTGTCATTAATGTTTCGAAGGACACTAAAGGGACTGAAGAGGGAGTTGTTAGTAAAACAGTGTTTCTTCCTATTAATATCTGTATCAGATTTTCATTATGTAAATGCATATTATATTGTAAATCGTTTTTGTATAGAGTGCAGTCAGCGTATTGTCATTGTGAGGTGCTGGAGTCTTAATCAGTGACTGCTATATATAATAAAGATAGGAAGGAAGTACTTTTCCATAGTTGTAAGTGTCCTGGCTTTACATTGTAATAAGATAAGAAAAATTAGGCCGAAACTAGTTAAACTTAATACAGCTGGGGTGGAGGATATAAAAGTGTATTAATTACATCATACATACAGTTAAGGTAATTTTGCTTGTTTTTTATAGATGTGGATATCTAGATTGATGTCAGTTTAAGCAATAGATGAGTTTTTTTTAAGCAAACAAGATTGAAAACTAACATAAAATTACAGAAGGCAAGGAAAATGTGAACTTTGTCTTGTATTTGCAAAGTCATGAGCTGTTTTACCACTGGCATAGGCTTTTCAGTGAGAGACAGGAAGTCTACAGGTATAAGCAATTAATCATGAGAGGACTGAAAAATGTGTTCTGTCTAAAATTTAAAAGATTATTTCATGCATCTGCAAAGTCTGTAGCTGTGTTTTTATTACCACCAACTTGGAGATGAGAAGTCTGCAGGTGCAGTTAATTAACCACAAGAGTTCTGAACACAGTCTGCTGAGTTAATTGTAGTAATTCACATGTATAGGTGCAATGGCAAACAGTTCATTGAAAATAAACTTGAAACTATGGGAGGTTAATGTAATAAGTAAGGTGTACAATTAGTTTCATCTCCCATAGCCTTACAATTTTAATATAATTAATATAACAGTGCATAATTTAGTTTAACGGTAACTAAAAAATAAATGTTTACTGAAAGCATGCAAGCAGATAGTGAAAATGGGAACAGAGGCTGTTTACCTGTGCTTTAACATGAGTAACTTTAATTTTGGATCAGGTAATGCCTGTGGATGCAGCCTTTGGTTTATGCCAAACAGGGCTACCTACCTGTTGGTGCCATAACTGGGTTTAGGTGATGGCCACTGCTGATGTGCTACCCCAACACCATATACTAAATGGGAAAATTGGGTCGATGCTGGTAATCCTGTCTGGAGTGGTAAACTTCATTTTTTGAAATTGTACTTTGTTTTGTGTGTTTGTTTTAGGTTGAAAGGGATGGGGTATTCTGAAAATCTGTTTAGTTTTTTTTTTGTTTGTTCGTTTTAATGTTTTCAGTGAAGCAAAACGTCTTGAAAAATTTGGAGGTTCAAATGGAGATGCAATAGGGATCAGCCTGATAAACCTGAATATGTGCATATAAGCTGAACATTGGACATACACATTTCAAAGAGCTGTTATGTGTAATATTTGGGAAGAATAGCTTTCTGTCATTATGGCTACTTTGTCCATTTTTATCATGGAATGTAAATGGCCTTATAGGTGTAGCTAAAAAGCAGAATATTGAATCATATTAAGAAGAGAGGTGTGAAAATGGGAATGTTGCAGGAGACATTTGGATAATAAAGAGCATTTGAATTTGATAAAGATGTTATTTCTGGGTGGATATTCAGCACAATGTAAGGAACAAAGGAAAGGTGGAGAAATAATTGCTTGAGGGGGCTCCAACAGTGTGATAAAAGATGAAGAAAAAGACAAAAATTGTAGATCTGTTGTAGTAAGGGGTTATTGACAGGGGTTGAGGATTACTGTGGTATGTATTTATATTCCACCTAAAACTGTTATTATGAAGCTTAAGAGGATTTTAGGCATGCCTAAGTTTTAAGTAGGGAGTATTATTTATTGGGGAGACTAGAACCTGATTTGCAATTGTGTGGATGTATTGGGGGACCAAAAACCCAGACATAATTTGCATATTTTCTCCAGGGTGCAATAACTGGGTTAGACTGGATAGAAATTATATTTTACAGCAGCACATATATTTAATAGAATTTTGGCACACATCCAGTAACTATTTCCGAACATGCATGAATGGAAACTAAGATAAAGATTCAGGGTAACGAAGTAAAAAATGAGATGCTGTACATCACTAATTATCTATTAAACAGAGAGAGAGAGGAACTGAAGAAAAGGGTAGTGGGAATGATTCGAGATATATTAGGGAAAACATAAATTTATTCAGAATGGATAACTAGTGAGTGGGATAAAATAGAAGTAGAGTGTAAAATAGGTTGAAATGAGAAAGAGAAAGGTGATAGGAATGACTGCAGTGATTGACAAAGGTTAAAGTATTGCAGGATAAAGGGAATGTCCTAGAACAAGAAGAGGAGCAGTTGTAGTCTTGCTAAAGGAAAAATAAGGGCGTATTTGGATAGCATCCATGGGTTGAGAAAGGTTGCTTTTGTATAACATCAGAGCAAAATGAGTTGGCAACAGAAAATAGAAAGGGTTGTTGCCAGTGTTAGGGAGCATGTAACAAAATAACTAGAGCTCCTGCAGAGATTTTGTATATATTTCAAAAATGTTATGAACATTTCCTAAAGCCAAGAAATGTGGAAATCAAGAAAACGCACAAATGAAAGTATTTGTGGAACACCACTTAATTATCCCAGTAGGTTAGGGACAGATGAGGCTCAATAATTAATAGCCTAGATAGGAAAAGATGAAAGTTGTGATGTATAATCAACAAGGAAGTCTCCAAGAACAGACAGTATCCCTGTAGAAGTTTGAAAATTGGAAAAGAAAGATGGGTTTGTTTAACAAAAAAAAAAAAACAGAGTGGAGTACCAGCATATTGGAAGTAAGTTGTGTTGGCTGTATTGCCATAATTATAAAGTGTATATACTACCTAAGAGAATGGCAGTGATGTCTCCAGAATTGACAGATATGGAGGGGAAGCAAACATTTGACAACATTAATAGAGCAACTGTAACCCAGATGGAAGTGGAGTGTAAGAAGTGCTGCTGCTACTTATGGATTTTGATGCAGAAGGGCATTAGTAGAGTCAGCTAAGATTTTATGAGTAGGTCAGTGGTAGCATTTGAGATGCCAGATAAAGTAATAGGGTTAATTGGGAGGGCATATCCAGGGTCAGAGGTAGGAATTACAATGGAAGGGTTTCTCTTCAACAAGCTGTGTTTGAAGAGAGAAACCATGCAGGGGTGTCCTCTTTTCACCTTTACTTGCTTTATATTTTAAGTGATTGGCAGTAAAAACAAGGAAGTCATAAATTCAGGATGGGTAATCAAGAAAAGTTAGCTTTATTCACAGATGCTGATATTTTATAATTGATAAATCCAGAAAAGAACATTTTAGTGTTGAATATTTTGAGAGCATTTCAAGTCTTCTCAGGATATAAAGTAATTGAATGTAAAACAAACATTGTAGCAGTAAGCTGTGCACCCACACATGAATTTGTTCAGCTGTGCCATATTAATGTGAACATAAGATTATGTCAAGAACAGAGGATATTCATCATCCTCATGGCTGTAGTAAGCCTGTACACTGTATAGGTAGTGTCTTGCCCAAGGCAAAACAACCAGCCAGCTTCCAAAAGAACTGGCTTCTTCCCACATGTCCAGTCTGACTGCTGATTGGCCAGCCCTGATGAGGGAAAATCTGTAGTCAGAGTGGAAAATCTTCAGTACTTTCTTGCCGCCTCATGAAGAAGCAGCTCGGGGCCTCCCACGAGTGGCAGCTGTCCCTTCAGCTCTTTTCTGACAGATGGGTCCCTTTTGGGGAACCCTTCCTCACAAAAAAATATTTACTTATAACGTGTTTACTGTGTGTGTGTGTGTATAAATATATAAGTATTTTCTAATTTTAACTTGTATATATGGTATGGTTCCTGGGTGGCCGCGGTGGTGCAGCGGTTAGCATTGCCACCTCACAGCAAGAGGTTCTCCGATTCGATCCTCTGCTGGGGTGCCTTCTGTGCGGAGTCTGCATGTCCTCCCTGTGGCTCCGTGGGTTTACTCCGGGTGCTCCATTTTTTTCCACATCCAAAAAACATGCTGTAGGTAGATTGGACACAGTAAATTGGCCCTAGGCATGAGTGCGTGCTTGTGTGTGCCTTCTGTGGAAGGTTGGGCACCAGGCTGGCAACTCAACACCATAAAACTCCACTGCCAATCATGAGCGGACAGGTGATCCGCTGTGGCGACCCCTAACAGGGAAAAGCCGAAAGAAGATATATGCTATGGTTCCATTGCGAAACCTGGTATTTTTTAACTGCCTTATGTTTCCTGTCTGGGGTAGCTGTTTTGAGCTTTGGTTAGCATGGGGGCTTATTTCATGTAGAAAATTTGGCATGTCTCATGTATTCAAATGAGACACAGAGGCACTGTCATGGGTTCAAGTTGTTTATTGTACATAAACGCATCAGGAGTTGTAACTGGAACATATAATTAAGCTAATTGACTGACTCATTACTTCAAACACACTCGCATGTGCATCTGCATTCATGCCTGCATTCACTCTGATTATACAAAATGGCACTGATCTTGCACATGCTCAGTAACTTATATGCACGTGCTGTCTAGCTACAGTGGCTGACTAGGTACAATACACACAATGATCTACATCCTCCCTCTTTGATTTGTTTGACATGCAATAGGAGAACAAGATATTTTACATGCTAGATATCACATCAACATTCTAACAACAGATGAATTCAAGTCCAAGTCGTCGTGTATCGGAATGGGGCTGGAAATTCTACCCGATCTACTCACATAAAAACTTTGACGGGGTTTAGCAACAGAGACAGTCTCTCGGGATTCTTTTACATTTGGAACTTCAGGAATGATATCTGGTTTACTGGAAGAAAATACACTGTCCTCAGGAATTTAAACAAGTGTAGAACCACTCTGAGAAATAGAGTCTGTGGCATAGGCAGTCTGCTGCATCACTGGTTCCAGAGACTGGTAATGTGTGTCTTCGATTCCTTCTGAAATCCATTCCATCAGTTTGTATGATATAAGATCTCGGTTCTTCACAAATATTTTTGATAGTTCCCACTCGGTCATATCTTTTAGATGTTTGCATTCTCATAATCTCTCCTCATCTTAATCGTCTGAGAGGTTTGCTGGATTTATCGTAGTACAACTTTTGTGACTGGCATTTTCTCAAAAGTTGAGTCTTGACCATTCTATTCTTTGCATTTGGTATCAATAATTGTTTACTGATTGGAAGAGGAGTTCTAGTCTATTGGGACATCAATCTCTGAGCAGGTGAACCAAGCAAATTGTCTTGAGGAATGTTTCTGAGGTTAAGAAAAACATCGGTACCATCTCTCATGGATTTCTCCAACAAACATTTCACACTTTGAATGGCACGCTCAGCTAATCCATTGGACTGTAGCTACTCAGCACTACTAGTAACATGGGCAAAGTCCCAAGACTCAGCAAAATTCTTAAACTGCTGACTTGTAAACTGTGCAACATTGTCAGATACAACTTTGTGTGGACTATCATGAACAGAAAAATGTCTCTTCAGTTTTATAATGACAGTGCTGGACGTTAAGTTAGGAAGAATGTCATTTTCAACCCAATTCAAATAAGAGTCTGCTAACACTAAGTAATGTTGACCATTCCATTCAAAAATATGAGTAGCAACCGTCGACCATGGTAGTTGAGGAATCTAGTTCTTTCAAAGACGTGTCTGCAGCGTTTCTCCCTGGGCCTCTGCTGAAAATTGTCTTCATCCAAGTCGAACTTTCCCAGTAAACAAATGTTAAATAAGTAAATAATAATACATTTTTGTTGGTGCAATTTAGTACTATTGCAAATAGAACATGCTACAGTTTCCTTCTCTATATCTTTTGACATAGAAGGCCAAAATACTATGCCTCCTGCCCTTCTGTTGGTAGAATTAGCACCCGGATGACCACAGTGCAACATTTTGATATATTCCTGTTGTAATGCTGTAGGAATTACCACATTAGGACCTTTCATGATGATTCAGTTTTCCATCATGAGCTCATCTCTGTATGTCAAGTGGTAAGCTAGTTTGTCATGTTGGCCATTCTTGACTGATAACATGTTTCAGCTTCTGGAGAACTGGGTCTGAAGCTGTATGATTTTTGAGTTCATCAAGACGTGATGAGGAAACATTTTTGACTTCCATCTAAGTCTAAACAACTGATGGAAAGAGTGAAAAAACGAGACAAAAACCACAAAATATATCCACTCTAAAGGACCCAAATAAGGGTATGAGTACAGCAACCAGGTTTCAAGTAATAATCCACTGGAAAATACAAGATTGTGACACCAGAATCACTTGTTTTATACCAAAAGATTTAAAAAAATTTAAATCTTTTGGTATAAAACAAGTGATTCTGGTGTCACAATCTTGTATTTTCCAGTGGATTATTACTTGAAACCTGGTTGCTGTACTCATACCCTTATTTGGGTCCTTTAGAGTGGATATATTTTGTGGTTTCCATCTAAGTCTGCTTTCTCATTGCCCTGCTGTTCTGTTGTTTGTCTGGGTGCTCTCGACAAAGCATCAGCAAGTTATAGAAATTTGCCTTTTGTATAGACAATATTGAAATTATACTTTTTCAGTTTTCACATCATGTGTTGCAAGCATGCTGGGGCAGTATGTATTGGCTTTTTCAGAATTGTCACAAGAGGTTGATGATCAGTCTGTTTGAACAGGTTTGCCATAAATGTAATCATAGAGCTTTGAACATGCGAACACTACTGCCAAAAGCTCTCTTTCAATTTGTGCATACTGCATTTCAGTTTGGGTTAAATTTCTGGATGCATAGGCTACTGGTATGCCTTCTTGAAGACATGCTGCACCAAGACCATACTTTGAAGCATCACATTAAAGAGTTATAGGTTTGTGAACATCATAATATCTTAATGTGGGCAGACTGCTAGTTTTCTGTTTCAGAATGTCAAATGCTTTTTGGTGGTGTTTTAACCAGGACCAGTTTACATTTTTACATGTCAACTCATGTAACAGTGCTGAAAGCTCACTCAGGTCTGTGATGAACTTTCCTAAATAGTTGCCCATAACAGGAAAACATTATAAAGATGTGACATTTTCTGGAACTGGCATCTCAAGAATTGCTGCTTGCTTAGACAGATCTGGTTGCAAGCCAGAAATGGTAAACAAATGATCCACATAAGTAACTTCTTTCAGTTTGAATTTATACTTCTGAGGGTTCAATTTTAGATTTACTTCATGTGCACGGTCTAGAACTTTCTTGAGGTTTTTGTCATGTTCGACTTCACCATTGTCTCCTACAGTAATGTTGTCTACTATAATAGCACATGGATAACCTGAAAACATTTGCTCTATCACACTTTGAAATACTTCACTGGCAGAATTCATCCCAAATGGCATTCTCAGGAATCTTTATCTACCAAATGGTGTACTGAAAGTAGTTAACAGTGAAGTTTTGCAATCCAGCAGAATTTTCCAAAATGAACTTTTGGCATCTAAGACAGCAAAAGCAGTGTCATTTGGCATGCGAGCGGCTGTTTCTTCTACTGTGCGAATTGGATGATGAGGATGTGCAAGTGCTTTAATTAAATCTCTCAGATCAATACATATTTGAATATCATCTGAGCTTTTCTTATGGGCTACGACCATGGAGGATACCCATTCAGTCAGTTTTTTTTACTGGAGTAAGGACACCTGAATTCACCATTTTGTCAAGTTCTGCTTTGACTTTGCTTTGCATTGCTACCTAAACCTTGTTTGCTGGTCTGACAACTGGGCTTAATTCTTGGTTTAAATTAATAGAATGTGTGACTGGAAGTTTGCCAAGCTTGTTTTTGAAAATATCAAAGTATTCACTAAAAATATTCTTTGTAAAACTATTGTTGTTGTTCAGACTTGTATGGTGGACTTCCTTATTAAATGAAATCAGTCCCATTCTCAAACTGTCTTTGAGGCCTAACAGTGACTAAATGTGTCTTTTGACTACGTAAAACTGCAAGTCATTACTGTTACCAGTAGAATGGCATGTGAGAACTACAGCGCCATCAGTTTGAATCTCTTCACCATCGTAAGCAACTAGTTTTGCACACTTTGCTGAATCAAGTTTCTCACCAGCTTTTACTTTGGCAAACATTTGTGCTGATATAGCATTGCAGTTGGATCCACTATCTGCTTTAAGCTCTACAGGTTTCCCATTAATTCACACAGTACAAAATATTTCACTCTTTGCTGCCAGTGGATAATCCACTGTGGTAACTCTCTCATCAATCACAGAGACACCATCAACATAAAAAGTTTTCTCACAGCTCTCTATCTGATCTACTTGCTTCTTCGGATGTTCTCTTTTAATAAAAGTGTGTGTCCCTTTAGACTTGCAAAGCCTTTTGAAAGAGGTCTATATTATCTAATCGACCGCTTAGCTTGTCGAAAGCCTAAACGTCGTCAGCTAAGGGTCGAAAACTTACAATCTCGAACAGCCACGTAAGCGAATTCTTTCATTGGGAAAGAATTCACTTGGCCATGCCACACTAACATAAACTTCCAAGCCATAACAAAGTGGGAGGCTTTGCCCCTCTCACCCTCCCTAACTAAATATACCAAGTTCGAGATCGCTCTACATTGGGGAAGGGGCAAATTCCCGATAATGGCCAAGCGAATTCTTTCCCAGTGAAAGAATTTGCTTACCTGGCCATTCCAGATTGTACATTTTCGACCCTTAGCTGTCGACGTTTAGGCATTCGACAAGCTAAGTGATCAATTAGATAAAATAGACTCTTGAAATAGTTCCACTTTTTACATTTATGACACTGCTGAACAAAAGCTAAGCACTTCACTTGTTTAGATTTATGACTGCCTCCACAATTATAACAGCTAACAATAAGGTCTGGGGTAGCAAACAACTTTTTCGGTTTATAGTTCTCTTTCATCTTTGCTTTATGTTGTACCCTATCAACATTCGCACTGGCAGATACTGCATGCATGCTTTTGTGATTTGTAAGCATACTTGTATGCTTTTCTATAAGCTCATGTATTTGACAAATCTCATTGGCTTTGCTCAATGTTAAATCACTGACTCAAAGCAAAATCTTTCTCACTACATCATTAGTAATACCAGACACAAGCCTGTCTTTTATCAACTCATTTCTCAGATCACCAAGTCTGCATGTTTTTGCTTTATTTCTTAAGTTGGTAGTATATGTTGCTGTAGTTTCACCGGGCTTCTGATTTCTTGTGTAAAACACATGTGCCTCTCCATTGTAATATTCATTTGAGGGTTACATATTTCTCTAAATTTACGTTTTAAGCACTCAGGGTCTTCCCACGTTTTAGCCTGTAACGCAGTATGGTGGTTTCCCCCTCCCCTGCATACACGGCAGGTGCATACACAAATGAACATTCCCCTCTCAATGGCTTCCGAGTCAACTAAATTAAGAAATATGAATGCGTTTATACATGCATCTTCATCAGAAAATGCAGCCTCTATGAAAATGTCATATTCTTGCTCAAATACTCTCCAAGTCTCAGCAATATTATCATCAGACACCAGCAGTCCCGGTCTACAAAATCTCTCTGCCATAACAACAAAATTAATTTAAATATAAGCATAGACCAGGTACATGTAATTATGCCCAACTGCACAGCAGTCTCTCTGAAAAGGCTTTATTTTAACACTGCAAACATTCCAGAAACTTCGGATACTTCGAAAAGACTTGGTTAATGCGAAAAAGTAGTACATTGTGAAAAAATTTAGTTGTTTTAGCCTTTTCGTAAATTTTGAACACTTTGGAAATTATTTCAAACACTTTTGTATTTATTTCGAATACTTTTATCAGTATAACACAATTTTGGGCATTTTGTTTGTCTTGGTAATTATTTCAAACCTATTGAATGCTTTGCCATACATTCGCGACTGAAAAATCATTTAAACGAGTTTAAGTACCTTTTAATAACTGCTGACCTGTTTGCGAGTTTTCTCCTGTATATTCCTCCACTTTTAACTGCATGCCTCATGGTTTGCGAGCTACTTCGACTTTGGGTTCCATTCAGACATCATATCGCATGCCTCATGCATTCAAATGAGACACTGAGGCACTGTGATGTGTTCAAGTTGTTTATTGTTCATAAACGCGTCGGGAGTTGTAACTGGAACATATATTTAAGCTGACTGACTGACTCTACTTCACACACACTCACATGTGCATCTCCATTCATGCCTGCATTCACTCCGATTATACAAAATGGCACTGAACTTTTATGTACTCAGTAACTTATATGCAAGTGCTGTGTAGCTGCAGTGGCTGACTAGGTACAATACACATGATGATACAGAAAGTACTGGGTATGCAAACTTTATTTATTTTTTTTTTTGATAAATGTACCACTACTCCATCAGAGCTGTTTCACTGAGTGGAAGTGTTTAATTTGAGCAGGGACAATGACAGAGCATTTACTGTCGGTCTTCATGCTGTGAGAATTTACCTATCATTTATTCTGTCAGACTAATTTTTCTAAGAGTTTTTTGACAGGATTTTAGTGTACTGTTAGTGCATTTAAAGGGCATGTGTAGTGCTTGTGTTACCACTATTATTTCTGTCAGGCTAATTTTACATCTAAATCTAACAAGATTTTAGTGTACTGCTTGTGCATTACTGTGTTTTGAGGAGTTTGTCTTTAGAGGTAAGTGTAAATGTGCTGCTTTTGAAAACTTTTGACAATTTACCTTCTGACTGGTTCCAGCAATCCTAACCACATCTTGCACCCTTGGTCACAGCATGGATACTTGCTCATCTCCTGCTAATCGGACTTCCATAGTTCCTAGAAAGAAAAAGACATTACCTGAGAGCCCTTGCCTACTACACAGACTCAGTCTGCACCCCAGTCAATAGTGAATGAACCTAGACTGGCTATTTCTTTTACCTCAGATAACTCATTTTACCTCTCCAGTGTCTTCTGGTATAGACATTTCGGCTGTGAACTGGGTGTCAGCAACATCCTCTTCATCTGTTCCAGTGTCAAGACCAGTCCTGAGAAAATGGACACAGCATTTTTCCAGGGAGTGATAATGAATGTGTCCAGGAGAAGAGACCTTTAATAAAGACACAAATTCCTCTCTTTCTGTGTCTCAGAATATACCTGTTAAGGTAAAATAAAAGGTTAAACATTGTACACCTGCAGACTTGGTACCTGTAGGTGAAGACGATGTTCTTACCTTAGCTAAGAAATTGTTACAGACAGTCCTGATAAACAGCCTTCAGTACCTGTTTGGCAAGTCTGTTGAAATATCCCTGAGGAAGACAGGTCTTCAAACCTTCTTTCCCTGAATGTTGCCAGGATGGAGGAGGAGTTTTTGGGACAACTAGTAGTTCCCACTATGCTGAAGAGATTTTAAGATGTCAGTGCTATTACCTCATTGTATGCCTTTCCCTCCTTTAGTGCCAGCCATGGAGAAGACCTATTACTGCCTGTAACAATCCATTCATAATTGTTAGTCCCCATAGAAGCAGATGGGCTTTACAAAGTTTGTTAAACAAAGGTGCATTTATTTTCTGTTTAGTCCCTTCCCCTGTGTATATAGAGGGGAAGGTTTTGGGACTGTTTGGTATTAGAATTTTCTGTTCTTCTGCCTGGGAGTATAGAATTCTTAACTATTAGTTCTTTATGTGGAAGTTCATGCCTGTCTTTGTGTTACTGTTTTGGACATGTCTCTAATATCTAAACATGCCTTGAATATATGTATGGTTGTGCAGATTCCATATCTAGGGCTTCTACTTCTGCTGTTGTTTGAGGAGGTGAGCCTGGTTATGAATTCACAAGGTTTCTGTTGAAATGAAGTCTGAATTTTTGAATTCACCTTTAGAGAAAAGGGTTTTACTTTGCCCATGGGCTATTGAGATGCATCAACAATGTCATGAAAGAGAGAAATTAGTTTAGGGCGTTTCTAAGACTTTTCAGCAGCTCCGTTTTCATATCTCCCAGATCCTGCTTCTCGCCCTGGGAACAAATACAGATGGCAGTAGAAAAATAATAACAAACAGAAATGTTTCCAATAAAGGGATGGTATTCAACTTCAGGATTGCTATGCCAGCATTTCTCATTCCTTTCTCTTCCCATCCTGCTTTAATCAATCAAAACTTGTCCAAACAACTGTCTCTGTTCAGTCTCGGGCAACAGATTATGACAGACTCATGGATGTTAAAGGTGGTTCCGGAGAAATACAGTTGGTAGTGGAAATAAAAACTTTATTTCAGTGTAAATGTTCTTCGTGTTTCACTGTTGCAGTCATCACATTTGGGTTATCCCTGCCATGGTAGCCCTAGGCCAGCCTGAATACCAGAGACTTAGTATTTCTCCGTCAGTTGCTGTCACTTGAGGACTGACGTCAGGTCATCAGGAGTATAAAGTAAGGCAGCCAACGCCATTACATCAGTCTTTCTTGCCATGGAGCCCGAAGCAGAAGCAGTTCACATGAATGCTGGTTGGCAGTTACCTGAGTTTTTGTCTATCAAATTGAAGTTGAAGTCTTCTAAAGCTGAGTACCCAGTTGGAGATCCTTTTTTCTTGCACTAACCGATGTCAGAAAAAGTTAATAATTGTCTCGCCTGTGGAAAGCAAATACCACACCAAGACTTCCACTCTTACTGCGTCACTTGTTTAGGCCCAGAACATGATGTCCCCCGTTGTCGCTTCTGTGCTTTGTTCAACACCAGAACTATCCGTCATCGGGCCCTTATTGTAGCCAGCAGATCTTCTGAAAAAACGTAAAGATACAGACAGAGACAGACAACACAGTTCCAAACCTGTCAACAATGCTTCCGTTAAGCTAGTCTTCAGTTCTCTGGTAGTCAGTAAGGCGCTTTTGCAGCCCTTGATGCCTGCTTCAGTTGAATCGCAGGCCGCTACCGAGACCCTTTCGGTGTCCGGTATGCCGCAAAACTCTTCTTCAACTAACGATCCTGTGGTCGTCTCTACCTTGGATGGGTTCGGAGCCGCTGAGCAGACACTGGCTTCCAAGGAAGTCCTTCGCACTACCGAATCACGACACAAACCAACGTCTTCTTTCGCGACTACCGTTCTTTCAAAAATGACCAAGTTTCTCAGGCCCAGGGTTCGAACCACCACACCCAAGAAACCAACAACCCACTCTCAGGCGTCTGCTACCTTGCCTCAGTCTCAAATGCTTAAAATGGCGTAAGACCTTATCATGCTGATCGGGGAAGCCAAGCTACCCCCTCCAAAAGCAAAAGAGATTTGTCCCCTGTAGTTTTGTCTGAACAAGAGCCAGATGACTGATGCATCTGAGTATGAAGACATGCAACCCCTTTGCCTTATGAGGATTCTGATACAGAGGACTCCATTCCTTTAGCCTCTCCCCCAGAGGATTTTTCCTTTGGGGAAACCCTGCATACTTTAAGGGAGCATTTCCAGTGGAAGAGTCAGGACTACCCTTAGTCTAAAAAGAGACTCAGGGAATTTCTAGATCTTCCACAGCACAGACCCTTGCCCCCCCCCCCCAGTCCTGGATGTTGTGGAGGATGTTTTCCTCTAATCCAGCTGTACTCCTGATGCCCTACCTCCTGCTCCCAGAAAACCAGACAGGTACTATAGAGTCCCTGACTCACACAAATGTCTTTTTAAAAATCCAACACGTGACCTGAGGTCATTTCTCAAGGGCCATATGGGATTAAAACAACCTCTGCTAAGAATCCCACCCCCTCAGATAGGGATTCCCAAGCTTTGGACAGATGGAATAAAAAAGTATACACCTCAGGTACTCTTGCTATCAGGGCACTAAATTGTCAGTTCCGTATGCTGAAATTTCAGCAACATACCTTGGAACTCCTTAAACAAAAAATGTCTTCCTTTCCTGCCTGGGCAGAATCTAAAGAATTACAGGACTTAATGCCTTCTGCAAGTCAAGTAACTAAACACACTTTGCACTGTGGTTTTGACGCTCTAGAAACTTCTTGCAGGGCAGCAGTCACTAGATCTGTCATTAGAAGACATGCATGGCTTAAGGAACAACCCCTGCCAGACCATGTCAAATCCAAATTGTTGGATGCCCCCTTGCACAAAGATAATTTATTTGGCACTAAGGCAGAAAAGGTCTTAAAAAAGATGGAAGAAAAAGCAAAATATATGCAAACAGTTAAGGATTTCTTATAGTTCCAGCCCCCTAGGATCAGCAGGCATTGTCTCTCCAAGCACTGGTCCTTTCCTGCTCTGAGTAAACCGGCCCAGCGTAGGTCCCATGAAAACAGACCCCCCCCCCCCCCTCGGACAGCAGCCCCAGGAAATGCAGAGATCTAAGCAGTAGACTACCTCCACTTCAAAAATAGGGAGTTCTAAGCCACCCCCTTATGGTAAGAACTCACAATGACTCACCTCCTCCCCCTCCCCTTTGCCCACCTTTGATTACCCCTAGGAGGAAAACTCTCCTTTCACTCAAGTACCTGGGCCACCATTACTAAGGACCAATGGGTTCTGAACATTGCATTTCAGGGATACAAGTTTTCCTTCCACACCCTCCCAACCCCAATGGGGTTCCCAGATCTACCACCAAATCAGTGGGCAGAGGCTGAAAAGCAAATCCTTTCCGTACTCTCTATGAGGGCAGTAGAGCACATTCCTGCAGAACAGATAGGTCAAGGCTTCTACTTCAGACTTTTTCTGGTGCCCAGAAAAGAGGGCACCTGGTGCTCCATCCTCGATCTATCCATTCTAAACACCTTCCTGGTGATCCCAAAATTCAAAATGCTCACCCTCCAACAGCTGCTATGCATGCTCTCCAAGGACGCCTGGCTGGCCACCCTAGATCTAAAAGAGGCCTACCTCCACATTCCTATCAGGGAATTATGCAGGAAATAACTCTGCTTCAGGACAGGATCTCAACACTTTCAGTTCTCTGCGCTTCCCTTTGGCTTATCTACTGCTTCCAGAGTTTTCACAAAATATCTGACTCCAGCCATTGCCTTTTTCAGACAAAGAAATATTCAAATGTACTCATACGTAGATGACTGCCTTATTCAGGCAGACAGCCAGGAAAAGCTGCTCAAACACTTGGCCTTTGTAAAGACCCTACTAACCTTCCTGTGGTACACAATCAACGAAAAGAAATCCAAACAGGTGCCCACCCAAAAGATAGTCTTCCTGGGAGCAAGTCTGAATACACCATCCCAGATGGCATACCTTACACCAGAGAAACAAATTTTCCAGACAGCCTACTTCTCTCAACTAGCCACCAGGCCCCAGCTATCTGCAAGATAGATCCTGCAAGCTCTGGGGTTCATGGCATCTTGCATACTACTCATTCCATATGCCAGACTGCATATGAGGAAACTTCAATGGTACCTAAAAAGCCTTTGGTGTCAACACTGTCAAGACCTAGAAACTCTTCTACCTATAATTCCTTGCCTTAGAAAGGATTTTCTTTGGTGGACAACAGCATGCTGCCACAACAAGGGACTGCCCTTCTCCCCTCCCCCCGCCGCCCAGACCCTCACCACAGATGCATCAGACTACATTTGGGGTGCACACCTGGATGGCAGGTGCATACAGGGCCAATGGAGCCCACAGCAAATCCCTCTGCACATCAGTCAAAAAGAGATGATGGCTGTGCAGCATACCTTGATAGCTTTTAAACCCCTTCTCTCTCCAGGGGTTCTCCTTATCAAAACAGACAACACCACTGTGATGTAGTACATCAACAAGCAGGGAGGGACTCACTCATACCCTGTATGCAGGCTGGCCATGACCCTTTGGCTCACAGCCTCTTCCATGCAACTACACCTTGTTAGCACAATACCTACTAGGCTCTCTCAACTCTCTGGCAGACCAATTAAGCAGAAATCTTCTGGACCCACATGAGTGGCAACTCAGCAAAAGTACCTTCACCCTAATAGCTCAGAAATGGGGAACCCCAAAGGTCGACCTCTTTGCCTCCCACACCAACCATCAGCTAAACAAATTCTGCACCAGGGAGTATCACTGCATGGCTTGGAAAGTGAATGCCCTGTCCTTCCCCTGGGTCAATCTATCGGTCTATGCCTTTCCTCCCCTACCTCTCATCTCCAGGGTACTTCTCAAAATAAGGGAGGGGAAACCAAGGACCATTCTCATAGCTCCAGACTGGCCCCAACAACACTGATACCCCTTGCTGCCCAGCCTGTCCCCGCTGCCTTCTTGGCATTTTCCTCAGATTCCAAACCTCCTGACCCAGAGGGAAAAGGAATTCATGCATCCCCAGTTGCAGACACTCAGTTTGGCAGCTTGGCATATTCCCTAACCCCTAACCAATATGCCAGCCTCAGTAAACAGGTTCTGGATTTTATCCAGGAAGGCAGACATCCTAGCACCAGAAAGTCTTATGCAGATAAATGGAAAAGGTTCTGCACCTGGATCCAGGCCAAGGGAGCCAATACGGCACAGCCCTCCATCCCTCTCATCCTGGGTTACTTAGCTGACCTACTACACAGTGGCCTCTCTTTCTCCTCTATAAAAATTCATGTCTCTGCTATTTCTACTCATTTTCCCACAGAGCAGCCTCTTTTTCTCACACCCTTTGATCAAGCAGTTCCTCAGAGGGGCTAACAACTTGATGCCCCCCCCCCCCAGAAGGGCACCAACACCAGCCTGGGACCTTATTTTTGTCTTGGAAAAGCTCACCCTGCCCCCTTTCGAACCAGCTTCTTCAGCAGAGCTAAAATTTCTCTCCTGGAAGACAGCATTCCTTCTGGCCATCACTTCAGCCAGAAGAGTCTCTGAGCTGCAAGCACTCATGGCTGTGGAACCCTTCATCATCTTCCAGGCAGACAGGGTATCCCTCAGAACTAACCCATCTTCATGCCCAAGGTGGTGTCCAGTGTGGCTCTCAACCAATCCATTTATTTGCCCACCTTCTTTCCTAATCCCCAGAACAGGGGGGGAAAGGATTCTTCACTCTCTAGATGTGCACAGACCGCTCAGATTCTATCTGGACAGGACTAAATCCTTCAGAAAGTCTGATGAATTGCTGGTTAGCTTTGCTACAGGGGCAGAAGGCAAAGCCATCTCCAAGCAAGCCATTTCCAAATGGATAGCACACTGCATCCATTTCTGCTACAAACAACATGGAAAGCCTCCCCCAAGGGGGTCAGGGCACACCCCACCAGAGCAGCCTCAACCTCTGCAGCTTTCCTCAGAGGAGCACCCACCAGGGACTTCCTGTAGGCTGCCACCTGGATATCTGTTCACACTTTTACCAAGCATTACCACCTGCCTGTCTTCTCCAAATCCAGGGCAGGGTTTGCCTCTGCAGTCTTGCAGGGCATCCTAGCCAGCCCCTAGTTTCATTGACTGCCTCCACCCATTTCCTCAGCTTTGGGAATCTACCCAAATGTGATGACTGCAACAGTGAAACACGAAGAACATAGTACAGTTGTGTACACTTACCATAAATGTAGATGTTCGAGTGTATTAACTGTTGCATTCCTGGTTTCCCTCCCTCCAGCCCCCTTATTCTTTTTCATTACTATTCTTCCCTGTTGTTCTCTTTTCCTTACAAGGGACATATTGGTATTTATTTTCCACAGGTGGGGTTCTTCCACTAGAACCTGGCCTCCTACTTTGGAGGCTCCTGTCAAGTTAGGGCAAGAAAAACTGATGTAATGGCATCAGCTGCCTTAATTTGTACTCCTGGCGACCTGACATCAGTCCTCAAGCAACAGCAACTGACGCAGAAATACTAAGTCTCTGGTATTCGGGACGGCTAAGGGCTACCCTGGCAGGGATAACCCAAATGTGATGACTGCAACAGTGAATACAGTCGAACATCTACATTTATGGAAAGTGTACACAACTGTACCCCCCCCCCCCTTAAAGTAAATTTTTTTTCCTTAGGTTCTTCAGCTTTGCTCACTGCAAGAGTCAAAGAACCAGTGCCATTTATTAAAGAGGCAAATGCTTCTATTTCAGAATGCTTCTTTTATCAAAGAAAGGGCCTTGTTAGTGACCAATTTTAAATCTTTCTGTCCTATTTGTGTCTCTCCATTACCTGCCACTTTCAAACATGTTTACAGTAGTTTATAGTAGACTGAGTGGCACTTTTCTTTTCTTACATATTTGGAATAATTGCTCATCTTTCCAGTGTCTCCTTCCAGATGTCACGAGTCCTTAATTTGGGTTTTAACACTTCTGACCAAACTGGAATGCACCCCAGGCGATGGTGAATGAACCTTCATTGACCACTTCTTTTACCTCAGACAACTCATTTACCTCTCCGTTGTCCTCTGGTATAGATCTTTCGGCCATTATGAACTGGTAGTCAACAACATTCTCTTCATCTGTTCCAGTGTCAGGACCTCTTCACACCAGATTATCTTATAGGATGTCTTATAGACACTCCACAGCAAAGTTTTTTGATGGAGGAGAAGATGGAGTTTTATCTGGAAACCTTCCTGAGCTTCTCTTCTCGGTTTAGTGTTGGACTTTGGCTAGAGAGTTTCTCAGGATTCAGGAGCTCATGGCTTCTATGTTTCTCATGATTACTCTGTCTAGGTTGTATGTAAGAAAGGATCCATGGTATCTTTAAAAAAAATGGATCCAACATTTGCATTATTCAAATATTCATCCTGGGCATTGTTTTAATGGAACTGTGGAAATCAAAAATGCAGTCAGTTTTGTCCTTCCATTTTCTTCATAGCCTCCAAATTAATCCATACTGACAAACAACTCAGATATCCCTTGAGGGCAATTCTTATGAGGGTAAAGGTGCATGGACTGTGGGTTTCTTCAAGCACACTGTTTTGAAAAAAGATATGTACTATGACCCATACCTTTTAATATTTTTCATCATCTGTGGTTCTCTGGACGTCACCTTATTACAGACAACCCTATAGTGATGTGTGGTACTTCAAAGTTGGCAGATACAAAGTCATTCCCTGTATACAGGCTGACTACCTGGGAGTTAATCAGCATTCCTTAACCCACCAAGCATATTACATTTTTCATAACAAAATATAGTCGCAGACAAACTGAGCAAGACCAGGACAGACTCTCACAAATGGAATTTGAATGATGGTGTATTCCAGGTATTGATTCAGTTCTGGTGAGCACCTGAAATAGATTGTTGGCCTTGTTTCAGAACAAACAACTTTATACATGCTTTTTTTAAATTCCTTTACAGGGCAGTGTTTCTTTATGTATTAAAACCTAATTTTGTGGCTTCAGAAGGACTCTCTAAAAAGTATTTGTGGTGACACCCTTTTTGGCCCAGGCAATATTGCTACTTCCTTTTTATGGAATTGCAAAGGACCGTTGCCACTAACTTCCTCACTATTTGTATCTACTTCACACGACAGAAGGAGTTTCATACACCCCAGTCTAAAACATCTTAAATCATCTGCCTGGATTCTGATGCCTTTTAAGCACCTGTTTTAGAGGATGGCAGCAGGTACTAAAGGAGACAAGAAATTCTGCTAGTAGAAAATCTTATCTTGATATGTGGAAAGAATTGTTTTAGTTGGTGCCAACCCAGTAACCATGGCCCTATCTGAGATTTACCACTGGTGCTCAAATACTTGTGTGAGTTATTAGCCTCTGGCCTTCATGCTGCTTTGTCAAGTGAGAATGGAAAGGCAGTGTACAAACGAGTAATGAGAGGGCATCTGTATGACTCACAGGTATTTACTAAAGTCTAGACAGTTGAGAATTTTTTCTTGGAAGTGTTTGCATATGTATTTTTATTCCCCAAGTAGACTTCAGAGAATTTTTCCACCTGTAAATAGCAAATGCTGAGGATATAATGGGGAATAGAGGGGTAATTGTGAACATTTTTGGGCATGCAATAAGTTGGAAAATTTTAAAAATTTCCTCGAGTGCTTTGCCAGAAATGTTGAGAGAACAACTTATTGTATCTTGTCCAGATATGTAGTAAGCCCCTATTAAATGTAATGCTGTTGGCTGCCAAAAAAGCAATTGCTTGAAAACAGAAGTACTGAATTTCTTAAAGGCAACAAAAGAATTGAAGGGAGGAACTTTAGAAAAGGAAAGGAGAAAATTGCACAGAAACAAATGGAAATTATGGGAGCAGCACATGCAGAATATTGTTCAGGAAATTAGTAAGATTTAAGGCAGGACCTTAATGTATATAATGTCTGACTGACTTATTGTTAAAGAAAGGAAACATGCATGTATAATGCACGAAAATAATGAATGTTTACAACAGTTTGATGTTCATCGTGTTTCACTGTTGCAGTCATTACACTTGGGTTATCTTGCTGGCAGGCGACCTGTAGCCGGCCCGAGTTCCAAAGTCTTGGTCTGGCGTCGGTTGCTGTCGCCTCTTCCCTGATGTCAGTGCGCCAGGGGTATAAATGTTGCAACCGATGCCATTTTCTTCAGTCTTTCTTGCGGCGTGGTGCCCGAAGCATAAGCAGTTCGCAAGTGCCGGTCGGCCGACTCCTGAGATTTTCAAAATTGAATTTCAGAACCGAAGTCTTCAATAAAGCTAAGTACCCAGTTGGGGAAACTTTTTCTTGCTCCAGACCGATGTCAGTAAAAGTTAATAATTGAGCAAATACCTCATAAGGACTTTCACTCTTACTGCATTCTTTGCCTGGGCCCTGACAACGACGTTACTAGTTGTCGGTTTTGTGCTCGATTCAATAAACGCACTATTAAACGTCGGTTTGATTTTGCTTTACATTATTTTGGATGGAGATTTAATTATATAATGCCGTCGGAACAACCGACGACCGCAATGTATAAAAATACAAAGACAAAAAGACAGGCATCCGAGGTCCAAAACCGACGACAAAGCCTCTTCCAGTCGCCGGTTCTCAGTGAGGTGCTTTTGCAGCCCCTGACACCCGCTACCTGAGAGCCACAGGCTGCAACTGACAGCCACATGGAGACACCGAGGCCTGTGGAAACTCAAGGTACTGGGCCTACGGAAAATATACCCTCAGATGGGTCCAGAGATGCTGAGCAGGCACTGGCTTCTGAGGGTGTTTTCAGACCTTCACAGCTTACAATTAAACGTACTACAGCAGCAAAGGCAAAGTCAAAAACTCCATTAAAGGCAAAGAAACAAGTGCAGCATTCTCCAGAACAGTCATCCATGCCAAAGAAACAGATGCTTAAAATGGCCGAAGACCTTAGTACTTTAATCAGGGGCTCCCATCCCCCTCCTGATAAAAGGCCTAGGCAAGACACTGATTATAATTCCTCTGATCAGGTTTTCATTTCTTCTGACTCTTCCTCTGACCAGGGCTATTCTCTCCCTCCCTATGAGGACTCTGATGCTAAAGAGTCCATTCCTTCAGCCTCACCGCCTGAGGATTACTCTTTTGGGGAAAACCTACACACCATGAGGGAGCATTTCCATTGGGAGAGCCAGGATTACTCAGAATCCAAGAAAAGGCTCAGAGATTTCCTTCTATTGCCTCAGCACAGGCCCTTAGCTATCCCCCCTGTGCTTGATATTGTTGATGATGTTTTTTCTGAATCCAGTCTGTCTCCAGATTCTTTACCCCCTGCACCAGTAAAGCCAGACAGGGACGACAGGGTCCCTGACTCTCATAAATTTCTTTACAAAAACCCCACTGCAGACCCAGAAACAATTTCTCAGGGTCCTAAAGGGGTTAAAGCCTCCACTGCCAAAAATCCTGTCCCCTCAGATAGGGATTTCAGAGCTCTGGACAGATGGGGGAAAAAGTTTACACTTCTGCTACCTTGGCTGTAAGAGCCTTAAACTGTCAGTTTCACATGCTTAAATATCAGCAGTATCTCATGTCATTGTTAAAGCAGAAAATGGTTACAAATATAGAAGGTCCTGACACTAAAGAAATGCAGGATTTATTGCATGCAGTTGAACAAGTGGGAAAGCATACACTGCAATGTGGTTTTGATTCTTTGGAGGCTTCTTGCAGAGCTGCAGTTACAGGCTCAGTTATTCGAAGACATGCTTGGTTGAAAGAACAAAGTTTACCTGACCATGTTAAAATGAAATTGTTGGATGCTCCACTACAGCATGATACTTTGTTTGGTGTTAAGGCAGAAGTAGTGTTAAAGAAAATGGAGGATAAAGCAAAGTCAATGCAAACTGTGAAAGATTTCTTACAGGTTCAGCCACCTAGATTTAGCAGAAACTGGCCTTCAAAAAATTGGTCCTTTCCAGTGTCAGACAAGCCACAAAGAAGCAGATACAGACGCCCAAGAGGCAGATCTCAGCCCCAAGGCTCCTACAGACCTAAGCAATGGGGTGCTTCAGCCCCCAAAGGAGGAGAAGACAAATCACAACCTTACAAGAAACAGTCACAATGACTTCCCTCTCCAAATGCCGAGCTCTTACCAGTTGACAGCACCCCTGGGGGTAAGGTAGCTCTTTTCTCAAAAAATTGGCACATGATCACCCAAGACCAGTGGGTGATGAATATAGTTTCTCAAGGGTACAGGTTCCACTTCCACACGCTTCCAAAACCAAAAGGTATGCCAAACCTGCCACAAAACCAATGGGCAGAGGCACAAAAAAACAGATTGCTGCTCTTATGGATATGGGAGCTATTCAAACAGTTCCACAAGAAGAACAGGGCCAAGGTTTTTACTCATGACTTTTCCTAGTACCCAGAAAGGACAAAGCATGGAGACCAATACTGGACCTGTCAATCCTAAATACTTTCCTGGATGTTCCAAAATTCAAAATGTTAACACTACAACAACTCTTGCCCATGCTGGGCAGAGAGTCTTGGCTAGTTATTTTGGATCTCAAGGAGGCATACCTGCATGTCCCAATCAGGCAGTCGTGCAGAAGATAACTCAAATTTATAGCAGGCTCAATGCATTACAAATTCTCTGCACTGCCCTTTGGCTTATCTACTGCGCCCAGGGTCTTCACAAAATGCCTGGCATCAGTAATTGCATTTTGCAGACAAAAAACAATTCAAATATAACCCTACTTTTATGACTGCCTTATTCAAGCAGACAGCAAAGACATTCTTCTAAAGCATCTGGCATTTGTAAAAAGATTGCTAATTTGCCTAGGGTACACAGTAAACGAAAAGAAATCAAAACTAGTGCCCTCACAAGAGATAATATTCCTGGGTGCAGGCTTAAATACAACTACCCAGATGGCTTATCTCATGCCAGACAAACAAAGGCAACTGACTCATTACTTTCAAATGATGGCAACAAAGACCCAGCTCCCTGCAAGAAAAATTCTGCAGGCCCCGGGTTTCATGACATCTTGCATTCTACTAATTCCATATGCCAAACTGCATATGAGGAAACTACAATGGTATCTAAAAAGTGTTTGGACTCAGCATTGTCACATCCTAGAGACAATTATACCCTTGATTCCCTGCCTACAACAGGAGTTTCGATGGTGGTCCCAGGCCTGTCACCACAACAAGGGACAGCCTTTCACCTTACCTACAGCCAGGCAAACAATAACAATGGATGCATCAGATTATGCCTGGGGAGCACATATGGCAGGAAAATGCACATCAATCAAAAAGAGATGCTAGCTGTACAGAATGCCCTGACAGCCTTCAAGGACCTAATACATCCAGGACAATTATTAATAAAGATGGACAGTACCACAGTTATGTGGTACATAAGCAAGGGGGCACACATTCCTACCCCCTTTGCAGACAAGCCATGACTTTGTGGAACACAGCACTGACCTACCAGGTACATCTGCAAGCACAGTTCCTGCCAGGAACAAAAAATGCACTGGCAGACAAACTAAGCAGAAATCTCATGGATCCTCACGAATGGACGCTAAACCCACAAGTGTTCAACATGATAACAAGGGAATGGGAACACCCAGACATAGATCTTTTTGCATCCCCTCACAATTACCAGTTACAGAAATTTTGCACAAGGATTTATCACTCTCAAGCATGGAAAGTGGATGCTCTATCTTTCAACTGGAAAAACCTGACAGTCTATGACTTTCATCCGATGTCTCTTCTCACCAAGGTGCTTCTAAAAGTCAGACAAGAGATGCCAAAAATGATCCTGATTGCCCCCGACTGGCCACGCCAGCACTAGTACCCAATCCTAAAGATTTTGTCCCAAGGCCCACCTTGGCCTCTCTCTCAAATCCCTCATCTTCTGACACAACAAAACAATCTGATTCTGCACAGTCAACTCAGAACCTTAAACCTGGCAGCATGGCAGATAATGTAGCCACTCAGACTGCACCTCTCTCTAAAGCTGTTATGGATGTAATTTTGGAAGGCAGGAGACCCAGCACTAGGAAATCTTATGCGGACAAATGGAAAAGATTCTGTGCTTGGAACCAGGCACAAGGACTCAACCCACTGGTCCCTAATATGCCTCAAATTTTACAATACCTGACTGAGATGTTGGACAAAGACCTATCTTTTTCTTCTATTAAAATCCATGCCTCGGCCATTTCAGCTCATTACAATACAGATCCTCCTATTTTTTCACATCCTCTACTACGACAGTACCTCAGAGAGGCAAAGAATATAAGACCCCCTAGGAGAGCACCAGTACCTACTTGGGACCTCAATTTTGTTTTAGAAAAATGAACACTGCCTCCTTTTGAACCAGCCAGCACAGCTGATCTAAAATTCTTGTCATGGAAAACTGCTCTGCTCCTAGAAATAACTTCAGCAAGAAGAGTTTCAGAGTTACAGGCATTGATGGCTGTGGAACCTTTCCTCATTTTTCACCAGGACAGGGTTTCTCTAAGGACGAACCCAACATTCATGCCAAAAGTCTCCAATGTGGCCTTAAACCAAACTATTCATTTGCCCACTTTCTACTACTCAAATCCCCAGAATAAAGGGGAAAGACTTCTGCACTCTTTGGATATACACAGGCAGCTACGATTTTACTTGGACAAAACAAAAGCTTTCAGAAAAACTGAGCAACTGTTTGTAGAATATGCTGCAGGATCACAAGGAAAACCTATTACAAAGCAGACAATTTCCAAATGGATAGGACACTGCATCCGCTTCTGTTATGCACAACATGGCAAATCTGTGCCTAAGGGCATTAGGCCTCATTCAACCAGAGCAGCAGCCACTTCAGCAGCCTTCCTCAGAGGGGTACCAACCAAAGACATATTAGAAGCTGCCACCTGGAGCTCAGTGCACACTTTTACCAAGCACTACCACCTACCTCTCTACTCCATATCCAGAGCAGGCTTTGCCACTGCAGTTCTGCAGGGCTTATTAGCCTCGCCAAATGCAATCTAGACCCAGCCACCCTACCTCAGCTTTGGGATTCTACCCAAGTGTAATGACTGCAGCAGTGAAACACGATGAACACAGTACAGTTGTGTACCTACCATAAATGTAGATGTTCGAGCGTCTTCACTGTTGCAGTCCTGGTTACCCACCCACCATCCCCCTCTTTGCTGGGACTATTCTGTACTTCTCTACTCTATACAACCTATGTGGTGTATTTGCTTTTAGAAGAAGGAAATGTTTATAGTACTATATGCATGGTTGTTTGGCATATTTTTATCTTTACAGCCTTCATATCTGGGGGCACCTGACATCTGGGGCAAGAAAAACTGAAGAAAATGGCGTCGGTTGCAACTTTTATACCCCTGGTGCACTGACGTCAGGGAAGAGGCGACAGCAACCGACGCCGGACCAAGACTTTGGAACTCTGGCCGACTACGGGTCGCCTGCCAGCAGGATAACCCAAGTGTAATGACTGCAACAGTAAAGACACTCAAACATCTATATTTATGGTAGGTACACAACTGTACTTTTTCTATTCTGTTAATGTATGTGTACCTGTGTCATTTCCTGTTACATATACTATGCCATTAATCTGGATAAAATAATATAGTTATGCTGTGTGAATGTTTGTATGTGAAGATTTTCAGGAGATGGTTCTGAACTTGAGTCCCTTATTTATCCTGTCTTCAGAACAGAGTCCCTTGGGTACCATGTCTTCACCCCCTTTCAAACATGCTTGTATTGTTGGATCTGTGTTTTGAAACTAAATGACTAATTCCATCTTTAGATTTTGCCTTTCTGTTGTATGTGAAAGCCATTAGACTTGATAGTGGAACTTGTGTTTTGGTCTGACCACTTCCTGATCCTGTTTTCAGTTAGATTTCATGCACAGTAGTCACATCAGTTTTGAAAATCAATCTGCTCTGCTTACCATGTCAAAAATAGTTACCAAGATAAACTCCAGAACCAAAACACAACAGTGAGGAAGCGAACAGCTAGTACCGAACAGATTTATTCTCACCATGTCACCCTGGAACTTTTATAATCTGTAATGTTTAATTTTCTTCCAAAGAAAGGCAACTCTAATAATCAAATTCCAAAACCAGCAAATAAATAAGTTATAAATAAAACGCATATAAAAGCAAAAGCAACTTGAATTGACCTGAAGAAGCATGTTTATGTGAAAGCTTGTGATTCAGTGCTGTGTATATTCTAGTAAAGTTTGCTAGAGATGCCACTTTGTTCTTCTTGAGCCGATTTTGTTTTTTTATGCTTATTTCCTTCCAGGAGATGCATTACTTTTAGTGTGCAGTAGGTCTCTATCCTTAGAATTAGATTCTGCTGCTGTAAGTTATGTTTGCCTTGTTCTTGTTGGAGGAGTGAACCTTGGTTTGACAGTGAGCTCCTTCTACTCTGATGGAAAGGGCACAGATTAGAGTGTTGGTGTTGTCGAGCGACAGGCTTGATTTAGAGGAATATTATTATACCACTTATCGTACAGAAATCACTCATTAAAAAGTGGCTTTTTATCTAGGGAGATCTCTGCAGTGTCAAGTTGAGCAGTCACACACTTAGGTGGTGGAAGGGCTTTGTAGCCCAGTGTTGTCTTATCAATAGAAGGGCCTTATCTTTTACTGAATTAAAATCTAGTTGTCAACTTCTCTTACAATATTATAGCCATCAGATCTGCTGTTCTCTTACTGAATCCAGTAGTGTTTTTATGCTGGCATGTCCTCTTCCATCTTCTGAGATTGTGTTTGATGTTTCTGATTACAGTGAGTTGCTGACTATTGTCTCAAGTATGCATCTGGCACATTGACATCTAATTGTGCAAATGCATTAAAGGCAAAACACTGTAGGGGTTACATTTGAGTGAAGAAATGTAGAATGAAAGCCAGGTTGTGTAGTATGCAATAATGTTGGACTGATGGGGTTACGGTCAGTTTGTAGTGCTACACATTGGAGTTTCCTACTTTTTCTTTTTCTGAAAAAGTTGCTGCAGATACTGCTGTTTTGTTAAATATTAAATGAACTAGAGAGCTGCACCTATGTGTAGATTTCAGGTGCATGGCATTTGAGAGGTGTGGACAGTAGTGATTCACACTGCTTTGGCTATTTTGTCATTTGTTTCAAGTTGGTGTGGCCATGGAGTTTGTATATTTATGTTTGGTGGGGGTGTACAGGGGGCTTGCCCCATACAAAAACACTTTATTTATTGATTTTTTTTCTGTGATTGATGTTTTAAAGTTCAGTCGTAGGACCAGTCTATTATGTTTATTTCAGTGTTTTTTAGGCATTTTGTGTTGGTTATTTTGGATGTTCTAAACTACTTGGCATAATCATCTGACATATTGCATATTGAGTCCTTGTTTATCAAGGCTGGTTATTAGTAATCTCAGTGTACTGGAGTTAATGATTTTTTTCAAATACTGGATATGGTCATGAGATCAGGGATTTTTTTCTGTGGCCTTAAAGGAGAATTTTGGCATTCATACTCTCAAGAAAGCTACTTTAGATCCTAATGTCATCCAATCTGTAACCTTCCATTTCTAGAAAGGGTTATTGAGAATGTTGTCTGTAAGCAGCTTTAGAACCACCAGTGGGGTCCTAGACTTATTTTAATCTGCATTTTGCATGTGCGTTAGTACAGGAACTGCTCTTTTCATAGATTCATAGGTACTAGGCTAATGGCCTTGGAGCCTTTATAAGCCTAGCCCATAGAAGTGCCTTGGTAGATAAAAATATTTTTATGGCCAGGGACCAACAATGCTAAGTCAGTATTTGTCCTTTGCAATTTCATGGTAGCATTTGATACTGGTTGACCATAGCCTTTTGACTGAGTAATTGCAATCTCACTCTGGTGTCTCTTCCATGATCATAGGGTGGTTTGCATCTCATCTCTCTGGCCATTCTCAAAAGGTCTTTTGTGGGCTAAATTTATTTTTGTCCTATCCTGAAATGTGGTGTACCACATGACTGTATCTTAGGTGTGCTATTGCTTACGGTGTATGTGGTACCATTAACAGATCTTATTCGGGAGAGAGGATTGGCATGCCATAGTTATGCAGATGATCCTCAGGTTTACCTATGCTTTCCCCAACATGAGATCGATGGCAAATGTGTATTCCCTGGCATGACAGTCTTGAAGCCATTCATTGTTGGCTTTCAGGTAATCATTTGAAACTGAACACTTTCAAAACATTGGCTGTTGCAGTTCCTGCCACTTTGATGGAGACCACATACCTCATCTTCCTAGCCTACTCTTCTGTGATGAAAGTAAGCCTGAATCTGTTGAGAAAGTGTGCAGTATAGAACCCAGGCATGGCTCTGAACCACCTAGGTTTATCAAAGCTGATGTCCTGCAAACAACAGAAAACTAATCATGTTCCATCCATTGCTAAGTGTCCCCACAAAGAATGGCCGGATATTACCCAGGGTTTGTGTAATGTACTTGTGGCTTTGAAGCCACCCCAGGGCTTCTCTTCCTGCTACTCCTTGGTCTTCCACTCCCTCCAAGAGGCCTAGAGATTCTGATTCCACAGATGAGGAATTGGATTCTGGAAATAAGTCCTTAGCCTATTCCTCAAAGATTTCTTCTCCCTTAGACTGTGGGTCAGAAGAAGAGGATTCCTTATGGCCCTGACTTTCCATTTGAAGAGTTATCCTTTGAGGATGCTGTAGTTTGCATGATGGAACATTTAAGTGGGACTGTTCCTAAGTGTCACAGACTCAGAAGAGATCCTTTAGTGCTTGCTGCTCTACTGGATACCTTTACAGCTGCTTCTTTAGCTCCTGTTTCCTAGCCTTTGGCCCCAAAGAAGCTAGACTGGTTCTGTGAGGTTTATGAGACCCTCAAATATTTCTAAAAGTGTCCTCCTTCAGACCCTATGATATCTGACTTTATGACAAGTCTTTTAAGCTTTTGTCCTCCTCCAAACTCCTTCCTTTGGACAAGTCCAGATTATGGAAAGGCTGGTAAAAAAAGTGTGTACTTCAGCTACCCTGGCCCTTAGGGCCGTTAACCATCATACCCATATGGTATGCTTTGGCTCTTTTGTCCCAGCTTGAGGGGGATTTTTTCATGCTTGCCTGACTCGGACAGTAAGATTGCTGCCCTTTCTTTGCTCAGCTCTACTTCTCAAGTGGCTCGTCACTCTATTAAATGCAAAGTACAGTTTTGTACCTACCATAAATGTAGATGTTCGAGTGTATACACTGTTGCAGTCATTACACTTGGGTTATCCTGCCGTCAGGCGGTCCCTCAGTCGGCCAGAGTTCCAAAGTCTTGGTCCGGCGTCGGTTGCTGTCACTTTTTCCCTGACATCAATGCACCAGGGGTATATAAGATGCAGCCGACACCATTTTCTTGCCCCAGATGTCAGGTGCCCCCAAAAAGGTAGGCAATGTAAATTGCTAATAAAACATATATAAGAAAAGCAATCAAAAACTTTCAGTTACCAGAAAATACTCCCCATAGGTAGCAAAGGGTAGAAGGCCTAGGTAAGTACCAGCAAGGAAGGAGGGAGGGTAACTTAGACTGCAGCAGTGTATACACTCAAACATCTACATTTATGGTAGGTACAAAACTGTACTATGTTCATCGTGTTACACTGCTGCAGTCATTACGCTGAGGTAGGGTGGCTGGTTCTATAAGGCATTAGGGGTGGCTATAAGGCCCTGCAGCACTGCAGTGGCAAAGCCAGCTCTGGATTTAGAATAAAGAGGCAGATGGTAATGCTTGGTGAAGGTATGTACAGAACTCCAAGTTGCTGCTTCCAAAATGTCCTTGGTAGGTACTCCTCTGAGGTAGGCAGTTGAAGTGGCTATTGCCCTGGTGGAATGAGACCCAATGCTGTTAGGTACAGCTTTCCCATGGTGTGTAGAAACGTATGCAGTGTTTTGAAATGTTTTTTCCCTGTGCTCCTGCAGCATATGCTACAAACAATTGCTCAGTTTTCCTGAAAGCTTTCGTTTTGTCCAAGTAGAAGCGTAACTGCCTGTGTATGTCCAAGAAATGCAGAAGTCTCTCCCCTTTATTCTGTGGATTTGGATAAAAAGTTGGCAAGTGAATAGTTTGGTTTAGAGCCACACTTGATACCACCTTTGGCATAAAAGTAGGGTTTGTTCTTAAAGACACCCTGTCTTGGTGGAAAATGATGAAAGGTTCCACTGCCATTAGTGCCTGTAATTCTGAAAATCTTCGTGCTGAGGTTATTGCCAGGAGCAGAGCAGTTTTCCAAGAGACGTATTTTAAGTCTGCTGAGTTAGCTGGCTCAAAAGGAGGTAAAGTTAATTTTTGCAAGATGAAGTTGAGGTCCCAAGTTGGAGTTGGTGCTCTACGGGGCGGTCTTATGTTTTTAGCCCCTCTGAGGTACTGTTTTAACAAAGGATTAGAAAAAAATTGGTGGGTCTGTGTTGTAATGAGCAGAGATGGCAGAGGCGTGGATCTTAATGGATGAAAAGGAGAGGCCTTTGTCCAGCATCTCAGTTAAGTATTGTAGTATCTGAGGAATATTTGGGACAAGAGGGTCAAGGCTGTGAGCCTGGTTCCAGGCACAGAATCTCTTCCATTTATCCGAATAGGCTTTCCTGGTGCTAGGCCTTCGGGCCTCCAGAATGACATCCATAACAGCTTTGGAGAGAAGCATTGCTTGCTTGACTAAGGAATCTGCCATGCAGCCAGGTTTAAAGTCTTGAGCTGGCTGTGAAGTATCGATTGTTTTGCTGAGTCAGAAGATGTGGGATTAGAGGCAAAATCCATGGTGGACCTTGTGCTAAGTTCTTTAAGATTGGGTACCAGTGCTGGCGTGGCTTGTCTGGGGCAATTAGGATCATCTTTGGCTTTTCTTGTCTGGCTTTTAGGAGTACCTTTGAAAGGAGAGGTAGTGGTGGGAAAGCATATACTTGCAGGTTTTTCCAGCTAAATGAGAAGGCATCCACTTTCCATCCTTGTGGGTGATAAGTCCTTGTGCAGAATTTCTGTAGCTGGCAATTCATTGGGGATGCAAACAGATCTATGTCCGGGCTCCACCATTTTTGTGTTATCATTCTGAATATTTGTGGATGTAATTTCCACTCATGCAGATCCATGATGTTTCTGCTTAAGTCGTCTGCCAGTGTTTTTTTCTCTCCTGGCAGGAATTGTGCTTGCAGATGAACTTGATAGGTCAGAGCTGTGTTCCACAAGGTCTTGGCTTGTCTGCAGAGGGGATATGAATGAGTGCCCCCTTGCTTGTTTATGTACCACATAACTGTGGTGTTGTCTGTCTTTAGTAGTAGTTGTTCTGGATGAGAAGGTCCTTGAAATCTATAAGGGCATTTTGTACAGCTAGCATCTCTTTTTGATTGATGTGAAGATGCCTTTGTTCTGCGGGCCACTTGCCCTGAATACATTTTCCTGCCATGTGTGCTTTCCAGGCGTAATCCGAAGCATCTGTTGTCAGTGTTTGCCTGGCTGTGGGTTGAGTGAAAGGCTGTCCCTTGTTGAGGTGACAGGCTTGAGCCCACCATCGAAACTCCCGTTGAAGGCAAGAAATAAGTGGTATTACTGTTTCCAAACTGTGACAGTATTGAGACCAGACACTCTTTAGGTACCATTGTAGTTTCCTCATATGCAGTCTGGCATATGGAATTAGTAGTATGCAAGATGCCATGTACCCCAAGGCCTGCAGAATTTTTCTTGCAGGGAGTTGGGTTTTTGTTGCCATCAATTGGAAATGTTGAGTCAGTTGTCCTTGCTTGTCTGGCGTGAGATAAGCCATCTGGGCCGTTGTATTTCAGCTGGCACCCAGGAATATTATCTCTTGTGAGGGCACTAGTTTTGACTTATTTTTGTTTACTGTGTACCCTAGGCAAATTAGCAATCTTTTTACAAACGCCAGATGCTTTAGAAGAATGTCTTTGCTCTCTGCTTGAATAAGGCAGTCATCCAAGTATGGGTAAATTTGAATTCCTTTTTGTCTGCAAAATGCAATTACTGGTGCCAGGCATTTTGTAAAGACCCTGGGTGCAGTAGATAAGCCAAAGGGCAGTGCAGAGAATTGGTAATGCATTGAACCAGCTAAGAATTTGAGGTATCTTCTGCAATTTTGTCTGATAGGGACATGCAGGTATGCCTCCTTGAGGTCCAAAGTTTCGAGCCAAGCTTTCTTGCCCAGCATGGGAAGAAGCTGCTGTAGTGTCAACATTTTGAATTTAGAGAAGAAAGATCCAGAATGGGCCTCCAGGCTTTGTCCTTTCTGGGAACCAGAAAGAGTCTTGAGTAAAGTCCTTGTCCTTGCTCCTGTGTTGGTACCTTTTGAATAGCTCTCATGTTCATGAGTGCTGTAATTTGTCTTTGAGCCACTGCCCATTGATTTGGTGGCAGATTTGGCATTCCTTTTAATCTTGGCAGAGTGTGAAAGTGGAACCTGTAACCTTGAGATACAATATTGAGAACCCATTTGTCTTTGGTGATCATATGCCAATTGTGACAGAAAAGTGCCAGTTTTCACCCCAAGGGGGCTGCCAAGGGAGAAGTGCTTGGTAGCTGTAGTGAGAAGTCATTGGGGCTGTTTTTTATAAGGTTGAGGCCTGTCTTCCCCTTCTTTCTGGGTTGAAGAACCCCATTGTCGAGGCCTGTAAGAACCTTGTGGTTGACCTCTGCCTCTTGGACGTCTGTATCTGCCCCTTTGAGGTCTGTCTGAAACTGGAAAGGACCAGTTTTTTGTTGGCCAATTTCTGCTAAATTGAGGAGGCTGAACCTGTAAGAAATCCTTCACCGTTTGCATAGATTTTGCCTTATCCTCCATTTTCTTTAATACCTCTTCTGCCTTAACTCCAAATAAAACATCCTGCTGCAAAGGTGCATCCAATAATTTTGCTTTAACTTGATCTGGTAAAGTCTGCTCTTTTAACCAAGCATGTCTTCTAATGACTGACCCTGTAACTGCTGCTCTACAGGGAGCCTCTAATGAATCAAAACCACATTGCAAAGTATGTTTTCCCACTTGTTCAGCTGCATGCAATAAATCCTGCATTTCCTTATAGTTAGGAAGATCTGAATTTGGAAGCATTTTTTGTTTCAACTGAGACATCAAAAATTGCTGATATTTAAGCATGTGAAACTGGCAATTTAAGGCCCTCATTGCTAAAGTTGCAGATGTATATACTTTCTTCCCCTATCTGTCTAATGCTCTGGAATCTCTGTCAGAGGGAACTGGATTTTTTGCTGTAGAGGCCTTTACCCCTTTGGGACCCTGAGAAATAGTTTCAGGGTCAGCAACAGGGCTTTTATAAAGGAATTTGTGAGTGTCAGGTACTCTGTAGTATCTGTCTGGCTTAACTGGAGCAGGAGGTAAAGAATCAGGATTTAAACTGGATTCAGAATACACATCATCCACAATATCTAACACTGGCGGAATAGCAAGGGGTCTGTGTTGAGGTAATAAAAGAAAATCTCTGAGCCTTTTCTTGGATTCTGAGTAATCCTGGCCCTCCCAATGGAAATGCTCCCTCATGGTATGTAAGGTTTCCCCAAAGGAGTAGTCCTCTGGTGGAGAGGCTGAAGGAATTGATTTCTCAGCATCAGAATTCTCATAAGGGGGTAAAGAGTATCCTTGGTCTCAAGATGAATCTGAAGAGATGGACACCTGGTCGGATGAGTCATAGTCTGCATCCTGTCTAGGCCTTTTATCAGGAGGAGGGTGGGACCCCCTGATCAGAGTAATTAAGTCTTCGGCCATTTTGAGCATCTGTTTCTTAGGCATGGAGGCCTGTACTGGTGAATGTTGAAGTTGTTTCTTTGTTTTTAAAGGGGTTTTAGACTTAGCAGAAGAGTTAATGGTTAACTGAGTAGGTCTGAAAACACCCTCTGAAGCTGCGGGTTGTTCAGCTGCTCCAGATCCCTCTGAAGGGTTAGTCTCGGTAGGCCATAAATCTGGTGTATCCGAAGGCCCAGCCATCTCCACGTGGGAGTCAGAGGCGGCCTGTGGTTCCAAAGAAGCGGTTGTCAGGGGCTGCGAAGGCACCTCGTTGAAAACTGGAGAACCGGCGACTGGCCTAGAAGAGGCTTTGTCGTCAGTTTTGGGCCTCGGATGCCTGTCCTTGTCTTTGCTCTTTTTGTGTATCCTGGTCGTCGGTTGTTCCGACGGCATAGTGTAATTGAATTTTCTGCCAAAATAATGTCGGGCAAAATCAAACCGACGTTTAATAGTGCGCTTGTTAAACCTAGCACAAAACCGACAACCTGTGACGTTGTGGTCTGGGCCTAGGCATGGGATACAATAAGAATGGAAATCCTTATGAGGTATTTGCTTCCCACAAGAAATACAATTATTAACTTTTACTGACATCGGTCTGAGGCAAGAAAAAGTTTCCCCAATGGGGTACTTAGCTTTGTAGAAGACTTTGGTTCTGGATTCAGAATGAAAATCTCAGGAGTCTGCCGACCGGCACTTGCGAACTGCTTTTGCTTCGGGCACCGCGCGGCAAGAAAGACTGAAGAAAATGGCGTCAGCTGCATCTTATATACCCCTGGCGCACTGACGTCAGGGAAGAAGCGACAGCAACCGATGCCGGACCAAGACTTTGGAACTCTGGCCGACTGAGGTACCGCCTGACGGCAGGATAACCCAAGTATAATGACTGCAGCAGTGTAACACGATGAACATCTGTGATGCTGGTGATGCATTATCTTGGGCTGCTGCTTCAGGTTCTGTATGAGGAGATATTTTTGGTTATACTTAACAAGCCTTACCTGATGATATTAAGGCTAAATTCTTGGATTTTCCTTTGGATAACCAGAATCATTTGGCACAGCTGTTGCAAAACTGTTTAAAACTTTGCAAGACAAAGGTAAGGTTATCAGGATTTTAAATATATTTTTGTTTCTCCTATCCCCAAATTTCAGAGAAACTATTCTTCCAAATCTGCTTTTTGTGCATAGGCAGTCTTTCCAACCTACTAGGGGCAAGAAGGTTTCTAAGCTTATGTTTTTGATAAGCCCAGTCAGACTTCTAAAGGCCAAAAGCCTTCTTTTTCTGACAAATGTGACTCCATCTGACATTCACTCTCTCTCCTTTTGGCCAGGATCTGTTATCCCTTAGGCTTTCCCTGTATCTACCTGTTTGGCAACAGATTACCAAGGACTCTTGGGTCCTTGCCATTACTCAACATGGCTATTTCATGGTATGGAAGCCCCTTCTCCTTTCTCAGGCCTTTCTCAGACTCCTCCAGACCAGCTTCCTCATTTTCCAGTTATCCTGCAAGATCTGTTGGAACAAGGAACTATTCAGTCTGTCCCATTTTCTCAGCTGACAACAGGTTTTTTATTCCTAGATGTTCCTGGTACCCAAGAAAGAAGGATCACAGAAACCTCTTCTAAACCTTTCCTTCCTCAACCCTTTCCTTTAAGGAGCCTTCTTTCAGGATGTTATCTCTTCTGATTCTGTTCCCTTTCCTGCTTCCCCGGGTCTTTCTGGATCTGAAGGATGCCCATCTTCATGTTCCCAGGGTCCTGTACAAGATTATGAAGGACTATCCCAAAATATTGCTGGTGACTCTCTCATGCCCAGACAGCATTGGCCCCCCTCTTTCACCTGTCCAGGGGCAATTATCATGTTACCTCACTGCACGGATCTTCTCACACAACACAAGGGTTCTTTCTTTCACCCGCATTTGTCTACGATTCAACTGAAACTTTGGGTGATAGAGCCCCTTTAGATACCGATTTAGCCTTCTTTAATTTTTTCGTATTGGGAACACACTTTTCTGGTCAAGGTTTTTTTTTTTTTTTTCCTGGATAAACATGTCCTTATTTTCCTGAGGTTGCTGTAATTCTTGTGCGGCACTTCAGTTGTGAGGATTTAGCACGGGTACATTACCTTTATGCTCTATGCCTGTGCAGGAGCGCACAGCTGACGTACGCTGCTCTAATAATATAAAGACTTTGGTATGCTGGTCAGACATTAGGCTATCCTTGGCAGGATATCCCACATGTCAGGAATACTGCAACAATGAAAAGTAGGACATCTACTGTTATGATATGATTTTACACAGCTGAACTTATTTCTCTGTTTTCTATGTAATCTGTTGTTTCATTTGTTTTATTGTATCTGGTGTTTTCTTGATAAAAGTAAATACATTTGAAGTTGAAAGTAATCAAATTCACATGGAGAGCTGACGTGCTAGACTTTGTCATTATTATAATTTTGTATTGCTTCAGCAGAAATATAATCTACTTAAGTAAAAAGGAGACTGCAGTTTTTTTAGCATACCCTTTAAAGGCATGGGGAAATGTTACTGGGAACAGGTGGGTGGAAGAAGACTGTCTGATTCCCATAGATGCTGGTACTTAGAATTTTTCTGTACTAGGCTGAGTAACTAAGGAATGAAGATCCCATTGGGTGCACAATTCTTCTAACACCCCTCTTAAAAGTTTGGATACACTGAGTACTGAGATAAAGCTTCAGAGTTTTAGATAATTTTTTTTTCAGAGGAGATTGATGAATAATGCATATTCAGGATGTTAACATATAATCTGAAATGTTTTTGACAGATGATTTTGCTCCTGACCCAGCTGAGGATCTTGCTCGTGAGTACATACGGCAAAACCTAGAAAATTTCATCAGACAGGAATTTCCAGGTAATTCTCTTCACTGTTAAATTCCTTATTAATTGTTTAATTAACTAGCTAGAAACATTCTTTTTTTTTCTGGACTTTTTTTTAAACTAAAGTCATTGTTGGTTGCAGAGTCACATCGGTTCTTCATAAAGGCCCACTGTGTGATGCATTTGAATCTTGCAAAATAGTTATCAACAAAAAGCATAAATAAATAAGCAGAAGTTGTGTGTCACACTGGAGAGTAAAATTAGCAGAGTTTTATAGAGGAGAAAGGAAAAGATGAAAGGAAAGAAGTTGTCCTTAGGATGTTGCAGAAGGGGTAGGTATAGATGACAGGAAATTTTTAAATGCCATATTTATGGAACAAAGTTATTGTAGTATGACTACAGAGTAGTATCATTCTGAAGGCTGTGTAAATACCAGGCCTTAGAGATTAGAACCTGTTCAAGAAGTAACAGGAGTGTACTTCATATTATAAGAAAGCAAAGGAAAGAGGACATTGGAACTTGTAGTGGTCAGCCATCTGAGGTACAAGTGATCACAAGATAGTGGTCAGCCGTGTGAGGTACAAGTGATCACAAGACCTTATTCGTTTCCGTTAGCTCAGTCAGAAGTGAAGGTTTCAACATAAGAAGAACAGTCTGATGAAATATTGTAAAAAAAAAAGTCTTTAATCTTCATATGAAAGAACATTGGGGAAGCAGTTCTTTTTTAGGAAATTATTATGCAGATCAAGTAGGTCATCAAACCTTACCACCTCAATGGTACAGAGGGATTGCGACCCAGGTGAACTATAATTTGGGAGTAACTATTAAAAATTCTAGAAAGGTGTATCCATTACCAACTCCTCTCCCATCTACTGTCCAACAACCTACTCTCTAAAACTCAACACAGATTTCGACCAGCCCATAGTACCACCACTGCCCTAATTAACTTCACCAACAACATAAACTCATACCGAAACTAAGTGGAACTCATCTCTGCCAGCTTCCTAGACCTATCCAAAGCATTCAACACTGTTTCCCACAATAAACTCCTATCCTCTCTCTCTCTGAACTCAGCCTTGATAACCTCACCTTGCAGTGGTTCAGTAGCTATCTAGACAACTGCTCTCAATCTGTCAAATGGCTCAACTCCCTGTCACCCCACTCCCAGTCAGATGTGGAGTTCCACAGGGAGTCAATACTTGGCCCCCTTCTCTTCAGCATCTTAACAAACCAACTCCACTTAGCAACCACAAGAGCCGATTTAGTCCAGTACGCAGATAACACTACTCTAATCTGCTCTGCACCCAACATCCATCTCCTACAAATCCAAGCCTAAGAATCCTTTTCAGAAATAGAAACCTGGCTAAACAATTCTCAGCTGATACTGAACCCTAAAAAAACACATCTAATGCTGTTCCACCCAATAAAGACTAATGACACCACCTTCTCCTTTCTCTCTGCCAATAAGACCCTCATCACACCTGTCTCTGAGGCCAAACTACTAGGACTTAACGATTTACCATCAACTTAAATACAATAAACACATATCCCTAACCAACTCCAAAGTTCACAAAAACTAGGATGCCTCTATTGTAGCAACAAGTTCTTAACCTCTGAATCCAGAACTGCTATAGCCAGAACTCATCTCTTATCAACACTATCTGCATCCCCAGCGCTAACAAATCTAAATAAAACCGACCTGACTAAACGTTCAACACACTACAACAAAATAGCTAGGTTTGCAACCAATGCTAAATCGCGCTGTCACCACTGCCATTCCCTACATAAGCTACACTGGCTAGAATTTCCAAACTTACTACGCTACCATCAGCTCAACTTAGCCCATCAAATACTATACCACCCTGATAAAACCCCTGCCCTAACAGGCCTCCTAAACTTCTATAGCATCATCAGGAAACTACGATCAAGTAACAAAGCCCTAATTGAAGTCATTCCATGTAAAACAGCTCAGGGGAATCTTTGTTCCCTTATGAAGTTGCAAAAACATAGAACATGCTACCCCCCCCAGACCTCAGGCTACAAAACCACACTACCACGTTCAAAAAACTCCTTAAAATGACACCTTTATGAAAACCACATATGTAACTGTAATGACCCTCCTTGAATCCACCCCGTCCTAGGTGTTATTCATTGCTGACTCTGATAAACACTATTCCACTAACTTTATACTCTACCTAGGCAAATTGTACATAGTATAAATATCCATTTTATTTGTTATTACTGAGAGGCCAGTTGTATATATGCTGTACTTAACGCTGACTTTACAAATGTACTGTGATCATATACTTCTACTACAACCTTACATTTGTTTAACTGTTAACCTTACTTACCTCCGCCCGCGCCATCATGCACCCACTTCAAAACTTTACTAAAAGCGCACCTAAAAACATGCTGGCTATGCCCTTGCAACTCCCATTCTAATATCACCCACCCCATCCACCCACTACCTTTCTTTCCACCCCACTAACTACCTTGATTATATCAAGCTTGGATGCTCATAAGCCTAACTACTTATTATACAGCAGGAACTTTTTATTGTAACAGTTGTTAATATCTCGTATGTACTTCGCAGATGATAAACATTCTAGTTGTTTACTGATGTACTATGTTCTTCATGTGTAGCTATATTTGTAATTAATTGCTATGTAAGTCCAATGTAACTACTGTCTGTATATTTTAACTGTGGAGCTTTTCTCCCCGGGCCTCCGCTGAAAATGGACCTACGTCCAGTCGGACACTACCGGTCAACAAATGTAAATAAATAAATAAATACTTGAATATGTTTTTTAAACTATTGTAAAACTTTGACTACTTTTTACTTATTTACTCTGTAACTTTGTGGAGCTTTTCTCCTCAGGACACCGCTGAAAATAGACACCTGTTGTCTAGTCGGATTATCCTGGTAAGCAAATGTTAAATAAATAAAAATAAACTAGTCAACCATGCACTAGAGGAGCTGCAGGGGAGGATGGAAATGACTCATCCATCCTGGTGGGGGGGGGGGGGGGGCAGCACAAATCTACAAATACCTAGTAGATGTCAGCTCACTAAGCACCTGGCATTGTAGGTTTAGAAGGATTCCCCTACATTTCATGAAGTGTTGACTGCAAGACTCTTCAGCCAGATGAATCAAGCCAATCAAAACTTAAGCCCAAAGAAATTCCAAAAAAGGATATGTGATGATGTCCTTTTCATTCACTCCTCACCTGAGAGGTTCACATCCAACACTCTGATCAAGTTTGGCTGCTTCTATCATATCATCAGATCCTAGAACTCTCGAGCTCCATTTACCCACAATGCCCCACCATCCTAATGTACTTCAGATCTCTTTTGCTACTATTAGGTATCAGATACAGATTCCGTAACTTGAGTCATTTACTACATCTTCTCGGAGATCCTCCAGTTTCAGAAGTAGATGTGGGCAGGATGTCCTAAGCAGACTGCCTCAAGGCTCTATCCCTGTATTCTGTCTCCTACAGGCTTTTGAGGGGGAGATCTATGCCTGACATACAGGGCATTGTCAGACCCCATTCTGATGGATGTCCTGTATATCCGCAAAACAAACAGCACCAGAATTACATGTTCTAAAGACTTAAACCTTGCCTGAGATATAAATAGAACCTGCTGGAGAGACAGGTATGCATCCCAGAGATTACCCCGTCTCTGGAACAGGCTCCCCCATTCACGTGCAACCTGGATATTTGGATGAGGAACAGGAAATTCATCCCTGGTTTGGCACCTATGTCTCTAATGGACACAGGCAACCTGTAAATGGTTCATCTCCCTGGCCCCAAGCCTCTGCTTTACTTATCAAGGGTATCAGAACTTGTCAGAGATTTGGGATGCATGGCTAGGCTTAAAAAGGCCCTTGTGGACATTAGCTAGTAAACACCTATCAACCTATAATGGGCGATCTCTTCCGGTCACTTTCTAATAGCAGCACACATTCAGGAGAAATCCAGTGTGATTGCATACAAATTAAACAGATCCATTCTGATGCCTCACAAGCAGTCTGTCAATGTCAGTGTGGCAGAGAGAATTTTCTGTCAATGGAGGCAACCATGCTGTGATCTTTTTGCCTCTCCCGTCAACAACAAGTGCAACATGTTCTTTGCCTTGCTCCCTTCATCAGGGGAATCACCAAGAGATGCTCTAGTTTACGACTGGCCTTCCGGTCTCCTTTACGCTTTCCCAGCCTTGCCATTAATTCCCTGGTTTCTTCAGAAAGCATTTCAGTTGAAGAGTACAGTAATCTTCATTGCACCCCTTTGGCTTCGTCAGATTGGATTCCCCATTCATCTGGCCTCATCTTCAACATCTACCCTGGATTCTGGATCTAATTCCAGACCTCATGTCTCAACCAAACAGGCATGACACATCCAGAAATAACTGCCCTCAAGTTGACTGCATGGTTTCTCCAGTTCCACTGATTGCTAGACAACCCAGCCTGTCCTTTCCGGCCCATCTTATTTTGTTATCTTCCCATAAGCTTCTACTAGAAAGGCTTACAAGAGTAAATGGAAAAAGTTTGTCTTTTGGGCCCGTAACAAAGGTCTGGACCCTTTATCAGCACATGTGCCAGCAGTCCTTGAATCTTTAGCTTCAGTCTTCAATGAAGGAGCTACTTTCTTCAGCCATTAAGTTTCATTTGGCTGCCATTTCTAATTTCCACTTGTGTGAAAATAACTCTACCTTAGCATCTTCTGAACTATGCAAGGCCTTTCTCAAGGGAGGCTTTTTGCTTAGACATCTGTTAAAAGATCCTACTCCTCCATGGAATTTAAATGTAATGCTTCAGGCCTTAACTCAATCTCCCTTTGAACCTTCAGCAAAGCAGATCTTAAATTTCTATCATGGAAGACTATCTTTTTGGTTGCTGTTATTTCAGCTGGAAGAGTATCTTTACTCCAAGCTCTATCCTCAAAGCCTCCTTACCTGATTTTTCACAAAGACAGGGTGTCATGGCAAACAAACCCATCCTATTTACTTACGTTTGGTTCTGAGGTCATTAATTTACCAGTTTTCATTCCAAACTTTTCAAACAAATGGGAATAAATTTTACACCTTTTGGGTGTACATAGACAACCTTGTTTTTACTTAGAACCAAAGACTTCAGGAAATCTGACCACTTATTTGTTTCCTTTTCTCCTACCAGATTAGGCAAACTAGTATCTAAAGTTACATTGGCCAAGTGGTTGACTGATTGTATAACCTTTGTTTACAGTAAATTAAGATTATCTTTGCCTAAACCTCCTAGAGCCCATTCCGCTAGGTGTAGGGTGGTTTCTTCAACTTTTTGGTCAAGACTTCTTTAGATGATATTGGTGCAGCTGCAATCTGGGCTAATCCTCATACTTTCATTGCTCTTTATAGGTTGGATTTAATTTCCAGAAACAGAGCGGCCTTTGGCTCAGCAGTGCCTTGATATATCCTTCCATAAGGGCCTCCCAAGGTCACAGTAGCTGGGGACTCTGTCCCATCAGTTGAGGAATAAATGGAAAGGACAACTTCAGATAAAAAAGTTGTGTACTGACCATAACGTGCCATTTGTGTTGTCCATTTTCATTCTTCTTCAACTTCTCACCCACCTATGCCAGTCCTTTGTTTCTGAAAAGATCTAAGAGTTGTACAAGAACCTTTGTTCCTTGTTTGAGCTCCACCTTCCTGATGTTCATCGTGCATACAGCTGCAGTCATAACAGATGGGTTATCCTGCCATCAGGCGGGTCCTCGGTCAGCCGAATTCCAAAGTCTAGGTCCGGCGTCGGTTGTCGTCACTTCTTCCCTGACGTCAGTGCGGCAGGGGTATAAAAGAGGCAGCCAACGCCATTTTCTTCAGTCTTTCTTGCCGCACGGTGCCTGAAGCAGAAGCAGTTTGCAAGTGCCGGTCGGCCAGCTCCTGAGATTTACGAAAGTATTTCAGCCGAAGTCTTCTTGAAAGCTAAGTACCCCGTTGGGGAAACTTTTCTTGCCTCAGACCAATGTCAGATAAAGTTAATAATTGAATTTCATGTGGGAAGCAAATACCGCATAAGGATTTCCACGCTTTCTGTATACCTTGCTTAGGCCCGGACCACGATGTCTCGGCCTGCCGTTTTTGTGCTAGATTCAACAAACGCACTATTAAGCGTCAGGCGGAGTTCGCCCTTCACTTTTTTGGCAAAAAATTTAATTATATTATGTCGTCGGATACACCGACTCTAGTTTTGAGCAAAAAACGCAAGGATAAGGACTGACATACGAGGTCCGCACCACCTACTGAAACCACGCTAAGGCCGACTACCGGTTCTCCAGTACTCAGCGAAGCGCCGACGTAGCCCCTGAGTACCGATGACAATGCATTACCGGTGTCTTCAGTACCCGAGGTCGCAGGCTCCTTGGCCCCCATTCCTACTACAGATACCAACGCCACTCCTGGCGGGGAAACTCAGAATTCAGACAGGCCTGCCATTTCTCAAGGGGTCTTCATGCCTTCCTCCTTCTCTATTAAAGCCTTCACTAAATCCAAAACAGCCATGAAAACCAAAAAACAGGTTCCTCAGACCCCCTCTCAGGGCACCATGCCTAAAAAACAGATGCTTAAAATGGCCGAGGGGTTCTCAACCCCCCTCTGACAAAAGGCCGAGATTAGAGGAAGACTACCCTTCCTCAGATCAAGCTTCTATTACCTCAGAACTTTCTGAGGACCAGGATTATGCCTATTCTCCCTTCGGAGATTCTGATGCAGAGGAGTCTGTTCCCTCGTTCTCCCCCCCTGAGGACTTCTCTTTTGGGGAAACCCTGCATACATTGAGGGAACACTTTCACTGGGAAGGCCAAGATTACTCAGATTCCAAGAAAAGGCCCAGGGAATTTCTTCTGCTCCCCCAGCATAGGCCTCTGGCTATCCCTCCTGTTTTAGATATATTGGATGATGTGTACACAGAAGCCAGCCTTAATCCTGATTCTTTGCCTCCAGCTCCTGTTAAACCAGACAGGTATTACCGGGTTCCTGATTCTCACCAGTTTCTATACAAAAGCCATACTGCTGACCCAGAAACTATTTCACAGGGTCCCAAGGGAATTAAGGCCTCTACTGCTAAAAACCCATTACCTTCAGAGAGAGATTCCAGAGCTTTAGAAAGGTGGGGGAAAAAGGTGTACACCTCAGCCACTTTAACCATGAGGGCATTAAACTGTCAGTTCCATATGTTAAAGTATCAACAGTTTCTGATATCTCAGCTGAAAAGCAAGATGACACAACCAGAACAACCAGATTTAAAAGAGTTGCAGGATTTGTTGCATGGTGCAGAACAAGTGGGTAAACATACCTTGCAGTGTGGTTTTGATGCTTTAGAAGCCTCATGTAGAGCTACTGTTACGGGGTCTGTTATACGTAGGCATGCTTGGCTCAAGGAGCAAACCTTACCAGATCATGTCAAAGCTAAATTATTAGATGCACCTCTTCAAAAAGATGTATTGTTTGGTGTTAAAGCTGAGGAGGTGCTAAAGAAAATGGAGGAAAAAGCGAAATCAATGCAAACAGTGAAAGATTTCCTGCAGGTACAGCCTCCACGTTTCAGCAGAAACTGGCCTTCAAAAAATTGGTCCTTTCCAGCCACGGACAGACCTCAAAGGGGCAGATACAAGCGTCCAATGGGTAGAGGGCAACCTCAAAGATCTTTCAGAGCCAGGCAGTGGCAAGCACCAACCCCAAGAGGTGGAGAAGACAGATCACAGTCTTTTAGAAAACAGACACAATGACTTCCCCCTACACCTGCCAAGCAAAGCTTTAATGGCAGCACCTTTGGGCGGAAAACTGACATTATTCTCAAAAAATTGGCATATTGTTACAACAGACAAATGGATTCTGGACATTATAGACAGAGGCTACAGGTTCCACTTTCACACCCTTCCAAAATTGAGAGGCATGCCACACCTGCCACAAAATCAAAGGGCAGAGGCACAAAAACAAATTTCAACTCTCATGGACATGAAAGCAATTCAAGAGGTACCTGCAAAAGAACAAGGTCAAGGATTTTATTCCAGACTATTCCTGGTACCAAGGAAAGACAAAGATTGGAGACCTATCTTAGACCTATCCATCCTAAACACATACCTACAGGTGCCAAAATTCAAGATGCTCACATTACAGCAGCTTCTTCCCATGCTGGGCAAGGAGTCTTGGCTGGTAACATTGGACCTCAAGGAGGCATACCTGCATGTCCCTATCAGACAAGATTGCAGAAGATACCTCAGATTTCTTGCAGGTTCAACCCATTACCAATTCTCTGCATTGCCCTTTGGCTTATCTACTGCGCCCAGAGTGTTTACGAAATGCCTGGCATCAGTAATCACCTTCTGCAGACTACAAGGGATACAAATCTACCCATATCTGGACGACTGCCTGATCCAAGCGGACAGCAAGGACATACTACTGCAGCACCTGGCATTTGTGATAAAACTGTTGAACTTCCTGGGATACACGGTCAACAAAAAGAAATCAAAACTAATACCCTCTCAACAAATAATTTTCCTGGGTGCCAGCTTGGATACAACCACCCAGATGGCCTACCTCACGCCAGACAAGCAAGGGCAACTGTCTCAATACTTCAGAAAAATGGCAACTTACACCAGGCTAACTGCAAGGAAAGTCCTGCAGGCTCTGGGATTCATGGCATCTTGCATCCTACTAATCCCATGTGCAAATCTGCATATGAGGAAACTTCAATGGCACCTAAAAAACTTATGGTCTCAACACAGCCACAGCTTGGAAGCAATTATACCACTCATTCCATGCCTTCAAAAGGAATTTATGTGGTGGGCTCAAGCTTGCCAAAGAAACACAGGTCTTCCTTTCGGTGTACCTCAAGCAACTCAAATCATCACAACAGACGCCTCAGACTACGCCTGGGGAGCACACATGACAGATCAGTGCATTCAGGGAAAATGGACCCAAAAAGAGAAGCACCTTCACATCAACCAAAAGGAAATGCTAGCCGTGCAAAAGGCTATTATGACCTTCAAAGACCTACTGCATCCAGGCCAGCTATTGATAAGGACAGACAACACCACAATGATGTGGTACATAAACAAACAGGGGGGAACTCATTCATACCCCCTGTGCAGGCAAGCCATGACCCTATGGAACACAGCACTGGAATTGCAAATTCAACTACAGGCACAATTCCTGCCAGGGAAGGAAAACACACTGGCAGACAACCTAAGCAGAAATATGACAGATCCACATGAATGGAAGTTGCATCCTCAAGTTTTCACAAAGATAACTCCGGCATGGGGACAGCCAGACATAGATGTCTTTGCTACCCACAGAAATTGCCAGTTGAAAAAATTCTGTTCAAGGACCTATTGTCCACAGGCCTGGAAAGTGGACGCACTTTCCTTCAATTGGGCAACATTGACAGTCTATGCCTTCCCGCCTCTTCCTCTGCTGCCCAAAGTTCTATTAAAAGCCAGAGCAGAGAGGCCGAAAATGATTCTCATCGCTCCACACTGGCCAGGACAACACTGGTATCCGCTTCTGAGAAGCCTGACACGTTCCCCACCATGGATCCTACCTCTAGTTCCTCTTCTGTTGTCCCAGCACAACTACAAAACTCTTCACAGCCATCTCAAAACTCTAAATCTAGCTGCTTGGAGAATTCCTTGATTTCCCAACAGTTTCTCCTCTCCAAGGAGGTGCAGGATGTCATCTTGGAGGCCAGAAGACTTTCTACTAGAAAGGCTTACTCCGCCAAATGGAAACGATTTTGTGCCTGGAATGAAGAAAAGGGACAGAATCCTTGGGTAATAAATATACCTCAAATTTTACAGTACCTAGCTGAGATGTTACACAATGGACTTTCCTTCTCCTCCATCAAGATCCACGCTTCAGCCATTTCTGCACAATACAACACAGATCCTCCATTATTCTCTCACCCTCTCTTAAGGCAGTTCCTCAGAAGGGCAAAGAATTTAAAACCCCCAAGGAAACCACCAGTCCCTGCTTGGGACCTCAACTACGTATTGGAAAAGCTGACCCTTCCTCCCTTCGAGCCAGCTTCTTCAACAGAGTTACAGTACTTGTCATGGAAAACAGCCTTTCTTCTGGCTATCACCTCAGCACGCAGGGTTGCAGAGCTACAGGCCCTCATGGCTGTGCAACCATTCATCATTTTCCATCAGGACAGAGTTTCCTTACGAACCAGTCCTACCTTTATGCCAAAGGTAGTATCCAGTGTAGCTTTGAATCAGACTATCCACTTACCTACCTTTTATCCTAATCCACAAAACAAAGGGGAAAGACTACTACATTCCTTGGACATTCACAGACAACTTCGTTACTACTTGGACAGAACAAAGCCATTCAGAAAATCTGAGCAACTCTTTGTGTCCTATGCTCTAGGTGCTCAGGGAAAGGCTATTGCCAAACAGACAATTTCAAAATGGATAGCCCACTGCATACGCTTTTGTTACTCATTTCATGGAAAAGCTGTGCCTGCATGCATCAGATCCCACTCTACCAGAGCCACAGCTACCTCTGCAGCCTTCCTCAGGGGGAGTCCCTACCAAGGACATTTTGGAAGCAGCCACCTGGAGTTCAGTGCACACTTTCTCCAAGCACTATCACCTCCCACTATACTCAAAATCTAGAGCGGGCTTTGCCACAGCAGTCCTGCAGGACATCCTAGCCCCTCCTAGTTCCACTTAGTGCCTACCACCCTTACATAGCTTTGGGATTCTACCCATCTGTTAGGACTGCAGCTGTATGCACGATGAACATAGTACAGTTTTGTACCTACCGTAAATGTAGATGTTCGAGTGCTCATACAGCTGCAGTCCAGGTTTCCCTCCCTCCATCCCCTCTTAGGACAGGCCTTATGACAAACACTTTTCATATAACCTTTTTGGGGTATTCTTTTATGGTGTATTTGCTTGCAGCTACTGTTTTTGATTTGTCAACATTGCATCTTTGCATAACATTATGTTTGCCTTCCTTCTGGGGGCACCTGACATCTGGGGCAAGAAAAACTGAAGAAAATGGCGTTGGCTGCCTCTTTTATACCCCTGCCGCACTGACGTCAGGGAAGAAGTGACGACAGCCGACGCCGGACCTAGACTTTGGATTTCGGCCGACCGAGGACCCGCCTGACGGCAGGATAACCCATCTGTTATGACTGCAGCTGTATGAGCATTCGAACATCTACATTTGTGGTAGGTACAAAACTGTACTTTTCTTTTCTGCCTTTGATAATTTCTGTCATAGTGTATCCTTTTATATCTAGGGGCAGCAAACTCGATCTGAGGTACATTAGGTTGGTGTGGAATTATGGGTAAAGGAAGGGGCTCAAGAGTTTTAGGATTCAGTGATCTGGTAGAAGTGGCTGAGTTGGATCCAAGTGTTAGATCTGAACCTGTCAGTTGAGGAAGAATAAAAATGGACAACATGGATGGAAAGTTATAGTGAGTACATATCTTTTCACCCCTTAAAAAAAAAGTTTTCCTACACCCTCATTTGATAAGTGCCCTTTCTCCTTACTTTACACCTCTTTGGTTAAATAACTGCTTAACAGAACATAAAATCATAAGATGGAATCACTGCAGCTTAGAAGTAGAAACCTTACTAGCAGTGATTTCCTCCAAATGACATCAGCTGGGGAGGGGAATTCAGTAGAGAGTTGAACTTGATGAGTTTGTATTTCCTCCACTTGATAAATAACAAGTATTAGGAAAATGGTGGAGAGGTATACATGTGTGGGACCCTGTGTTATGAGCACTTCACTTGCCATAATTGCTGTTTGCAAATTGTTGATAGGGTATGGTATATGGTATATCCCTAGTGATTGCCTGAATGATGGCCTTCTGCAACCAACTTTCATGCAGGAAGGATAAGTGGTTAATTTGGCCCTCAGAATGGCTGATGGTTGGCAGATGTAGAAAAAAATTGGCAGAGTTTTCGAAAATGTCAGAAACAAACAAGAATTCTATTGGCTACCAACAACTTGCAAAAGTCAGTCATACCTTACATTACAAATAGTAAGTGCAAGCTCCGTCCTGACAGTATGCAAACAAAACTGACATGCCGTCAGAATCTTCATAAGCAAATGGCTACCTTGATTTCTTTCCCAGGCTGCAGTCAGTTTCATTATGAAATTATTTAGTAGGAAAGTAATATGCATGAAAGCAAACTGGAAGTTGGCTTTAAGTGGAAATTTGAATTGTAGGTAAAATTCATTCATGTTACAATACCCTGGTAATCCATTTCAGAATCCTAGTGAATCAGAGCCTCTCCCAGCACCCTGTGGAGGCAAGGCAGGAGTACCTAAATAAGAATACAACTGCTCATTTTGTAAATTCATAAGATATTTAGGGGGTGGGCATTACAGAGCTTTTAAAAATATTCCAAGGGATGTGTAATTCACAATCATCACAATTCCCCTGGGAGTGTGGTGATAGCTGTACATTGCACATACCTTCATGCCTTATTGTTTGCAAATTAATTTTATTTTTATTTAGGTTTTGATTACTGCATTGTTTAACTGGTTATGGTTCATTTCTAGGGGAAGCCCAGGAAAAACTCTCCAGCAGTTGTTACGAAGTTCTAAGAAGTTTCAGAAGTACTGTGATAATAGCATACATTAGAGTGTCGCAAAGCATTTCTTTTCGTACAAGTGGTAGCAGTGTACTCTGCAGCTAACACAAGTTATTGTTACACGTGTAGCTTTATAGAAAAGAAAGGAAATGTAGGAAGTGAAAGGCAGAAAATTACCAGATGAAGCTGAAAGAGAGACCTGAAATGTATATAGGTCCATAGGTTCATAGTAGGCTGCCGATTCAGTGGACCATTTGTAGCCTAGCTAATGAGCCTACCATTTTATCAAGATGCAAGTTAATACCAGACCCCAACATAGTTTGGAACCTTTTCGTTAAGGGATAGAGGTCCCAAATGGGGACAGGGGCAGATCCTTCTTAAAAAGGGTCACAGACCTTAAGGGAGTCTATTCCATAAAAAAGGTAAGAGATAGCTATCATGCCAACAAGCCCAGTTTATTTTTTGTTGGAAATTAAGGTGTTTTGAGTGAATGTTTAGACTAGTATTTGTTTTCTAGATATGTAAGAGGTTATATAAAACTGGATATTTCGAGTCTTTGTAGGAATGCCAGAGATCTCCTCTCAACAGTCTGTAGTAAATGGAAGAGTAAGAGCTCTTTAAGGTGGTCAGGGTCACTCAAGGAGAACATGTCTTTGACTTTTTTTTTTTTGGTAAAGAAACACTGCAGTCTCTAGAGCTGTGTTGTATACATAGAACAGTACATACCAAAGGGGACATTATGTTCTAATATTGGTCTGATAAGGGGTGTGTGTGTGTGTGTGTGTGGGGGGGTGATGATTTCCTTGATCTAGAAAAACATTTCCCTAGTGGTTAGTGTGGCTATATAAGAACAAAGAAATTCAAAAGGTAGAATACATTTGCTAATTTTTTTACAAACGTTTGGCAGAAAAGAAAAGAGAGAAACCATAACTACTGAAAGAATTGCCCTGCTTATTACTTCCGGAGGAAGAGACAGGAGAATTACACATTTATCCTTTAAACATTCCGTGGATGAGAGATAGGATTACAGTCTTTTCTCATATGAGGTTAAAACAACTGAAAAATACAAAGGTGGCAGTACAGAAGGACTTGATGCACTTTACCCTGAGGTCGTTGTCAGTACCACTAATTAACCTGTTTAGCAAATCAAGAAGGCAGATGTGACTCTCCTTTGGAAGAGTAGCAATAAGGGCAGTGGCTGAAAATTATTGGCCTGCCATTTTGATCTAAGACTTCATGCAAGAATGCCAAATAAATGTATGAGGAATATTTGGCTGTCTCCATGGCTGAACAGGATAGAGCTCTGGCTTCTACCCAAATGACCCGAGTTCTTTCATTTTTATGACAGATTTGGAAGGACGGTGTCCATAGGTTTATCCCTCTATTTTCTAAATAAGCTGTTATAGCTCAATTTAAAAATGTATTCTTGACTGCATATTGTACTTTTCCAAGAAAATTACAAGGTCACCATATTACATGTTCTTCTCTATGTATACAGAGTAATTTTTATTGGGAATTCTGTGACATGCTTAGCATTTTTTTCATGAATGCCAAATAGTGTGACTGTGCATTTATGGCTTTTGCGCATTCTGTGGGTGCTCAGCATTGCCATGGATGCCTATGTCTTAAGTTGAAGCTCTTGGCTCCAGAAGTATCTCCACTCTGGGACCAAATTATCTGTACAGAGCTCCTGGAACAGGTCAAAACCTCAGTCCATAAAGGGTCTGTAAAGCATTTTCCTCCTCTAGAAAAGGCAAATGTTTTGACTCTCACCCTTTCCTTGCTCTAAAGGGATGGCATATTTTATTATTGGTCTGATAAGGGATGCATAGAGGGGGGCCAGTGACGACTTTGTTCTAGAAGAAACTTCTCTGGTGGTTAGTGTGGCTGTATAAGAACAAAGAAAGACTTCAGCAGGCAGCACAAGAAGAAATAACAAACACCTATTGGGGATTGTTTATTCCAATGACAGTATGTTTAATAACACTTTGCAAAAGGGAGTGCTGTATGAGTACAGAAACGGGCTTTATAAGGAGTCCATTTGCAATCTAAGATGGTTTTAGCTACTGTCAAATGCTACAAGTTTTTTGTAACAAGTTTTGAAGGTGTGCATCAATAGTTTGATCCCTGTTTTTAAATTAAATTAATGTTGTGTTGTATCTTTCGGCTTTTCCCGGGTAGGGGTAGCCACAGCGGAACTCCGGTCCGCTAATGATTGGCAGTAGATTTTTACGTGCCGAGTTGCCGGCCCTGACGCACAACCGTCAACGAAGGTACGCCCATTCACTCACGTCTCCACACAGAAGACGCTCTAGCTGAGAATCGAACAGGACAACATCTTACTGTGAGGCGACAACACTACCGCAACACCACCACCACAGTTTTCAATTAATACTGGGCAGTTTCTTAATGTATTTTTATTCATTGATTATACCTTTCCAAGAAAATTACAAGGTTAAACATACTGCATTTTGTTTTCTCTGTATACAGAACCATTTCTCAGTGAGCTTTCTGGAACATACATATCAGCTTTGTTTTTTTACACAGTTGCAAACTATTGTAATAATACAGGTACAGCTTTCATTGGGTCATAAAATATGGCTTGATTTTTTTTTTTTCATTTTTCACAACCTCTTGCTTCAGAGTGTATTAATTATTCTGATATATGAAAGGAGTGGGTTCCCAAGTATGAGCATACCCAACTCAGTCCTGAGCAGCAGGAGACTAATCCCCTTGCTTCCTGAAGTTTTTCAAGCTGGGAAATCCCTTGCTTGCTGAGAATTTTTCTCCTATATCCACTATTAAGAGTATACCTCATGTGATTTACAATACTTCATAAATGGTGCATGTTTTAAAAAGGCAAAATGTAAATTTTTTTCATTAGATAAATTGCTGTGCACTGGTGTCAGTATCAAAGTTCTGTCTGGTGAGACTACTTTATGAAACATGGTATTTTACCTGCCAAAATAGCAGTATTATGGTCAAACAAAGGGTTATATTTTTGTAACAGTGGCAGGTAGACCCTCCATATCAGTGAGTGAAGTGTTTGTCTATTCAAGAGCTTTCCACTGACATGATGAGATGGGGTATTAAACTATTGTTTTGTGATATCACACAATCACTGCAAATTGAGTATTAGATTTTAACAGTATTGCTTAACAATATTAATCTACAGAACTGTGCATGTTAGATGGCAAATAGTGACAGAATTGTGTGTGATAATGTGCATAAATGCAGGTAATACAGTGGTTACATTAATAATTTTGATATGAAAATATAGCTAATATTCGTAATTGCTTTATCAAACAAACATATCTCTGGAAGCCGTCACCTTACTCACCATGTTTTATTGCCAGTTTTTTACTCAAACCTATGGCTTACATATGCTTCCCCAAACATGACTGCATTGGACTCAATTTGTACATAAATTCATGTAAATATAGAAAATGTCCTGTTTCATAACTTTTTGCAAACACTCCTTAATAAATTGAGCCCTGTAGATCCCACACTGACTGTTTTACTGTGTATGTCCAGCAAATCATGTCACCTATTTGATGGCAGCCTGGTCATTCATGCCCGACTTACCATTTATAAGATTTTAGGCTCAGTATTAGAATGTTGTTATTAATACAGTGTATCCTAAGCATATAGTTTAGTCTGTGGCTGTGTTTGTCTTACCGAAGTGTTTTAGCATCAGCGCCCACTGCCTCTCAAGGCTCTCTTGACATGACATTATCAACAACATTTTTGTTTTGTCAATGTTAATGTGTAAAATATTTAATATTTTCATAATCATTTGCAAATATTCTTCTATAACTCAAGTCATGTACTTCCCACAATGATACTTTTGCAGAGGGCAAATACTGTCCTGTAAGTAAGCAGATGCCACCTTGCTTCCTTACCCACAGCTCATTTTTCATGAGACGTTAGTGCCAATATTAGAATAATGTTACTATTAATGCATTGTATGTGAAATGGTTGTCAGACTGTTTCTTTTGCCCAGGTTATGTTTAGTATCTTTTTCCTAACATCCACTATGTTAATTTCCCTAAAGAGATATATTGCTGCATCGTACAATGTAATGTTCCTGAAATATTAGCTGTAATAGTTGATATGTCATGCCTTAAACAAGCACTCATCAGTGGACGTCTTCATGTTGTCTGCTATGTTTTATTGTCATGTTTTTATTAACACCAACTGCTTGCATAAGTTTACCATCATATTTCTAATAACACCGACTGCTTGTGTAAACCCCCCAACATGATGGCACCACACTCCACATTTTATGTATTAAAGGAAATTTTATATATTAAAGAAACTATTGGAGGTGTTTCATGTATAACCTTTTACAAAAGTCTTCAGTAATTGCATCCCATGCTGATTCTTTCAACATGCATGACTGTCAGATTATTATGGGTTACAGATATCATATGTGCTAGTAGTATTAATTTGTCTACCAAAAACAGAGTTGAATCTGATTAGATAGTCATACACAAGTTCTCTTGCTTATTTTTATCTAATAATTATAAAATATTTTTGATGTGCTTCCTTAGCACACCAAAAATATTTGATAATTTTCAGAACTGTCTGCAAACACTTTTCACTTATTCAAGACCTGTACATCCCACAGTAATGGCTTTACTGTCCACCTAAACTCAATCATATTTGCTTCTATGTGCCTTCTTGCATACTAATGTTGATGACGCCATTCGCTTCAGGTAATCAAATTATAAATGAATGAATAGTAAGTAAGTAAAAATTAAGTAATGAGGCATTGCTGCTAACATGCAAGTATACTTATATTCATAACTGCAGAATAAGACAGCTAAGCAGCTCAGGATATGTGCATTTTTATCTCATTTATTGGTACCATTGTAAGCATACATATTTATTCTCCTGCTGTCCACTTCACTAATGACATACATGTCTTCTTTTCAGGATTATCGTCAATATCACAAGCATTGTACATCTTACATACACTGTTTCATTGCACATGCAGATGTGTCCACCAATTACAAGACAGTTCATTGACTGGCTGCTCTTCAGATCTCTGATCTCAAGAATAACATATGTAAATAGTCACCAGTTCTACTCCTCAGATAACTGATTTCTTATTCAGAGAATGAATAAATATGTAAGTAATGGTCACAAGAATGTACCTCACTGTGCTTATGTTAGATATGTACAGTGCAGCCTGCTGCAGCTCGCAATCCACACAGATTTTCCCACCAGTTGCAGCCACTTTACTACCCATGTACACCTCAGTGAATTAATGTGTAAGTAATAGCCATGGTGGTATTTCAGATTGCTGATATTGGATTTTTCAGTGCAGTTCATTATAACACCCCCCCCCCCCCCCACACACACACACACACACACACTCTCTTTCTCTATCTCTTTTGTACGTGCACTCTGATGTACCTTGCAATTACTGACACTTTCACTAATCTCTCTCTCACACTCCACAAAAAACAAAATAAATGAAGCAGCACAAAAAGATAGAAAGATTTTTTCTTTTACTGGATTCTGGTACCTCGGCCTTCGCCTTCACATGGAATAATAATGTAAGACACAAACCAGTATAAATACACACCTTACATAATCAATCATGTCAATTAGACATGTCAATTAAACAATCAATCAATCTAATATGAATATATCCCTTCTTAAAGAAATATGTATATATGTATATAAATAAATTTATAATATAATAATATACAAATATATACATATATATACTAATGTATACACACACAGAATACAAAAATAGATAATATTATAAATATCATGTATCTAAATTCATACCATTGGGAAATAATGTTCCATAATTTACAATAAATTTAGATTCCATATTCAATAATTTTGTTTGAAAATTTATATTACTTTCTCCCATTCCCCATGGTCTTGCCAAAATACTAAATTTGAAACCAGTTTGTTCTCCATTGTGAAATTGATGAAAGTGGCTAGCAACTGGACTATCAAGCCTACTATTCCTAATATCCCCCAGGTGTTCCAAGATTCTTAACTTAACCCTACGTTTCGTTTGTCCTATGTACCATTTGCGTTTGATACAATTACACCCAATAATGTATACCACCCCGGAAGAATTGCAGTCAATCTTTCTATCTTTTTGTGCTGCTTCATTTATTTTGTTTTTTGTGGAGACTTCGATTTGGATACCAGTGATCCAGAAGTGTGTTTTTTCTCTCTCTCACACTCACAGAAACACATACACACAGTCACCAATCGCGATCTGCCTCATACAGAACCACCAGTCTCCTCCTTTTTCTCATACACTCTACTTTTCTAAATTGTCCAAGGGATTTTTTTATATCCTTATCCAGTTTGGGCAAAAAACAGAATAAACAGTCTCAACAAAATCTGGTTAAACAGACATTTAAGAAAAAATGGCAAGGGGATTCCAAAACGAAATTTTGAACCTCCCAAAACCAAGAACAGTCTAACAAGAATGACTGTTAAAGACACCTGGTGACCCTCCTCCCACCTTGGCCCCATTTTTTTCTGAAAGTCTGAATTTCCATTTTTCTTGTTTGCAACAGATTATTTCAGACAAGTGGGTTCTGAAAATCATTCATCAGAGTTCATACCTCTCAAACTCTTGGAGCAACAAAGCCCCAAATAATGGGAGGGGAGGGAACAAAGGCCCAAAAATAGGGACAATTTTTACATGTTGCTCTTACAAACTTAGTAAGTTGATAGAATCACAGTTTTTGCATTAGCATGAATTTTCTGAGGGCTGTGAAGTCTGAAAGTCAAATGTCTGCCATTATTTTCTGACTTCAGTCTTCAGTGATTGCAGGTGATTTGCCAGAAAACCATAATTTTATGAGTAACAGACCACAAATATGAGGCAAAAATCTGGACATTCTGTGAAAATCTGGGCAGTTGAGAGGTATGTCAGGGTTACAGATGGCAGCTGGAGGAAATTCATCCTTTCCAGGAGGTCATTACTCATCCTCCAAATCAGAGTCTGTTGATGTCCTTCCATTTTATTTTTGCAGTATTCATTACAATAAGGATTCCCTGCCAAGGGTGGCCAGACACCTGGCCAGTATACCAAAGCCTTTAGGTTACTTTAAGGTATGCTGTATATCACACTCATGCTCCCCTCGTATAGCATAGGGCATAAAGGTGACGTCCGGATGTACCATCCTCAGAACTTCTTTGCCACCACTCTGAACGCCATCTTTTGGTTGTCTGTCTGAACACCTGCTTCATTTGCTGGCTTACCAAGCCATTTCAGATAAGTGCCCTGTTGGGGTTCTTTTTCTCTTATCTTTGTTTTTTTTTGTGTGTTGCTTGTGGGGTTCATGTCATCCAGAAAGGGTAAATGGCAGTGCGGGACACAGATTCCCCATAATCGAGCAGTGCTTATTTTGTCTTGGCACTTCCCATGACCATGCGCCCTGTTCTGTTTGTCAAGCTTTTGTTCCAAAGACTCTCCATAGTCAGCTTTCTTCTTTGGCCTTGTGTTTGGAGAGCCAATTTCTTAAGCTTTTAGCAAACGACACTATGAAAGGAACTTCCCTCTCTGAAGATCAGCCGTCTGTGAAGAAAAAGGCCAAGAAATCTAGGTCCAATTCTTCAGCTATGCCACCTCCGTCAGATGTCTCTCCTGAGGATAGTGAAAGCCCGGAGGACTGCCTGGCTCCGCTGTTGGATTCCTTTGCCACAACTGGTTTTAAGGCCAGCATAGATTCAACCTCTTGCACATCCCTGGAGGCCTTGCAGATGTCCGCTTCAGATGTTCAGGGGGAACCACAGCTAATTATTTCCGAAGGACCTAGGGGTATTCTTCAGATTTTGCTTAGACTGGAAGTTTTGACTACAATTATTGAATCTCATCTGGGGTCTGAGCCTTCTAAATTTTACAAGACCGACATCCCTTTGAAAAAGAAACAAAAAACTAAGCATGTTTCTCTGGCTCCTAAAGACCATCAGAGTTAATGGTATAATTTCACTCAGGGGGTTTAATGCCCTTATGGCTTTGAAATCTCCTCTCATGGAGTTTCTGTTTCTGCTCCCCCTTGGTCCTCTACTCCCCTTAAAAGACTAAGAGAACAGAATTCCTCAGAAGAGGAGGTCGATTCTGATGAAGACTCTATTGCTTATTCACCTCAGATCCCCTGTCCTTTAGACTGTGGGTCTGAAGAAGAGGAGTCCACAAGTCCTAGCACTCCTTTCAAGAAGATTCCTTTTGGGGCCACAATCTCTAGAATGATGGTGTTCTTAAAATGGGATTGTGCCCAGGTTTCTGAGGTTCAGAAAATGTATGAACTTCTGTAAATGGACTCTCCTAAACCTTCTGCTGTTTCTCTTGTTTTGGTTGCATTGTTGCATGCCTTTTCTACTGTGTCTAAGGTCCTAAATTCCCACCCTGTTGTCCCCAAGAAACCTGATAGGTTTTATAGAGTAAATGAGGACTGAAAATTTCTCTGTCAGTGTCCTTATGCTGACCCCTCTGTGGCATCTGACAAGCCATCTCAGTTACTGCCTTCTGCTAAGTTACTTTCTTTTGATAAAGACAGCAGAACTATGGAAAGGCTAGGTAAGAAGGTTTATACCATTGCTACCTTGGCTTTTAGGGCTGTCAATTATCAGGCCCATATGTCCAGGAATATTTTGGCTCTTCTTTCTCAAGCCTCTCAGATGATTTCTGATCTCCCTGACTCATAAGGGAAGATTTCTGCTCTTTCCCTGCTAGGGATTTCCTTCCAGGTGGCTCGCCATTCTGTTAAGTGTAGTTATAATGCAGCAGATGCTTCTTCTAGAACTGCTGCTTTTGGTTCTGTGATAAGATATTCTTGGCTTCGGCTTCAACTTTTGCCTGATGATGATGAGGCTAAGTTGATGGATGCTTCTCTAGACAACAAACACCTGTTTAGTGAAGCTGCTGCTGATTTGTTTAAGTTTCTACAGGATAAGGGCAAGGCCTTGCAGGAACTTAAGCATGTTTTTCTGCCTAAATTTCATAGAAATTACTCTAATAAGCCGGCCTTTTTTTATAGGCAGTCTCACCCTCCCGCAAGGGTAAAAAAGTTGGGAAGTGGGGTTCCTCCTGCTGAAACTACTCAGACTACTGTGACACAAAAGTCACCTTTTCCTGACAAACCGGGTGTTGTTTGACTGTCATGCTCTTCTTAGCCACATTCCTCTTTTTCTTTCCCTATCCCTTCCTGCCTGGTTAAAGGTTACTCAATGCCTGGGTTCAGTCCATTATCTGCGTAGGGTATTTCATGGTATGGAAATCTCTTCCCCCCCCTTTCATGGACATTCCTCATGTCTTTTTGGGGTGCAGGATCTAGACTGTTCCTATGATGGCTTCCTTCTCTCCTCTCAAAGCCCTTTCATTTCTTTCTTTCAATCCCTTTTTCCTCTGGCTTCAGTAACAGCCAGGGCATTTCTGAGAGCTCTGGGGTTTTTGGCTTCCACCATTCCTATGCTCTGTTTTGCCAAGCTCCACATGATAAAACTTCAGTGGCTTCTAAACTCAGTTTGGCTTTAGCATTCTCACCCCTCGATTTCTTAGATGTTCTTCGTGTTTCACTGTTGCAGTCATTACATTTGGGTTATCTGCCTGCAGTAGCCCTCAGTCGGCCTGATTAACAAAGTCTTGGGTCCTGCGTCAGATGCTGTCCCTTCTTCCATGACGTGAGGTCATCAGGGGTACAAAACATGCAGCCGACGCCATTACATCAGTCTTTCTTGATGTGCGGTGCCGGAAGCAGAAGCAGTTCGCAAGTGCTGGTCGGCCGACTCCTGAAATTTTCGTTTTCGAGTTTCAGAACCAAAGTCTTCAACTAAAGCTAAGTACCCCGTTGGGGAAACCTTTTTCTTGCTTTTTACCAATGTCAGTAAACGTTAATAATTGCATTATTTGTGGAAAGCAAATACCTCACAAAGATTTTCATTCGTACTGTATTCCTTGCCTGGGCCCTGACCACGACATTCCTTGCTGTCGGTTTTGTGCTTTATTTAATCAGCGCAGTATCAGTCAACGGTATATTTTCGCCTCTAAATATTTCGGTTCTTGGTTTAATTATCCAGAAATGTCGTCGGTTAGCCATCCGACTACCGGGATTCTGAAAAAACGCAAAAATAGAGACAGGCCGCCTAGGTCCAGAGCTGCCGACAATGCTTCTCCTAAGCCAGTCACCAGTTCGCCGGTACTCAGTGAGACTCTTTCGCAGCCCCTGATACCGCTACTTCTGATTCGCAAGCCTCTACTGAGACCCATTCGGTATGCCGCGAGATGCTTCAACTGTGGAACCTGCGGATATCTCTACCTTGGATGGGTCCGGAGCCGCTGTGCAGGCACCGGCTTCTGAGGGTGTATTCAGGCCTACAGACTTGCATATTAAACTGACACCTCTTTCTTCATTTAGGCCTAAATCTCGATCCATGCCTAAGAAATTGATGAACAGGCTGCATGCTCAGGCCTCTATGCCTAAAAAACAAATGATAAGAATGGCTGAAGACCTTATTACTTTAATCAGGGGAAGCCAGCCTCCCCCTTCTAAGAGTCCTAGGACTGAAGTTGTTTTATGAATCTTCTGACAAGGATTCTGATTTTTCTGATTCTTCTGATGATCTGGATTTGCCCTTATCTACTTATGAGGATTCTGATGCAGAGGACTCTCTTCCCTCTGCTTCCCCTCCAGAGGATTTTTCTTTTGGTGAAACCTTACATACTCTAAGGGAGCATTTCCACTGGGAAAGCCAGGATTTTTCTGATTCAAAAAAGAGGCTTAGGGATTTCTTACTCCTGCCTCAGCATAGGCCTTTAGCTATACCTCCTGTATTAGACATTGTTGATGATGCCTTTTTGGAATCTAGTTTGGCCCCTGATTTTTTGCCTCCTGCTCCCAGAAAACCTGACAGATATTACAGGGTTCCTGATTCACACAAGTTTCTTTTTAAAAATCCTATTGCGGATCCAGAGACTATTTCACAGGGACCCAAGGGCATTAAGGCTTCTACTGCTAAAAATCCTACCCCTTCTGATTGAGACTCCTGGGCGCTGGATAGATGGGGTAAGAAGGTTTACACTTCTGCAAACTTGGCCATTAGGGCTTTAAACTGCCAGTTTCAAAGTATCAACAACATGTTATTGGGTTGCTTAAACAGAAAATGATGTTGATTCCTGACTGTGCTGAAAATAAAGAATTACATGATTTAATGCATTCTGCTGAACAGGTTGGTAAACATACTTTGCAATGTGGATTTGATTCATTAGAGGCCTCTTGCAGGGCTGCTGTTACTGGGTCTGTGTTCAGAAGGCATGCTTGGCTTAAGGAGCAATCTTTGCATGATCATATTAAAACTAAACTGTTGGATGCTCCCTTAAATCAGGACCGCCTGTTTGGCAACAAAGCTGAGGAAGTTCTTAAAAAGATGGAAGATAAAGATAAATCTATGCAAACTGTTAGATATTTCTTGCAAGTTCAGCCTCCTAGATTTAGTAGGCATTGGCCCTCAAATAATTGGTCCTTTGCAGCCCCTTCAGGTCTTCTCAAGCCAAACCCAGACACAGCAGAATCCCCAGATTTCAGTCCCAGGGAACACACAAAACTAAGCAGTGGGGGATTTCTGCACCCAAGTCTGGGAGTAATAAGACTCTCCCCTATGGAAAACTGCCTCAATGACTTGCTTTTAAAACTTCCAAGCACTTCCCAATTGAATGCTCCTCTAGGCGGAAAGATTGGTCTGCAGGCCAAAAACTGGGAACTCGTTACCCACGACAAATGGGTTCTGAATATAGTGTCCCAAGGATACAGATTTCACTTCCACACGTTACTAACACCAAGAGGGTGGCCAGATCTACCCCCAAATCAGTGGACAGAGGCCCAAAATCAAGTTCTCTCTCTTATGCATGGGGGATTTTCAAGTTGGTATCAGAAGAGGAAAAGGGACAAGGTTTCTATTCAAGATAATTCCTGGTACCCAGAAAAGGCAATACATGGCATCCTGTCCTGGACCTTTGTACTCTAAACACCTTTCTGGTGATTCCAAAATTCAAAATGCTGACTCTTCACCAGCCGCTTCCTATGCTAGGCAAAGATGCATGGTTGGCAACACTAGACTTAAAAGAAGAATACCTGCACATCCCTATCAGGGAGTCTTGCAGAAGATACCTACGCTTCAAAGTAGGCTACATGCAATATCAGTTCTCTGCACTGCCCTTTGGCGTATCTACTGCGCCCAGGGTATTCACAAAGTGCCTAGCTCCAGTCATTGCGTTTTGCAGGCAAAGAAATATTCAAGTATACCCATACCTGGACGATTGTCTAATTCAGGCAGAAAGCCAGGACATACTTTTGAATCATCTGGCCTTTGTTCAAAGGGTGCTGACTTGTCTGGGGTAGACCATAAACGAAAAGAAATCACACCTGGCACCCTGTCAATAAATTATATTCCCGGAAGCAAGCTTGAATACAACTTCCCAGATGGCTTTTCTCACGCCAGAGAAACAGATTCATTTAACAACCTACTTCAAACAAGTGGCCACAAAAACCCAGCTGTCTGCAAGGCAAATACTGCAAGCCTTGGGGTTCATGGCCTCCTGCATTCTTCTAATTCCATATGCAAGGCTGCATATGAGGAAACTACAATGGTATCTCAAAAGCCTATGGTGTCAACATTCACAGGATCTAGAAGCAATGATTCCTATCATACCTTGCCTACACCTAGAGTTCCTTTGGTAGGCAGAGGCCTGCCACCAAAACAGGGGACTACCATTCACACTACCCCCTGCCGCCCAAACCTTAACAGATGCATCAGACTAAGCATGGGGGGCTCACCTGGCAGGGAAGTGCATTCAGGGCAAATGGAACCCAAGTCAAATGCACCTGCACATAAATCAAAAGGAAATGTTAGCTGTACAGAATGCTCTGACAGCCTTCAAGTACCACATTCTTCCAGGACAACTAATGGTAAAAACGGACAACACCACTGTCATGTGGTACATAAGCAGGGTGGTACACATTCTTACCCCCTCTGCAGACAAGCCATGGCATTGTGGAACACAGCCTTGGGCTTCCAAGTGAATCTACAAGCTCAATTCCTGCCAGGAAAACTAAATACACTGGCAGACGGACTAAGCAGAAACCTCATGGACCCACACGAGTGGAAACTGGAACCAGGGATTTTCAACATGTTGACAAGCAAGTGGGAAGCCCAGATATAGACCTATTTGCCTTCCCCTAGAACCATCAATTGGGCAGATTTTGCACAAGGATTCCCCCCAAGTTAGCTTGGAAATTGGATGCTCTATCCTTCATCAGGACAAATCTGTCAGTTTATGCCTTTCCTCCTCTGCTTCTGCTCTCATACTACTAAAGATCAAACAGGACAAGCCAATTGCACCAGACTGGCCACGCCAACACTGGTACCCCCTCTTGTGCAGTGTGTCACACTTGGCCCCATGGCAGCTGCCTCAGACTCCTTCCCTGTTGTCTCAGCAGGAGAACCATATTCTGCACCCTCAGCTGCAAACCCTAAACCTAGCAGCCTGGCTAATTACCTAATCCCTCCTTTACCATCCCTCAGTAAGTCAGTGATGGATATCATTTTAGAGGCAAGGAGGCCTAGTACTAGAAAATCTTACGCTGCAAAATGGAAAAGATTTTGTGCCTGGAATCAATCTCAAGGGATGAGCGCAGCAGTGCCCAATTTACCTCAGATTCTACAATACTTGACTGAGATGCTTCATAAGGGCTTGTCCTTTTCCTCCATCAAAATTCATGCTTCAGCCATTTCAGCTCATTACAGCACAGAGCCTCCCTTCTTCTCTCACCCACTGCTCAAGCAGTTCCTCAGAGGGGCCAAAAATTTAAGGCCACCCAGGAGAGCTCCAACTCCAGCCTGGGACCTTAACTTTGTCTTGGAGAAAGTCACTCTTCCTCCTTTCGAGCCAGCTGCTACTGCAGATTTAAAATTCCTTTCCTGTAAAACAGCTTTCCTTTTAGCAATTACTTCTGCAAGAAGGGTATCTGAATTACGGGCCCTTATGGCAGTGGAGCCTTTCATCATCTTTCATGTGGACAGGGTGTCCTTCAGAACCAGTCCCACCTTCATGCCCAAGGTGGTATCTAGTGTGGCTCTTAATCAGTCCATTCATTTGTCTGCCTTATTTCCTAACCTACAGAACAAAGGGAAACGGATACTGCACTCCTTAGATGTGCACAGACAGCTTAGATTTTGCTTGGACAAGACTAAAGCTCAAAGGAAATCTGCACTACTGCTGGTGGCATTTGCTGCAGGGACAGAGGGGAAACCTATTTCAAATCAAGCCATTTCAAAATGGATAGACCACTGCATTCATTTTTGCTATAAGCACCATGGAAAACCTATCCCACAGGGCATCAGACCCCATTCAACCAGGGCTGCATCTACCTCCACAGCTTTTCTCAGGAGCATTCCTACCAGGGTCATCCTAGAAGCTGCTTTGTACATACTTTCACCAAGCATTATCATTTGCCAATTTTCTCTAAATCCAGAGCTGGCTTTGCCACTGCAGTCTTGCAGGGTCTTATAGCTGGTCCTAATTCTTTTTAAATTCCTCCTTCCAACCTTAGCTTTGGGAATCTACCAAAATGTAACGACTGCAACAGTGAAACACAAAGAACATAGTACAGTTGTGTACACTTACCATAAATGTAGATGTTCGAGTGTATTCACTGTTGCAGTCCTGGTTACTCTCCCTTCAGCCCCCTTTCTTCTTTTAGCTATACCTCTACTCTCCCTTACTATGCTCAAAAAGCTTTTTTGTGTATTTGCTTTTTTGTTGGAGGTATATCCTTGTTATTATAGATTTAATTGCTTCCCATTGGGGGGCACCTGACATCTGGGGCAAGAAAAACTGATGTAATGGTGTCAGCTGCATGTTTTATACCCCTGACGACCTGACGTCATGGAAGAAGGGACAGCATTCGACGCAGGACCCAAGACTTTGTTAATCAGGCTGACTGAGGGCTACTGCAGGCAGATAACCCAAATGTAATGACTGCAACAGTGAATACACTCTAACATCTACATTTATGGTAAGTGTACACAACTGTGCTTTCCTCTTCTATGTCTCAGGCTGGAATTTCAGTGGTGGATTCAGCAGTTGAGACTCAATCCAGGATTCCCTTTTTAACCACCTCTTCCCTCTCTGGAGCTGTTCACAGACGCTGCAGATATGGGATGGTGAGCAATCTTGGGCTCCCTAAAGGTACAGGACGTTTTGTCGCCTCATCATCTAAAAAAACACATCAACGTCAAAAGGATAAGAGCTCTTCTGCTGGCTCTTCAGGCATTTCATCATTTTTTCTCCCCGGGACCTCTCAAGGTGTTTACAGACAGTACCACAGTGATGTGGTATGTCAACAAAGAAGAGGAGGCTCAATCTCATCACTTGCTGGAACTAGTTATCCAGTATCAAGTGACACTTCATAAAATTTACATTCCCTCAGGTCAAAACATTGTGGCAGACTCGCTGAGCTGGTGCATAATTCAATCTCACAAATGGATGCTCCACAGGGAAGTGTTTCTGGACATTGTCCACCAGTGGGGTACTTCTCAAATGGATCTTTTTGCCTGACCTCTGAAAAGAGAACTTCCTCTGTTTTGTGCCAGAGTCCCAAGTCCTCTGGTTTGGAAGGTGGATGCCCTCTCTTTTTCTTGGAAGAGGATGATGTCCTTCAAGGATGCATCTGCAGTCATCACATATGGGTTGTCCTGCCTCAGGCAGCCCTTCGGTCGGCCGGATTCCAAAGTCTGGGTCCGGCGTCGGCTGATGTCGCCCTTTCCCCGACGTCACAACGCCTGGGGTATAAAAGCGTCAGCCGACGCCATCTTCCTCAGTCTTTCTTGCCGCGTGGTACCCGAAGCAGAAGCAGTTCGCAAGTGCCGGTCGGCCAGCTCCTGTAATTTCGCTATCCGAAGACTTCAAAAGCTAAGTACCCCGTTGGGGACTCTTTCTTGCCTCAGCCGATGTCAGAAAAAGTTAATAATTGTTTAACTTGTGGGAAACAAATACCTCATAAGGATTTCCACTCTTATTGTCTTCCTTGCTTAGGCCCAGACCACAACGTCTCGGCCTGCTCTGCCTGCGCTTCCTTCAACCGACGCACTCTTAGACGTCGATCGGAGTTCGCAGAAGAGTTTTTTGGGGATAGTTTTGCTTACAAAATGCCGTTGGAAACCCCGACATCGCATTTAATTAAGAAACGGAAAGACAAGGACCGACGCACGCGGGCCGCGGTTTCGGCTGAAACTGCGGCTAGGCCTACCGCGAGTGTCTCGGTCTCGGCTGATACCGAGTCCTTGGAACTTCCGAACCCTGAAATAATACAACCGACAGCCTCGGTCCCGGAGGCTCCTACCGAGTCGGTTACAGAATTGCCTTCCGAAACTGGTGTATTGGAATCTTCTGACACCATACCTTTAGATAAAGCTACACCAGCACGTGGTGCAGCCAGGCCTCCTGCATCCATGTCTATTAAGGCCTTCACCAGGGCTAAAGCTGCAAAACACACTAAAGCCATGCCTCCCAGAGTTATTCCTCAGGGACATTCTTCTAGTTCACAGATTTTAACTTTAGCAGAGGAGGACCTGATCTCCTTAATTAGGGGCTCTCAGCCTCATCTGGACAGGGACTCCCAACCCCCTCTAGACAAAAGGCCCAGGATGGATCCCCCTGATCCCCTTTCCTCAGAGGAGGCCTCTGTTGGCTCGGATCACTCAGACTACCAGGAGGAGGCTTATTCGGCCTACGAGGATTCGGATGCAGAGGAATCTATTCCCTCAGCCTCCCCTCCTGAAGAGCTTTCCTTTGGGGAGACCCTTCACACTATGAGAGAGCATTTCAAATGGCAGGGCCAGGAATATTCTGATTCCAGGAAAAGACTAAGAACTTTTCTTCATTTACCTCAGCATAGACCTTTGGCTATTCCTCCTGTTTTAAATGTGATTGATGATGTATATTCTGACTCTAGCATGACCCCTGACACTCTGCCTCCGGCCCCTGTTAAGCCTGATAGGTATTACAGGGTCCCGGACACACACAATTTTCTTTATAAGGCCCACTCTGCTGACCCTGAAACTATTTCACAGGGCCCTAAAGGGGTTGCAGCTGTTACTACTAAGAACCCACTCCCCTCTGCAAAGGAGTCCAGGGCATTAGAGAGATGGGGTAAAAAAGTGTATACTTCTGCCACTCTTGCTATGAGGGCATTAAATTGTCAATTTCACATGATACAGTATCAAGATTATTTGTTAGAAGAAATGCATAAGAAATTGTCTTCTTCTGAACCCCTTGACCATAAATCCCTTCAGGATCTGGTACATAATTCCCAGCAGGTTAGCAACCATTTCTTGCAGTGTGGTTATGATGCACTGGAAGCTTCATGTAGGTCAGCAATGACAGGTGTTGTCATACGCAGGCATGCTTGGCTGAAGGAACAATCTCTGCCAGAACATGTTAAAGCTAAGCTTTTGGATGCTCCACTGGAAAAGCAAAAGTTATTTGGTTCCACTGCTCAAGACGTCCTAAAGAAATTTGAGGAAAAGGCAAAATCTGTACAAACAGTTAAGGATTTTCTTCAAGTCCAACCGCCTAGATTCAGCAGAAACTGGCCTTCCAAGAATTGGTCCTTTCCGGACACAGAAAAATTTCCAAGGGGCAGAAACAGGCGTGCCAGAGGTAGAGGCCAAGCTAGGGGCTCCTACAGAGGCCGTCAATGGCAACCTCCAATCCAGACAGGCAGTTCAGGATCTGCAGCTGCTGCACAAGGACAAACTCAATGACTCTGCTTTGACTCCGCCAACCAGGGCTCAATTAGAAGCACCTTTGGGCGGAAAGCTTTCTTTATTCTCAAGAAATTGGCACAACATTACAAGAGACAAATGGACACTCCAAATAATAGACAACGGATACTGGTTCCATTTCCACACATTGCCAAAAAGAAAAGGCATACCAGGTCTGCCACCAAATCAAAGGACAGAGGCTTTGAAACAAATCTCAAACTTACTACAAATGAAAGCCATAGAAAAAGTTCCTATTTCAGAACAAGGCCAAGGATTTTACTCCAGACTATTCCTTGTTCCAAGAAAAGAGCATCAATGGAGACCTATTCTTGACTTGTCCGTACTGAATACTTATCTCATTGTGCCAAAATTCAAAATGCTGACTCTACAGCAACTCCTTCCCATGCTGGGCAAGGGTCTTGGCTGGTTACTCTAGACCTCAAGGAGGCATACCTGCATGTCCCTATCAGACAAAGTTGCAGAAGATACCTCAGATTTCTTGCAGGGTCAGAGCATTATCAATTCTCAGCATTGCCCTTTGGCTTATCTACTGTGCCCAGAGTATTCACGAAATGCCTGGCATCAGTAATAGCACACTGCAGACTCCAGGGGATTCAAATCTACCCATATCTGGACGACTGCCTTATACAAGCGGACAACCAACAAACTCTGATAAAGGACTTAAATTATGCCATCAATCTTCTACAGGCCTTGGGATATACAGTCAACATGCACAAATCAAGACTTGTTCCATCCCAAAGAATAACCTTTCTGGGTGCGGATCTAGATACAACCACCCAAATGGCTTATCTCACAGAAGAAAAACAAAGTCAACTACTGGATTACTTCAAAAATCTGACAAGACAAACTCAGCTGACTGCAAGGAAAATCCTGCAGGCCCTGGGTTACATGGCATCCTGTTTTCTTTTGATTCCACAAGCAAGGCTACATATGAGAAAGCTACAGTGGTACCTAAGGAGTTTATGGACTCAGCACAGTCACAGTTTGGAAACTTTAATCTCACTCATTCCATGCCTTCACAAGGAATTTCTGTGGTGGGCTCAGGCCAGCCAGTCCAACAGAGGGCTGCCCTTCACAAAGCCAAAAACCTCCCAAACTATTACAACAGACGCTTCAGACCTAGGTTGGGGAGCACACATGGAGGGCAGAGGTATCCAAGGACAGTGGTCACGAAAGGAGCTACGCATGCACATAAATCAAAAAGAAATGCTAGCAGTGATACATGCAATCGAGGCCTTCAAACACTTTCTGCATCAAGGCCATCTACTAATAAGGACAGACCCCACCACAGTTATGTGGTACATAAACAAGCAAGGAGGTACCCATTCTTACCCTCTGTGCAGACTGGCAATGAATCTATGGGATCTTTCCTTGAAACTCAATATTCAGCTACAAGCTCAGTTTGTGCCAGGGAAGGACAATATACTGGCGGACAGCTTCAGCAGAAATATCATGGATGCACACGAATGGATGCTGCACCCTGACATTTTCCGACAGATAACACAATCTTGGGGGAGCCCGGACATAGATCTATTTGCATCCCCCCACAATCATCAACTAAAGAAATTCTGCTCAAGGACATACCACCCACAAGCGTGGAAAGTGGACGCCCTCTCTTTCAGCTGGAGAAATCTGACAGTGTATGCATTTCCTCCTATTCCATTAATGACCAAGGTGTTACTGAAGATCAGGGCAGAGCAGCCAAAAGTGATCCTGATAGCTCCGGACTGGCCAAGACAGCACTGGTACCCACTGCTAAGGAGCATGTCACGAACGAAGCCATGGCCCCTACCTCTATGGCCACTTCTACTGACACATCACAGATACAAAACTCTACATTCCAACCTGAAAGCATTGCAACTAACAGCGTGGAGAATACCTTGACTTCTCCTCAGGATAAGCTATCCCAGAGAGTAAAGAATATTATTCTGGAAGCTCACCGCCCTTCCACAAGGAAGGCATATTCAGCAAAATGGAAAAGATTTCTCATCTGGAACACCACAAAGGGCCTAGATGCGACAATGATGAACATGGCACATATCCTGGAATATTTGGCAGAAATGTTCCACAATGGACTGTCTTACTCTTCTATTAAGATTCATGCTTCAGCAATTTCAGCAGAGTACAATACTGATCCTCTTGTCTTTTCTCATCCTCTCCTAAGACAGTTTCTAAGGGGAATCAAAAACATCAAACCTCCTAGGAAACCACCTCTACCTGCTTGGGACCTTAACTACGTGTTGGAAAAACTAACACTGCCTCCATTTGAACCAGCAGCATCTGCAGATCTACAGTACCTCTCATGGAAGACTGCTTTCCTTCTGGCAATAACCTCAGCAAGAAGAGTTTCGGAATTGCAGGCCCTGATGGCAGTTCAGCCATTTATTATTTTCCATCAGGATAGAGTTTCATTAAGAACTAATCCTACTTTTATGCCAAAGGTGGTATCCAGGGTTTCATTGAATCAAGCCATTCACTTGCCTACCTTCTACCCAAATCCACAAAACAAAGGGGAGAAACTGCTGCACACCCTGGACATTCACAGACAGTTGCACTACTACTTGGACAGAACTAAAGGTTTCAGAAAAACTGACCAGCTGCTGGTAGCATATGCTGCTGGTACTCAAGGAAAAACAATTTCCAAACAGACAATTTCAAAATGGATAGGAAATTGCATCCGCTTTTGTTACTCATTTCATGGAAAGACTGTACCAGCTAACATTAGACCTCATTCTACGAGAGCCACAGCCACCTCCACAGCCTTCTTAAGAGGGGTGGCTACAAAAGACATTTTAGAAGCTGCCACATGGAGCTCCGTGCATACATTTGCCAAGCATTACAATTTACCTTTATATTCCAGATCCAGAGCAGGCTTTGCTACGGCTGTCCTGCAGTGTATCTTAGCTACACCATCCTTTTCCTAGTACCTCCACCCCCAGATTGGCTATGGTATTCTACCCATATGTGATGACTGCAGATGCATCCTTGAAGGACATAGTACAGATGTCCTTCAAGAATGCAACTGCAGTCATAACATATGGGTTGTCCTGCCTCAGGCAGCCCTCGGTCGGCCAGATTCCAAAGTCTGGGTCCGGCGGCTGATGTCGCATTTCTCTCCGACGTCAGAGCGGCTGGCGTACATAAGCATCAGCCGACGCCATCTTCTTCAGTCTTTCTTGCCGCGCGGTGCCCGAAGCAGAAGCAGTTCGCAAGTGCCGGTCGGTCAGCTCCTGTATTCTTGAATCGAAGTCATCAAAAAGCTAAGTACCCCGTTGGGGACCTTTTCTTGCCTCAGCCGATGTCAGAAATTACTGAAAAAGTAAATAATTGTTTGTCTTGTGGTAAACAAATACCTCATAAGGATTTCCACTCTTACTGCCTCCCTTGCCTTGGCCCAGACCACGACGTCTCGGCCTGTGCCGCCTGTGCTTGCTTCAACAAGCGCACTCTCAGGCGCCGGGCGGAGTTCGCTGAAGACTTTTTCGGCGATAAATTTGATTATACGATGCCGTCGGAACAACCGACAATGCAGACTCCTAAGAAACGAAAAGACCAGGACCGACATCCTCGGCCCGCGTCTTCCACCGACACCACGCCAAAACTAACCGCGAGTGCTCCGGTTCCCTCTGAGGCGGTTATTCCACCGCTGCGAACCGAAGACACCGCATTACCGATACCTCCGATACCGGGGGCCACTCCGACGCCAGTTATTGACTTTCCTCCGGATACTGAAACCGAGGAAATGCCCGAGACCATTGCGTTGATAAGGTCACTCCTGCACGTGGAGCGGCTAGGCCTCCCATGTCCATGTCTATCAAGGCCTACACACGTGCCAAGGCAGCCAGCAAGTCCAAGCATCTTTCTGCTAAAACCTTACCTCAGCCTACTCCTGAAACTCAAATCATGGCTATGGCCGCAGATTTAATTTCCCTGATCAGAGGTTCCCAGGCCCATCCTGAGAGAGGATCCCAGACTCCTCCTGATAAGAGGCCCAGGGTTGAACCCCCTGACCCTCTTCCCACAGATGAAGATTCTGAGGACTCTGTTCACTCCGAAAGCCAGGAAGAGCCCTTCCAGACCTATGAGGATTCAGATGCAGAGGACTCTATCCCCTCGGCTTCTCCTCCTGAGGATATGTCTTTTGGGGAAGTTCTGCATTTCATGAGGGAGCATTTTAAGTGGCAAGGCCAGGAATATTCAGATTCCAGAAAGCGCCTTCGAACCTTCCTTAAAAAGCCCCAACACAGACCCTTAGCTATACCTCCTGTGCTTGATGTTTTGGATGATTTATACTCTGACTCCAGTGTTACCCCTGATACTCTTCCTCCTGCTCCTGTCAAGCCTGCAGATACTATAGGGTTCCAGAAACCCATTCTCATTTCTTTAGGGCCCATGCTGTGGATTTAGAAACAATTTCCCAGGGGCCTAAAGGGGTTTCAGCTACCACCTCCAAAAACCCTTTGCCTTCCGACAGGGAAGCAAGGTTCTTAGAGGGATGGGGGAAGAAGGTCTACACCTCCACTACTTTATCTATGAGAGCTCTCAATTGTCTCTTTCACATGTTTCAATATCAGGATTTCCTGTTAGATGATTTACAGAAAAGATTGGCCTCCCCTGAACCTTTAGATGGGAAGTTTTTGCAGGAGGCTGTACACAATTCTCAGCAAGTTAGCAATCACTTACTACAGTGTGGATATGATGCATTGGAAGCTTCATGTAGGGTAGCTATGACAGGGGCGGTCATTCGTAGACATGCATGGTTAAAAGATCAACCTTTACCAGATCATGTTAAGGCAAAACTTCTTGATGCACCCTTGGAAAAGAGCAAGCTTTTTGGTGCTAATGCTAAAGATGTGTGAAGGATATGTCCCTAAACTTTGGAAAATCTCCCACATTATCCCACTTCATAAGGGTGGAAATTCTACTGAAATCTCTAATTACCGCCCTATAGCCCTTCTTTCGCCCTTATCTAAGATTATGGAAAGGTTTATCCACAAGCAACTGCTTCACCACCTTCTCCATAATAACCTACTCTCTAACACCCAACACGGTTTCAGACCATCCCACAGTACCACCACTGCCCTCCTCTCCTTTACAGACACAATCAACAAAAATCACAACAATAACACCCTTTCCTCTGTACTTTTCTTAGATCTATCCAAAGCCTTTGACATGGTCAACCACCAAATACTCATTCACATTCTTCAATCCACTTCAATTGATACCCAATCTATTAACTGGTTTAAGTCCTACTTAAATAACAGACATCAAGCAGTACTCTGGAACTCCACTCTATCCTCCCAACTACCTGTCAACATTGGTGTCCCACAAGGGTCTATACTAGGTCCTCTCCTATTTTCTTTATTTATCAATGACCTACACCAAGTAGCTCCCCAAGCTACATGTATACAGTACGCAGATGATTCAACACTTATCTGCTCAGCCACATCTGTATCACACCTTCACTCCCTCACACAACACATATTTAACTCTGTAGAAGAATGGTTTTCCCAGCACTGTCTACTACTCAACCCTAAAAAAACTAAACTGCTCCTCTTCACACCTTCGAGCAAATCTCCCCTCATTGATTTTACTATAACATCAACAAATGGCACACCTATATCACAAGAGTCTACTACCAAACTACTAGGCATTACCATTGACAACAACCTTAACTTTGATGCCCATATTGACAACACACTGAAAACCATTAACAAAAAATAGGCTCTCTTTACAGAATCAAACCTTTCCTCACTCCAGAATCTAGAACAACTATAGCCCACTCCCACCTTATCTCACCCCTTCTCTATGCCTCCCCCATATTTACCAACTTATCAAAAAAGAATCTATCAAAACTAGAAATCTCCTACCACAACATAGCCAGATTTGCCACAGGAAACCCTTACAGAACCCACCACTGTACTAATTTAAAATAACTAGGCTGGCTGGAATATCAACAGCAACTAAAAATTAATCAACTAAGCATAGCCCATCAAATTATTTATCAACCTGACAAAACACCTATACTATCCAGTCTGATTCGCCCATACCACAACTTAAAGTCCCTTAGATCTGCACACAAACTTCTTATAGACACTGTCAAGTCAAACAACAAGGCTGGAGACTCTCTTTTCTCAAACACTGTTGGAAAAGATTGGAACCTGTTTCCCTCTGAACTTTCATCTATTCCCTCAAAATCTCCCTTTAAAAAGAAACTCAAGCTATACCTCAAAACACAATGGCTGTGCCCCTGTACTAATCCTGACTAACTTTACTTCTTGACACCTGACTTATTTCACCCCTGACTAAGTTTACTTACTTTTCATCTTATTTTCCTATAACCCTCTCCCTGTACATGTTTATTGTATACTTCATGTATGACATGTTCTACAATACTTTTGTCATTCCATCACTATTGTACTATTTGTTGTTTTTTTTATCCACATCACTAGTATCAGTGTCTAAATTTTTTTTTATCTTATTACATTTACATGTAGTTCTTAATGGTTTTTACTTAGTATCATTAAAATTATAAATTCGGAGCTTATCTCCCCGGGCCTCTACTGAAAATGGACATATATCCAGCTAGACTAGCCCGGTCAACAAATGTAAAATAAAATAAATAAATAAATAAATGTGTTAAAGTCCATTGAGGAAAAAGCCAAGTCAGTTCAGACAGTCAAAGATTTCCTCCAGGTTCAGCTACCTAGATTCAGCAGGAACTGGCCTTCTAAAAACTGGTCCTTTCCTAATCCTGAAAGATTTCAAAGGGGCAAAAACAGGCGTGCCCGAGGAAGAGGCCAATACAGAGGATCCTACAGGGAACAACAATGGCAACCAGCAAACCAAAGAAGTGACACAGGGGTTTCTACCGCCCCACAGGGACATTCTCAATGACTTTCCTCTAGGTCCGCTGACCAAGGAGCAAGCAGAAGCTCCTTTGGGCGGAAAATTATCTCTGTTTACAAGAAATTGGCACAAACTGACAAAGGACAAATGGATTTTGGACATTATAGACCACGGCTACAGGTTCCATTTTCATACCTTGCCAAGAAAACTGGGCATGCCAAACCTGCCACAAAACCAGAGGGCAGAGGCTATCAAGCAAATTTCTCTGCTTGCTCAGATCAAAGCAATAGAAAAAGTTCCACAACAAGAACAAGGTCAGGGGTTTTACTCAAGACTGTTCCTTGTTCCAAGAAAAGAAACTCAATGGAGACCAATACTGGACTTGTCCGCTTTAAACACTTTTCTCATAGTACCAAAGTTCAAAATGCTGACTCTACAGCAACTCCTTCCCATGCTGGGCAAGAGGTCTTGGCTGATTACTCTGGACCTCAAGGAGGCATACCTGCATGTCCCTATCAGACATAGCTGCAGAAGATACCTCAGATTTCTTGCAGGGTCAGAGCATTATCAATTCTCAGCATTGCCATTTGGCTTATCTACTGCGCCCAGAGTATTCACGAAATGCCTGGCTTCAGTAATTGCTCATTGCAGGCTCCAGGGGATTCAAATCTACCCATACCTGGACGATTGCCTCATACAAGCGGACGACAAACTAACTTTGACAAAAAACTTGAATTATGTCATACATTTGCTACAGGCTCTGGGATACACAGTCAACTTTCAAAAGTCAAGACTTCAGCCATCCCAGCAAATTACCTTCTTAGGAGCCAAACTAGACACAGCCTCTCAAATGGCTTACCTGACAGAAGACAAGCAAAAGAAGTTAACTCTTTACTTCAAAACTTTAGCAAAGCTCACCCAGATGACTGCAAGGAGATTCCTACAGGCCCTGGGTTACATGGCATCCTGCATTCTCCTGGTTCCACTAGCAAGACTACACATGAGAAAGCTTCAATGGTACCTAAAAAGCTTATGGTCTCAACACAGCAACAACCTAGAGGCAACCATACCACTCATTCCATGTCTTCAAAAGGAATTTCTATGGTGGGCCTCAGTAAGCCAGTCAAACACAGGTGTGTCATTCAAAAAACCTCAGATAACACAGACCATGACCACAGATGCCTCAGACCTTGGATGGGGGGCGCACATGGAGGGCAGATGTATTCAAGGACAATGGTCTCCAAAGGAAACACATCTGCACATCAACCAAAAAGAAATGCTGGCAGTAATGCATGCCATCGAGGCTTTCGGACAACAACTACAACCAGGCCACCTACTAATACGGACAGACAACACCACTGTGATGTGGTACATAAACAAGCAGGGGGGCACTCATTCTTACCCCTTTGCAGACTGACAATGAATCTTTGGGAAAAATCACTGAGCCTAAACATACAGTTGCAATCCCAGTTTGTTCCAGGCAAAGACAATGTTCTGGCGGACAGTCTAAGCAGGAATTTCCTAGACCCCACGAATGGAGGTTACATCCAGAAATCTTTATACGACTCACTTCGACATGGGGCAGGCCGGACATAGACCTATTTGCCTCCCACCTCAATCATCAAATACAAAAGTTTTGTTCAAGGACATATCATCCAAAAGCATGGAAAATAGATGCTCTCTCATTCAACTGGAGCTCCCTAAAAATCTATGCATTTCCACCTCTGCCACTGATGACCACAGTGTTACTAAAGATCAAAGCAGAGCAGCCCAAGGGGATCCTAATTGCTCCAGACTGGCCAAGACAACACTGGTACCCACTACTACGGAGCATATGTCACAACAAAACGTGGGCCCTCCCTCAATGGCCCCAACTTTTGACTCAACACAACTTCAGGACAGTTCATCCCAACATCCAGACGCTACAGCTAACAGCTTGGGAGATCCCATGAATAACCTCAACCTACCTATTTCCAAAGAAGTTCAGCGGATACTGACAGAAGCCCGCCGACCATCCACCAGAAAGGTTTACTCAGCCAAATGGAAGAGATTCAGCATTTGGAATACCACCAAGGGCCATGATGCATCACTTTTGAGCATCCCACTCATCCTGGAATATTTGGCAGATATGCTACATAATGGTCTGTCATACTCCTCTATAAAAATACATGCTACAGCTATCTCAGCTAGATACAACACTGATCCACCTGTGTTTTCACATCCTTTGTTAAGGCAATTTCTTAGAGGGATCAAGAATATAAAGCCCCCAAGAAAGGCACCAGTACCAGCTTGGGACCTCAACTTTGTCCTAGAAAAATTGACTCTACCTCCCTTTGACCAGCAGCTTCTCTGGATTTACAATTTCTTTCCTGGAAGACAGCTTTCCTGTTGGCCATTACCTCAGCAAGAAGGGTTTCGGAATTACAGGCCCTAATGGCTATACCACCGTTCATAAATTTTCACAGAGACAGGGTCTCCTTACGAACCAACCCTACCTTTCTCCCAAAAGTGGTATCTAGGGTCTCTTTAAATCAAGCAATTCACCTGCCTACTTTCTTTCCCAATACTGAGAACAAAGGGGAAAGACTGTTGCATACCTTGGACATTCACAGGCAGCGTCGCTACTACCTGGACAGAACCAAGACCAGTAGGAAGTCTGATCAGCTTTTTGTAGCTTACGCCCCTGGAGTACAAGGAAAAGCAATTTCAAAACAGACAATTTCAAAATGGATTGGACATTGCATCAGATTCTGTTATTCCTTCTATGGAAAGAGTGTGCCAGCCAATGTCAGACCACACTCCACCAGAGCTACAGCCACCTCTACAGCATTCTTAAGAGGGGTGCCTACAAAAGACATTCTAGAAGCTGCTACATGGAGCTCCGTGCATACATTTTCCAAACACTACAACCTTCCTCTATATTCCAGATCCAGAGCAGGCTTTGCTTCTGCTGTCCTGCAGGGATTGATAGCTACACCATCCTTTTCTTAGAGAATTCCACCTCCCCCAGCTAAGCTATGGTATTCAACCCATATGTTATGACTGCAGTTGCATTCTTGAAGGACATAGTACAGTTTTGTACCTACCATAAATGTAGATGTCCGATAGATATGCAACTGCAGTCGTTCCTCCCTCCTTCCCCTCTATGCCTTGGGTCCACTCCTATCCCTGTTACCCTTAGCTGGGGATATCTGTTATGGTGTATCTGTTTATTGCTTATTTATTTGTCTTTAAACCTGTTTTATCTTCCAATTTGATTACAGCCTTCCTTGGAGGGCACCTGGCATCTGGGGCAAGAAACACTGAAGAAGATGGCGTCGGCTGATGCTTATGTACTCCAGCCGCTCTGACGTCGGAGAGAAATGCGACATCAGCCGATGTCGGACCCAGACTTTGGAATCCGGCCGACCGAGGGCTGCCTGAGGCAGGACAACCCATATGTTATGACTGCAGTTGCATATCTATCGGACATCTACATTTATGGTAGGTACAAAACTGTACTTTTTGTACCTACCATAAATGTAGATGTCCGATAGGTATGCATCTGCAGTCAGGTTTACCCTCCCTCCTTCCCCTCTGTGGTACTCCTAGGGTGCTTACTTCTCTATTAGCTTATTATTTTTTTTTTTTTTTTTTTTTGCAAATGTTTGGATTTTTTACTGCATTTTTCCAAATTTAGCCTTCCTAAATGGCACCTGGCATCTGGGGCAAGAAAAACTGAGGAAGATGGCGTCGGCTGACGCTTTTATACCCCAGGCGTTGTGACGTCAGGGAAAGGGCGACATCAGCCGACGCCGAACCCAGACTTTGGAATCCGGCCGACCAAAGGGCTGCCTGAGGCAGGACAACCCATATGTGATGACTGCAGATGCATACCTATCGGACAACTACATTTATGGTAGGTACAAAACTGTACTTTTCTTTATGCCTTTCCTCCCCTTCCCCTCATTCCAAAAGTCCTGTTCAAAATACAACTGGCTGCTCCCAAAATCTTGTTGGTGACACCCTTTTGGCCAAGACAGCATTGGTTCCCTCTTCTGCATTTAGCCAGCGGCAATCATCAAAAGTTACCCTACAAGGTGGACCTCCTCACACAAGATAAGGGTTCTGTCACCCATCCCCGTCCTTCCACTCTTCAGCTGACACTGTGGGTGATAGGATTTTGATCCACATAGGTCTTTAGGATTGGCAGTGTTCAAGCAATCTGTTTCTTCTTGGATTTCTAAAGCCATTTCTCTTTGTTATTTGGATGAAGCAGTGGTAGTATTGTCACCTCATAGCAAGAGGTTCTCCAGTTCAATTCTTGGCTGGGGTCCTCCCTGTGTTCGTGTGTGTTTTCTCCGGGTGCTCCAGTTTCCTCCCACGTTACAAAGGAGCATTTCCCCCTGGACCTCCACTAAAAATTGCCTTTGTTCCAAGTCGGACTTTTCCAGTAAACAAAGGTTAAATAAATAAAATAATTTGCTGAGACTAATTCTACTAGAGCTGTGTATTCTTCTGGTGCCTTTTTCAAGGGTTTGAATACTAACTCTATTCTTGAGGCAGCTACCTGGACTTCTCTGCATACTTTTACCAAACACTACAAGTTGGATGGAATTTCCAGAGGTACAGCTGGTTTTGCTAGGGATATTCTTCATGGATTCCTAGAGAACTCTGCTGGTCCTGCCCCCCCCCCCCCACCTTCTTCCTGAACTTTTGCACTTTCCCCAGTGTAATGAATCCTGCAACAGTGAAATGGAAGAACATAGTACATTTGTGTAAGATCTTACCATAATGGTAGATGTTTTTCTCTTCACTGCTGCAGTATTCACTCCTTCCCTTCACCCCCGGTCCTTTTCTCTTCTGGATATACTGATTACCTCTCTACTCCTTGGACTGGCATTCTACTGAGGCTCTCAGTTCTGAGGATGGTACACCCGGATGTCACCTTCATGCCCTATGCTGTATGCGGGGTGCTTACTTGTGATGTATGGCATACCTTAAACCAACCTAAAGGCTTTGGTATCCTGGCCAGACGTCGGGCCGCCCTTGGCAGGGGATCCCTATTGTAATGAATGCTGCAGCAGTGAAGAGATGACATCTACTGTTATGGTAAGTTCTTACACAACTGTACTTTTCCGCCTATTCTTCTTCACTTGCTGTAACAAAGAGTGATACAGCCAGTTTCTCCTTCTTAGCTGTGGAAGGGTTTTTATTCAAGGATGCTCCTTGTGGCAAAGAAAGAAAATGCTTGCAGACAAGTTCTGGATCTTTCTTTCCTAAACCTGCTTGTGATAGTGCCCATATTCAAAATGTTGTTACTTCACAATCTGTCACTTCCTTTTCTTCCTTTTTCAAGTTTACTAGTAACACTAGACTTCTGCTTATCACATCCCTATTCATCCAGACTTCAGATGTTTCATAAGGTTTTGTGTGTCTGCATTACACTGTCACTTCTCTGTCTTAAACCTTTGAAATGTTCACTTCATCAAGAGTGTTCACAAAGTGCTCCAGTTCTAACTCATTGCAGGCTACAGGGTATCCACTTTTTGCCATATTTAGACAGCTTTCTTATTTTTGCAGAGTCTTTTTCAAAGTGTGGGGAATCGCTCGCTCTCTCTCTCTCTCTCTCTCTCTCTCTCGGGAGAGAGATCTCTTACGCAAGTTGGGATTCCAGGAGAACATTAAAAAGTTTTTCTTGACTCCCTCATACAGGATTGTGTTCCTCTGATCACATCTAGACACCTCAGTTCAACTAGCCTTTTTCCACAGGGAAAAAAAAAAAGATCTTCGCTCATTCTTTGGTCGCTGCAAGGGAATGCCGCAGGATTTCCTTCTGTTCATCTTTTGCAGTATTCATAACATGAGGATATGAGGGAGTTCCCCAGCCAGTATTCAAAAGACTTCACTACTGTAGGTTGCATGGTACGTCATACATAGGCTGTGATCAGACGTCAGCCATAAAAGTGATGTATGCATGCACCATCCTCAGAACTTTCTGCCGCCAAATCTGAATGCCAGATTCCAACATACTGTCTGACTCCGAATCATTTATGATTCTTCAAAAATTCAGATAAATGCCCTTTTGGAGAATTTTTTGACTGTTGCTACTGTCTTTGGTTAGGATTCATGTCATCCTAGAAGGGTATGTACCAATGTGGATGACAAACTCCACACAATGATGGCCACCTCCAGTGCCTATTCTGCCTAGGCCGAAACCACAATCACAGCCACAGAAGTTGCTCTCTTTGTCAGGCATTTATCCCAAAGACTTTAAGGAGTCTGTCAACCTTAAGAATCAGTGCTTAAAGCTGCTAGGAAAAAGCGCTGTGGAGGGATCCCTAGGGCCCGAAGCTGGGTCAACTTTGAAGCAGAAGGCCCAGAAGCAAAGCTTTAAACCTTCTGCTGTTCCTCTGGAAACTGACGTCTCTCTTGAGAAGGAGGACAGCCTGGAGACATGCCTGGTTCACAGCTCAGATCTGCAGGCCGAGCCTGATGTCTAAAATGCCTTGGATCTAAGCATTAGCATTTCTGCAGAGGACAAGCAAGCATCCCTGTTGGATGTCTGAGGGGAACCATGTCTTGTGATTTTATGCAAGGGCCTAAGGGGATTCCACAGATCCGTTAGGGAAGAGTTAGGGAAGAGGTAGATTCCAACCTGATCGAATGTAGGCCTACGTCAGGCCCTCCTACCCTACATAAAGCAGACCTACATGGGAAAAAGAAACAAAAGAACATGCATTTGTCTCCACCAAAAGAACCTGCTAGCGATTGGCAGCAATTCACTCAGTGTCTTTTCAATTCCCTTATGTCACTTAGGCCTCTTCCAGGTTTTACAGTCCCCCCACCCACTCTCCACGTAAAAGAACTAGGGAAGAGGAACACATCTAAGGAAGAAGCATCTTCAGACAATGAATCCCTGGCTTACTCTTCTCAGATCCTTTCTCCCCTGGATTATGCCTCCCCTGAAGAGGAATCAAATGGTATAGACTCGCCAATGGAAGAATTGTCCTTTGGAAATACCCTAGCTAAGATGAGAAATTACTTTAAATGGGATAGCACCCGAGTATCTGAATTACAAAAAATATACTATGACCTTTTACAGGTGGAATCACCTAGCCCATCAGCTATCCCTCCTGTCTTGCCTACCTTTCTTGATACTTTTGCCTCAGCTTCCCAGGCACCAGATTCATAGCCAAGTACCCCCAAAAAGCCAGACTACTTCTACAAGGTCCCAAAGGACTGCAAGTTTCTCTTCAGATGTCCTTCTGCAGACGTGTCTGTAATTTTTATGGCTTTTGACAAACCATCAGCATTGCTGCCGTCCACTACCCTCTTGCCATCTGATAAGATTATGAAGATCCTGGATAGACTAGGCTAAAAAGTATATGATGTTAAGTTGTCAATCTCGCCTTCATTCTTGCTGGATGGGTTCGGAGCCGATCCTCGGCTCCGACTCGGCACTTGCTTTAGCTTGAGAACTCCTTTTACCAGCTCGAGGCAACCCTATATCCCATGATGCAAGGCGGAACTACCTCAGATCTCGTTTGCCGCTTAGCAAAAGAGGTCTCCTTTGCCAGCTGAGGTAAGTTAGTTTTTGTCTAAAAGCTTAGTTAGGGATTTATTTCCCCCATTTTCCCCTTTTCTTAGTGTGTAGTTTTCTACATCCCACCCTATTTCCCTTATAGTAAAACTTTTAAAACTTAAAAAAAAAAAAAAAAAAAAAAAATTTCATAGTTGTATAACAGTTTTAAGTTAGGCCTAGACCCCATTGGTTAATCCCTCCTGTGTGTGTGTGTTTGGGGATTAATTGTGTGTTTGTTGGGGTGTGTGCTTGACTTCTTCCCTTAGGACTATGTCTAAGGAAGGCAAGGTCTCAGGCTTCAAGAAGTGTGACTCGTGCTGTCAGAAAATGTCTCTGACAGACGGTCACACTTCTTGTGTTTACTGCCTGGGGCCGTTGCACCTGCAGGACTCCTGTGCTTTGTGTCACTCTTTTAGCCAGAGAGTCCTGCAGGAAAGGAGGAACAAATTGATCCTCCGTGGCTTACTTAAGCCAGAAGGTTCTCCCTCTAAAACAGGGTCTAGTAAACCTTCTAAGCCACCGAAGGTTCAGGCTACAGTATCCAAGCCTCCTCCGGTGGCTCCGGCTCCGTCTGGAGCCGATCTTTCTGCTTCCAAGGTAGTGGGTTCGGCACCGATTGGTTCCGACACCCGGTCTACTGTGGCCTTGTCGGCTCCGGCTGGAGCCGACACTTTATCCAGCATTGGAGCCGAGAAACCTTCGGCTCCATCTGGAATTCAGGGGACTTCGGCTCCGATGACTTTGTCCCGAAAGAGATCTCGGTCCCCTTCGTTGGAGAGTATCCATTCGGCTCTGAGGTCTCCTCTTTTGTCGGAGCGGAGCCATCGGAGCCGATCTTCGAGATCTTCCAGGCTGTCTGACCACGATTTAGAGAGGGTGGTAAGCAGGCTGTTAAAGTCGCAGGCACTGGCCCAAATGCTCCATAGCCCGTCTCAACAGACTTCGGCTATTGCTTCACCCCTTGAACTTCCTCCTCCGACTCTCCACCAGAGTTTGGAGCCGGAGCTTCTCGGGACAGCGACTGTTTCGGCGCCGGAGCCGATACATCCTTCGGCTCCGTCGTCTTCGGCTCCGATCTCCTCCTTGAGACTTTCCTTGGAGGGATCCGGTCGTCGGGTTTCCCTGGTCGGCTCCGAGGGGGCTAGTGGCATCGGACCCTTGTCCGACCCCGCTCTCCCTCTCGGGGCTTCGGCTCTGGTAAGCTCGGCACCGACATCGGCCTCAGAGCCTTCCCTCTCAGTGGAGCCGGGAATTCCTATTTCCTCGGAACAGGAGTATTCCGGCCTCCCGGGGAGGGGAGCCTTTGAGGTGATGAGGAGTGTCCTGGCACATGAGCCAGGTCAACGGTCCATCCCTTTAGCTCCTCCCTCTTCGGTGCCTGTAGACGCCTCTTGCCAGCCTCTTGCTCCCAGGCCCAGGGATCCATCGCCCCAGGTTTCCCCATTGGGAATATCTTCCTCTTCCGAGGTTTCCCCTGATCCTGCAGGGGAACCTCCTCGGAAGAGGACGTGTAAGAGGAAACACACAGACTCCCCCGAGTCTACAACATCTGATACCGACTTAGATGAGTCGGAGGGTTCCCCACGGTCCCCCTCTGAGGATGTCTCCTTTTCAGACATCCTTGAGCTCCTCAAACAGAGGGGGAATTGGCCCTCCATTGATCCCTCCGAGGATGAGTCGGTATACCTGGAGGCTTTTGGATCCCGACCCTCCACCTCCTGGGTGTCTCCGCCTTTCGACCCACTTATGCAGGTAGTGGCTCGAAAGGCGTGGGCAGCTCCAGATTCTGTGGAACCGGTTCCCAGGAGACCATCCAAATTTATCACGGCCCCTGCAGACAAGCAATTTCTTTCCAAGGGCGTCTCTGTGGATGCTATGGTGGTGGCGGCCACTAAGAAGGAACTGGCGGATCCTTCAGTACCTGTCCATCCTCCTAACAAGGATTCTAGGACCATGGACAGGTATGGAAAGCGGATGTTTTCTTCAGCGACCTTCGCTATGCGTTCGCTGAACTACCTTTGTCACTTCACCAGGCTTCAAAGAGATATTCTCAAAGAACTGGGTGAAGTGGTCCAGGATCCTTCTGCTGCGGAGGCTCAAGAAAAGATTGCCTCACAGCTAGCAATCCTGAATTCCTTATCCAACTCCTCCATGCGGCTCATATCCTATGCAGCCGATGGAGCGAGCAGGGCCGCTGGCACAGGAGTGGCTCTTAGACGCCAAGCCTGGATGCGGCTTTGTAATTTTGCGGACCCCTTTAAGGCGTCCTTCACTAATACCCCCTTTGATGGTTTGGCTTTGTTCGGACCTCAGGTGAAGGATACCTTGACCAGGTGTGAGCAGGACGGTAAAACTCTTTCTGCCGTTGGAGTCCATTTTTCCACCCCTTCTAGACCATATCCCAAGGGTCAGAAGGGAGGGAAGATGTGGTTCCGCAAAGCCCAAGGAGCTACACCGGACACACGTGGTCAGTTTACCCCCAGAGGCAGAGGGGGTAACAATAATAGACGCCGCCCTAGAGGCAGGGGGGGGTCCTCAGAACCAGGGCAACAGGGAGTCTCTTCCTGAGAAGCCCTTTCAGCACCCCTGAGGTGTTGCCCGACTGTCCACCCTTGGAGGCAGTCGGGGGAAGGATTTCTCTGTACCCAGTAGCCTGGCATTCCCTCTCACAAGATATGTGGGTACAGTCGATCATATCCGAGGGTTACAAAATTCCCTTCGAAAGGTATCCCGTACCTCAACTATCCCTTCCAGACATCTCACCCGGTCAAAGGGATTTGGCAGAACAGGAGGTTTCAAAGCTCCTAGGAAAAAGAGCCGTCCAGACTGTGCCGGCAGACCAAGTAGGATCCGGCGTCTACTCGAGATTCTTTTTGGTCCCCAAAAGGACGGGAGATTGGAGACCATTAGACCTGAGCAGTCTAAACAGATTTGTCAAGAAGGCAAGATTCCGGATGGTCATGCTTCAGTCCATTCTGCCCTTTCTGGACAAGGACAACTGGATGTGCTCTATAGACCTTCAGGACGCGTACTATCACATAAAGATTCACAGGCGCTCCAGAAGGTTTCTCCGCTTTCGGCTAGGGACCAGTCATTACCAATTCAGAGCCCTGCCCTTTGGACTCACTTCAGCCCCCAGAGTGTTTACCAAATGCATGGCAGTGGTCACAGCTCATCTGAGACGTCAAGGATTCCAGGTGTTTCCTTATCTGGACGACTGGCTCCTTTCCGCCTCCACCAGGTGTAAGCTTCTTCAGACCAGAGACTACACTCTGCAACTTTGCAAGAGTTTGGGAATTTCAGTAAATTTCGAGAAATCTTCTCTGCGGCCTTGCCAATCTATCACCTTTATAGGCGCAGAATTAAACACCGTAAAAATGATAGCCAGACTAACAGATCAAAGAATTCTGGACATCCAAAAATTCGTTCGGATTCTTTTGCAGAGCAGCAAGGTCAAAGCCAGATTGATACTAAAGGTTCTGGGTCTTATGGCTGCGGCCATTGTTCTTCTGCCATTGGCTCGCTTCCATATGCGTCTTCTGCAGTGGATGTTATTCACTCAGTGGTCGTACCACAGTCTTCCGATAAGGCACGAAATCTTAGTCACAGAATGGTGCAGAACTCATCTGAATTGGTGGATATCTTCCCCTCTTCTTCATCAGGGCCGACCCTTTGTTCCCCCTCCTCCAGTTGCCACAGTTACTACGGATGCCTCTCTGATCGGGTGGGGGAGGGGGCATTATCAGGGCAGGACGGTCCACGGGACGTGGCAACCTATAGAATACCATCTGCACATCAATGTCCTGGAGATGAGAGCGGTGCTTTTAACGTTGCAGGCCCTCAACGACTTTCTTCCCACGGGGACTATTGCAGTACAGACGGACAACATGTCCGTCGTCTGGTACATCAACAAGCAGGGCGGGACCAGGTCTTATCCGTTGTGTCGAGAAGCTCTCAGACTTTGGCAATGGGCAATCTCCTCTCATCGGTTTCTGATAGCAACGCACATCCCCGGCAGGTCCAACCTCTTGGCGGACAGGCTGAGCAGATCCATTCTGATGCCTCACGAGTGGTCTCTCAATCAATCTGTAGTGGCTCAGATTTTTCTAAAGTGGGGCACACCTTGTTGCGATCTTTTTGCTACTCCTCAAAACAACAAGTGCCCCGATTTCTTCACTCTCTTTCCCCTACCAGGCCAACCCCTGAGAGACTCTCTAACCCAGGATTGGCCCCGGGGACTTCTGTACGCTTTTCCTCCTTTTCCCTTGATTCCACAAGTCATTCAGAAAGCCACCGTTTTGAGGGCCAGGTTGATTCTCATTGCCCCTTACTGGCCTCGACAAATTTGGTTTCCGTCCCTGCATCGTCACCTCCTGGTGCAACCCTGGCATCTGGACCCAATTCCGGATCTCTTGATCCACCAGTCGGGTCAGCAGCACCGGGCCATTCAATCTCTCAACCTCACTGCTTGGTTGCTCCACTTCCTTCCCTAGCCAGGCTTCCGATGATCTCTGATTCAGTTAGAGACATCTTAGTGTCTTCTTTAAAGAACTGTTTATGCTAGCAAGTGGCGACATTTTTCTATTTGGGCAAATTCCAGGAATATTGATCCTTTTACTGCTCCTGTGCATTCTGTTTTAGATTTCCTGGCGGAAGTTTTTCATTCAGGATCTTCTTCATCTACAGTTAAAGTTCAACTGGCTGCTATTTCCAAGTATCATGTTGGCTTGCATGATAATAACATTATGTCTCATAGATTATGCAAAGCTTTTCTGAGAGGAGTTTTTCTCCTAAAGCCGCCGATAAAGCATCCTCCTCCACAATGGGATCTAAATTTAATGTTGGCATCCTTGATGCTACCTCCCTTCGAACCATCTGCTTCATGTTCTTTGAAGTTATTGACCTGGAAAACTATATTCTTACTGGCTGTCACTTCAGCAAGAAGGGTTTCTGAGATTCAAGCTCTCTGCATTCGTTCCCCTTACTTGGTTTTTCATAAGGACAGGGTATCCTTAAGAACGAACCCGTCCTTTCTCCCCAAAGTTGTATCTCAAACTAATATTAACCAGTCCATAGATCTACCAGTTTTTTTCCCAAACTATTCTGACAGAGCTGAACAAAAGCTTCATTTTTTGGATGTCCATCGTCAGCTCAGGTACTATTTACATAGAACTAAACAATTCAGAAAATCGGACCAATTATTTGTTTCTTATGCAGAAAACAGGATAGGTCTTCCAGTTTCTAAAGTGACCTTATCCAGATGGTTGACTTCCATCATTTCCTATGTGTATTCTCTCAGAGGCAAACAGCTACCTTCTAAACCAAAAGCACACTCAACCAGGAGTCTATCGACTTCAGCAGCCTTTCAGGATAGACTTCCCATTGATACCATTTGTGCAGCAGCTACTTGGGCCACGCCTCATACCTTTGTCTCTCACTACAAGTTAGACTTGGCCTCCAGAGATAGGGCCAGTTTTGGTTCCACAGTTCTCAAGAGTCTGTTCCATTGAGCCACCCGGGATTCAGGTGCTAGGGACGCGGTCCCATCCAGCAAGAATGAAGGCAAGATTGACAACTTAACATTTAGAAGTTATGTACCTACCATAACGTTCCATGTTAGTTGTCTTCTCTCGCCTTCTTTCTTGCGTCCCTCCCTCCTTCCCCCTGGCCTGGACAGATCTTGAAGAGTTCCTTTCAGGTTGTTTTTCTCCTGAGCCTTCATATGAGGACTCTATTATGTATTTAGTTTCCTAATTATATTAGGTTAGTCCTTAGCAGGGTAGGTTAGCTACCAAACGAGATCTGAGGTAGTTCCGCCTTGCATTATGGGATATAGGGTTGCCTCGAGCTGGTAAAAGGAGTTCTCAAGCTAAAGCAAGTGCCGAGTCGGAGCCGAGGATCGGCTCCGAACCCATCCAGCAAGAAAGAAGGTGAGAGAAGACAACTAACATGGAACGTTATGGTAGGTACATAACTTCTAATTTTTGCCACTCTAGCATTCAGGGCCATAAATAACTAAACACATATGACCAAATTCGCTTTAGAACTTGTGTCCCAACCTACACAGGTAATTGGAGGCTTACCTGACTCAGAAAATAAAACCTTGGCTATTACTTTGCTTGGTGCTTCTTCTCAAGTAGCACATCACTCTATAAAATGCAGCTGTGATCCTGCAGAGGCTTCCACTAGAGCAGCTGCCTCTGGATCACTGATAAAAAGATTTTCTTGATTAAGATTTCGGCCGTTACCTGAGGACATAAAAGCCAAACTTATGGATGCTCCTCTGAACAATTCTTCCTTGTTTTGGACCTGCAACTGCTAAGTTGTTCAAATCACTGCAAGAGAAGGTTAAGGAGCTGCAGGAATTGAAACATATTTTTGTTTCCCCAATATCCAAGTTCCAAAGAAATTATCATGCAAAGCCTGTGTTTGTGCATAGACATTCCTGTCACACACACAACCCAAAACAAACAAGTGTGACGAGACCAGAACAGCTTATGCCCACACCGGCAATACCACCACTTAAGCGGCCCTTTCCAGACAAGCCATGCTTTCCCTCTTCCCATCCATATCCCACTTTCCTAGTGGTACAGCTCTCCTTACCAGCCTGGGAAAGCATAAGCCAAGATGCCTGGGTCTTCTCAGTTGTTCAAAAAGCATGCTTCATGGTGTGGGATCAACTACCCTCCTTCAAGGACAGCCCTTAACCTCCCAGGGAATAACTTGCCTTTTTTCCAGAAGTTTTCTTAGAATTATTGAACCAAACGGCCATTCACAGTGTCTCCAAATACCAAATAGGCAAAGGATTTTATTCCAAGTTGTTCCTGGAGACCAATCCTTGACCTGCCCCATCTCAGTACCTTTCTAAGAGTACCCACTTTCTGCATATTGACCCACCAGACTCTCTTCCCACTCATTCTGCCTCAAGTCTTCATGATTACCCTGGATATCAAAGATGCATGTCTGCACATTCCCATCCATCCTAACTACAGGAAATATTTACACTTCTCTGTATCATCGGGCATTTTCAGTTCTGTGCCTTACCCTTTGGGCTTTCTACCACACCTAGGGTCTTCATCATATGCTTTGTTCCTTTGATTAACCACTGCAGACTCCAGGGAATGCACATCTTTCTATATCTGGATGACATTTTCCTTCTAGCTACCTCCACAGAGGAGTTGGAAATATTGCCTTTCTCGTCAATCTTCTACAGAATCTGGGGATCACCATAAACTTAAAAAAATCATTTTTCACCCGTTCACAGGATCAAATTTTCCTCGGGTGCAGGATACAAACAGATTTTATGAGGGTCTGTCTTCCTCCCCAAAAGGTACAGGACCTCATCTCTTACTTCCAAAACATTCTACTGGTTTACCACATTACAGCCAGAGTGTTCATCAGGGTCTTGGGCCTCATGGCATCCACAATTCTCATGCTCCCCTTAGCCAAACTCCACATGAGAAAATGGCAATAGTATCTAAAATCAATTTAGATGCAACACCAGCACCCCTTAGAATTTTTCATTCCACTTATCCCCTGTCTGTAGAGGGAGCTTCAGTGGTGGGTAGGTACATCATGTCCTTAAACCCAGGAGTATCCTTACACCCACGTGCCCCTCGTCAAGAGATCTGCATAGGTTGTGGATCAACCTTTGGCCACCTGAATGTACAAGGGATCTGGTCTCCCCCTCATCTGAAGGAACAATCAGTGTAAGGGAGATGAAGGTGCTGCTACTGGCCATGCAAACTATCCACCCCTTATTGAACCGCTAAAGTTGTTCACAGGCAATATGACAGTCCTCTGGTATGTTAACAAACAAGGTGGGGACCAAATTCTGTCTATTATACAGACTGGCTCTTCAGGCTTGGGAGCTGGCAGAAAAATTCCAGGTACATCCCATCCTCTCAAATTTGTATGGCAGATTACCTGTGCAGGTCCCAAACACCATCCCAAGAATGGATGCTTCAAAAGGATGTGTTTCTAGACATTGTCCACCAAAGGAGTATTCCTCACGCAGACCTGTTTGCCTCCCCCATGAACAGACAACTTCCACAGTTTTGTGCCAGAGAGCCCCATCCTCTGGTCTGAAACGTAAACGCCCTGTCTTTCTCTTGGAAGGGGATGTTTCCCTCCCCTTCCCTTCATTCTAAAAGTCCTGTCCAAAAATCAGCAGGACAAACGTGACTCTCTTTTGGCCAAGACAACACTGGTTCCCTGTCCTGCATTTAGCCAAGGGCAATGACCACAAGTTACCTTACAAAGTGGACCTCCTCCACAAGACAAGGGGGCCCTCATCTGTCCCCACATGGCAATTCTTTAGTTGACCCTGTGGGTGACAGGGTACTAATCCCTTTCAGACACCTATTCTCTGAGGATGTATTCAGAGTCCTGCAGGAGGCCCGGAAGCCAAACACCAGAAAGTCTTAGCAAAATGAAAGAAATTTTCAGTCTGGTGACTGAAATGAAATCGGGACCCATTAACAATGAAAATTCCTGTGGTTTTAACTTATTTGTGTGAGTTGATCAATGCTGGTTTGGCTTACTCTTCAGTAAAAGCTTATATGTCACACATATCTAACTGTCTGTCTCTATCTCCCACTTAGCTAGCAGATTTGAGGCAAAACAATTTCTTAAAGGCATCCTATACATTATGCCTCCCAGGAAACCTATTACATATCCCTGGGTCCTTAACTTTGTTGTATAAAAACTGAGTCTCCCACCTTTCAAGCCACCTTCCTCAACTTCTCCAGCACTGTTCCTGGAAAACTGTGTTACTCCTAGCCTTAACTTCAGCCATACATGCGTCAGAGCTACAGGCCCTTATGGTATCTCCACCTTTTCTGGTCTTCAACATAGACATGGTCTCCCTGCGCACAAACCCCTCATTTATGCCTAAGGTAGTCAATGACTTGTCTCTAAATCAGTCCATACACATACCTACCTTTTTCCCCTTCTCCCCAGAACTCTAGGAAGGGGATACTCCATACTATAGATGTCCACAGGCAACTTAGATTTTGTCTAAACAAAACCAAGGTTGAAGTCAGATCAGCATTTTTTCTTACCACCCCAGAGATCTGGGATGGGCTGTGTCCTAGCAGACTATTTCCTCCTGGATTTCCCAGGCTGTTTCCTTCTGCTATACTGACTATGGTAGCACTCTCCATTCCCCTGTTAACTCTCATTTCACCAGGGCTGTTGCCTCATCTGGGGCCTTTTGCAAGTGGTTGGACACTAAGTCATTTCTTGAAGCAGCTACATGAACCTCAGTCCATACCTTCACCAAACACTATAAATTAAATGTAATTTATAAATCTAGAGCAGGATTTGCCAGAGCTATACTGCAGGGCTTCCTGGAAAGCTCCTCAGCTACTCCCTCCTCCCTTACTTCATGAGCTTTGGTATTCTCCCTAATGTTGTGAATACTGCAATAGGTGAATAGATGGGCATAGAATAATTGTGTAAGATCTTATCATAACAGTAGATGTCCTTTTCTCTGTTGCAGTATTCCTATCCATCCTTCCTTCCCCCTGGACTTGCTTCTTCTTGGATGATTCTTACTGTACTTCTTACGCTGGCATTCTTTCTGAGGTAGTCATTTCTGAGGATGGTGCACGCATATGTCACTTCTATGGCCAACGTCTGATCACAGCCTACGTGCAACGTGCCTTACACCTACTATAGTGAAGTTCTTTGTATACTGCCCGACGTCAAGTCCCCTGCAGAGGGGAACTCCATCATGCTACGAATACTGCAACAAAGAAGAGAAGGACATCTATCGTTATGGTAACATTTTACATAACTATTCTTTTTTGGGTTTCGTGGCATCTGTGATTGTCGTGATACCCCTGGCAAGACTCCACATGTAAAAGATACAGTGATATCTGAAATCTCTTTGGTCCCAGCATCAATTCCCTTTATCTTTTAAATTCCAATGTTTGGGTTTGTCGGAAGAGAAATCTTTGATGGTGTCAACATATGGCTTTAAATCCAGGTCTCCTCTTCACCAGTCCTGCTTCAAAGCAGTCAGTCACCACAGGTGCTTCAGACTTTGCTTGGGAAACAGTTTTCGGAGGGATAAAAGTGCAGGGGGGAGGGACACAAAGGACAGAAATAAGTACATAAATATCAAGGAGATGCGTGCCCTGATGAAAGCATTGAACTCTCTGAACCAGCTTTGGCCCCTAGGACCTCTTCAGGTGGTTACAGAGAGTACCACAGGGATTCAGCACATCAGCCAGCAAGGAGCAAGGAGGAAACAGGACATTACCCCCCTTTTTCAGACTAGCCATGTTAGCTTGGGTTATAGCTTCTCAGTCCTTTCTAACATTCTGTAATTCTTAGAATGATCATCCAGTGTTTTATGCACCATACTAATTATCCCTTTCTCTCCCGTTCGATTCTCGGCTGGGCTTGGGAGTGCCTTCTGTGTGGAGTCTGCATGTCCTCCCCGCGGTTGGGTAGCGTTCGAAAGACATGCGTGTGTAAATAGGCGTGCATTCGTTGTAGGTTGGGCGTCGAGCTGGAACCTCGGCGTTTCGTAAAAATCTACTGCCAATCATTAGAGGACCGGAGTTTGGCTCTGACAACCCCTTACCAGGAAAAGCCGAAAGACAAACAACAACTAATTATCCCTTTTTTAACAGTAGCTTCCATTGTAGAATAAACCAAAATATCTACTGGAACAGATCTTTCACTTAGCATTTTTCTGTCCTTTTCCATTTGACTATAATCTGTTACTAGTCCATGTTAGTGAAGGCAGTCTCTGACTTGAAGTCCAAACTCCTTCTTAGCCTCATCCTACCCTGTTGTCTTTCCAAACTAAATTACTTGATTCCAATACCTTGTTTTCTTTGCTAGGTTTCTCCAGTAAAATTCAACCCCCTGCCCATTTTCTATACTATTAGTTGTAGACTTCCATATTGGTAAAATCTAATTTCTGCATTCCTGCAGTGGCCTACTGCTTAGAATGCTTTATGCAGTGCTTTCCTGTAATATTCTTGAATGGTTGTTGCTATTCTCCATAAGGACTTGCATCCAAAATCATAGTCTCTTATCTCTCAAATTCCCTCATCCACAAGATCATCCTCTTTTTCCACTTTGATTTATAACCTTCTTGAGTTATGTATATGATCCTTAACTGCATAGCTATAAAGTACCCCTTCATATCAGGTAACCTTAAATGACCTTGTTCTTTGGGGCGAATCAACTTATCACACTTAACACTTGCCCTCTTCCCTTCCTAAATAAATTCCTTCAAATGTTTATTAATTGTCATGCACAACTTTTCTTTGTCTTGATAAAAATATTATATACAATAGTAAAGTGGCCTGAAAACATGTCCACTGTTTTTCTCAATATCCATAGCCATAATCAGGAACATCTGGTTTCTTAATTTTCATATTGTCATATGTTTAATTTCCTCCCCCACATACTTAGCTACCATAACAAAATCTTTTTTAATCCATGGACTTAGTGTATTGGTCATGTTCTAAAGAAAATTTAAGTAGCAGACATTTGGAAATGCATATAATGTCCTTACCATATGTAAACCAAAACAGTATGGTTTTGATGGAGAAAGTGTTTTTTTTTTTTCATTTTATTTTATTGATAAGGATGACTCCCTGGATATTTTTCTCAGAAATGAAAATACATGCCTTGTTATCATAAAAGACTGAGCCCATAATGCCTCACTACCTAAATTAATATATAGGTTGCTGTATTGCCATGTTAAATGCATCAGAAATGTTTTTTACTTCTTAGAAAGACATGATGTCAAGTAGTTTTTACAGATGGAGCACTTCACATTGAAAATTAACATGTGATAATGTAGAAGTGCAACCACAATGTAAATAAGAAGCAGCTCCTCTACAAAACGTGAGTTGTTTTGTATTACCCGTTATGCTTTACAGTTGGATGTAAATCATAGCTGAGTTTCTACAATGACATTTTGTGAGTGTGGTTATAGAGAAAAACTGTGTAAACAGTTTTTGAAAACTCATGCTGCTGTGAGATATAATTTCAATCCGGTGTGGCTCATGTATTATATTTTGGGGAATAATATGTAACTTTTTAATTTATAACTCTACCGTTCTTTGTTATGTTGTCCCTTTTAAGTACCCCGTATATATCCGAACTGTTGTATGTTAGTTTTCAGTCCAGTACCCACCCCATAAATAGTATCCTCTGTTGAAAGCGTATTTCCTCTAACATTCTTTTAAGTTCAAAAGCTATTAATCCCACATATTATACATGTTATTTATATTTAATATACGTTTCCATTTTGTAGCTTGCATACATAAACAGCAGGCTTGTCTTACATGTAGTTATTTCTTTTTAGTTCTGTTTGAACATGTCACATTGTATAAGACTTTTCACTTAAGTAAAAACACTAAATACTTTTTCAATCCTCCTATCCCCTTTAACTCATAGTAAACACCCAAAACTCTCTCTCCAAATAGTAGCAGTTGCCCCAAATCAGTGGCTGCATCCACAGACATTACCTGTTTGTAAGTCAAGGCTAGCTGTGTTAATGTGCATGTTACATTCTGTGTTGCCACTTTACTGCAAGTTCTTATCTTATCTCTACTTCTGTCGCAGAAAACAGCTTGTGTGCTTTCAGTAAACATTTACTTTTAGCCTTAAGAAAAGGACACACTAACTATTATTAAGTAAATACACTAACCTTTCTGTTAAATGCATTAAAGTATCTAAGCAACTGGTAAGGGAACTGGTTGCATAACTAGTCACTCCCCACAGTTTTTAACTGTATTTTTAACTTTATTATTTTCCCTGAACTGCTAGAACTTCTTACCAATATCCCTTTAAACATTAATTTCATTGTACTTAACAGATTTCATTCAGAATGCACTCTTGCACTGAACTGCTTGCCAGTATCCCTTTTTAAGTTCATTAAATTATAACCTTGCACATGTCCCTTATACACTGTAGACCTCTGATGATTACTTTGCTGCACCTGCAGGCTGTTTATCATCAAACATAAGCAGGTGCTAATGGGAAAATCCCAGCTTCATCCTAGCTTTCAGCTCCACTATATATTTTCTTTTTCCTCTGAACTCTCTAACTTATCCCACATCTGCACTTGTAAGGTCCTTTCCTCCTCAACTCCTATCAGCTCTTACTTAGTTATTCTCCATTAATGTACATTCCTTTAAACTCTTTTTCTAGTCTGCAAGTCTTAGATCCTTAGTATACTGAGAATGTGTATTCTTTCATACTGTAAGCTAGGTAAAAGCAACAAACTACTTTTGATTACCTCAGTTAAACTTGTGTATAAGTTACAAACTGTTGTGGATTTTTATTACAAACTGTATAACTAAAAACGGATGTCTTGTACTGTAAAACTGTACATTGTGTTGTAAAATTGGATTAGGAGCTTTTGTCCCTGGGCCTCCATTGAAAATGGGCTAATTTCTGGCCCAATGGACTATCCCGGTAAGCGGCAAATAAATAAATAAATAATATACCATTTTTTGTTTATCGTTGTTTCATTTTTTTTTTTTTTTTTTTGGTAAGTGTATTTGCTATTTACAAAAGCTTATCTGTAGTGTAAATTAAGAGCATTAGTCAAGACAGCCAGCAGCCGCGGTGGTGCAGCGGTTAGTGTTGCTGCCTAACAGTAAGAGGTTCTCCAGTTCCATCCTCGGCTGGGGTGCCTTCTTTGCGGAGTCTGCATGTCCTCCCTGTGGTTGCGTGAGTTTCCTCCCACATCCCAAAGACATGCTGTAGGTGGATTGGACACTCTAAATTGGCCCTAGGTGTGAGTGTGTGCATGTGTGTGCCTTCTGTGGAAGGTTGGGCGCCGGGCTGGCAACTCGGCACTGTAAGACTCCACTGCCAATCATGAGTGGACAGCTGATCCACTGTGGCGACCCCTAACTGGGAAAAGCCGAAAGAAGAAAGAAAGAAGTCAAGACAGCCAGCTCTATAATTCAATGGGATTTATATTTTCTTTATATGATATTGATTGGTACAAATTTACACCACCTAGCAGACAAAAAAAATCGCAACATTGTATTCAACTTAATCTTTTCCAGTATTTCTTATATTGTTAGTGTAAATCCTGATACATTGCCACTAAAGAAAAAGAGTACTTTTTAAATTTAATATCACCATCATATAGCAGTCACTGTTAAATCGCCTTTCTCCTCTCGTGTAAAATCTCGCTGCATACTGTCCAGAACTAATTTACAAAATAACATAAAATTACATCGGGAAACTTTCATGCATTTAAGAACAAAACCAGTTTGCTAATAGTCACTTCCTCAGTCCATTAAGTGACTTTCTTAACATTAATGATATGAAGTGGAGTTTTTGCTTTATAAATGAAAAATAAATACAAAAAAAAAATTCTGCCACAAGTTTAACAGAGACAATAGACTTCCATTTTTTGTCATCCAATTCTTGCAGAACATAGTTCAAGTGTCTAAACTACATGTAGTGGGATTGATGCGTTACAGCTTGTGTTGCTGGTCTTATTCTTGATCACCTTGATCAACCAGCAGCAGGCACGTGTTCAATATGCTCTTTATTCTTCTTAGTCAGCTCTTGGGAATTTTTCTGTTGCCTAAGCATTTCCATTTGGAAAAATGGAATATGGTTGACTGGCAAAGTCTCTTTGTGGATTTTGTTATCATTAAAACTTCACGTAGCAGATCCCCTCCCATAGCTTGTTGGCTAAATTTTATTTCCTCCGTCACCTGGTCTGCATTCAGTAATGTCTTTGATCCTTCAGGAAAGCAAATTCTGAAGACAGCTGGATCTAGCATCGTTGATCTCATCTGTCCCTTGACATTCACTGACTACCAGAATAAATTTATTTCTCTTCTCCCGGATTACCAACTTTACTAAAACATGTCAGCATTCACTTGTAAGATCCTTCTGCATCACACATCACAAAATACAGAAGCAACAGCAACACATTACAAAAACAAGTATTGTGCCTTTAACAAAGTCACTGTCAAATAAAATGATTAGCATCCCACCCAGAGTTCACAATAAGTGTTCTATAGTTACCCTATCCTATACAACCCACTTTTGCAGTATCATCTATCTAAACCACAAATTAATTGTTGCAAATTCACCATTCCTATTCTTCTCCAATATAAAGAGGGCCTCTCCTCTTCCAGAGCCTAGTAATTGCTTTTTTCCCCACCAACAATAAAGTGTACAGTAGATGACTAGCTTGCTGACCATTACTAATCTGGCGATCATAGCCAGTCAAAAACAGGGAAAGGGATACATTTTCCAGATTAGGACACAGTTTCTGGAAACAGAACTGAATGCTTACATTAAGCTGGTGAAGAAGGGACAAGGCTAAAAGACATGGAGGCAGTCCTGTATTGCACCTTCAGTAGGTCCCGGAAGAATCTGAGAACACACATAATAATTGGGTGAAAAAAATGGAATCTCCAGGATCTGTTAGCATAACATGGGGTAAAAAGGATTCCAGACCACACCTCTGGAGTTAACTGTAAATCTTTGTCCTGCTTCCATATTATCCTGTATTTATCAGTTAGACAACTTGCTGATAATTAAAAGCTTTATATATCCAGGATACCCCACCTTTGACTGGTTTCAGCACTGTTTCCCATCCCCACCCGCCATTGCTTCCACAGTGGCTAGTCCTTCCTAGTATGTGATTATTTTTTTTTTCTGTGAAAACATTCTGAGTAATATGGCAACATGATTTTCCCCAAATGTGACGCATCGAATAGTCACTGTCAGGTCTTCCCAACCCATATAGTGGCCATCCTGCCAAAGTCGGTTCCAAAATTATATAGTGGTATCCCAGCTTAGTTGATGCAGGTGCCTAAAATGTGTTTTTCCGTGACTTTGTCCAGAACTATGGGGCATATGTCTTCTACCTACCCTATAGAATTGGTCTCCACAAATGCCCAGTGGATTAATCGCAAAAGTTCCTGAGTACCCAAGCTACCGTGCAGCCTCTGTCTTTTCAGCTTCTTATCAAATTCTAGGGTATCACCCAACCTGTCCCTGAATATTGCAGCCCAAGTGGCTGATACACAAAGGTCCGACAGCCTTCATTCTACCCACCACATTATAGATCTCACAGTGCAGAAGGGTCAATCCTCCCCAAGTATCTAGAAATGTTAGAATATCCCATCTCACTCTAGGCTTCTTACCATCCCACAAGAAGTAAAAAATAAGCTTCTTCAGCTTTACTGCAAAGCTATGTGTTTTGGGAGAAGTATGGCCTGAAAGGCATATAGGACTAATGGAAGAATAAACCAAGTAATGCTATCTATTTTATAAGCTGTATCCAAGCTAATGCCTTTCCATCTCCGGCAAAACTGTATTTACTTCACAAAGAACATGTCATATATAATTTGTACATTTTATCTCATAAATGTACCCTAAGTCATCCTAGGTATTTAGCCCCATTGGGTTTTCCTTGAAAGGAACAGCCCTTATTAGCCCATCAGAGGGCTGTATTTAATTTTAATTACTTGCATTTTGTCTAAGATCACTGTGATGAAGGGAGATACTGCCAGCACAGCTATCTGGAATTTTGTAAATAATTGTATGTCTTTTGTGAGTATCAATATGATCTGTATAAGATGCTTGTATTACAAATGTATTAGAGCTATTTGTCATATAAGATGGTTTCTACAGACGTGTGCTGAAGAGATATTTTGTAGAGTGCGTGTGATCGAAATGTATCCACAGTGTATCCTACTGGAAAAGAACAGAAATGTACATGAACTATTATAACCGTTTAAATGTATATTTTAACAGTGGAAACTGGAATAAAGGAGGTTAACTTCAGAAACATAACTGAAATTAAATTACTTTATGGTCAGGCCATAAAAAGATGTTATCCTTCAGTTTCAGTGCAGCAACAGACACAATGTCTTTATTAGGGAGCTTTCTCTATTGTCTTTAAAGTGAAATAATTACTAGTTTTGAAATGTGAAGGGATGCACTTGTTTTATGACTTCCACCATCTGCATAAGATCTGAGGTCTATGTATTTTCACAGATAGATGCTAAATGCTACCAGCTGCCAGTTTTTCAAGTTTCAGACCTGAAGTCTTCTAAAAGGTAAGTACCCCGTTGGGGATCCTTTTTTCTTGCTCTAACCGATGTCAGAAAAAATTAATAATTGTCTTGCCTGTGGAAAGCAAATACCTCACAGAGATTTTCATTCTTACTGCGTCACCTGTTTAGGCCCAGACCACAACGTTCCTCGCTGTCGGTTTTGTGCCCTGTTCAACGCCCGAACTATTCTTCGTCGGGCTATTTTTGTCACTAAATTCTTCCGCTCTCGTTCTCCATATTCCAAAATGGCTTAGTTAAGCCATCCAACTACCGATCTTCCGAAAAAACATAAGGATAAAGACAGAGACAGACCGCTTACGTCCAAAACTGCTGACGATGCTTACGTTAAGCTAGTCGCCAGTCTGCTGGTACTCAGTGAGGTGCTTTCACAGCCCCTGATACCCGCTTCTGCAGATTCGCAGGCCTCTACTGAGACCCATTTGGAGTCCGGTATGTCGCGAGATGCTTCTTCTACTATGGAACCTGCGGATGTCTCTACCTTGGATGGGTCCGGAGCCGCTGTGCAGGCACCGGCTTCTGAGGGTGTATTCAGGCCTTCCAATGTTCATATTAAACCAATTACTTCATTTCAAACCAAAAATACCGAATTTCTCAGGCCCAGAGTTTACACTACGCCTAGGAAACCAACGACCAAAGCACATTCTCAGGCCCCATGCCACCACAGAAACAAATGATTAGAATGGTTGAAGACCTTATTACCTTAATTAGGGGAAGCCAGCCTTCCCCATCTAAAAGACCAATAACTGATTTTCCTTCTCATTCTTCAGATCATGAGTCCGATGACTCTGACCCTTCTGATTACCAGGACATACCTTTATCTACCTATGAGGATTCTGATGCAAAGGATTCCATTCCCTCTGCTTCCCCACCGTAGGATTTTTCTTTCGGTGAAACCCTGCATACCCTCAGAGAGCATTTCCGCTGGGAGTGCCAGGACTATCCACAGTCCGAAAAGAGACTCAGGGAATTCCTAAACTTGCCTCAGCACAGGCCTCTAGCTATCCCTCCTGTTCTGGAAATTGTAGATGTCTTCATGGAATCAAGTGTTATCCCTGATACTTTGCCACCAGCTCCCAGGAAACCTGACGGGGTACTACAGAGTACCTGACTCTCACAAATTCCTATTCAAGAATCCTACTACGGATCCAGAGACCATTTCCCAGGGACCCAAAGGCATTAAGACTACTACAGCTAAAACCCTACCCCTTCTGACAGTGATTCTAGGGCTTTGGACAGATGGGGTAAGAAGGTATGCACCTCTGCTACTCTTGCCATCAGCGCTTTAAATTGCCAGTTTCACATGTTAAAGTATCAGCAACATGTTATGGAACTAATTAAACAAAAAATTATGTTGATTCCTGATTGTGCAGATCATAAAGATTTACAAGAGTTAATGCATTCTGCTAACCAAGTTGGAAAACATACTTTGCAATGTGGTTTTGATGCCTTAGAAGCATCTTGCAGGGCTGCTGTCACTGGGTCTGTTCTTAGAAGGCATGCTTGGCTTAAGGAACAAATCTTGCCAGACCATGTCAAAGCAAAATTACTAGATGCTCCATTAAACCAAGAACGTCTGTTTGGCATTAAAGCAGAAGTCGTCCTCAAAAAGATGGAGGAAAAAGCTAAATCTATGCAAACTGTTTGACTTTCTACAGGTACAGTCACCTAGATTCAGTAGGCATTGGCCTTCTAAAAACTGGTCTTTCCCAAACCAGGGGCAGCAGACCACCAAGACTACAGTCTCAGGGTATGCACAGATCTAAACAATGGAGTGCTTTCACCTCAAAATCATGGAGTAGTAAGCCACCACCCTATGGAAAGAGTTCACAATGACTTGTCCTTCACCCTTCCAAGCCTTGCCCAAGTACTTGCACCCTTTGGAGGAAAACTAGCCCTGCACGCAAAAAACTGGGAGCACGTTACCCAAGACAGATGGGTCTTGAACATTGTATCCCAGGGATTCAGATTCTACTTCCACTCACTGCCAACCCCAAGCGGATGGCCAGACATCCCCCCAAACCAGTGGGCAGAGGCCCAAAAGCAAGTACTTTCTCTTCAGTATCAAGGCTATTCAACCTGTCCCATCAAAGCAAATGGGACAAGGTTTTTACTCCAGACTGTTTCTGGTACCCGGAAAAGAAAACTCTTGGTGCCCTATCCTGGATCTGTCTATTCTCAACACCTTCCTGGTGGTTCCAAGATTCAAAATGCTAATGCTCCAACAGCTGCTTCCTATGCTAGCCAAGGACTCCTGGCTAGCCACTCTAGACTTAAAAGAAGCTTAACTGCACATCCTCATAAGGCAATCTTGCAGGAAATATGTACATTTCAGAGCAAACTCTATGCACTACCAGTTCTCTGCACTTCCCTTTGGCTTCTTGCTGCGCCCAGGGTATTCACAAAATGCCTAGCTCCAGAAGTTGCATATTGCAGGCAGAGAAAAATTCAAATTTACCCATACTTGGACGATTGCTTGATTCAGGGGGACAGGCAGGAATTGCTACTTCAGCACCTGACATTTATAAAGAGACTTCTAACTTCACTGGGGTATACCATCAACGAAAATAAATCGCATATGGTACCCAGCCAAAATATTGTATCCCTGGGAGCAAGCTTGAACACAACTTCCCAGATGGCATTTCTCAGTCCAGAAAAACAGATTTATTTGGCAAGCTACTTCAATCTACTGGCCACCCAAACCCAGCTACCTGCAAGAAAAATACTGCAAGCCCTAGGGTTCATGACATCTTGCATTCTACTAATTCCATATGCAAGACTGCATATGAGAGAACTTCAGTGGTACTTAAAAAGTCTCTGGTGTCAACATTCTCAGGACCTGGAAACAATGATTCCTGTCATTCCTTGCCTAAGGACAGAGTTCCTTTGGTGGGCAGAGGCCTGCTACCACAACAAGGGACTCCCTTTCACTCAACCCCCCGCCGCCCAAACCCTAACAACAGATGCATCAGTCTATGCATGGGGGGCTCACATGGCAGGAAAATGCATTCAAGGCAAATGGAGCCCAAAACAAATGCACCTGAGTATCAATCAGAAAGAAATGTTAGCTGTACAGAATGCACTAACAGCCTTCACATACCTTATTCTTCCAGGGCAGCTATTGATAAAGACAGACAACACCACAGTTAGGTGGTACATAAACAATCAGGGGGTAACCCATTCCTACCCACTCTGCAGGTTAGCCATGGCTCTGTGGAACACAGCCTTGAGCAATCAAGTTCACCTGCAATCTCAATTCCTGCTAGGCAAACTAAATTCACTGGCAGATGACTTAAGCAGAAATCTAATGGACACACACGAGTGGAAACTGGGACCCAAATCATTCAAGCTTCTGATCCACAGGTGGCGGGCACCAGAATTGGACCTCTTTGGTTCCCCACAGAATTATCAATTGAGCAAATATTGCACCAGAACTCCCCACAGCCAAACATGGAAATTGGATGCCCTGTCCTTTACATGGGAAAACTTCTCAATCTGTGCCTTTACCCCTCTGCCCCTCCTTTCGAAGGTTCTACTAAAGATCAAACAGGACAAGCCAAGGACAGTTCTGATTGCACCAGACTGGCCACACCAGCACTGGTACCCACTTTTGCGCAGTCTGACAGTAGTGCCACCATGGCACCTGCCTCAGATCCCTTCCCTGCTGTCCCAGCAGGAGGGCTAGATTTTGCATCCTCAGCTGCAAACCTTGAACCTAGCAGCCTGGCTCATCCCCTGAACACTTTACCAGCAATCCTCAGTAAACAGGTGCTGGATGTCATCCTTGAAGCAAGGAGGCCTAGTACTAGGAAATCCTGTTCAGAAAAGTGGAAAAGATGCTGTTCTTGGAGCCAGACTCAAAGAATGGTCACAATCGTGCCCAACCTACCTCAAATCCTAAATTACCTAACAGTACTGCTCCACTAAGGCCTATCCTTCTCTTCAGTTAAGATTCATGCCTCTGCCATCTCAGCTCATTACAATACTGAGCCACCCCTCTTCTCTCACGCTCTGGTCAAACAGTTCATGAGAGTAGCCAAAAATTTAAGACCCCCCCCCCCCAGGAGAGCCCCCACTCCAGCCTGGGACCTTAACTTTGTACTGGAGAAGCTCACGCTTCCTCCCTTTGAACCTGCTGCTACAGCAGAGTTGAAATTCCTCTCTTGGAAAACAGCCTTACTTCTAGCCATCACTTCAGCAAGAAGAGTATCGGAATTGCAGGCCCTTATGGCCGTGTAACCCTTCATTACTCCCATGCGGACAGGGTTTCCCTCATGACTAACCCATCATTTATGCCCAAGGTGGTATCTAGTGTGGGTTTAAACCAATCCATTCATTTGCCAACCTTTTTCCGTAATCCTCAGAATAAAGGGGAAAGGATCCTGCACTCCCTGGACGTGCACAGGCAGCTTAGGTTCTAGCTGGACAGGAGTAAACCTTTCAGAAAATCTATCCAGCTGCTATTCAGCTTTGCAACAGGGGCAGAGGGCAAGGTCATTTCAAAGCAAACCATTTCGAAATGGATAGCCCACTGCATCCATTTCTGCTACAAACACCATGGAAAACCTACCCCTCAGGGGATCAGAACTCATTCCACTAGGGCTATGTCAACCTCTACAGCATTTCTCAAGGGAGTCCCTACCAGAGATAATCCTGGAAGCTGCAGTTCTGTACACACCTTCACCAAGCATTACCACTTACCTATCTTTTCTAACTCCAAAGCTGGATTTGCCATAGCAGTCTTACAAGGCCTGCTAGCCAGCCCTAATGCTTCTTGACTGCCTCCACCCTTCCTCAGCTTTGGGAATCAACCCAAGTGTGATGACTGCAACAGTGAAGCATAAAGAACATTGTACAGTTGTGTACACTTACCATAAATGTAGATGTTCGAGTGTATTCACTGTTGCAGTCCTGGTTACCCTCCCTCCAGCCCCCTGACTTCTCTATACTTTCTACCTATCCTTTTTTGGCCATATCTTATAACAATGGTATTTACTTTTTACTGGGGGTGTTCCACACCATGTAATTGCTTCCTATTTTGGGGGCTCCTGACATCTGGGGCAAGAAAAACTGATGTAATGGCGTCAGCTGCATGTTTTATACCCTTGACAACCTGACGTCATGGAAGAAGTGACAGCATCCAATGCAGAAATACCAAGACTCTGGTATTCGGGCTGACTGAGGGCTACCTGCAGGCAGATAACCCAAGTGTGATGACTGCAACAGTGAATACACTCGAACATCTACATTTATGGTAAGTGCTCACAACTGTACTTTCCTCAGACCACTCATTTTTTGCTTTGGATCTCTCTGGTGTGGTACATAAGCCACCATAGACCAGGGGTTAGCCATGTCCTCTGCAGCTGTTGGGGTCCCCATAGTTGGCAAGGGTGATCCACTCTAGTTAAGGGAGAAGGGCAGGGATTGTGCCCCTGCTTATCCAGATGTTGTGCCCATTCCTGTGGAAGCTGTTGCTGGCAATACTAGATCTGTTTGCCCTCATTGCCTTGTTAAAAACAGAAAACTAAACTTTTAGCTTTTCCTGTGTCAGTGTCTCTGGACAGGAGTAATTTATTGGGCTTAACTCAAGGTCTTGTGCAGGCTGTTGACCCTTCTTGTAAGGTGATTTCTTGTAAAAGCAAAAAGGTTTCTATTTTCACTGAAGAGATTCAAGGTTTAGAATCTGTAGGTGAACGTGTAGTGACAGCTGCAGTGTTTTTTTCCCGTAGGTTTCTAATTTAGATTCTAAGGAGAGTATGGCATCTGAGTCTTCCTTTTTGTGATTCTGTCTGCTGAGACTATATTTCTGTATGAGCCAGTGTTTTCTGTGGGGGAATACTGAGGCTTCTTAGTCCCTTAGAAACTAGTATGATTTGCTACAACTGGATTTTTCAGAGCTCTCACCCCCCCCACCCCCCACCCCCACCCCATGCTGTGTCAGCACTGGAGGATGTGTTTGTCATAGCCTGTGTCTTCTCTGACAGCCAACTTGCTGCTCCTAAAAAAAGCAAATAGTATGTACAAAGTTTCTCCATCTTTCAAATTTTTGTACACTAGTCCCAGACCTGACTCATCAGCAATAGCTTTAGTTAATTCAGCTGCTGACAAGCATTTTGTTAATTCTAGTCCTGATAAAGATGGTAAAAATACTGAGAAGATTGGGAAAATAAGTATATGCTTCACATTCATATGCTTAAGTTTATCCTAACAAATTGTGAAAGTATGAGGAATGTTTTGGCTGCAATTTCCTCCTGTGAAGAAAAATCTGCTTTGTATGGTTTAGTTTCTTCTTTTTCCGGGTCACTACTCATTGTACAGAAGTGTGTTTATGATTCTGTAGGTACTGCTTCCAGGGCTGTTGTCACTAATACTGTTTTTAGGATGTTTACCTGGTTGCATTCTCAGAACCCCCCAGATGTCAAAAATGAGATTTAGTTTTTGTTCCATCTGCAGCAGAGATTATCAAAAAGTGTGATGAGAGTGGTAAGCTGATTATTGAAATCTCTGCCCCTACACATTCCCCCTGGTTTGATAGTCTTCTTGTGGTGCAGTGACCTGAGTGCATGCATGATATTGCAGATCCTAGCTCTCTCCAGGGACAGTAGAAGCTGTTCAACCTTTTCAGATGGGGAAAGGATTTTATTCAAGAATGTTTTAGTGCCAAAGAAAGAGAATTCATGGAAACAATCCTTGATCTTTCTTTTCTGAATCAGTATATGATGGTGGGCAAGTTCAAATTGCTTTCAGTTCACAACCTGTTACCTCTTCTTCCTCGTTTGAGTCTTTTTTTATTAACCATAGATTTAAAAGATGTTTATCATCATATTTATATTTGACAAGATTTCAGGCTTTTCTTAAGGTTGTGATCTGGATCATATTGTCAGTTCCCTGGCTTACCCTTTGGGCTCTCCAATGCTCCAAGATCATTTAAAGTGTTAGCCTCCTATATTAGCCCATTGCAGGCTACACGGTATCCACATTTTTCCATAGTTAGTTGACATGCTTATCCTCACAAAGTCTTTTTCAGAGTGATAAGACTCTCACACTTGTGTAAAAGATCTCCTATAAGGGCTGGGATTACAAAAGAATATTCAAAAGTCTTTTCTGACTCCATCGCACAGGATTCTATTTTTCAGGTTCCTGCTTGACATCTGAGTAACAAAAGCTTTTCTTCCACAAGAAAAATAGATCTATATTTGGATCAGTTACCTGGGTTTCTATTCAGACTGCTGTCTCAGTGATGGAATACCTTTGGATTGTGGATCTCATGGCAGCAATGATTCTCATAGGTTCATAGGATGATACTAGGCCATTGGCTCAGAGGCCCTTATAAGCCTAGCCAAGAATTTTACCCATGTTCCCACAAAGTCAGCACCTGTTTCCCCTGTCCAGCAAGGACACAGGTGGGATCCCACAGGTGTATTTTTTGTTTACCATCCTGTCCAGGTTTCTCTTAACGAAGGTTAGAGAGGCACTCTGCTTGACATGGAGAGGGATTCTGTTCCACAGATGGGGAGTCTTTGGGCCACAAATCTATCCCGCCATCAAGTTCTGTTAATGTCACAGACCACTTTACATGCAGGTTGCGTGAGTGGAGTTTGACTTCTGGATATGCAACTTCATCAAGGCTGGGTCTGAGATGGCCTTTTATGCCAGACACAGGTCACTTCTGAGCAGTCTGTATAAGACTGAGGAGAGGGGCAGGGCTTTTAGCCTATTTGTATAGGATAGGAGTTTGAGACCTTGGATTTTCTTGGTTAGGAACCTCTCTGTTCTCTCCAGCTGCTGCATGTGCTTGACAAGGTACAATGCCGAAGGGGGATTGTATTCTATAATGAGTTTGATAAGGGAGGAGTACAAGGATGTTATGACCTCCTTGTTCCTGGATGAAATACTCTTATTTATGAGGTGGCCATGTAGAAAGCCTTCCATACAACAGAGGCAAAGTGGTGATTAAAAGTCAGGTTGCTGTCAACCTGGGTGCCCAAGTCCCTCACAACTGATTGCGTGCTTAGTACATCGTTATTAATGTGATAATTAGTGTGGATGCCGTTTCCCCAAACAGGATAATGATGCATTTCTTGGCCTTCAGTTTGAGGCCATGCTTCTGGCACCAGTCATTAGTTTGGATAAGGCCCTCTTGGAGGATTTTCACATCAGTAGGGGAATTTAAGACAGCGCCCAGCTTGCAGTCATCTACAAACTTGGTCAGCCACAAACCACTGGTTTTGGCTTGCACCTCAGAAAAGTACAATATATCCCAAACAGTAGAGTCCCCAAGATTGGTTTACACCACTTGTTAAGGCTGTACTACTAGAGATGGCTTCCCCTATTTTGACTAAGTGGGTTCTATCAGTGAGCCAGTTATCTACCCATCTGGTAACATATGGGTTGATATCTAGCTGAGAGAGTTTATCTATTATACCCAAGTGGGGAATAGTGTTGAAGGCTTGGGCTAGGTCAAGGTAGGCGGTGTGCACCGTCTTCCCCTCGTCCATGGCTTTGGTGACTGTTTTGAAGAAGTCAACCAAGTTTAATAGGCATGATCTCATTTGACAAAACTAAACTGTGGAGATAATGTCCTTGTTTATAAGGTATAAATCCAAAAATCAGGCAAACAAGGAAAAATCGCATAAATAAACAAAAGAATGAACCTGGATGCCACTGTTCAGCGAAACAATAAAGCCGCGGAGAGAAATGTAGGCAGACTTCCATTTAATAGTAAAAGCCACAAAACAACAAAACACATAAATGTATTCAACACTTCATTTTCATTTCTAGCACTTCCTCAGATGTGAGCTGTCACAAACCAATCCACTTCATTACTTAGACTCCTGATACTTTTTTTCGCAAGCTCTTACCCCCTAGATAGGGCTCTTTAAGGTCCATGATAATGCATTCCATGGCCTTGCAGATCATGCTAGTTAGGCTGATGAGCCTATAATTGCCTGGGTCAGTGGACGATCCACCTTTGTTTTTGAGGGTTGACCGTGGCTGTTCTATGTTCAGCTGGGACAGCCGGTGCTCAGGCTTTGGTTGAATAGGGTGCCTAATGGAGCTTAGAGCTCATGCCTGAGTTCTTGTAGGATACAGCCAGGAACCTTATTGGATCCTATGGAGACTGTATATTTTGCCTTTGAGAGGGCATTCAAGACCTACCCCCTGGTGATGAAGGGAGGGGGCAGGTGGTGGGATGTCCTGGTTTACTGATGGGGAGGGGCAGGGAGGTGAAGTTTTCACTGAACCTGTCTGCCAGCAGGTTGGCTATATCAATGGTATTTGTGTATGTGGTGTTATTGACCACCAGTTCAGAGCAGATTTGGTTGTTACCTTTGAGATTGCGGATGTATGTGAAGAAGGCCTTGTGATTGACCTTAGTGGATGTGGCCAATTTGAACTTGAAGTTAGTCTTAGAGGATTTCATCAGTGACCTTATATGCTTGTTCAGACAAAGGAGAGATTGCTTCCAAATTGGCACCTGCTCCTTCTTGGTCCTGGGCAGTAATTTGATATTTTGATGAATTTTGATTTGAAGCTCATTTAAGGTTTGATCACTTCTATTTTGTATCTTATTCTAATATTACATTTGATTTGTTTTTAAGTTTTCTGTTCTGTTGGAATTTTAAGAGTTCTTGGCTAGGATCAGTTAAAAACACTACTTAGAATTCCATTGCAAACTGTGAATATTATCAATTAATTAGTGGCGGGGGAGCTGAGAAACAGCATTGCTCTTTTATTAAAATATATCTGTATTTAGCTGAAGTATTTGTGTGGCCTGCATTGCTCTGAATATAGCTCATCTCTGGCTGCATTTAATTTTGATTTGAAGCTCTTCATTTAATGTTTGGTCACTTCTATTTTGTATCTTACTCTAGTGTTACATTTATTTTATTTAAAGTTTTCTGTTCTGTTGGAGTTTTGAGATTTCTTGGCTAGGGTCTGTTAAAAAAGTTACCAAAGAATTCCTTTGCAAACTATTACTAGCATCAGTTAGTGGGGGGAGCTGAGAAACAGCATTGCTCTTTTATTTAGAAATATATGGATTTAGCAGAAGTGTTTGCGTGGTCTGCATTGCTCTGAATATCGTTCATCTCTGACTACACCCCCCACCCACGCAGTCCTCTTCGTGTTCTTAAATTTGGTGGCTTTTGAGTTGCCCACCCCTACTATAAATCTCATTTTGGACACTCCTCCTGGTCCCATCTCATCAGCTCATTCTGCTGAGTAGGGAGAGATCATTTGGGAAGGCCCAGCCCACTAGTTTCTGAACCTTGAATTATCTTGTTTCATCCCTTCCAAATTAACCTAAAAAATGAAAACTAAAAAAATTAAAAAATTGCACTTTATTCATCTGCTTTTACTGTATTTGTCTTTTTTTCATACAGTATTACTTTATTTTGCTTTTACTGCTTGTTCTTAAAAGTATTAAATTGCATTTATTACTGCTTGTTAGTAGCCTGATTAAATTGTAACTGTTATTCTAAGCCTTTTGGATTAAGCACTTGAGCTTCAGGCCAGTTGTTTTACAATAAGAAGGTTTGTGGTCTACACTCTTGTGGGAGGAGAGAATAGATTCTGCCCTTCTGAGCTGGGGATTGCTGGTTAAAGGCTTATTGTGCCTGTTTATTTGAATTGTTTCTTTCTGAAATTGGTGCACACTGTTTGCTGTAGCATGGACTAGATTCAGACCTGCTGAATCTAGCTCTGTTTGTATAACTTGAGCACTAATCCAGGCTAACTTTTTTGGAGAGGGTTCCTCTGCACCCTAGTGGCAGGAGTGTGCAGATGTTCATCATGTTACACTGCTGCAGTCATTACACTTGGGTTATCCTGCTATCAGGCGGTCCCGCAGTCGGCCAGAGTTCCAAAGTCTTGGTCCGGCGTCGGTTGCTGTTGCCTCCTCCCTGATGATAGTGCGGCAGGGGTATGTGAGATGCAGCCAATGCCATTTTCTTCAGACTTTCTTGCCATGCGGTGCCCAAAGCAAAAGCAGTTCGCAAGTGCCGGTCGGCCGTCTCCTCAGATTTTCATTCCGAATCCAGAACCGAAGTCTTCTACAAAGCTAAATACCCCTTTGGGGAAACTTTTTCTTGCCTCAGACCGATGTCAGTAAAAGTTAATAACTGTATTTCTTGTGGGACGCAAATAACTCATAAGGATTTCCATTCGTATTGTATCCCATGCCTAGACCCTGACCACGACGTCACTGGTTGTCGGTTTTGTGCTAGGTTTAACAAGCGCACTATTAAACGTCTGTTTGATTTTGCCCGTTATTTTGGTAGAAAATTCAGTTATAAGATGCCGTCAGAACTTCCGATGACCGGAATACACAAAAAGCGCAAAGACAAGGATAGACATCCAAGGCCCAAAACTGACGACGAAGCCTCTTCTAGGCCAGTCACCGGTTCTCCGGTTTTCAGCGAAGCGCCTTCGCAGCCCCTGACAGCCGCTTCTGTAGAACCACAAGCCACCTCTGACTCCCACGTGGAGATGGCTGGGCCTTCGGGTGCACAAGCTCTTCAGCCTACCAAGACTAACCTTTCAGAGGGATCCGGAGTAGCTGAGCAACCCACGGCTACAGAGGGTGTTTTCAGACCTACTCAGTTAAGCATTAAACCCTCAGCTAAGTCTAAGCCCCCTCCTTTAAAGTCAAAGAAACAAATACAGCATTCTGCAGGACAGGCCTCCATGCCTAAGAAACAAATGCTCAAAATGGCCGAAGACCTAATTACTCTGATCAGGGGGCCCATCCCCCTCCTGATAAAAGGCCTAGACAGGATGAAGACTATGACTCATCTGACCAGGTGTCTATCTCTTCTGATTCATCCTCAGACCTAGGATACTCTTTACCCCCTTATGAGGATTCTGATGCTGAGGAATCAATTCCATCAGCCTCACCGCCTAAGGACTACTCTTTTGGGGAAACCCTACATACCACGAGGGAGCATTTCCACTGGGAAGGCCAGGATTACTCAGAATCCAAGAAAAGGCTCAGAGACTTCCTTTTATTACCTCAACACAGACCCCTTGCTATTCCGCCAGTGTTAGATATTGTGGATGATGTGTATACTGAATCCAGCTTAAATCCTGATTCCTTACCTCCAGCCCCTGTTAAACCTGACAGATACTACAGAGTCCCTGACTCACATAAATTTATGTATAAAAGCCCTGTCGCTGACCCTGAAACTATTTCTCAGGGACCCAAATGAGTTAAGGCCTCATCAGCCAAGAATCCAGTTCCCTGTGACAGAGATTCCAGATCATTAGACAGATGAGGAAAGAAAGTATATACGTCTGCAACATTAGCAATGAGAGCCTTAAATTGCCAGTTTCACATGCTAAAATATCAGCAATTTTTACTGTCTCAGTTAAAACAAAAAATGCTTCCAGAATCAGATCCTCCTAATTTTAAAGAAATGCAGGATTTATTGCATGCAGCTGAACAAGTGGGAAAGCATACTTTGCAATGTGGTTTTGATTCTCTAGAGGCCTCCTGCAGAGCAGCAGTTACAGGCTCTGTCATTAGAAGACATGCTTGGTTAAAAGAACATACGTTACTAGATCATGTTAAAGCAAAATTATTGGATGCACCTTTGCAGCAGGATGTGTTATTTCTAGTTAAGGCAGAAGAGGTATTAAAGAAAATGGAGGATAAGGCAAAATCTATGCAAACTGTGAAGGATTTCGTACAGGTTCAGCCTCCTAGATTTAGCAGAAACTGGCCAACTAAGAATTGGTCCTTTCCAATTACAGACCGAACTCAAAGGGGAAGATACAGACGTCCAAGAGGTAGAGGTCAAACACAAGGTCCTTACAGGCCTCGACAATGGGTTGCATCAGGCCAGAAAGAAGGAGAAGACAGGCGACAACCATATAAAAAGCACCTCCAATGACTTTCCACTACAGCTGCCAAACAAATCCTTCTTGGCAGCCCCCTTGGGAGGAAAACTGGCACTCTTCTACCACAAGTGGCAAATGATCACCAAAGACAAATGGGTTCTCAACATTGTATTTAAAGGTTACAGGTTCCACTTTCACACTCTGCCAAGGTTAAAAGGAATGCCAAATTTGCCACCAAATCAATGGGTAGAGGCTCAAAAACAAATTACAGCACTCATGGATATGAGAGCTATTCAAAGGGTACCATCACAGGAGCAAGGACAAGGATTTTACTTAAGACTCTTTCTGGTACCCAGAATGGACAAAGCGTGGAGGCCCATTCCGGATCTTTCATCTCTAAACACTTACCTGGATGTTCCGAAATTCAAAATGTTGACGTTACAGCAGCTTCTTCCCATGCTGGGCAAGAAAGCTTGGCTCGTGACTTTGGACCTCAAAGAGGCATACCTGCATGTCCCTATCAAACAAAACTGCAGAAGATACCTCAGATTCATAGCTGGTTCAGTGCACTACCAATTCTCTGCACTGCCCTTTGGCTTATCTACTGCGCCCAGGGTCTTCACAAAGTGCCTGGTACCAGTAATTGCATTTTGCAGACAGAAAGGAATTCAAATTTATCCGTACCTGGACGACTGCCTGATTCAAGCAGAGAGCAAGGACATACTTCTAAAGCATCTGGTGTTTGTAAAAAAGTTATTAAGTTGCCTGGGGTACACAGTAAACGAAAAGAAATCAAAACTAGTGCCCTCACAAGAGATTATATTCCTGGGTGCCAGCTTGACCACAACGGCCCAGATGGCTTATCTCACGCCAGACAAACAAGGACAACTGTTGTTTCTTAACACATACTTGTCTTTGCTTTGTGATTGTTTCCAGCCCCTCATACCAGCAACTAACAGGGTCTCTACCCGCTTCGCTCCCCACCCTGCCCCCTATTCCCTCCCGCCCCCAGTGGTCCCACCTTTATTGCACTCAAACGCCTCCCATCTTTCTAATAGCCAACCACAGCAGTAACCCAACACTACCTCCCCCATCTTCCCACTACTATCACACCTCCTCAACTAACATGTACAAGCATACCTTTCCTATGCTCACTGCATGCACTCTCCTTGTATATCTTACATCCTACCAAAGCACCATCATTCTCCCACTCAACCACTACCACTGTACTACTACTCACACCACCACTCATGTCTCACCCACACTCAGCTCCCCTCCCACCAGCTCAAGAACCATCCCTATGCACCCCCCACATATTCTACCAACTATATTACTCAAACATAAAGCATCCCTACAACTTAACATAGTAACCCTCTCACCATACCTATTACCCACAGAGCACAATCATAAAGTTTCCCTTATAAACAAACACATTCAAAAACTGAGAAAACTAATACTCTCATGCGTATCAAAACTAGCCCTAAGTGGAGACATCCACCCCAACCCTGGCCCTACCATCTCCAACCCCAATCTTCATAAGCAGACTAGAAACCACAACTTCTTCCATATTACAGCCAATAGAAACCCAAGTGACTTCCTTCTACTATGCCTAAATATTAGAAGTATATCCAACAAAGTCCATGAACTCCATGCCACCATAGACTTGTACTTCCCAGATATAGTCATCCTGACAGAAACCTGGCTAAAACCTCACATTACCAGTGAACAAATACTCCCTACAGGTTACGGCATACTAAGAGTAGACCGGCTAAACAAAAAAGGAGGTGGTGTAGCTATAATATTTAAACAGCATCTAAACATCCAGATCTTAAAATCATCAGCTCCACAAATAGGCAATGAAGAAATAATATATACCAACCTCAAAATTAATCAAAACAAAACCATCAGTATAATTGGATGCTACTTCCCACCTGGCCAAAACGTCCCTCCCCTAGAAAACCTCCTCGGCTGGTCTACCCACCATCTCCCCCAAGAAACTATCATCTTAGGTGATTTCAATATTGACTGGCAATCCTGTTCTGGCAACAATCCAACCCATCATGTACACCTTCGTGGCTTCACTCAACTAGTCCAGTCACCAACCAGGATAAATAAAAACTCCACCAAGCACACTACCCTGGATTGGATACTAGTCAGTAAGAGCCCCCAGTCATATATAACAGGCTGCTTATCAGATAGTCTCAGTGATCACTCCCCAACATTCCTACTCAAAAAAATACCTATACCAAGCTAAACCTGTCATCTGCCGTCAAATACGTAAAAAACTAAACTTTAACCCACTCACATTCATCTCATCCCTCAAAGAATGTAACTGGCATCCTCTAAAGTACCTCAGTCTAGATGATGCAGTTGAATTTTTTAATACTACCTTCCTGAACATCCTTAATTACCATGCCCCCATAAGATTCTCCAGAACCAAAGCACAACCCTCCCCATGGCTACAGAAAACCACTAAGTCAGAAATGAAAAACAGGGATAAAGCCTGGGAGCACTGGCACAAAACCAAAACCCCCTCAGCTAGACAGAAATTCGTAGAACTACGCAATAGAGTCAAAAAGCTAATAAAACAGGACAAATCCCAGTACTACCAGTCTGCCCTAGTCTCCTCACAACACAGCCCCAAACAATTCTGGTCCTCCATAAACTCCATCCTCCACCCAGGTAAAGTCAGTACCCCTCCTCCTAACATCCCTCACTCCTCAGAAAATATTGCTACCTCATTCAACACACACTTCACCCAAACCATACTATCACTAGCTAAACAACACAACCCCCCTCCCCTCCAACCCACACCTTCAACTAGTAATCTCCCCACTACCTTCTGTTTTTCTCCTGTACCTACCTCCAACATAAAAAAAGTCTTAACTAAACTTAAACCCACCAAATTAGCAGCAGACAGCCTCCCAAGTGAATACCTACAAATCGCAGCTGATGCTCTGGCCTACCCAGTATCCATCTTGATTAACTGATCTCTGTCAGAAAGTTACGTTCCCACACTGTGGAAAGTATCACATATAATTCCCCTCCACAAAGGCGGACCCTCCACAGAACTAACCAATTACCGCCCCATAGCTATTCTCTCTCCACTCTCCAAAATACTAGAGAGATGCATACACTCTCAGGTCTCAGACTACTTCCTTACTAACAACCTCCTTTCCAGTACTCAGCATGGTTTCCGACCAAGCCATAGCACCACCACTGCCTTACTCTCCTTTACTAACACTATCCTTCAGCATAAAAACAATGCTATCTCTCCTCTGCTACTTTCCTAGATCTATCTAAAGCATTTGACATGGTCCCACACAAACAACTTATCTCTGTCCTCAATAACCTATCCTTCTCACAATCGGTCAGCAACTGGTTTCAGAGTTACCTGTCTGACCGCCAACAATCCATTCTATGGCAGAATGACATATCTCCCCAACTACCTGTCTCCATAGGGGTTCCCCAAGGATCCATCCTTGGACCCCTACTCTTCTCTGTTTACACCAATAATCTAGCCTCTGCCACCAAACATGGCACACTCATACAATACGCAGATGACTCGACCATCATCTGCTCAGCCCAGTCCCTACCAAAACTGCAAAAAGTCACACAGGAAGACTTTTCCTCTGTTGAAACATGGTTATCCGATGCCCGATTAATACTCAACCCAAACAAAACTAAACTACTCATCTTTCAACCCACCAAACATACTCAAAACAACTCTCACTTTAACATCACGGCAAAAAACAACACCACTATATACCCAACTGAACACACCAAATTGCTAGGAGTGGAAATAGACAATAAACTAAAATTTGACATTCACATATCCATGACTATAAAAAAAGTCCACAAAAAACTAGGAGCGTTATACTGAAATAAGCAATTTCTCACCAAAGCAGCAAAGATTTCAATAGCAAATTCCCACCTTATCTCCACCCTACGTTATGCCTCTCCAATATATACCAACCTAAGGCAATGTGATCTAAACAAGCTAGAGACCTGCTACAACAAAATCACCAAATTCGCCACAGGGGCATCCTACCGTAGTCACCACTCTCTCTCACTTGCTGAACTGGGCTGGCTTGAACTCCCTTACCTCCTTCAGTGGTATCAACTCTCACTCGCCCACAAACTAGTAAGCCATCCACTAAATGTCCCATCCCTCCAGAATCTACTCCAACCCTATCACACCACCAGACCACTAAGATCCAGCAGCAAAAATCACTTGCAGATCACTAAAGCCAATAACTCTGCTGGTGAAGCACTATTCTCTTGCACCATAGCCAAATTATGGAACTCACTCCCACCCACAATTACCTCCATACCATCATGCACCCACTTCAAAACTTTACTAAAAGCGCAACTAAAAACATGCTGGCTATGCCCTTGCAACTCCCACTCTAATATCATCCACCCCATCCCTTTCTTTCCACTCCACTAACTACCTTGATTATAGCAAGCTCAGATGCTCATAAGCCAGTACTTATTATACAGCACAACCTTCTTGTAACATTTGTTACCATCTGGTATACACTTCACAGATAAAGATTCTAGTTGTCTACTGATGTACTATGTTCTTCATCTGTAAATATGTTGTAAGTAATTGCTATGTAAATTGTTATTCACTATGTAATCCAATGTATATACTGTCTGTTTATTTTAACTGTGGAGCTTTTCTCCCCGGGCCTCCGCTGAAAATGGACCTACGTCCAGTCGGACACTCCCGGTCAACAAATTTAAATAAATAAATAAATAATAATAATAAATAAATAAACTGACAATACTTTGAATTGATGGCAACAAAGACCCAGCTCCCTGCAAAAAAAATTCTGCAGGCCTTGGGTTACATGGCATCCTGCATACTACTAATGCCATATGCCAGACTGCATATGAGGAAACTACTGTGGTACCTAAAGAATGTATGGTCTCAACACTGTCAAAGTTTGGAAACAGTTATACCACTAATCCCTTGCCTTCAACAGGAGTTTCAATGGTGGGCTCAAGCTTGTCACCTCAACAAGGGACAGCCTTTTACACAACCCACAGCCAGGCAAACACTGACAACAGATGCATTGGATTACGCCTGGGGAGCACACATGGCAGGCAAATGTATTCAGGGCACGTGGTCCGCAGAACAAAGGCATCTTCACATCAATCAAAAAGAGATGCTAGCTGTACAAAATGCGATTATAGCTTTCAAGGACCTGCTGCATCCAGGACAACTACTACTAAAGACAGACAACACCACAGTTATGTGGTACATAAACAAGCAAGGGGGCACTCACTCCTACCCCCTATGCAGACAAGCTATGACCTTATGGAACACAGCTATAAACCTTCAAATTCATCTGCAAACGCAATTCCTGCCAGGAAAGAAAAACACACTGGCAGACGCATTAAGCAGAAACATCATGGATCCCCATGAATGGGAGTTGAATCCACAAATATTCAGAATGATAACACAGAAATGGTGGAGCCCAGACATAGACCTGTTCGCATCCCCAATAAACTGCCAGCTACAAAAATTCTGCACAAGGAGTTACCATCCACAAGCATAGAAAGTGGATGCTTTCTCATTCAGCTGGAAGAACCTACAAGTATACGCTTTCCCACCACTACCTCTCCTGCCAAAGTTACTCATAAAAGCCAGGCAGGAAGAGCCAAAGATGATCCTGATTGCACCAAACTGGCCACGCCAGCACTGGTACCCAATCTTAAGGAGCTTAGCGCAAGAACCACCCTGGATTTTGCCTCAAATCCCACATCTGCTGACTCAGCACAACAAACAAATACTACACAGCCAGCTAAAGACCTTAAACCTAGCTGCATGGAAGATTCCTTAGTCAAACAAGCAATGCCTCTCTCCAAAGCTGTTATGATGTCATTCTGGAGGCCAGAAGGCCTAGTACCAGGAAAGCCTATTCGGATAAATGGAAGAGATTCTGTGCCTGGAACCAAGCTCACAGCCTTGACCCTCTTGTCCCAAACATTCCTCAGATGCTACAATACTTAACTGAGATTCTGGACAAAGGACTCTCCTTCTCATCCATCAAGATCCACGCCTCTGCCATCTCTGCTCATTACAACACGGATCCACCAATTTTCTCTAATCCTCTGTTAAAACAGTACCTCAGAGGGGCAAAAAACATAAGATCGCCCCGTAGAGCATCTTTTTGCCTTTTTCCTTAAAGATGTTCTTCTGGACTCATTCATAACATGAACATTACTCTACCTCTTCTTCTGCTATCTGCCTCCTGTCCTCTCTTCTCCTTCAAACTATTTTCTTCTCCTTTGCTTTCCTGCTCTTGCATTCAAACTCATTCTATATTTTCCTTTTATTTCCTACTTCACGTAACATTTCAGTAGCATAAAAACAAATTTCTCATATTGCCTACTGTACTTCATTGTTTAAAAACTGTTAAAATACTTTGCTATTAGAACTCTGAGTGATTTTGTATATAATGTATTAATTTTCAGTCTCTTTGCTGTGTTTTTGTGTGCAATGTATTATCTTCAATGTATGCTTGTGCTTTTGTGTTCAATGTATTACTACAGTGTATTCTCACGGAGCTTTTCTCCCCGGGCCTCCACTGAAAACGGGCTTCCGAGCCCAGTGGACTTCCCCGGTTATCAAACTGTAAATAAATAAATAAATAAATAAATACTCCAATTTGGGACCTCAACTTTGTTTTGGAGAAGCTAACTTTACCTCCTTTTGAGCCAGCCAACACAGCAGAATTAAAATATATCTCTTGGAAAACTGCTCTGCTCCTGGCAATAACCTCAGCACGAAGAGTTTCAGAATTACAGGCACTAATGGCAGTGGAACCTTTCCTCATTTTCCACCAGGACAGGGTGTCTTTACGAACTAACCCTACTTTTAGGGTTAGCCTCTCAGAAAACTGGTGGCTTCTCCTTGGGATCTTAATTTTCTGTTAGAGAAGTTAACTCTTGTTCTATTTGAATCAGCTTAATCTGTCTAATTTGAGGTTCTTAACATGGAAAACCATTTTGCTGACTGCTCTGACTTCTGCAAGAAGAGCATTTGAGTTGCAGGCTCTTGTGATGGGTCAACCTTATCTCCTCTTCCACAGAGACAGGGTTTGTTTAAGTACCAATACTTTTTATGCCTGAAGTGGAATCAGAGTTTACTTTAAGCCAATCCATCTGTTTCCCTGTGTTCTTTTCTGAACCCAAGAATGAGGAAGAAAGGATACATCATTAGCGTTCTTCAAGAAAAATGTTGATGATTGGATGGGAGATAGGAAATTCACCCCGGGGATCACTTCTGTGGCTCTGCTCGACAGTGGCACAGGAAAATAATTTTCTTGGGTGGCGAAAGCCAGGGTACCTTTGTCTAGGCTTATATAGGCCCTAGGGCCAATAGCCTAGTACGTACCTATGAACCTATCATATCTTGGATGTCCACAGACAGCTTGGGTACTATATACTGAGAGAACAAAATATTTTAGAACTTAAGATCATTTGTTCATTTCTTGTGACTGGATAACTTGTGTCAAAGCAGACTATTTCCAAGTGGTTAACTCAGGCTGTTACCTTGTGTTATTCTCACCACAATAAAACTATCCAGGCAGGTCAAGTCTTATTCTGGCAGGGCCTTGGCTTTATCAGTGGCTCTTTGGGAAGGTTTGGACTCAAAGTATTCTCAAAGCGGCAGCTTGATCCTCTGTGCATGCTTTTACAAAGTACTATATACGAGATTTATTTTCCAGGTCTAGAAGAGGCTTTGCTAGGATTTTTCTCTAGGGACTCCAGGACCTTTCCTCTTTACCATAGCATAGAATACCCTGGAAGTTAATCTACCCATGTAGTTTAAGCTGCTGCAGCAGTGATTAGTGTGAAGACCATATTGCAGTTGTGTAAGTAAAGTTACTATAACAGTAGATGTTGGAATATGATCGCTGTTGCAGTAGCTGCTCTTACCCTCCACCCCTGTTTATGTTATTTTGTGTCAGGATGTGGAAAGTGTTTCCTAACATGTCTTGTCAGGGCTTAGCCTCTTTCTCTTAGTTGGCATAAAAGCTCTGAAGGGTTATGCTCTCAAACATGTCTTTTTAGTCAGTTCAGCTCAAGCTGATTACTGGTTTGGCTGCATGGAAGATGCCCTGAAGCTTTGTAAGCTGCTGGCTGTGACCCCATGTAGCTTACGCTACTGCAGCAATGATCATTCTGTTACTTACTGTTATGGTACATTTACTTTAACAAGTGTCCTTTCTTTAGTAATTACGATTTTATCTTTTTGAGAAAAAGTACTGTATCAAGAAGAAAAATGTGTAACAAAGCCAAGAGTTACCACCAGAACAGGATGCCAACTGATAAGAATCTACTATCCTCATATAAAACAAATAACTACTAACAACGTTCCCAGTTGGAGAGACTGATGAGGACCTAGAGCCTAGTTGTCCTTCAGATCTTGTAAAAAAAAAAAAATGTATTTTAGTTGCCTCCCCAGATAGCAATACCTTCACTAAAGCTCATTATATCCCTCAAAATTTGCATAATCTCTCTGGTTGTAATCCCAGGTCGATCATGGTGGTAAACAAATGTGTTTTACTGTCCATCAAGAAATTTCTTAATTAAACTGAATGACTCCAATTGTCAGACTTGGAAGTTTGTGACCTTAAAGGGGGCACCCTTCCTATTCTCTCTGCCCACTCTCTAAACTGAATTTCCCTCTGCTGAAATAATGTTAAGTCTCAGATTCCTGAAATAGTACCATATAAATATTAAGTAGCATAGCTTCATGATTATTTGAAAACAAATATGAATACTGACACACTTCAAATTAGAATTATAACTACAGAGTTAACAAGCAAATTAAGTACATATTATAGAAAGTACAGCAGTGCAGTACAGAGTATATTATCTGAAACATCAGTTATCCAAATGCAGCCTTCCAAAGTTTTTGGGTATGAAAAATCATAAAGTCTGACTATGTAAACATTATACGTATTCACTTGTGTGTGCTTTTTGAGCTTGTAGCCCACTCATATGTGAAAAAAATATTCTTTATTGTCCACTGGAATCGCTGAATTGTTGAAAAGTGTATTCTCTGCATGCAGAAAAAAACAATATTTTAGAAGTTTTTATCCAGTTTAATTTATGTTTGATTATCCAAATCACCCTATGTCCCAATTAGTTTGGATAATTGACTCTCTACTATATGTTCAAACAGAACTTTCTAAAACACCAATAATTATGTACGTAAACAATGCCATTGTTACTTTTATAAAAGAGGCAAAAGGCTTCTACAACAGGATGGAGAAGTCTGGAGTATTAGCACATCAAAACAGTGTAAGAAGCTTCTCTGTGTGGAAGATTTTCAGTCCATATATCTCTAGTTAATCACTGTATATTAATCAGATCAGACAAAAGTAGTAGAAATAGTGAACGTAAACTCGTCTTAAGTCAAAAAAAATTTAAAAGAAATATAATTGTACAGAATTATTCGAAAGTAATCCAAGCAAGGCAGGCAGTCTGTTTCCAGTCAAAAATCCTTTATTAAGTACACAGACAAGAGATCCAAGTAAAACAAAAATAGAGTAGTAGTTTCCTCACAAGCTTTATGAATATATATATACTTTTTGTCATGCAAGGGAGTGTTTTTTTGTGCTGTAAAACAGTGTTATTGGTGCACATGTTAAATTCACTTCCCTTCCCCCATTAGTGTGACATTCGAGCTGGTCCTGCCCTACTTAGTAGCTGTCTCCCTTTGACGGTTCTACGCTATTCAGCAAAACCGTCCGTGACACGCTGCTCCAGAGTGAGAAAGACGGGAAGACGCTGTCTGCCATCGGGATCCACTTCTCGAATCCTCAAAGGTCCTTCTCAAGGAACCAGAGAGGACAAAAGAAGATGTGGTTCCGGAAGTCCCAGCAGTCCCGTCCCGCTCCGGACCCTTCGTCCTTCAGAGGCAGAGGAGGACAAGGTGGACACCGGCCCAGAGGCAGAGGGGGGGGGCCAAAGAATTTCGGGTCCAGAGAACCTTTCTCGGACCAACCCGCACAACAGCCCTGAGGGCTTGCCCGGCTGTCCTCCTCTGGAGGCAGTCGGGGGGAGGTTTTCGGAGCACCTACAAAGTTGGGAGTCCATTACTACAGATCGTTGGGTGCTCCAAATAATATCCAGAGGTTACACTATCCCCTTTTTGAATCTTCCCCCACTAACAAAATACCTTCCCGATGTCCCACCCAATCAGAGGGAGGCGGCGGCTTCAGAAATAAAGAAGTTGCTAGAAAAAAGGGCCATCCAGCACGTCCCCCCAGAGCAATCCGGGTTGGGCAATTACTCCAGGTTCTTTTTTGTGCCAAAAAAGACGGGGGACTTAAGGCCAATTCTCGACTTGTCAACTCTAAACCTGTTCATTGCCAAAGAGAAATTTTGGATGGTCACTCTGCAATCTATTCTCCCTCTTCTACAGGAGAATGACTGGATGTGCTCCATAGACCTCAAGGATGCTTACTACCACATTCTCATGGACAGACAGTCCAGGAGGTTTCTCAGCTTTCGGTTAGGAGCCAGTCATTTTCAGTTCAGGGTTCTCCTGTTTGACCTCACCACAGCCCCCTGGGTGTTCACCAAGGTCATGGCAGTTGTAGCAGCCCACCTGAGACTTCAGGGAATTTAGGTCTTTCCGTACCTAGACGACTGGCTCTTCACCGCCTCCCACCAGGCATCTGCTCTGCTCCACCAGGGATTATTCCTTATCCTTGGCCCAGCATCTAGACATTACCATACATTTTCAGAAGTCGTCTCTTCATCCTGTGCAAGTTCTGGGTTTCATAGGGGCCAGGATAAATACGCTCCAGTCCAAAGCCTTTCTAACAGCGGACAGGTTGCGCAACTTGTCACTCCATGTAATGGCGCTTCTACAGTCCCCGGCTCCGCCTGCAGAATTGGTCCTGAGAGCCCTACGTTCCATGGCGGCAGCCATCAGCCTTTCACCTCTGGCACGATTGCACATGAGAGTCCTTCAATGGACTCTTCAGGTTCAGTGGTCTCTCCTCCTTCACCCATTGGATTCTCCGATTCCCCTAAGCAGGGTTTGTAGGAACTCCCTTCTTTGGTGGCTCCATTACCGAGAGCTGCGGGAAGGGAGACCGTTTGTGATGCCTCAACCCCAAGCCACGCTGACCACGGACGCTTCTCGCCTCGGGTGGGGGGGGGGGCATTCCATGGGCAGAACCATCCAAGGCACGTGGACCCCTTTAGAGACCGTTTTGCATATCAATGTCCTGGAGATGAGGGCGGTGCTTCTAGCATTGCAAGCCCTTCTTCCCTTGGGGACTATTGCAATTCAGATACACAACATGGCAGTAGTCTGGTACATCAACAAACAGGGAGGAACCAGATCTTACCCTCTTTGTCGAGAGGCTATGGGAGTTTGGGAATGGGCGATTTCCACCAACCGCTTTCTGATAGCAGCGTACATTCCGGGTTAGTCCAACATTCTAGCAGACAAGCTGAGTCGCTTGATCCTCACACCTTACGAGTGGTCTCTAAACCCATTAGTAGCGAATCAGATCTTCCTCAGATGGGGTCAACCTTGCTGCGATCTTTTTGCTTCTCCTTCAAATGCAAAATGCAACAAGTTTTTCGCTCCAATTCTCCCAACAGGGGAAAGCCCCAGAGGCGCTCTGGTTCATGCTTGGCCCCCCCGGTCTTCTTTATGCTTATCCTCCTCTTCCGCTAATGACAAAATTTCTACAGAAAGCCCATTGGTTGGGGAGCAAGATAATCATCATAGCCCCATTCTGGCCTCACCAGATCTGGTTCCCTTACCTGCGGTCTCACAGCGTAGCTCATCCTTGGATCTTAGATCCCATTCTGGATCTGATCTCTCATCCTGTGGGATTACAACCTCCAAACCTGGACGACCTCAAGCTCATGGCTTAGTTGATCCAGTTCCACTAATAGCTAGGACTCCCGGTATCTCGTCTCCCATAAAATCTATTCTGGTGGCGGCACATAAACCTTCTACCAGGAAGATCTACAGAAGTAAATGGAAGCGTTTTTCCATCTGGGCCAAACATAGGGATTTAGACCCCTTTACTGCTCCCATTCCAATGGTTCTTGAATTCCTGTCCCATATTTTCTACCAAGGAGCCAGTGCTGCTACAGTCATAGTCCAAATGGCAGCCATTTCCACATAGGGGATAACCTTGGTCCCTTAGCATCCGCTAAGATATGCAAAACCTTTTTCAAAGGCACCTTTCTGTTGAGACCTCCGGTCAAGAATGCTGTTCCCCCATGGGACTTAATCTTGGTTCTTCAGGCACTGACGGGCCCAACTTTTGAACCGGCAGCTTCTGTTGAGTTAAAATTCTTATCTTGGAAAAAGGCCTTCCTGATTGCAATTACTTCAGCCAGAAGAGTATCTGAACTTCAAGCCCTTTGTATGAAACCCCCGTATCTGGTCCTTCCATAAGGACAGAGTGTCTCTCAGGACTAACCCTTCATTCTTGCCTAAGGTGGCCTCCGAATCCAATATCAATCAAACCATTAACTTGCCTGTTTTCTTCCCCAACTTCCAGAACAAAGGGGAATACAGATTGCACTTATTGGATGTGCACAGACAATTGCGTTTTTACTTGCACAGGACAGCGACTACTTGGAAATCGGATCAGCTCTTTGTGTCTTTCGCTAAGCCATCTTTGGGAAAGCCTGTTACGAAAGTTACCTTAGCTAGATGGATATCCCACTGCATCGTGCATGCTTATTTAGCTTCCGGCCGGCCTGAACCCTTGGGGGTTCATGCCCATTCTACCCATTCTATGGCTACTTCTGCAGCATTCTGGTCAAAAGTTCCTCTAGATGACATCTGCTCAACGGCTACTTGGTCCTCTTCTCATACCTTAATTTCTCATTATAAGTTGGATCTGATATCCAGAAGTAGGGCAGCATTTGGCTCAGCAGTGCTCCGAAATATCCTTCCTTGAGGACCGCCCAAGGTTTTCGGTAGCTGGGGACTCTGTCCCACAGGTTGCTGATCAAATGAAGTTAACTACTTCAGATAAAGAAGTTATGTACTCACCATAACGTTCCATCTGAGTAGGTAACTTCATTTGTCAGCAACCGAAACCCCCCCTCCTTCCTCCTAGCCTGTTTCATGGTTATATCTATGAAGGAAGGTTTCCCTTTGTCATGCATCAGGTTAGTGTTCCTCTTTCGACGGTGTTAGATTGTTCTTTTTTGGGTGCATAATTGGCAAACTCGATGTGAGGACTGGAGGGAGGTAGCAGTGTATTATGGGTAAGGGGAGGAGCTGAGAGCTCGGATCTTTTAGCTTGGAAAGCTGCCGGCTCGGATCCGAGGTCGGATCCGGTACCCACAGGTTGCTGACAAATGAAGTTACGTACTCAGATGGAACGTTATGGTGAGTACATAACTTCTTTTTTTAGATCTGATGAGTTTTTTTTTGCTTCTAGAAAGAGAATATTATCAACGTGCATAACTGTCTTAGGTTGGGGAAGGTCATCGGTTAAGTCATTAGTAAAGAGAAGGAATAAGAGGGGTCCTAGCACTGATCCTTGTGGAACACCAATATTGAACATTCCTGGTTGTGAGAGTGCACTATAAGCACATATTTGGAATGATCTCTTCCTAAGGTAGATGTTGAACCATTATAAAGTATTGAAGCCAATGTTTAGTTTCCCAAGTTTGTTAAGCAATAGGGAGTGAGTCACAGTTTCAAAGGCTGTAGTCATATCAGTAAAAAGACCGCCTGCGGTCAGGCCTTCATTCATGTTATTGAAAATGGTGTCTGTTGTGTTGTAGAGGGTCACAATAGTGCTGAAGGCATTCTGAAAGCCATGCTACTGGTCACATAGTAGCCCATACCGATGTTTTTCCTGGAAAAGTTGTTTTTATACTAGTTTTTTTTTCAAAACTCTTTGTAAGTTGTCATAGATTATCTATAGGCATATAACATCTGCACTTTTTTGGGCAAGAAGCCTTTGTTGGTGATATAGTGGTGTCATGTTTGAATAGGTAGGAAGGGCGCTTGAGATTAAGAACTTGTTTATATGTGGGCCATTGTTTTAACAATGTAATCTGAAGCCATTTTAAAAAAGATGGGTGGAGAGTGGAGAATTTTATTCCATATCTGGGATTTAGACTATCTAGAGCTTTTTTTGACATTTTCATTAGTAATCTGTTTGAAGAAGACAGATGGCCAGTGTATAATTGTGAGTTATGAGTTCTGTTGGGGAAGGAAGTAGAGGCCTCTTGGGAGGGGGGGGGGGACTGTATTAACTGTGTCATGAATAATAGAGAAGAAACTGCCTGTTATTAGCAAAATTGTGCTTGTCAGTAACTGGAGGGTTGGGGATAAGTTGCTGATATCCCCTGCAAGTTGTTTTAGTTCTCTCCAGAAGTAATGTGTGGAGAATGCCATGACTTGTTGTTTGCTTCTAAGGTAAGAGGCTTTGGAGGCATTAGTAGCAGAGCATCATTGTATTCCTATATAGAATTTTTCTTGTATTCCCAAACATTTGATTTGTCAGTTTATTGAGAGCTACTATTTTGTTGTCTTTGAACATTAAGCTTTTGACACTGTTTATTTCTTATTTGAAAGAATGTTTAAATTTCTTTCTTTAAGCATGAATTTTGTTCTAGCCTTCATTGCATCAAAAGGTGGGAAAGCAGTCTAAAATGCACCTCAGAGTATCTAAACCCCATGGCTTCTGGAGACCTAGCCGATCTTAAACTCCCCTGCTTAATTAATTTCCTACACAGTTGCTTTTGTGCAGTATTGTCCAGTTAGTGTGTGCTGCAAGGATGCAAGGAAAAGTAAAGTTGAACAGTACCACTGAATTTCTTTCCTTAGCCATGACATTTGTTCAGGCCATCAGTGGATAAAAAGTTTTTTTAAAAAACACAAACCCATGGCTTGTGGTAAAAGCAGAATAGTAAGGCAAATGCTGAAAAATAGGAAAAAAATACAACCTTTTGTGTGTTGGGGGGCATGGAGCCCTTCGCCTAGGGAATCATTTCAGCTAAAGCTTGACCCATCACTCTGATGAGGTTGTAATATGACATCATTGTAACGAAATGTCAGTCACTGTGAATGCCCCTGTGTGAGATGGGCCAATTTGGTATGGAACACAGGCCTGTCATAATGTAAGAACAAGGTAATTGCAGATATCCTTCCATATCATTGTTGCAGTATTCCTTACAGTAGAGATCCCCTTCCTAGGACAGCCTGACGTCTAGACAATATACCAAAGCCTTAGGTTGTAATAGGGACGTTGTATGTCATATGTGTGCTCCTTGCGCATGTTGTAGGGCATAAAGGTGATGTACCTTCCTTAGAACTTGTTTGCTGCCAGTCTGAACACCATCTTTGATCGTCGATCTGAATGCTGTTTCATCTGTTGGTTGCCAAGAGGTTTTCAGATAAGTGCCCTATTGAGGTCTTTCTTCTTGTTTGATTTATTTGTGGTTGTTGGTTTACATGTCATCCAGAAAGAAGAAATGCCAGTGTGGGAGACAGATTCCCCATAAGGACCATCATGAGCAATGTTTGTTTTGCTTAGGTGCTTCTCACAACCATATGCATGTTCTACTTGTCACGTAGTTGCACCGAAAACTTTGCATAGTCATCTCTTCTGTGTAGCTGTTTACCTAGTGAACCATCATCTTAAATTGTTGGCTTAGGGTACTATGATGGAATCATCCCATGCCAGAGGGTCTGCCATCCACAAAGAAGGCCAAGGAAGTTTGGTAGGATTCTTCTGCTCTTCTGCCTCCAATGGATGTCTCACTCGAAGTGAAAGCCCGGAGGACCACCTGGTTTATCAGTCAGATTCCTTTGCCATAGCCGCTTCGGAGGCCGGCATGGACTGAGCTTCTCAGACATCCCCAGAGGTTCTGCAGCCATCCATCTCAAATGTTCAGGGTGAATCGCTGCTGGTTATATCTGAAGGGGCAAGGGGCATTCGGAAATCCTTGTTACAGAGGAGATTCCCACTACGTTTATTGTGTGTAGGCAGAGCTCCGAGCCGCCTAAAATATATAGGGCTGACATCCCATTGAAAACAAAGCAGAAGACTAAGCATATTTCTCCTCCTCCTAGGGATCTTCAGTGTGAATGGCAGGATTTTGCACAGGGTTTGTTTAATGCCCTTATGGCTTTGAAGCCTCCTCAGGGGGTCTCTGTTCCTGCTCCCCCTTGATCTCTTCTACTCCTCTTAGGAGGCTTAGGGAGCCGGTTTCATCTGATAAGGAAGTAGATTCTCCTGAAGAATCTTTGGACTATTCCTCCCAGATTCCCTGTCCCTTGGATTTTGGTTCTGAGGAAGAAGATTCTATTAGCTCTGATTCTCCTTTTGATGAGATTTCCTTTGGGGATACTGTTTCCTGTATGATGGAGTTTTTTAAGGGGGAACGGTACCCAGGTTTCTGATGATCAAAAGAGGTATTATGAACTCCTTCAAATGGAGTCTCCCAAGCTCTCTGCTGTTTCTCCTTTTCTTGATGCCTTGTTGGATACTTTTTCTGCAGCTTCTCAGGCTCCTGTTTCCCAGCCCCATGCTCCTAAAAAAACTGATATGTTTTATAAGGTGCCTGATGATTGTAAATTTCTTTTCAAATTGTAAATTTCTTTTCAAATGTCCCTTAGCTGGCCCTTCTGTTATTTCTGTTTATGTTCCTTCATATCAGAACGTTGTGGCAGATTCTTTGAGCAGGTCCATAACACAAACTCATGAGTGGAAGCTTCACAGAGATGTGTTTCTGGGCATTGTCCACCAGTGGGATACTCCTCAATTAGAGCTTTTTGCCTCCCCTCTGAACAGACAACTTCCTCTGTCTTGCACAGGAGTCCTGTGGCTTGGAAGGTAGATGCCCTACCTTTTTCCTGGAAGGTGATGTTTCTTTATGCCTTCCCACCTGTTCCTGTCATATCAAGGGTCCTGTTCATGATAGAACAGGATGCTCCCAAAATATTGATCAAAACACAAAAACATTAAGTAAAACATGTCAGCCATCCATTATGCCAGCAGTTGAAATTACTGACACCAAGTACTTCAAAAAGTGAAACAAATTTCCTTCTCCAATGTACTAACCATGACACTACAACACATTTAGCTCCTATTTGCCTGAATAGGGGTTAGATGTTACAAAAGTATTTTTGAAGTAAGCTATATGGTTAGGAGCACTGTTGGAGTTAGCATACATTACTAAGGTGACAAGGGGGCTTTGTCCCCCAGCTCCACCTTAGTAATGCATCCAATCCGTGTCCCTTACCCTAACCCTGCACTTTGTTTAAAAAAAAAACATAACATAACACTGCCACTGCACAAGACAGGCCGCTATGGTGGCATAGAGGGATAAAGCCCTGAATACATCCCAGCCAACCTGTGTGTGATTTGTGGCAGAAAAGGATGGGTATTATCATCCCTGGCATGAGGGCAGTTTTGTGAGTGTCTCCAGTGACAGTCGCTGATGGAGGCTGGGGATATCACTAGGGGGAGACATGGGCCAAAGGCGGGAAATAGGTTGTGGACATGGCTGAAATATTGCGAAGGCAGGTTGAAATGCTGCATATCTCTATTGCACACCTGCCCCTTGGACATTACCATAGGACCAGAAGGGAGGGAGTAACTGGATAGGTAAAAAAAAAAAATCCTTGGTAGTAGTAAACAGCCAGATCCAGGATGCCCCTAAGATCTGCACTAGCCTCAGCCCATCGGATGAAATCTGGGTGAGGATAGGCAGGTAGACCTGGTGATGTATGTGAGGCACTGGGTAGGGATCTGAAAGATGAAACATGATGCAGTGGGGAAGACAACACCCCCCCCCCCCCGAAAAAAAAAAAAAAAAACTACAAAAAGCAGGTTGGACACTTAACAAGAACATAAACTCAGTACTACATCTGTCCCTTACATAACTTTTGCCTTAACCCTAAAACACACACACACTCACCCAATTATTAAGTATGTCCCCTTAACCTAACACAGATACATGCATATATATATATATATATATAGAGAGAGAGATATATATATATATATATATATATATATATATATATATATATATATATATATATATATATAGGTAAGCAAATAGATTTAGAGTATCTGTATCTAATACTCGAACTATAAAACATTCACGGCACAAACTCCTGGCCGGAAAAAAAAAAAAACACCTTCATTGACTATACTGGCAGATGTGCAAATAGAAGTTTGAACTGTAGTGCTTTTTGTGAGACTGGCAGTTTGTGCACTTGTCAAACATATGAGCAGTCAACTAGCTGAACTGTGTGTGTGTGTGTGTGTGTGTGTGTGTGTGTGTGTGTGTGTGTATTTATTAGTTTACCTTTAAAATGTCACAACACACTTGTACAACTGTTGATGTCCCAGATTCGAAATGTCCAAAACTGCACCATGAAAACCTCACAAGAGCGAATCTGCTACCCAAAGAATGTCTACTTTGTTCAAAACAGCCATCACTTCCAGATGTCTCCTACAACCATTATGCAGGGGGCAAGCCCCCCTGCACCCCACACCCCACACCCCCTGCTAATTATATATACTAAGTCCGAGGTGCATGTCCCGATCCTCACTGTAGTGCGATCTCCACTCAGAATACTGAATTCACATGAGCGAATGCACACTGTCATTTGCTCTTTTGTGAGTTTGGCAATGTTTAGTTTGCTAATATGAAATTTTGAAAACAGCCTTTCGCACATCTGACCATCGCAGATGTGCAGCTCGACATTTTAAAGGTAAACCCATTTTTCTCTTTATATATGTAATATGTATATATATGTTTGTGTGTGTATGTGTGTGTGTATATTATATATTCACAGTCATTTATTTTTTTAATGAACTAAAAAAGGTCACCAGTTAAGTGCTTAGCATTTTGTGTCATAATAATTACAAAAGAACTTGGAGTGTGATTGGTTACAGCCTGGTCTAAAAGATCACCATCTAGTCCTTTCAGAATTGTTTTAGCTAATTTTGTGGCTGTCACATAGTAATCTGTACATACTTTTTTCCTGAAAGTTACACATTTGATGTTCGAACATGATTTGTATTTGTAGTCCAGAGGAGGTTTTAGACCACCTATTTCTGGAGCCTAATGTTTGCACTTACTTTTCCAAGTCGTAGTTAAGATGTACATGATACATTTATGAGAGGTTTTAAGAGGAACAGTACAAGTATGATTAAAAATACCTGAAAAAGATGATGAGTTTGGTAACTGATACTCAAATCTTATTCTGGGGGAGTCACTGTAACAATAAATCATAACACTTGGGTGTACACACTTTGTCTCTTTTTCCGATTGGATTTTTCTCTGCAATGACTCTTTAAACTATCAATGCTCAACATAGGGGTCAGTGCTGTAATATCATTCATCATTTATGTAATCCGCCCTTTCTTTTTCTGCAGTACAGTATATACTGTGGGATTTCCAACATTGTTATATGTAACTCTAGATGTTTGTGTAATGTTAATCTAGAATTCTGTTTAATCGTCACTATAATGTCAATAATTATGCTACTCATTATTTGTGTGCTGCAAATTTTATGCTGAATTGTTTTAACTTTGGTAAATAATGTCTGATGTTGTCCTACAGCTTTGTAAATAATTTATGCTGAGATGCAGTCACTGCTGATTTGTTGTCTCCAAAATTTTAAATGTTGTCTTTTATTTCCTTATGATCCATGTCTTAACTGAAAAGTGTCCTTGGATCAGTGCACTTAGCCATTTAACAAATGTAAAAATAAAAGTAAGCAGTGTATTTGGATTCTCAGTTTTATTTGCCTCTTTGCCGTGGGTTGTGGCTTAAAAATTATCCTTGGGTCAGACCACCAACCTGATAAATATGTTGTCCACAAGCAGATGTCCTCCCATCTTGTCTGATTTTCAGAGCAGATTGGTCCCTTCCCCACGCTGAGGACATTGTATAAAAAAGTAGAGCAGCTTGCACCGTCTTTATGGGTTGTTTTACTGCATCAGTAGTCAGTCTATTAGTCTTTTTCAGTTTACTTCCAGAATGATGGGTACCATTACATTATTGAAGCACTAAAAGGCTCGTCTCCCATCTAACTGAAAAATGTTTCAAAACCTTTACAGAGAAAGAACAAAACAAAAAGCTTTTTCTGGTTACAGAAGTCAGAGGAAATGATAAAACTTAAAAAGGCTGAAGGTGTTGACAGCAAGGGGGATGTAATGTTCTTAGATTCTGATAAAAAGAATACCTGTCCAGGTTCTACAGAGAAGTGTAACTCATCACTGGCAGCTTCCGGAAATGGTGAACAAGCTGATCTTTAAGTTACTGAGATCCAACACTGGTGCTCTGAATGTTAAGATAAAGCAAGCATCCGTACTGGTACTTTCCAGTGAGAGGGATCTTGTGTAATATGAATATATGAATGGGGGGGGGGGGGTGTTGGAGCCAAAATTCACAATCTTAGGTGAGCTTGCAGTAAAAATAGAACTACACTGTACGCTTCCACTACTGTTCAACCTGACAGTAGTATCCCTGCTGTGCTGGGCAAATCTTTCATTTATAACTGATTTTAACAGTTGGCTTAGCTTTTGGTGTCAGTCCAAGAGGTTACAATATTTGATGGTCTGGGACCATGCTGCTTTGTCAGGGATGGTCTGCACTTATCCCCTAGGTTTTCAGATATTAGCAAAGACCTTTTCTACCCCCATAGTGCCTTTTTTTTAGGCAATGCCAAACTGATGAACCTCCCAGCTTAACTGAACCTACAAAGGAATATCTGAATGTGGAACTGCTCAGTGCTAGAAGTCTTAACAAGAAACTCCACTCTCTGCACGCTTTCCTCTCACTGGAGAGTGTAAACATCTGTGTAATGAGGGAAACATGGTTTAAAATCATGGAGAGTACCCAGGCAATGCAAAGTTATAATGCCTTTCACACCTTTAGACTAGCTACTGCACAGAAGGGAATTAAAGATGGAGGAGTCTGTTTATATTAAGACCAACCTCACATCCAGACTAGTTGAAGTGTATGACCCACTGGAACTCATACATGTGCAACTCACCATAAACAGGGTCTTGTTCCATATCCTTGCAATCTATAGGTCGCCCTCTATGTCCCAGGAAACCCATACTGCCTATCTCCGGGTACTAGAGTCTCTCACCATTCAACTAAGTCTGATGTTCACGAGGGATCTCAACTACCCCTTTATAGATTGGGAATCCTGTACCACTTTTAATACACATGCCCAACGATTCCTAAACTTTGTTAATGCCAATATCCTGGAATAGTTGGTCCATTCTCCTACCAAGGGTGCAAACATCATTGACCTTGTACCCATGAACATGGGGGGGGGGCAATTTTCCTCACCCAGTGAAATGTTTTTGCTCATCATATCTGACCATAAGGCAGTATTGCTTGAAATAATAATTAAGTTAGGGGATCCAGTGAAATCAAAAACTTTTAAGAACCATTCCAGGGCTAACTCTCTAAAGGAAACCTTGGCTAAATTCCAAGAACCCCTAGACAAGTAAACATTATAGTGTATGCTGAGCTACTTACAAAATCTCTGTACACATATTGATAGCTGTATAGAACCAGCTGTGCTGACTCATATTAAGAGTTAGACAAAGTCAAAAGACAAGCCACCCTGTGGAATCACAGTATCAGTCAGTTATACAACAAAGAAAAAAGTCTTGGTCAAGCATAGGAGGAACAAAGCCATACGTACTAAACACCCCGTGACCAGTCTGAATAGGCAGCTAAGAGGTGTAATACTACAAGGGCTAAATTTGACCAAAAAAAAGCTTCTCAGGAAAAGGATAACCACAAAGCTTTCTACAGCTGTGTCTGTAACCTCAGGGGAAATATGCAACAATGCGCAGAACTTAATGTAAATGGCATCACCCACATAGAATCGGAGGCCACTGCCAGCCATTTGGCTTACAGGTTCAGCTCACCCCCCCCCCCGATAGTCCAAAGAAATATCGCATACCACAATCACCCCAGTCATTACTAGGGAGCAAGTCACCATTCCTCTTTCCAAGGCCAAAAGTACTGCATCAGTGAGCCCAATAACATCCCAGGATACTTAAACAGCATGAAACATGACCTCTGTAGTCCATTTGAGTCACTTTTCAGCTGGAGCCTACAGTCAGGTTTTGTACTCAAGGAATGGAAGATATCTACAATCATGCCCATGCATTAGAAGGTCCAACGAGTGATCCGGGTAACTACAGGCCCATAAGTCTGACAAGCCTCATATGTAAAGCCGTGGAAAGAATAATCATGGGCATGATAAGTGAGGACATAAGTAACCTGCAAACCCTGGGCCCATCGCAGTTTGTCTTTGTTAAAGGAAGATCATGCATATTAAATTTGGTGGACTTTTCTGAGAGGGTCATCAAAGCACTGAATGAAGGCACGAATGTGCACACAGCTTACCTTGACCTAAGGCTTTTGATACAATACCCTACTCAGACATTATAGACAAACTCACTAGTTCAGGTATAAACCCTTTTTTTATCACCCACTAGATAGCCATCTGTCTCACTGATGGGACTCAGGAGATCAAAATAGGTGAGGCCACCTCCACCGAGAGGTCAGTCACTAGCTGAGTACCCCAGGACATGGTACCAGTCCTCATTTTTGGCATCCGTTTCTCTGAAATGGAAGCAAATGCTGACATTTTATGGCTGACTAAGTTTGCAAATGATTGCAAGCTGCGGGTTATCATTGACTTCCCTGCAGACACTAGCATTCTTCAAGAAAGCATATCTCTGACTAACAAATGGTGCCAAAGTGGACTTCCAAGATGGCTGCACATTGTGTAACACAGCTTAATTTCAGCTCTCCCAGTGTGAAAAACAGAAACTCAGAAGAGAAGAGACAATAAACTCATATTTTGGGGTAAATTTCAGTAGCTGGCTAGTAAGTGCACTGCCTGAATCCCAGCAAAAAAAGAAATTGAGAGAAACTGTAAATCAGTCATAAAAGGTGAGGGAAAAACCATCACAAAAGGTGAGGAAAAAACACTGGGCAGAATTCTGCAGCTGTTCAGCAAAAAGCAGTGCAAGTTCCAGCTTTGGTGCAAGACATGACTTCTAGTAACCTACAGGAAAATAAAAACAAGTCGAGTTTACTTAGAGCTGATTAAAATAAATGAAACACTGATGGAGTATATCAACTCAAATAACAAAAGGCTGGAAGAAGCTTTAAACAGATATTTAGATGAGGTGATAAAGCTGCAAAAATCAGAGGATGAAGTAAAGAAAAGGCTGGCTGAAGACTGCTCAAGAAGAGATGTCTCAAAAAGTAATAGAATTGGAGGATAGAGCATATGGGGAAAACCTGAGATTTTCTGCTGTACCAGAGAAGCTGGAAGGAACAGACTGTATTATTTTTATGAAAGTACAGGCAAGCAACTAGACTGATATTCCACTGTAGGAGTTGTTCATTGAAAGGGTACATTGTGTGTATGCTGCAAACCTGGACATGAGAAAGTAACCTAGACCTTTAATAGTAAAGATGCAATCCCATCAGCATTAGGAATTGATTTTGACAAAACTGTGGAAGAAGGACAAAGTACTAAAAGTGGGAGACAGTAGAGTATTTCTGGAAAATGATTACTCACTATACTCTAGGCAGAAGAGGAGTAAATTTATTCCACTAATCGGGGAATGTTGATAAGCAAGCATGAGATTCAAACTGCTGTACCCAGCTATCCTCAGAATATTCTTTCCTAGAAGGACAAAATAATTTTTTGATGCAGGACATGCTAAGGAGAAAATACAAAAAGTTTGTCCAGCAAAATGTGAACTGTGAAACAGAAGGAAATTCTGCCTGTCGTTCTTCTGTAAATAAGACCAGAGAGAGATTGTGCCAGTGAAACCTTTTCCAGTGTTTAAATGGTAAATGCTTGAGACAGAAAAAAGCACAAGAGTTGACTAGAAGAACCAAAAGCACGTTGGAAATGAATCAGAGACTGGATTTGAAAGACGGAGATAAACAGGAATAAAACCAGTAACCCAGAAACTGACAAATAAATATGGGATCACAATGCATTAATTAGGTTTGTGGAACATGACAGAAGTAAACATGGAAATTTTGGACTTTTTTTGACTTTGTTAAACTTGTTGGGGACTCTCAAACATATGTCATTAATGCTTGGAAGAACACTAAGGAGTGGAAAAGGAGGGAGAGAGTTAGCTGTAAATAAAACAAACTGTGTTTTTAATGGTAATATCTTTATAATGCATGATATAATATGCATGCGATGAAGTAAATTTTATTCAGTTATTTTCAAATGTAATGGGGTTACTAAAGTAAACAGATGCCCCTGTTTTTTTTTTTTTTTTTTTTCTCCTTGTTCATTTTTACGAAATGTAGGCACTGCAACATAAAAAAGAAGAAAAGTCTGGTTAAAAGAACATGATACAAGAAAAATGTGTATGCTTTTTCTCATTCTTGCATAGGGGAAAGACTTGATTAAGGCTCTTGGCTTGATCTACTAACAAATTTTAAGAGAAAACAAATAAATAAAAATGAACAGTGAATATAATAAAGCATTCCTTTAGCAAATAAATGCTTGTAGAAGCATCTCTGTATCTGGTTCTCATGCATGAAGACATTCTGTTAAAAAGCAATAAAAACAGAATACTTTATTTCAGTAGCTTTCTTTCAATAGCTAGAAGATAATGTTTTCTGAAAGCATTCAAGTGTTTTCCCATTCTGGGAGAGCAATAAAGATAATATAAAGCCAGACAGCACTTAGTAGAAGTGCAGGCTGTACCATGCATCTTAACATGGATAATCTTCCTTTTAGGTTAACCTAAGTCTAGGAGTGTGGCTGTCGGTTTGGGACAGTTGTTCCTATTAGGAGAGTAAAACTTTAGTATTTGAAGGTGTACATAGTTTTGTGTGTACTAGGTTTCAGGGGTGCATTGGGAGTGTATTTTTTTTGTTTAAGGGCTTTCAGTAAAACAAAAAGTTTTGTAAGATGTTACAGAGGCTCAAATGGATATAAGAAACAACTGTATAAAAAGATCAACTTGCCGAGCATTAGTGTATTCATTTAACACAAAAATCTAAAACTAGATGCTTAACAAAAAAGCTGTTACATACAAAAGTTGGGAATAATGACTTTTAACATAATGATGCTGTCTGTATTATCTTTAAATATTAATGGTCTCACAGATGTATACAAAAAAGAGAGTAGTGAACAATATTTAAAAAATGTAGAGTGAAAATAGTTATGCTACAGGAGACACACTTGGAAAGAACTGAACATGTGAATTTGATAAAGAAAGGTTTTCAGGACGGTTATTCAGCGGAATATGTGGGACAAAAGAAAAGAGGAGTACTTATATTAATTGCAAGAGGAGCTGCAATAGTGATAGAAGAGGATAAAAAAGACAGTAATGGTAGTTTTGTAGTACTAAGAGGCTACTGGCAAGGGAGGAGGATTACACTGGCATGTATTTATATTCCACCTAAAACTGCTATAATGGAGCTTAAGAAAATTCTGGGAGAAATAATTAGCTTTTGGCAGGGAATATTTTGTATAGGTGGCGACTGGAATTTGATTTCCAGCAGTGAAGATGTGTCTGAGGGAGCCCAGAAGGCAAAATATAACAAAGTAGGGTAGATTTTTCAAGAAATTTTTAAAAATATTGGATCATATGAATTCAGTAGTAGGAGTTCGGTGAAAATTTGCATATTATTCCCCAAGACAATAAACTGGGCTAGGCTAGACAGAACTTACATTTCACAGGAATGTATGCATTTAATTGAAAGTTTTGATACGCATCCAATAACTGTTTCAGATCATACGCCGATAATAACTAAAATAAAAATGCAGGGTAATGAAATAAAAATGCGACACTGGTGCTTTCCCATCTGTCTGTTGAAAAGAGAGGAATTTAAGGAGTGAGTATTGGAAATTATTCAGGAGTTATAAAGAAGATAGAAATTTCTTCTGAAAATGTAGCTTGGAAGTGGGATAAAATTACAGTGGAGTTTAAAAATAAGGTGGAAATGAAAGAAAGATATGGTTAAGAGATGACAAGAATTATTTTGAGGAACTGACAAAATGTTAAAGTATTGCAGAATAGAGGGGATATCACAGAGCAAGAAAGGGGGCAGTTGCAGAATGCTAAACAGAAAATAAGGAATTTTCTTGAATAGTATGCATGAACTTAGAAAGATTGGCAACTTTTTTTATAAAAACTCCAGTGCACAAAAAACTTTTGGCACAGTGACTCAGGCAACAGTAATTAGGTTTGCTGCCAAGCTTAGGGAGCCAATAGCAAGCAAGATAACAAGAGATCCTGTAGAGGTGCTAGAAATATTTCAGAAATTTTATGAAACTCTATATAAAGCAGAGAAATATGTAAATCAAGAAAAGATACAAATGGAAATTTTTTGTGGAAGAGTTAAGTATGCGAAGGTTAGAGGTAGATGAGACTCAGTTACTAACAAGATAGGAGGAGATGAGATAAAAATGGTATGTATAACCAATTCAGACGAAAGTCCCCAGGAATAGATGATATTCCTGTGGAAGTTTGGAAGCTAGGAGGGGAAAAACTGATAAAAGATCTCTACGGTTTTAACAGAATTTTAAGAGTAGGGGAAGCACCAACTTCCTAAAAGAAAGCGATGGTGGCTGTAATACCTAAAAAGGGTAAACACCCATTAGATCCAGCTTCATACAGGCCCATTTCAATCCTAAAAAGTGTTTGTCTGTAATGGCTAACAAAAATGGGAAAAGTGATGTCAAAATCAATAGATATGGAACAGTGTGGATTTGTGGAGGGGAGGCAAACATTTGACAACATTAACAGAACATTGATGATCCAGAGGGAAGCAGAATGTAAGAAAATACCACTGTTGGTGGTGGGTCTTGATGCAGAGAAAGCATATGACAAAATAAGCTGGGAAGTTTATAAGCACGTGAGCAGGGTAATTGAAGCATTTGCATTCCCTAATAAAATTATAAGGTTGATTAGGAGGATATATGAAGGATTAGAGGTGAAAATTAAAGGGGCAGTTTCCTCTCGGATAATTTCCGTTTCCCCTTTGTTGTTTGCATTATATTTAGAACCATTGGTAAAGTAAATAAGGGATGCAGAAATTCAAGGATGTAATTGGTATGGTAGTCAAGAAAAGCTGGCTCTCTTTGCAAATTATATTATTTTATACCTTATAAAACCAGAAAAGGCAGTTTCAAATCTTTCCGGGATACAAAATTAAAGAGGCTAAAGCAGAGGTTGTAAATTATGTACCCATACACAAATTGTTTCAGCAATATCCATGTTTATGGGAACATGATAAAATGAAGTACTTAGGAATATGGATTAAAAAGGATTCTGTTGTGGCGGCTAAAGATACGTGGGAAGAGAGTAAAAACATACCACAAAAACTGAGAAATTGTAAGCTCTGTTATATGGATATAGATGGCAAGATACAACCAGTTAAAATGCTTTTAGTCCCTTTAGTTTTATACATGGGTCAGGCATATCTTTATCAACCCCAGGAGAAGTTGTGGATAGCAATTGTTAAAGACCTGAAGGGTTTTATCTGGGAGGGGAAGACAGACAGTGAGAATCAAGTGGGATAAGCTGATTCTTCCAACAGAGCAAGACAGTTTGGGATTATTCTATTTGAAGGGTTTTTTCAGAGCTACTCAATTAAAGGTCCTATACATAGCATAAGCAGAAGTCTATAATTCAATGTAGAAAGGGGTGATGATGAAGCAGGGGAGGGGGGGGCTCAAGGAACAAGGTAAAACTGGGATTTTGGATGAAGTTCCTTAAAGAGAACAATAACCACACATAATATTGCATTCATAATGTTGCTGAAAGTATTCTAAGAACTAAACCAACATGGGAATGGAGATGGGAAATTTTGCTGAAAGGGCTGACTGCAATTAGAGATGCAGACAATAGGCAAGAGGGGTCTAGAATTTATTGGGAGAAAACTGGCAAAATAACCATGGTTTTGGGAGCAAATAATTAGGAAAAGAAAGATAATAGATTGGGAAGAGAGCAATAATTTATTTGGACTATAGGCTAGAGGTTACCTTCCCTCTCAATGATTGATGTCAAAATATAGGCAAAGAGAAAGAAATAGGGAGATCCTAAGTAGAAGACCAACAGTGGTAGAGTTTTTAGTAGAATGTAGAACAGAAGCTGCTTTTAAAAAAGGAATAATTAGTAAAGCATACAGAATATTGCATGCTAACTATGCTAACTATAAGAATCAATCAGAGGAGTTCAGAAAGGATTGGGAAGAGAGATTGGATAAGCAATTCACAAAGAAACATGGAGGGGTATATGTACATCTCCCAAATATGCAACAAAGTCTAGAACATTTTGGATCTTTGTTTGGAAGTGTTTACATATGTATTTTTATACCCCAAGTAGACTCCATAGAATTTTTCGTTAGGCAGGCAGCAAATGTTGGAGGTGTGATAGGGAAGAAAGAGTTAATTGGAAACCTAGTTTCTGGGAGTGTAATGAGCTGGCAGACTTTAAAGATTCCCTAAAACTACTGTGTCAGAGATACTGGGTAAGCAAATTGGTGTAACTATTTTTTGAGCTATGATATAGAATTGGAATTGCCTAGGCATACTAAGGCCTTGCTGAGTCTAATTATGGTGACTGCCAAAAAAGCTGTTATAAGAAAATGGAAAACGAAGTCTAAACCAGTTGTACTAGAAATAGTGAATATAGTAACAGAGATAAAACAACTGGAACTGAGATCTTTAGAAAAGGGTTGGGGCAAATTACATATAAAAATGGGAATTGTAGAAACAGTACATACAGAGGAGTAATGAGGTTTAAAAGAACGCAGGATTTAAATGAGCCATGTAATGTTTGACTGACAATGACTGGATAGATGCGATATGTAATTTTTGTAACTAAAATTGTCATTATGGTTGTGATGTATGTTTGCAAATAAAATTATGAAATTATGTCAGTATGGTTTGTTTTCATTTATGTAAATATATGATTGCCCGTCATACGTTATAATAAAGATGCTTGTTTAAAAAAAATGGTATCAAAGCCATGGTTTTAAACTTGATGCCAAGAAATGCATAATTATACCCTTTGGGAAGTCAACCATCCCGGCTAATTACCATGTTGACTTTATGCCCCTAAGAGTTGACCCAGTGGTCAAGGATCTGGGTACACACACAGACAGTAGCCTTACCTTTAACCACCACATGACCACAGTAGTGAGGAAATCCTTTAATCTTGCTTATCTTATAAGTATTCCACCCTCATCAGACCAGTCACAGAGTAGAATGTTCCTTTCACTATGTACCTGAGCAAACATATGCAGCAACTAGAGCAACCTCAGAGGTTTCTCACAAAAAGAATACAAGGCGTAACAAACCTGCCTTATGTAAAGCAGAGGAGAATGGAATGGGATATATTTGGGGAGCTGCTCAAGATAGGAAAGTGACATTCTTTTTATTGAAGTAAGAAAAACTTTTTTATGTTTTAATAAAAAACAAGTAGGAGATTAAAAAAATGTGTTACACACAGGAAACTTGTGGGTAAGGAAGCATGGAATAGACAGATGCAACAAACAAGACAAAGAGGTGACAGTGACACAAACAGAAGGGTCAACAGGGAGGGTCAGAATAGAAAGGATTTACAAAAAGAGAAAGAGGAAGCTGAGTTTCTGTTTTACCCAACCACTAGTCTAGGTTGCGCTTAAACTGGGTAAAAGAGAAAGTCAGCTTCCCATGGATGGGGGAAGCCTGTTCTATAGGAGGGGACAGTCTCTGGGACACATTTTCTCTTCAGCATGTTCTGTTTAAGTCGCACACAAAATCCAGGTCCCTAGACCTTGTATTTCTGGTACTGTTTGACTTATGAATATGCAGGAAATTCAGAAGTGTGGGGTTTGTGGATGCCTTGTAAACCAGGCACAGATCACACCTCAGCAAACAATAGGAGACTGAGTAGAGGGAAAGGGCTTTAAGGAGCTGTAAATGTAAATAGGGCAGGTTTGTTATGCCTTGTAGGAAGAAGTAGAAAGCAAACCAGGAAAAAAGGTGATATACTGAAAGGCTGGATGATTCAATTGACTGTGCAAAACAGACTGCAGATGTGCCAAAGTAGAAGAGGCAAACAGAATGTAATTTTCATGTGCCTTTGTAACCAGGGCAACATTTAAGCATGCCAGTTCAAGTGTACATAAAAGTCAGTTGTATGCATTTACAGGTGGGATATAAGCAGATAAGCAGGATATAGGTGTATGGTATAACCACCAGTCTGCAGCTCACAACAGTCAGTTAGAAATGTGTTTTCATGTTGTTTAACACCATCGGCAATCTAGTTGATACATACTTTGCCCAGTACAAGTAGGTGTGGAACTAGGTGGTCATGCAGAGGTAACACACACGTATAACACTGCAAGTCACAGCTGTGCCAGATGACAAGATGCAGTCATACACACCACTCATTTGGTGAACTGGTAGTGTCTCCCTGTAGTGCTTATGTGAGGCTCAGCTGTGCTTGTGTCATTTTATTGTAAACTGGAAAGTACAAGCCCAGTAAAAATATCCTTAACCATGACACAGTGTATATCAAACATAGACTGCACCTACCCCCCACCATAGGGTTCTACAAGGCAACCCTGCCCATGTGGACTACCATCTTTCAGAGTTGGACAGCTCTCTGATGAATCACTGCTGCTCTGTTTCCATACCCTCCTTCTAATGGGCTTCCAGTCATGGGTAATGTATCTGAAAATATGAAAAATGCCATACAAGCATATAAGAAGTTTATCCAGAGGCACAAACTAAACCTGGGTTATAGAACAGTACCCATCTGTTGCACCAAATCCAACAACTTCTAATGGTGCATCATTCTGTGGAACAGAAATGCTAGTTTCCCTACAAGTAAAGTATTATGAAAGCTATCAGCATGCTCACAGATGTCAACATAATCTATATCAGTGTGTCCATAAATATTAATAGGTAGCACCCAGAGATGTATCCTGTACTTCTGTACACACCAGTGGACATTAACCAGAATACATGTACACACACACTTATTGCATAATCCCACACAAAATGGGATGCACATGGTGCCCTACCCTGAAGCATGTAAACATTACAGACAAAGCACAGTTCTGACCACACTCTACAGGTCACAGTCCACTTACCTGCAGTACTGCCACATATGAAACATTTGCCATAGGTAATGCAGTTGCCACACATGCCAGTGTTTTCCACATTGCACGAATATAACAAAGTGTGCACAAACTTCTAAATGCCATATTGCTGGTATACATTCAACAAAATCTGGGACAGCACAACAGTGTTTTTGTACAAGAAGTCTGTCTGCATATTGGATGCATTGTATGAAAATGTGCCCTATCTACTGGCATGAAGGTGTAGCTCTTGACAGTTAGTGAACTGCAGACCATCCCTGATATTGCTATACAGGTTAACCATTTCCCTACAGCATTTCTTTTGTTTAGGTAAATCATTGAGGAGTGCAGTCACTTAACAGTGGTAGTCATTACAGTTCCAGACTATATAACTTACATTTTACTGCATATCCCCTTCTAATTGTTTCTCACCTCCTAGTTAATAAGAGCAGTATTCAAAACCTTGTAGTGATGATTGGCATTTCTCTCTTGGTGCTGTACTCTGTCCTTAATTCATAAGCTCACAGGTTGCAGACTGTGTCTGAAGGTGTAGCTGGAAACACATTCAGCATTAACCACAGTACACATTCAGAGGTGCATTCATAAGTAATTTAGGAAGATGAGCACATATAAGCATGCCATGCACGCACAGGTGGATAGTGTACTGAACACTTATATTGGTGGTTCTCATGGTCCATGGTTTGTGTGACTAATTGCCATGTGCAGTCTCCAGTAAACATCCTAGGAGCAGCACAGTAACATGCTAGAAACACATATATGGCACTTATCTAGACTCAGAATATCCAGCACCATGAGAAACTTGTACAGTATAATAATTTCAGCTATAATGCCCGTAATCAGTCCTGGTGGCATCTTGGCTGTGAATTGCTTCTACCAGTGCTCCAGGTAGTTGGGCCTGTATCATTCTAGGTGGCTGTGGAGTAATAGTCAGGAGGACAAGTGGGTTTTGCAGACATGATTGCACAGTGCAAGCCTGTTTTGGCTGTGACAAAGATATTCAAGACTTGGCCTGGCAGTCAGCACAGGAAACTGATGTAGCTAAGAATACCACTTGTAGTAGCCTACTTCCTGTTCCAGTGAATATGATACAGAGAAGCTCCTTTCTCCCTAAGTCTCCATAGGAAGTCAGGGATTGAACTGTGTAATATCGGGAGATGACCCTGATGTTTCTGTGCAGGACATATAGGTCTGAAGACCCAGAAAGACTGAATAAAAATATGTTTATAAGAAATGCTAATGATGTCTGCATCATTTCTTTCAAGTGTACAAGACTGACATTGGCCCTTGTAGGGAAGAAAGACACTACTGAGAAAATCCAGCAGGAAAACAACTTGTAGGAGAGGGATAAACTCAAATATTATAATTTACTGATACACTGACCTCTCTTTGAAGATCTTCTGTTGTAAATACCTGCTATTGTCTTTGTTGATTAATTTTAATTGTACACTATTGCTAATTGAATTTGCATGTGTAGTATTTAACAGGAAGTGTTAAAAGGAATTTGAACTAAAAATATATTTTTTATATATTATATTATTCAGATTTATGTTTGTCTTTGTATATTCTCATATGTGTAAATGTTGTGCCTCCTTTAACTTACCACAAGACTTTTCCTGGTCAGTAAAATAGAGAAGACAATGTCATAAGGTATGCTGCTTTTTGTAATTAAGCTGCTTTCTAATGACTGTGACATGAGACTGCAGTCATGTGCTCATATGGGGGTATATAACTGCTGAAACTGTTTAGATGGAAAATTCATACCCACCCACAGCTGTATTCAAAATCATATTTGCAGTTTCATGCACCAGTGATCCTCTTGTTCATACTTTTGATCTTATGGTGAGTACCTCTCCTGCATTAGTGTACTAATTTGATAAATAATCTGTTGAGGAAGGGAGATTCACTGCAATTAAATAGTGTTAGCCTTTGCCTGTTTTGTATGTCTTTAACACATCTGCATTTCTTTGTTACTATTTTAAATTTGCCTTATTATTCTCATTCTTGTAGGAGCCAGGCTGAGTTTGTTTGGATCATCGAAAAATGGATTTGGCTTTAAACAGAGTGATCTGGACATCTGCATGACATTTGAGGGAAAAGCATCAGCTAAGGTAAGATTGTCAGTGAAAATCCAGTAAATGACAAAGCAAACTTTCTCGCTTTTTGCAGCTGACCATTAACCTGCCTTCGAGAGCCTCTCATTCACCATGTCTGCCAAACACAACAGTCCACCCTGGACTTTTTCTGCCCATGTTTAGGGCCAGTATGGAGATTGAAGCACCTTGGGGTAGCATCATATTGCTGCCGAAAAGGAATTTTTTTGTTATGCTGTAATTCCCCCCCCCCCCCCACACACACACACGTATGTAATGTCCCAGAGTAGACATGCAGGGATTCACTTCAGAATCTCGAAATACTGAAATCTCGAATTTCAGTATCTCGAGACCATGAAGCCGAAACCCCAGAAGCACAAAATTTTTAATTGCGACTTCTGTACAAAACATACCGCACACACAGACAGAAACATACTCCTCCCTACACATACACAAACACCTACCCGACATACAAGCAGTGGGGCAAGCCTCCCTTGCCCCCCCCCCTGATTTAATGGTTTGCAGAATATGTTGCCACTCAGAATTTCTAACAGCATGATTATTATGAAGCTGAAGTCTTGTTTTTTTGACTCACGTTTTAATAAGTAGTGAGAACTGTAAATACTTTGTGAAGCAACATCTTCATGTAGTGAGTTCCTTTCTTAAGAAAATGCTATTTTACTACATATCCTTATGCATAACAACTCATCATATGGAAGAGATGAAATTAAATAGGGGAGAGGAAAATTAACGCCATGCAGAGAGTTAAAAGTGGTAATTTTTTTTCTATAAAAAGTAGTTGTGGTATATTTGCCAACATCCCCTAGACATTTGATTTCTAAGAATATGGAAAATCAGAGAAAATGTCCTAGGAGAATAAACAATTAAATCTGTTTTTAGAAATGTCTTTAATACATTTCCCTGATGTATGGTTTCCCCCCTTTGCATATGAAAATCATGTTATCAGTGTATCGGTAGTGTTTAGCAGCAGATTTCTGGTAAAAAATTACAACCTATATATATTCAGTCTCAAAGACCAATACAGCAGTATTACCGTTTGATAAAGCAAGGGAGGTACACATGCTTGTTGATCTGATGGGATAAGTTGTTAGAAATGAAATAGTTATTTTGAAAACCGAGCATAGTTCAGTAATATAATTATCTGTAGGGGAAACTGCATAATAATTAATTGCTTTCATACCATGAGAATGTTGAATGTTACTTTAGAGGTTACTGTTTTGTGATGAGCCGTTCACATCTTGTAACCAGATGAAGTAATCTATTTTTAACAAAAAATTACTAGAATCATTAATGTAAGAATCAAGTTTAATATCTTATTAATGCATTTGATGATAAATAAGGAAAACTTTATTTTCATAAATAAATAAATTAAATAATTGCGGATCAGTTGGAAAGAGTTTTCTGTGTTTTAGGTAGACAGTAACATGTTGCATCTTTAGCCAACAGACTTTTGCATATGGTACCAGAATCAAAGTATTCTAAATGTGAATCTTTTTCCTCTAAATTATGAAACTTAAGCACAGTAGTTAATTTTATTATATATGTATCACACAAGTGGTTGTAGCACTTATGAAGCTACTGTTTGACATTTGAAACATAGATGATTATAATCGGGTCTCCGATCATAACCGGATTATGTGTTGATGTGGATGCCAAGGAATTCACCTAGTGAGTGAAGTTTGAGGGGTGTATCTTGCCATCCATGTCGGGAACACATAATGAGGAGTTATGATCGACCTGATCATACTTCTTTGTAGTACATGGAGCTTTATCTGTTTCTAGTGCTACCAGTTAAAGAAGGAAAAAAGCACAAAATGTTTTATCAGCTTTGAATGCCAGTAAAGCACTTAATGAGTGCTGTCAAATAAGGATGGGGATAAAAATTGAGACAGTTTTTAAATATTTCTCTAATTCACTTAAAAAATTAATAGAACAGGTTTTGCATAAGTATGCCACTTTCTGTACGATAAGATATGTAAAACTCTTAATATTGACATGTTAGACTGATTATTCTTCAGTGATTTACCTGTATAAAATATAAGACAAACTTCGGGACAGTTGAGAGGCATGGACAGCAGACAGTATCTTAACTGGTTTTATTTTCTTCTGCTGTTCTTTGCTGGATGGTGGGGTCCATTGTTAGTCTGTGCTGCGAGACCCAGTAGTTGCAGCGCTTAAATAGATGCATGACAGTTGTTACACACACACACACACACATACATACACCACACCACACACCACACACACTCTTAAGCCCTGTTACATTTGTGTCTCACACTAAAGAATTGCTTAAGTTTATCTTTTTCCAGGTAATGAAGCATAGTTATGGCGCTCCATGCACTACAACTATTTTATCACCTTTTTCTGGCAGTTTAAAGATCAGCTGTTCAGTTTACTATCACAGTCTTGAAAATCAAAATCCTAATACCAAAATGCCTAAAAATCTCCAATAACAAATCCTCATGCCAGTATGAACCCATTAACGAGTACTAAAATGGGTCCTGCAATGATGTGGTTCCAGGAAGGAGTGCTAACTTAGGTCTTTGGGTGGGGGCCAAGTCAGGAGTTTAATGTTGTTGGTCTTCAGTGTATTTTTCTTTCGGTAGTACGATCTTGGAAGTTTGATTTTTCAAGATATAAATAAGTAATGACTGAGTTGGATGGGATGTGAGATTTGTATTAAAGAAGCTGAGTTATAGAGAGGAAGAGGAATATAACAGAAAGAACACAGGGATAGTCTAGTGGCTTCAGATGTGAGGATGCCAGAAAGATATTGGTGAGGAGGAATAAAAGTTATAGTTAGGAAGGTATGGACAGTATGTTAGGGGTGTAATGAAATTCCTTACTAAATGCTGAGTAGAGTAGCAGGGTTAGAATGGTGAGGGGATTAGTTTATTGCTCATTTTATTTCCTTTGTAAAGTAAAAGTGTCATTGCTGTGTGGGAGTATGCTTTGGACAGGACAGCTTTCTGGCATGCAGTTATATTTGTAAAGTGTAATGAATGTTAGTGGTTAGGAATACGTCAGCTGAACATTTCTCGGTTGTGGGAGTGCATGATACTTATTTTGTTCCCCACAATGGTCAACGTATTTCTTACTTCACCTAATGGTTAGCAGTATATGGTGGATTAAAGTATTATATGCATGTCTGTGCCAGTCCATGCTTGTTAGTATGTTGCTTTGTGATGTTATTTTCTGAACAGTCTGTCTTGTTGTTTTTATACATCAGGTATTATACAGGATATTATTATTTTTAATCATAATCTTATTTTTAAACCATCTGACAAAAGGCAACAAGTTAGTTATTTTGGATATTTCTAGGTATTTAGATATGTGCTATGATCATCTGAATGACATAAAAATGTTTATCAAAAGGTACATTGTTCAGTTTATGAATCTTCTTTAACTGAAGTAGAACTTATCGATAAGGGTGTCAAACTGGGGTATATTTCCAGGGAAGATGCTAAAAAGAAATTTAGTATTGATCATGCTTGTATTGCTTGTTTTTATTGTTTACCAAAAATATATAAAAATTTACAGCGTCCTCCTGGACGCCCTATAGTATCAGGAAAACAGTATTTTTCGTACAGTTTAAGATTTTTGTTGCATCATTTGCTGTTACCAAAGGTTGTATTGTTGCCTGCATATGTTAAAGATGTGTTTTATTTTCTCAATAAGGTAAAAATATACAGTTGAATATGAGCATGTATTGGATTACTATGGATGTTAGTAGTCTTTATACTAACATTACTCATATGTTTGGTATGGAGGCTGTTAGATTTTTTTCTGGGCGAGTGTCCTACCACTGAGTATATTTTAGAACTATTATACTTCTGTTTAACAAAAAAAATTTGAATTCAATGGGGAAATTTACCAACAGAAACAGGGTACTGCTATGGGGCCGGCATTTGCACCCTGATGTGAAGTTTAATATGGGTTTATTTGAACAGGAGTATATATGTAGGTCTGCATTTTTTTTGTAAATATGTGAAATATTATGCCCGATTTATCGGTGATCTTTTTTTTTTTTTTTTTTGTGTGAGGGGGGAGAAGATGAAGTTGATAGGTTTATTGAAACCCTATATTTTAATAGATTTAACTTGAAGTTTGAGGGTATTCAAAGAGGTAAACAAGTCTCCTTATTGGATGTTGATTTGGATATTTCTAAACCATCTTGGTTACATACCAAAGTCCACAGGAAATCTGAGGGGAACATTCAGTATCTAAAAGGTTTGAGTTGTCACCCCCCCCCCCCCCCCCATCACACACACACACACACACACTGTAGAGACCTTGCCATATGGTGAAATGGTACAGATTCATGGACTTTGTAATGATGAATCAGAAGAAATTTTTAAAACTAACTGTATGTTCGAATCTAGGGGCTACAGTGGGCCTGCTATTTGTAGAGCAGTTTTAAAGGTGAATAATATAGATAGGGGAGGCCATATTAACAATAATAAGGTTACTTCTAAATCAAATGGGTCTTTGACAGATATGTATTTTGTGACTACATGTAGTTGTTTTAGTGAAATACTGATCAATTTGGTTAAATGTTATTGGAGTTATACGCAATCCACTAGAGAGTCTCAGTTGTCGTTACCTGATAGACTTAAAATTTCTTATAAAGTGAGCAGATGTTTAAAAAACTTTTTAGTTAAAGGGAAATTTATTATGCCCCTTTTAAATATATATAATATGACTTCCAGTTTGGGAACACAGGTTTGTGGGAGATTTAAAGCCTGTAAGTGTATAGTAAGCAATTTTGACATTATTAATAGACTTAGATTTAGGGTTAAGTGCCATTTTAAATGCGATACTGAGGGCATTATTTATGCGTTGAAGTGTCCTTGTGATACGTTTTACATTGGACAGTCAAAAAGAGCATTTAAAGTTAGATTATTAGAGCATATTTGTGATATAGAAAGTGCTAAAGAATCTAGGTTAGTGGCAATACATTTTCAAACAGTAGATCAGGGCTCTGCAGTGGGTTTACAGGGAACTGTTTTAGAGAAAATTGAAAAGGTTTTTATAGATTCATGTATAAAGAAGCTTTATATGTATTGAAATTTGATACTTTAATACCTAAAGGAATGAATGCTGAATTTAATTGGAAAATTTTACTTTAAATGTTTAATTAGATTAATTTAGTGTTTTAATAGTTTAATTGGGTGTGTTATATATAAGAAGTGTGCTTTTTGGTATTTATCATCCTCAAAGGCATTTTAGCTGAGACGTCAGAGAGAATAAAGTTATTTTTTATAGTTTTGGTGGTCACTGGTTTGTGGTTTTTATTATACAGGATTTTGGGCCCACTGCCTTATCTTGGCCTGTTTATCAAGTCAGGTTTCAGTATTCATAAGTTTTGTATGGCCTAAACTGGAGTATTCATGATTCCTTTAAAAAAAGTGATATATTTGCAAGCATAAGGAGATGAGCAGAGCTGAGCAAATATTATGGATGTGGACAAAATGTCATCAAGAGAGTAAAAAAAAGGTATGTTCTCTTTGATATACATTGATATACTATTGTATGGACCTGATAGCTGTTTTTAAAGAATTTAGGGATCTTTTCCATTGTGATTGTTATAGCTTGATTGTGTCATGCACGGGATAAGAGTCAAGCTGATGAGGTTGAAAAAGATTGCAGAGATTAACTGTAAAGGCAATTTTCAAATGAACAATGGGAAGACATCTGTATGGCTCCCAAGTGTGCAGCAAAGTCCAGAATGTTTGGGATTTTTGTGTAGAAGCAGACTTCAGAAAAGTTTTCCCTGGGTAGACAGCAAATGTTGTAGGTGTGATGGAAAAGAAAGAGGTAACTAGGAACACATTTTTTGGACTTGTAATAAGTTGGCAGATTTTTAAAAAAATCCCTACAGAGTACTCTGTCAGAAGTGTGGTGGGATTTCTTTTACTAAGGAAATGACTCTCTTGAGCTGGGACACACAATGGCACAGAAGGTTAAGGCTGTGAGCAGTAGTTCCTGTGAAATAGGGTGCAATTCCCTCAGCTCTCATTTGCCTACTGAATGACCTTGAGCAAATCACTTAAGCAGACATTGATCTGGGCTCACCCCCGAAAAGCGACTGTCTCTCCGCTAAGTCTACCTGGTTACCAAATGGGTATTATTATTGTTGTTATTATTATAATTATTATTATCTGAATTGCCTGGACATAATAAGGCCTTACTAAGTTTAATGCTGTTGGCTGCCAAAAAAATCACTTAGTAGAAAATGGAAATCACAATCTTAATAAACTGCCGTTGATGTATTGAATATTGTAAAGGGGATAAAAGAACTGAATGTGGGATATTTAAAAGGAAAAGGAACCCACTGTACAGAAGTAAATGAAATTTATGAGAACAATAAATGCACAATAATGTTCAGGAGGAGGGGTGAGGTTTTGTGTTTTTAAACTTACCTTTGTCTCTAGTTGCCCATCCCTTATGTTAATTTGACCAATTAGTTTCTTCTCTCTCTAGAGCGGCCGCGGTGGTGCAGCGGTTAGTGTTCCGCCTCACAGCAAGAAGTTCTCCAGTTCGATCCTTGGCTGGGGTGCCTTCTTCGCAGAGTCTGCATGTCCTCCCTGTGGTCGTGTGGGTTTCCTCCAGTTGCTCTGGTTTCCTCCCACATCCCAAAGACATTCTGCAGATGTATTGGACACTCTAAATTGGCCCTAGGTGTGAGTGCGTGTGTGTGTGTGCCTTCTGTGGAAGGTTGGGTGCCGGGCTGGCAACTCGACACTGTAAAACTCCACTGCCAATCATGAGCGGACAGGTGATCACCTGTGGTGACCCCTAACCGGGAAAAGCCAAAAGAAGAAGTTGTTTCTTCTCTATCTCCTCTTTCATTGGCTATTGTGAATAAGCACAAAGTTATCATTTGGTGAAGTTACTCCCATTCAGCTGTTTAAATTTATTGGCCATCCCACTGTATTCCTTGGAAAAAGAATAGTAAGCACCAGTCCCCTTCCAGTCTGTCTTGCTGTTTTAAAATTAGTGGCTCTCCCATTAGGTTGCTAAAGCTTGAGTTCCTTCCTCTTTCATATCTAACTGCTGAGTGCACAATGCAACTCTTAGGATGTTAACCCATTTTTTTCCATCTGATCTTTAAAATCTGAGAAATCTTGTTCAAGGACACCAATTATTGGAGAGCCCACATTCTGCCTCTCAATAGTCACGTTGGGATTACTGCTTCTGTTTTGTTCCTGCTGAGAGAAAGAGCACTGAGACATTATTTCCTGGAGACTACTGATCACCAGAATGCCTGATAACAGTTTCATAGATGCCAGCTTGTAATTTGTACTTATATTTTGTTCTTGGTGAGAGAAGGATCAGAAGGCATTGATTCTTGACGGTCTATGACCGGCATTTAGTATCTGTGTGGGAGACCTTCCTGATTGGTCTACTTGTTATTCAAGGCATCTACCAGGAAAAGGCTGTGATAAGTATACAGACCCTTGCATCAACTGTGACAAGACCGTTGATCGCCAAAGATCCTGTGGCCTTCTTCTCATCTTGGAATTGGTACTACTGTTTTGCTTCTGGTAAGAAAAGAAGCAAAGGGGCATAGTATCCCAACAGCGTGAAATAGTGGTGAGCCTAGCACTAGTAGTAGCCCATCAGGTGAATCCCCTCTTTGCATCATTCTTGACAAAAGTAATTCTTTCTTTTCGCCAAGTACTGCTTGATTAGCTGCTGCCTAACGAAACTTCAGAATATACCTTAAATACTGCATCCGCCAGTCATCAGTATGTGTTTTAGTAGTTCCCTCTCAAGTGTTTGGCAGTGCCCTGTATAGACTCGGGCACCTTGAGTTGACATTTTCTTGTAAAAGCACCCTTGAAATTTCACCAATACCTAATTATACACAGAGCAAGTAGTGTGCACTGACGAGCATTATCCCCAGAATTGCAAACCAGATACTCCTGACATTACTTTATATTCTCACCTCAACTATCTAATCAGTAAAAAAAGGGCCTTTTGCCATGGACATAAACTTTCTCACTATCTCTGTTACCATGTTGGTGGATGTGGACTTCCTGAGGCAATGTAGAAATTGCTTCATGTTTACTAACAACCAGCTAAGTCTGTTGTTGCCCATTTTCATCTGCTTCAACTGATGGGACTCAGATCTGACTTGGATCCAGTGTCAGCACCTCCCAATGTGTGGACCCAGGACTCTGACTCCTCCCCTACCTGTAGCACCACTCTGCCTTCCTCTGAATATTTCAGATATTTCTGCCTGAACTAAACAGTTGAGCAGTTCAAAAGCTCTTATCTCCTTTGTTGCATTGACGATAAGTCAACCAATATTTTTTCACTTTATAACTTTTCAGCTTAATGCTGAGTACCTTTATCTTTCTCTGTCTTTTATTAGCACAATTCTTAACAAAAAAGAGAGGGGGGAAGTTTCTTCTCAAACTTATTTTATTTTAGGATAAGATCTTCCTCATTCTTTATATATATATATATATATATATATATATATATATATATATATATATATATATACACATACACACACACACACTGGATATAAAAAGTGTACACACCCTGTTAAAATGCCAGTTTTTTGTGATATAAAAAAAATTAGACCGCAATAAATCATTTCAAAACTTTTCCTACCTTTAAGGTGACCTTTTAACCTGTACAGTTCAATTGAAAAACAAACAAATCTGTTATGGGGAAAAAGTATAAAAAATAAAAAGCATACAGTAAGCTGGTTGCATAAGTGTGCACACCCTTAAACTAATAATTTGTTGAAGCACCTGCTGTAGCCTTCTGGTTTTGGCGATGTAGCTTGCAGGGAAATGTCTCACGAGCTACACGCCACAAACCGTTTGTGGACATTGTCCATCGGTGGAGTACTCCACAAGTAGATCTTTTTGCTTCTCCTCTGAAAAGACAACTTTCTCTTTTTTCTGCCAGAGTCCCAAGCCCTCTGGTCTGGAATGTAGACTTGCTATCTTTTCCTTTGAAGGGGATGTCTCTCTGTTTTCACTCCAATTCCTCTGATTCCAAGGTTCCTGCTCAAGATCAAACAAGACTCCCCCAAAATCTTGCTGGTGACTCCTTTTTGGGTCAGACAGCATTGGTTCCCCCATCTTGTTCACTTAGCCAGGGGCAGTGACCACAAGTTACCTCGCAACGTGGATCTTCTCACACAAGACGAGGTCTCTGATTCATCCTTACAAGCCCACTTTTCAGCTAACTGTGGGTGATAGGATTTTGATCCCTTTTAGGCACCTCTTTTCTGAGGACATGCCTAAGGTGTTCTGCAGGAGGTCAAGAAACCCACTACCAGGAAATTGTATTTTTTCCAAATGGAAGAGATTTTCTCTCTGTTGCCTTTCTGGTAACCAAGAATACCTTTTCAGTGGGGATCTCTTTGGTTCTCTCTCATTTGTGTGAATTGCTGCATGCTGGATTGCATTATTCTTCAGTTAAAGCTCACCTTTCAGCTATTTCTGCTTGTCTGCCCTTGAGTCTCCACTTCTGGCTTCTAGGTTTGAGGTTAAACAATTTTCTTAAATGTGTTCTTCATATCAGGCCTCCCAGGAAGCCAATTCCACCTTTCTGAGACCTCAGTTTTGTCATTGAAAATTTGAGTCATGCTCCTTTCAAGCCTGCAGTTTGAGCTTGCTTTGAACGTTGTACTTGGAAGACTGTTCTCTTGGCCCTTACTTCAGCTAAAAGAGTCTCTAAATCCCAGGCTCTACTAGAGACAGTCATTAGGCCTTCTTCACATATGTCCTTTTTTGGTTTTTCATAGGGACAAGGGTGTCTCTTCATACTAATCATAGGCTCATAGGAAGTTACTAGGCTATTGGCCCTGAGACCCTTATAAGCCTAGCCAAGAGTTTAGCCCATGTTTAGACAAGTCAGCACCCAAAGCCCCTGTCCAGCAGGGACACAGGTGGAATCCCAGGGGTGTATTTTCTGTTTCCCATCCAGTTATCCAGGTTGCACTTAAAAAGGGATAAGAAGTACTCTTGCTTGATGTGGAGAAGGGAGTCTATTCCACAGATGGGGGGAGTCTCTGGGACACAAATCTGTCCTGCCAACAAGTCCTGTTGATGTCACAGACCAGACCGAGGTTGCACCTGCAGGTTACTCGAGTGAAGCTTGACTTGCGGATGTGCAGCAGTCCCATCAAGGTGGAGTCTGCGATTGCTTTGTATGCCAGACAGAGATCACCTCTGAGGAGTCTGTATGAAACTGAATAGAGGGACAGGGCTTTTAGCATGTCAGTGTAGGGTAGATGTTTGAGGGCCTGGATTCTCCTGGTGAGGAACCTCTGTGTTCTCTCCACCTGCTGCATGTGCTTTGTGTGGTACATGTCGAAGGGGGCATTGTACTCCATAATTGGCCTTATAAGGGAAGAATACAGGGATGTTATGACCTTCTTCTCCCTGGATGAGATATCCTTACTTATGATGTGGACCATGTAGAAATCTTTCCGTATAACAGAAGCAACATGGTGGTCAAAAGTCAGGTTGCTATCAACCTGGGTGCCTAAATCCCTCACGACTGATTGCATGCTTAGGACGTTGTTATTAATGTGACAATATGTGGGGACGTCACTCTCCCCAAAGGGGATGATGATGCATTTTTTTAGCATTCAGCTTGAGGCCATGTTTCTGGCACCAGTCATTTGTTTGGGTGAGACCCTCTTGGAGGACATCCACATCACTTGGGGAATTGATGACTGTGCCCAGCTTGCAGTCAAATGCAAACTTGGTCAGCCATAGTCCACTGGTTTTGGCTTGCGCCTCAGAGAAGTATATCCCAAGTAACAGAGGCCCCAAGACCGATCCCTGGGGTACGTCGCTCATTACGGGTCTACTGCTTGAAGTGGCTTCCCCTGTTTTGATTAGGTGGGTTCGGTCAGTGAGCCAGTTTGCTACTCATCTGGTAACATATGGATTGATGCCTAGTTGAGAGAGTTTATCTATTATGCCCAAATGGGGAATAGTGTCGAAGGCTTTAGTCAGGTCAAGGTAGGCATTGTACACTGTCTTCCCCTCATCCCATGGCTTTGGTGACTGTTTCAAAGAAGTCGGCCAGATTCAACAGACATGAATTTCCCTTGACAAAGCCAAACTGTGTGGGGTTGAGTGTTTGGAGGTTGTCAATGTCCCTGTTAATGAGGTCCAGGATAATCTTTTCCATGGCCTTGCAGATCAGGGTAGTTAGGCTGATGGGTCTATAATTTCCCAGATCGGTGGATGATCCACCTTTGTGTAAAGGGATGACAGTGGCTGTCCTCCTGTCGGCTGGGACAAAGCTGGTACTCAGGCTTTGTTTGAATAAAGTACCTAATGGTGCTGCAGGTTCACACCTGAGTTCATGTAGGATGCAGCTTGGGATGTTATCGGGTCCTGTGGAGGCTGTACTTTTTGCCTTTGAGAGGGCAATGATGACCCATTCCCTAGAGATGAGGGGTGGGTGACAGGTACTGGTGATGTCCTGATTTACTGATTGGGGAGACAGAGGGGTGAGGTTTTCGCTGAATCCGTCAACCAGTAGGTTGGCTTTATCTACAGCATTTGTGTATGTGGTGTCCTTGACCACTAGTTCTGGACAGATCTGGGTGCTTCCTTTGAGATTGCGAACATATGTGAAGAAGGCCTTATGATTGTCTGTAGTAGATGTGGCCAATTTGGACTCGAAATTGGCATTAGAGGATTTCACTAGTGCTCTTATTTGCTTGTTCAGGCTAAGGAGAGATTGCTTCCAGTTGGGCACCTGCTCCTGGACAGCAGTTTTTTTTTCTTTTGTTATATAGTGCATTGCAGATGTCCACCAGACAGGTTTACTCTTCTTTGCGGAAGATGATTTAGTCCTGTTGGGTATTCCTGATTCCATGCATTGGTATAAATGCTCGTATAGTACTTTGTTTGGTGTAGATTTGGATATTGGTGCCAGTTTTTGCAGAGGGGGAGGGGACTGTGAAGCTGTTCATACCATCCCTCTGGAGGTTGTAATTAACTTTGGAGAAGTTTTTTTGTTTGACCCTAGCTAGAGGGGGGGTCAAGGGAGATGGTGATTTTGAAAGTGATGGCTTTATGGTCAGATTTTACCAGGGAGGATGATACTGTAGGGGTGCGACAGTTGTTACTCATGTTGGTTAATACCAAGTCACCTCTTGTGGGGTATCGACTAGCTCTTCAAAGGCATTTGCAATGATAAAATTGAGGAATCTCTGGGCGTTTGTGTTCTGGCATGAGTAGTTTTTCCAGTCTGTGGTTGGGTAGTTAAAGTCACCAAGGATCAGGGAAAGGGTTGAATCTTAATAGATTCGAAGAGGTCCAGATAAGTGGAGTAGGCATCTTGAGTCAAATTTGGGGGCCTGTAGCTAGCTATGATTTGAATAATGGTCTTGTCAATGGTTAACTGCACCTAGAGTGTCTCCTGTGCGTCATACTCTTTGACCAGCCTGGAGATGTGTGTGTCTTTAATATATATTGAAACTCCACCTCCCTTTGGCTTTGCTGCCCACAGTTTGGGGTCTGAATGTATGATAGGATGAGTAACCAGGTAAGGCTGGGGTGCTCTCCGCAGCTTTGAGCAAGGTTTCTTTGACTGCACAAATGTCAGCATCTTCCAGGGTTAAAAATGCTTGCAATGAGTGCAGTTTCATGTTTAGACTCCCAGTGTTTAGCAGCATGACCTTTAATTTGCGTTTTGTTGAAAATGTTTATATTGGTAGTATCAACCTCATGACTTTTCCTTAAAAAAAAGGCTCTATGGGGAGGCAAGGGCCTTTGCCAGAAGCCTGAAGCCCAAGTGAAACAGATGCAGGCTATCTCTAGCAAAGCATCGTGGTCTGTCAATCATATCTTCTCAAGCTGTGTACTGGATCCTCCTGGAATGACACTAGAAACTAAGCCTAGTGTTAGTCATTTTCTGTTTGTATTGAGGCATCATTCTGGGTGATGGTAAAATGCTCCTTAAGGCTAGGGACATACCTGCGTGGGGGACACATTCAGTGAGCTCAATCAGGTCTCTCTTAATATAGTCCAGGGAGGTACATCTCAAGTCATTCACACCAACATAGACTGTGACAGAGTCATAACAGTACCCGTTGTTGAGAGACTTGAGTGTATGTGTGATATGGCGGATTCTGGCACCTGACAAACTAACCGTGACTTTCTCCTTATCCAGCTTGGTGATAGACACATCTGTGTGTCTCACAATGGAGTTTCCTATGACTTGTATGTTGGGTTTATAGTTGGGCATTAGTGATTGCGAGACACAGGTGTGTGGACTATGTGTAGTATGTGGTGTGGAGGGTTGTGGAGTTTGTGTGTGTTTTTGCCTCTGAGGTCTCCTTTGTTCGGGTTTGTTTTTGGTGAGAACCTCCGCATATATGGGGGTGTGATGTGTAGTTGTAGATGGTGTTTGAGGTGTAGTGATTGCGTTGACAACCTTATCAGTGCCAGATATACTGGTTTGTGAGGGAGAGATTACATCTGTCACAAATTGTGTTCCTAGGTGGTAGTAATAGATGGTTGCCATGTACACGAGGCCGTTGCTACACTGTCTCAGGATGCCCATATCAACCAGGCTGGCAGGAGAAACCATAGGAAATTGTCCATCCATATTTGCCAGAATCTGAGGGAGAGATAAGGGGAGGCCTAAAGCCCAAGTGCTTAATCATGCTTTTATGACCAAGGTGGTTAATGAGTTGTCTCTTAATCAGTCTATTAATTTGCCCTCCCTTTTTCCTTCTCTGCAATCTACTAGTGAGAAGGTTCTTCACACCTTGGATTTGCATAGGCTCAGATATTATTTGGATAAGCCTAAGGCCATTTGCAAATCTGTGCAACTTTGTTTCCCTTCATCCCAGATCTCTGAGTTTGGCTGTTTCTAAGCAAACCATATCCTCCAGGATCTCCAAGGCCATTTCTTTTTGTTATTCCTTTTATGGTAAAAGTCTTTCTAACTCTGTAAAGTATCATTCTACTAGAGCTGTTGCCTCCTCTGGTATCTTTTTCAAAGGACTGAATACCAATTCCATCCGTGAAGCTGCTGTCCATACCTTCTCTAAGCATTACAAGGTGGCTGTTTTTTCCAGGGCAAGAGCTGGCTTTCCCAGAAATATCCTGCATGTTTTTTTAGAGAGATCTTCTGTGCCTTCCTCCTTCCAAATTTCCTCTTGAGCTGCTGTACTCTCCTTTATGTTAAGAATACTGCAACAATGGTGTGGAACAATATAGTATGGTTGTGTAAAGTCGTACCATAACAGTAGATGTCTTTCTGTTCACTGTTGCAGTATTCACTCTCTCCCTTAAACCCCTTCCGCTCTGTTCTTTTTTTCTTGCCTTCCTGACAAGGGATTCTTTTCTTTTCTCCTTCTGGATGCGCATGTTCTTCCTGGTCTCTAGGAATATTCTGTTCCTCCTGGAGCTTTCCATTTCTGAGGTATGTACGTTCGTATGTCACCTCTATGCCCTCCACCTTGTGCAGTGGGCATAGATGTGACATGCGATGTCCATAAATTTCAAAAGCGTTGGTATACTGGACGGATGTTGGGCTGTCCTTGGTAAGAGATCCATCCCTTATCTTAAGAATACTACAACAGTGAAGAGAAGGACATCTGCTGTTATGGTAAGATTTTACACAAATGTACTGTCATAGCTTCAACAGTTACACTCATCCCACTTTCATGTTTCCATATGAGAGTTCTTCAGTGGACTTTATCAGCCCACTGGTCACAGGTGCATCATTCTCTGAGTACACCTATCAGATTACCTCCAGTTTGTAGAGATAATATCAGCTGATGGATTTCTTGCCCAAATTTGTTCAAGGGTCGTATGTTCTGTCCCTCCTCTCCCATAGCTGTGGTCACTGTGGATGATTCCCTTTTGTAGTGGGGGGTACTGGGAATGTCTGATACACAGTTGGCCCCACAACTTTTCCCTGTTCCATCTGATTAGTGTTCATTCAAAAAGCCAGAAGGTGCAAGGAGAAAGAAATCCTCATTGCCCCTTATTGGCCAATAAGAGTTTGGTTCATGTTTCTGTGGCCTAATTTACTGTGTCCTCCATGGACACTGGCTCACAGCCCAAACCTTCTGTTCCACCCATCTAGATATTCTATCCCAGTCCCAGGCACCTTGAAACTAACCATTTGGTTACTCCAGTTTTAATGATGGGCAGAGACGCTAGGTTTTCAGAAGAGGTCGTACACATTCTAACAGCTTTTCAGAAGTCCAGCAATAGGAGGGTATACCAAAGTAAGTGGAAAAGGTTTTCATTCTGGGCTATGGAAAAGGGATTAGATATTTTTCTGCCCCTCTACATTCAATATTGAATTTTCTATCAGAATTGTTACATAAAGGTTCTAGTCTCTCTCCACTATAAAGGTACATTTGGCAGCCATTTCTAATTTTCACATTGGCATTACTTAGGCACATGTAGCCTTCTAAAACCTTTCTCAGGGGAAACTTCCTTCTTAGACCTCCCATTAGAGATCCTGTTCCCCCATGCAATATTACAGTGATGCTTCAGGCTCTTACACAATCCACCTTTGAGCCAGCAGATTCAGTAGATCTAAAATATTTAACATGGAAAATAGGCTTTTTGGTGGTAGTTATTTCAGCCAAGAGAATCTCAGAATTGCGGGCCCTTTCTTGCACACCACCATATTTTACTTTTCACAAGGCCAGTTTTTCTTAAAAACAAACCCTTCTTTTATTCCTAGGGTGGCATCAGAATCAAACATCAATCACTCCATGAATATTACATTTTTCCCCAGAAATTCTCAAAGGAGAATACAAGTTACATCTGTTTGATGTTCATAGACAACTTAAATTTTATCTACACAGAACAAAAAACTTCAGAAAGTCAGATCAATTGCTTGTTGCATTTTCCAAAGTTACGTTAGGTTGTGGTGTTTCCAAAGTCACCCTTTGTAGATGGCTACTAAATTGCATTTTATTTGCCTATGGCAAGCTTGTTTTGCCATTATCTAAAAGGCCAACAGCACATTCAACAAGGTCAGTTGCATCTTTTACAGTATTTTGGCAGACTGACTAGTGATCAGATTTGTGCTGCTGCAACATAGTAAAGCATTCACATTTTGCCTCATTATAAGCTGGATGTACAATCCAGATCACAGTAATCTTTTGACTCCCCTGTTATCAGGAATATCGTTCCTTGATGCCTTCCAGGTAATTGATAACTAGGGAATCTGTCCCATCAGTTGTATCAGATGAAAATGGACAACGCTGGAAATTAAAAGTTATGTACTCACCATAGCAGTATATCTGTGTTGTTCTGTTTTTGTCTGGTTCAACTTCCCTTCCTCCTTCACTGTTCCAAATTGTCACCTATTGTGCCTTGAAGAACAGGTGGCCCTCTAAAGAAGTGTTGCAGATATCAGTCTCAGTTGGTTGCTTCTCTTTTCTCTTCTCTACATATACTAAGCTTGGTGTAAGCATAGGTCTTAGTAAGGTGTCAGTATACTTTTAGTTGGCAAACTAAATCTTAGGTATTCAGAGGAAGTCAGAGAGGGATTATAGGTAGGGGAGGAGTCAGAACCATAGATCCCTGTATTTGGAGGTGCCAAGACTGGATCCAAGTCCCATCAGTTGAACCACAAAAATAGGACAACACAGAGCTGTCATTATGTTGAGTACATGACTTTTGTTTCTCAAACAAAGTGATAAGGTATGTGAGTGATGTATTTAGACAGTGTCACTGGAGGCAAAGCTCTCACATTAAAGCACTCTTAATGTGAATCATGTCGTCAGTAGTACACGCTGCACCCATCACATACAGTACAAATCAGACACAAAGATAAACATGTGCTGAGGCACTTAAATGAAAAATTCCTAAACCCCAAAGACAACCTAGATGGACTACACATAAGTATGCTCAGCAGCCCCAAATGGACACTTTCAAACCAACATCTACATCAACACATACAGCCACATCTCATGGAGCGTCTGCTTCTAAGCCCACTAAGGCAAGTTACTACACAATCCAAATTTCTGGTCATTGGATACTCCATTGTAAGACACCCTCTCATCAGGTTGAGTAAGGAGAAAGTCATGGTCAGTTGCTTATCAGGGGCCAGGAACTGCCACATTTTGCACAAGCTCAGGTAATTTGACTAGAAGTATCAGTGTGACTCGGTCATAATCCATGTGGATATAAATGACCTGAGACATACCTCCCTAGACTATATGAAGAGAGACTTCATGGAACCATAAGAAAATGTGTCCCAGAATGGTATGAGCCTAGCAATGAACAGAATTTTACCTTCTCCAAGGCGATGCCACAATACACACAGAAGATGACTGACTTTAATAATTGGATTAGTTTCTGGTATCATTTTAAGGGGGTGCAATATTTGTCAGCACTGAAGGAGATGGTAAACAGACCACGCTGCTTGACCATGGATGGTTTGCACCTCTCCCCTGTAGGCTTTCGAATATTAGCTAAAGCATTATCCTTCCCCATAGTGCCTTTTTTAGAAAATGCCAGAGTGAAAGTACTTCCAACATAGCAATAAAAAACAACAAGATTTAAAGGTGGTACTGCTCAATGCTAGGAGTCTATACAAGAAACTCCACTCCGTACAAGCTCTTCTTACCCTAGAGAATGCGGATGTCCATGCCGTCACTGAGACGTGCCTTAAAGCTGTGGAGAGCACACCAGCATTGCAAGCCTATAATGCCTTCCACACATTTATACCAGCTGCTCCACAGACAGGGACTAAAGGTGGAGGTGTCACGGTTTACATCAAAAATAAATATACCTCGGGTTGTCAAACAGAATGATGCACTTGAGCTTCTCCACATTCATTTCACAGTAGGCAAAATCCCATACCACTTCCTTGCAAACTATAGGTCCCCCTCTATGACCCATGAAACCCATAACATGTATTTAAGCTTAGCGGAAACACTTAGCTAACCCAATACCATATTCATGGGTGACGTTAAATACCCCACTATTAACTGGGAGTCGTATACAACACCAAATGTGCAGGCACAGAGATTCTTGGATAATTGAATACAAACTTCCTGTACCAGAGTGCCAATACGCTGACTAGCGGTGCAAACATCCTGGATCTGGTCCTCACTAATATGGGAGAATGCTACACACCCCCTAGTTTAATGTCCTCTTTGATGAGGTCAGACCACAAAATGGTCTCCTTTGAAGGAAGAATAAAATCCAGAACCCCAGCTAATGCTGGAATGTTCAGGAACTACTCTAAGGCTAGTGATACTGGGGCAAAATTTCAAGTTCCCTTAAACTCTGAGATCACTATAGCCTATGTGGAACTTGTCGAATAACATATGTGTTGTACCTTTAAGAAGCATTTGTAAGACCTGAACATGCATATATAAATAGCAGACACGTGCCATCTTCAGTGCCATTTTGTGACTACAGCAGTGTGTGAACATGCATGAGACAACTAGTTTGTTTATGTATGTATAGAATAAAGCTGCTTCAACAGAACCCACAATGTTCGTCTACTTCATCCTGACTAGACAAGCAACATGGTGCCAGAACCGGGAATCCAGAGACTACTTTTCAGAGCCACGAGCTGCAGAGTTAACAGTGAAGGCAAACTAAGTGAACCGAATGCAAACAAAAAAAAAAGGGCCAGAAACAAACTAAAGGTGATGAAAACTTGGATGAACAGTTTATTTTATAATAAAACACAAAATGCATTAATATGCAAACGAATAGCACAAAAACATATATTAAGCAAACAAGAAGCATAAAGAGTTTATTAATTAAATGAAATGTTTGAAATTAAGATATTTGATGAAATGAGCATGAAAAAAGCACCTAAAGGGTTCAGAATTACCTCAGAATTGCAAAACGAGCAAGTTTAAAGTAAAACGAGAATGTTTAGAGTTAAACTGAGTACAAGAAAATATAATGGGCATGGAAAGAGATTAAATGATTTGTCAAATTCATGAAGTTACAGAAAGGCACACAAACATGCTTGCAAGTAATAAGAGCATGGTTTCGGCAGGCTCCAGAGCAAATGTAGACAGCATGCAATATGTGACAGGCAGAAACAGGCCTAAGCACGGTGCAGCTGCAGCCCCTGTAGGTGTGGCAAGGAAAACCTACAATCTTTCAGCAAGTTCTAAGACTAGTTCAGTTAAAGCAGAATGCTCAGTGCCATACAAGGGTGAATCATAAAAACCCAAGTCAAGTTTTTTTCTTAACTGTCCCAATTGTGGTACCAGCCATGAGTCTAAAAGAGAAAAGTGCTTAGCATTTGGTCAGCAATGCCGTAAATGTAAGAAATGGCACCATTTTCAAAAATTTTGTAAATCAAGTAAGCGTCATACTTTTACAAAGAAGGGTCATTCAGAAAAGCAAATTGATCAAACTTTCTAGTGATTGGTGAAAAGATAGATGCAGTAGATTTATTGGCAAAGAATTAAGTGTTTTGTACTGTCCATATCAATGGTAAATCTACCAAACTCAAAGTAGACACTGGTTCAAAGTGTAATGCAATGTCAGCAGACACATTTGCTAAGGTGAGAGCTGGTGAAGAACTAAATGTGACCAGTTGTGCGAAACTTTTTGCTTATGGAGGTGAAGAAGAAATTCAAACCGAAGGCTTAGTAGTGTTTTCATGTTATGTGGCCAAGAACTGTTATAGCTTATTATTCTATGTAGTTTGAAGACCTTTGCAGTCATTATTGAGTCTCAGAGGCAGTCTGAGAATGAATCTGCTTTCTTTTACCAAAAGCGTTTATCAAATAAGCACGTCCCAGTTCCAGCTTCACTAACACTATTTTTTCAAAGTATGCGGATGATTTCAATGACAAGTTAGGCAAATTTCCAGTTGTGTATTCTATGAAATTAGACCCAGAGGTCAGTTCAGTAGTCAGACATGCAAGAAGAGTTCTGATAGCTATGCAGCATACAGTCAAAGCTCAGCTGGACAAAGTGGTGCAGCAAGGTGTAGTTTGTCCAGTTACAGAACCTACTGAATGGGTATCGTCCACGGTAACACCTCACAAAAAAAGGCTCAGACGAAATCAGAATACATGTTGACCCAAGAGATTTGAACAAAGCATTGATAACACTGTATCATCTCATGTGTACAGTCAAAGAAGTTGCATCTCTCATATTAAATGCCACTGTTTTTTCTGTCTTAGATGCAAAATGTTTTGGCAAGTGATGCTTGATCACAAATCTTTATTACTGACTACATTCAGTACCCCATTTGGAAGATACAGATTTCTTAGGATGCCATTTGGAATAAATTCTGCAAGTCAAGTTTTTCAACCTGCAATGGAGCAATTTTTTTCAGGTTATCCTTGTGTCATAATAGTAAATGATTTGTTAGTCAGAGACAATGGTGTAGTAGACAATAACAAAAATCTTGAGAGTTCTAGACTGACCACGTGAAGTGAACTTAATGCTTAACCCTCTAAAGTGCAAATTCAGACTACCAGAAGTTACATATATAGGTCATTTATTTGCAAGCATCGTCTTGAGACCAGACCCGCCCAAGCAGCCATTCTTGAGATGTCTGCACCAGATAATGTACAAGCTGTACAACATTTTCTTTGTATGGTCATCTATTTAGGCAAGTTTATACCAGATTTCAGTGAGTTGACAGTGCCTTTGAGAGAGCTAACACGTAAGAATGTTACACGGTCATGGTTGGAACATCACCAGAAAGCATTTGAAGACCTTAAGCAGAAAATTGCTACTCCACCTACATTAGGACACTATGATGTCAGCAAACCAATAACTCTTTCCTGCGATGCTTCAGAATTTGGTTTTGGTGCAGTTATTCTTCAAGAGGGTAGACCAGTAGCCTTTGCATCTAGAACCCTTACCCAAACTGAAATGCAGTATGCTCAAATTGAGAAGGAACTTTTGGCAATAATGTTTGCATGTCCCAAGTTTCATGATTATATCTATGGTCGAGATATTATTTTATTTATTTGACATTTGTTTACCGGGGTGGTCTGACTGGGTCTACAGAACCCGTTTCAGCAGAGCACCGGGGAGAAAATCACCACATACAGAACAAATACAGTATAATCCAATCTAATACAAATGACATTAGAATTACTATATACAAATACATTGAAAGAAACTATGTTACAAGATTACACATCTAAACAATCTATAGAGTTAAAACATAGATAGTGATAGTCACTCTCACCATATACGTAGCCTATGCGTAGATGGTGTCCAAAAGTAGTATGTAGGTAGTGCACTGTATGACATTAACTGTTCTAATGCATGAAAAAATAGAATGTTGGTTTCAGCTAGGAGAATAATCACCAGAAAGGTAGTGATGCAGAAAGACAGTGAGAGAGTTAAGACTAGAGACATTACAGCTTGAGCAGTAACTTAAGGATATGGTATAGAAACAGAGATGGAGTTAGGAGAGCTTTAGGCCCTTGCAGTCTGTGAGGGAGTGAAATGTGACAGAAGATGAGGATGAGGCTAGTGTGGAAGATGAGGAAAGAGGTGAGCATTAAGCAAGCTTTATATGGGAGCAGAGCCATGTATTTTTGAGATGATTTTTTTAAGGATGCTTTGAAATGAGTTAGAACAGGCATAAACCTGATAGCTGGAGGTAGTGAATTCCATAGTATAGAGACGAAGTAAGAATACAGATAATGACCTGTTTTTCTTGTGGGTTTTGGTATAGCTAAGAGATTTTTGTCTTCTGATCATAGGGATTGATTTGGTGTGTAAGGTATGACTACATTCGGCTAGTGCAGGGCAGGCAGTAGGCTTTCAAATAAGGTTGTGCAAGGTGGATAGCTGAATAAAGGTAAGTTGGTTGGGGAGTTCAAGCCCTTTAGTTCTACTAGTGGTTTACAGTGGCGTGTGTGATATCTAGAGTTTGTGGCAAACTTTGTTGTAGCACTGTTCCATCTTGCTTAGGGTAGATTCAGATTGAAACGGATCAACCTCTGGTTACTATTTTAAAGAAGCCTATGCATTTAGCTCCATCAAGATTGCAAAGAATGATGCTTACATTCATAGGTTAGTACTAAGCTAACTGCCCTTGAGAGCCATTTTAAGCCTAGCCAATTATCCCTTGTGAGACTCAAACCCTGCACCTTGTGTTTGTAAGGCAAACACCTTAACCATTAGGCCACCCTCCCAACCTTGCAAAAGTACAACTTCAAAATGGTCTATACAAAAGGCAAACTTCTTTTCTGGCTGTTAGCTTATCCAGATCGCCCAGAAATACAACAGAACAGCATGACGCAGAAAAATTTGACTTTGATGTCATGGAAGTGTGTAATTTTTCTACCACAAGACTTGATGAGCTAAGAGATTGCACAAAGACTGATCCAATTTTGCAAAAGCTCAACCACTACATCAGTGTTGGATGGTCGTCAAAGCAATCTAGTGTACCACCGGAAGTGCAACCTTACTTTCCTTACAGAGATGAGATGTTAATGGAAGATGGCGTTATTTTCAAAGGTCCTAAAATTGTTGTTCCTGCTTCCTCACAAGAAGAATACATCCAGATTTTGCATCGTCGTCACCCAGGTTCTGAAGCTACCAAAAGAATGGCAACAGGACTAGTATTTTGGACTTCTCCAGCAAAGCACATTGATAGAGTATTTCTTGTTCAGTTTTCAATACTACTAAACCGCATTTGCAAAAAGAATCACTTCATCTAAGTCAAGTTCCTGAACTACCTTGGTCAACAGTAGCCGCTGACATATTCGAGTAGAACAATCAACATTACATAATACTGGTGGACTCTTATTCGAACTGGTTTGAGATCGATTTATTACCTAACCTAACGTCCACTACTGTTATTACCAAGTTGAGACGTCATTTCTCAGTGCATGGAAGTCCACAAAGGCTTATCTCTGACAATGTTACCCAATATACTAGTCAGTTATTTCAGAAATTTGCAAGAGAATGGGACTTTGTACATGTTACTAGTCAAATTGACTAGCTGAAAGTGCAGTTCAGAGTGCAAAGGAATTACTTGAGAAGTCAAAGCGTGACAATACTGATGTCTATTTGAATTTACTCAATATCAGAAAAATACCCCGTGACAATATACTTGGCTCACCTGCTCAGAGACGTCTGTCTAGGCAAACCAGAACAACATTGCCTGTCAGTTCCAGTTTATTGAGGCTTAAAACTAAAAAACAACAAAGCAATCAAAGCCCAATTATTTAGAAAGCATTCTTTCCAGCAGTCCAAGTATGACAAATCATGCAGATTTCTTCATCCGTTGAAAGGGGGAGAAGACCGTAAGGATACAAACGGTAAAAGGTTTCCACCAGATTGGTCAAGTAACAAATATATGTGAAGAGCCGAGATCTTGTCTTGTAAAGTCCGAGGGTGTGGAGTACAGGTGAAATCGCAGACGTACTTCCTGTATCAGAACCGTTATTGCAACAATTTTCCTACGATGTAGACTCTAAATCTCAGAGTGATTCATACAATGTTCCTGTTCCAGAACATGTCTTGATTCCCACTATCGTTTCTGATAATATTCATAATGTCCCTAAGGTTGAACATTCAGTAGAGACCATCCCAGTTGCTAAATCCAATTCCAATTTATATATCACATGATTTGGTCCCATTTCCAAACCCAGTGAGATACCCTGCAACTTGGATGTAGTTTTATATATATATATATATATCTATATATATGTATGTGTGTGTGTGTGTGTGTGTATATATATATATATATATATATATATATATATATATGGATCTCCTTTAATCAAGCGAATCAGTTACGTGAAAGTGCATTTTTTCGAAAATGCACTTTCGTGTAAAAAAACTAAAAAAAAAAGAGAAAAGAAGTAAAAACATGCAGTTTGCATGTAAGCTTAGGTGTACATCAACATTTAGTGTTTATGTACAACTAAGCAAACTATTGGTAAGATTGTGGTACAGTGGGGATAAGGGAATATTCTCTTTTCCCCACTATAGTGCGATCTTGGAGTGAGAATATTAAAGTAGGGGGGTGGGGGTGCAGGGGGGCTTGCCCCCTGCATAACTGTGTTTATTGTATTTCTCCTTTAATCAAGCGAATTTACTTTTCTTCGAAACATAAATTTGCGACCTCAGTTACATGAAAGTGCATTTTTTCGAAAATGCACTATAGTGTAAAAAAACTAAAAAAAAAAAAAGAGAAAAGAAGTAAAAACATGCAGTTTGCATGTAAGCTTAGGTGTACATCAACATTTAGGGCCAGATTCAGGAAGGCTTACACGGAGTTTAAGAGTAGTGTAAGCCTCCGTGTAAGCCTCCTGATTCAGCAACAGCCCAAATCTCCGTGTAAGAGACAGCTAACACGTCTCTTACACGGAGTGGGCGTGGAAATGCTCAATACCTCATCTGCAGCTGAAAGATATGCAAATGAGGTATTTGAGTGATCCACGAAGCCCAAACCAGTCCGTGTAACGGACGTGTTAGCTGCAGAAATGTACTCAGCTGACAACTGAGTACATTTCTGCAAAATTAAAAACGGAGCTATGTCAGCTCCAAATAAAGGGTGCATTTGTTACAGTAAGCATGCCAATGGCCAAATATGTGGCCATTGGCATGAAAAAGTGTTGCAAAAATAAGTTAAATAACTTTTTTTTTTTCCACGGGATTTATGTGTTTAACTGCAGCGCACACCAGCAAAGCGGGTGCGCTACCTAAAATTGAAAACCGAAGCTTATAAGCCCACAATTGTGGGATTTATGTATTACATGAAATGTCAATGGAGGGACTTGCAGACCAAGAACAATATGGCCTCCGTTTAGTGGTTGTCAAGGGGGGGAAGCTCCGTGTAAGATATGTAACTAAGCATTACTAGGCAATCCTATGTAAATGAGGGTTACAATACTGAATCACACTGCCACATAGGTAATGAGCACTTTCTGAGTAGTGTAAGAGTTAGAGAAGGGGGAGGAACAGAGTAAGAGGTAGGTGACATCACGGGAGGGAAGGATAGAAAGAAATGTAGTAGATTGGAGGGCAATGTAAGGTAACAGATGACAGACAGACATCAGGGAGGGAGGTGTGTCCCAACAGAGCACAAGGAAAGTCAAGAAATTGAGGGTATACGCTATCCCTACACTCCAAGTGTCTTGATATACGTGCATCTTGGCGTGTGCGTGTAAGGCAGGTTCAGCATGTGGGAGCGTGTTGCAAACTGTTTACAATGGTTTGCTTGGCGTGCGTGTGTAAGGCAGTGTCTTGGCGCTTTTAGCAGGAATCAGCCTAGCTAACACCGTGTAAGGATGTGTCTTGCGTGTAACACCGTGTAGGGATGTGTCAGCGTTTAAGTGACTGTGGCGTGTTCAAGCTGGTGTGCACATTGCTCCCCTTCAGGAAACAGAGAGGAAACAGGAAACAACCAAAATACAGGAAACTGCCAGGGAATACTGCTGGAGTTAATTGGTGGAAACAATTGGAAGCAGGCAATTATGCAGACAGACTAGAAGCCCAACCCAGCACTTAAAACACTGCAAAGAGCAGTGCAGGCTGTTTCTCACAACAGATACTGCAAGAAAGTAAGCTATCAGAATTGAAAACTGAAAAAGCTGAACTCAGAGCAGAAATGCTAGGGGCTGCCATAGCTGTTATAATCAGGCATAGGCGAATTGCTGAGGGTGGTGATAATGCAGATGCTGACAGACAACCCAGAGTGAGGAGAAGGAGAAGAGTATACAGGCCCAGGGTCACCTACCATGGGTTACATGAGCTGGAGATAGTAGCGCGCTATAGAGTGGACACAGAGCTCCTGCAGCAGATTCTTGAGCTGTGCAGGCCACGCCTCACACACAGAACCAAGAGAGGGAACCCATCCCAGTGGAAACCAAGGTATGTGTTGGCCTAAGAATACTAGCAACAGGTACCTTCCAGAGACCAACTGGCGATATGATGGGGATATCACAGGCATCAGCCTCCAGGGTACTGCACCAGTTCCTGGACGCCATGTCACCACATGTCAGTGATCATATATATGTCCCTAATGACCGTGAGGTTGTGGCCAGCAATATCGTCTCTTCCAGCAAATAGCGGGATACCCTGAGGTGCTGGGTGCAATAGACTGCACGCACATACGCATCAAAGCACCAGCCGGTGAGCGGGGTAGAGTCTACATTAACCGCAAGGGATACCCCTCCATCAACTGCCAGGTCGTGTGTGATGCCCAGGGCATAATAATGAATGTGTGTGCTGGCTGCCCTGGGAGCTACCACGATTCCCACATCTGGCATCTGACGCAGCTGTACCAATCATTTGCCAATGGGGACTTCCCACACGGACACCTAGTGGGGGATGCAGGTTATGCACTTGAGCCGTGGCTGATGACACCCATCAGAAATGCACACACACCTGAACAGGAACGCCATAATGAGGCACACGCACAAACACGTAATATCATCGAGCATGTGTTTGGGCTGCTCAAGTCACGGTTCCGGTGTCTGGACACATCTGGTGGAGCTTTGCAGTACACACCAACTACATGTACCCAAATGATCATGATATGTGCTATGCTACATAATATGATCCTGCGGAAACAGCTGCAGCAGGACCAGCACAGGGCTGGGCCAAACATCCCCCCACCATTGCCAAGGCCACCACAGGCAGGGGGTGACTCGGAGGAGGAACTACCTGACCTTGTCCCAGTAGGCAGAAGGAGGCGTGCCCAGTATGCCCTGGCCTTGGCAAAGAGGCAACACATAGCACATACGCTTGGTCAGTAGGAACACTGGGACTGATACCCGCTCTGACTCACTCATACAGTAACAGGGATGCCTAACATGACACAACCTGCTTCCAAACGTACAGGGAGTGTAGTATGTGCATCCGACAGAGGCAGCCCTGCAGCACCACCCAAGGCATGAATACCATGTGTTAAGTAATGTAACATCATGTATCATATGCACACCTGAGGACCATGACTAACATCCACCCTCACCAATCATAAACCACAAAAACACAAACCCACCTCATAGCTATCACAAGGGATAGGAACCTAGATGTAATGCTACCAATGCCAAAGGTATAAACAGCAAGATGTGTGCAGTGTAAATGCACACAGTATAGGGAATGCACATATCAGTGCTGTAATAGAAAACAGGGTCAAAGCCCACATCAGCACCCTGACACTACCAGGGTCACACCTCATACAGTGATGTACATGTGCAAAAACATGGAACAAGATACAAAATGAGGGTGACTACCAATAAATGGCATGGATAACCACACACCCCTGTTGTTACCACAACAAGAAGCAACATGGATTAGCCATGGTCAAACACCAATGGCTAAAACTGACTACTACTATATAGCTTGCTGCAGACCACTGTCCTAATAGCAGGAACTGCCCCAGGCCTATGTTCACAGGTTCACAGGTTCATACTAGGCTATCTGCCCTAGGGCATTTATAAGCCTAGACCAGAGTTTCATGGAGTCTGCCACCCCTTCACTCTGACGGATAATTTGCCCATTATATTGCTGTGCCTCTGACAAGCAGTGATACTGAGGTTATCCCTGGGGCATACCTGCAATCTCCCATCCATTGATTAAGATCGCACTTGAACAAAGCCAGTGAGGTACTCAGCCTCACATGTACCAGGATGTTGTTCCACAGCATAGGGACTCTCTGGGTGAAGAATCTGTCCCTCCAGCACATCCTATTAATATCTGTGTTGAGGTTTAAATCTCCTGCCCTTGTAATTCTGATGGATGTAGAGGTCTTGAGGTGAAGCATGTACATTAACTCAGGTTTGGACATGGCCTTGGATGTCAGGCACAGGTCACCTCTGAGCAGACGGTAAGTCACGGAATCAAGCTGGAATTCCTTCAGTCGGGCAGCATAAGAAATATGTTTGAGACCCTTTCTCCTCCTGTCGAGGAATTCGTGGGCCCATCCAATTGCCATAGGTGTCGGGTCATATACATGCTGAATGGGGCATTGCACCCAATCAATGGTCCGATGAGTGAAGAGTACAGGGGAACAATGACCTCCCTGGATCTAGATGTGAATCCCTGCATGATGAGGTGGGCAATGTAGAAGTTCTACCTAACTACCCTGGCAACGTGAGTGTCAAACAAAAGGTTACTGTCAACCTGGGTGCCCAGGTCCCTGATAACCTCCTGTGTGCTTAGAGGATTGCCACCTACATGGGAACTAGTGGTAACCTTGTTCTTCCCAAAGGGTATGGCTATGCATTGTTTAGTGTTTAATGTAAGGCCATGGCTCTGGCACCAGTTATCCGTGTCTATGACACCCTTCTGAAGGATGTCTGTGTCAGATGGGTGTCCAACTATGGTTCCCAGTTTGCAGTCATCTTCAAACTTTGTCAGCCATAATCCTCCTGTGTTTGCTTGTACTTCTGAAAAGTAGATGCTGAGCAATAGTGGGCCCAGGACTGAGCCCTGTGGGACACCACTTGTGACAGTTGTGGAGTGTGACATGGCACCAGCAAGTCTGAACCTGTCTGTTCTGTCACGTAGCCAGTTTGCAACCCATCTTGTGATGTATGGGTCACATTTAAGCTGGTGATGTTTTCAATGATACCCGAGTGGGGTATTGTGTTGAAAGCCTTTGCCAGGTCAAGGTAGGCTGTGTGGAGTGCCTCGCCCTTGTCAGTGGCCTTGGTGTCTGTTATGAAACAGTCAACCAAGTGTAAAAGGCATGATCCGCCCTCGACAAAGCCTAACTGGGTTGGATCTAATGTCTGCAAGTCCCCTATGTCCTCATTTATGACTTCCATTATGATCTTCTCCATAGCTTAGCAGACCCTGCTTGTCAAGCTGATGGGTTGTAGTTTCCGTGGTCGGTGGAGGCACCCCCATGTGAAGTGGGTCCACCATTGACATATGCCACTCCTTGGGAACATATCCTGAGTTGAGGCTAAGATCAAACAGCTGCCCTGACTGCGGGTTTAATTCTTGAGTGAGTTCATGGAGCACAAAACCAGGGACACCATCTGGTCCCATGGAGGCTGCGTTCCTTCCCTTGTTTAGAGCAGTTCCCACCTGAGCATTTGAGATGTTTGGGGGGCTACAATCCTCTGTCATACATATCTCTCCAGTTGTGGTGGAGGGGTGGGGGGAGAAATCTGCACTGAACCTGTCAGCCAGTATGTTGGCAATGTCTGTAGGTTCAGTGATATTTACATCATTCTGAGCCTATTCTGAGCATATCTGGGAGTTTCCTCCCAGGTGTGTAACGTAGGTATAAAAGGCCTCATGGTTGTCCCGTGAGTCCTTAGTGGGTTTAATCCCAATATTCGCCTTGGATGATTTCATGGGGGAACTCAGTGTTTCACCTATATTGAGCAGGGGTGTCTACCCTTCCACGGATATCGCTCTATCTTGTAGTACCTCCTTCCTTGTGTTGTATATCCTGTTTATGGCTGAGGTCCACCACACTGGACGCTTGCCTCTGGTACAACGAGTCTGTGTTTTGTTTGGGATTGCCTGATCCATGCAGTCCTGAAGGTGCTGGTAGAAGGCAGTTGTAAGTGATACAGTGGCTTGGGTAATGGTGTCTGCTGGCTTGGGGGCTTTGAAAGAGACCACACCAGTCATTAGAAGTGTGTAGTCGGCTTCTGAGAAGTTCTGCACTGTGGTCTTTTCTATCTGGGGTGGGGGTGGGATGTGGACTTCCACTGAGAGTAGGTTATGATCTGATCTCACCAATGATGGGTATACCTCTGGTGTTGAACATTGTGACCCCATGTTTGTGATGATGAGATCTACTATGTTGTCTCCTCTTGTGGGGATGGTGACTAGTTGTTGCATGGCATGTGAGTGTATGAACTCTAGGAACCTGTGGGCTAGAGTGTTGGGGCTGGAGTACTGATCACAGTCTATATTTGGATAGTTGGAATCACCCAGTGTGATGGTGTTTGCCACTGTTTTCAGGAAAGCTTTGTGAGGTACCTGAGTTTGAGAGGATGGCCTGTAACATGCTACAAACTGCAGAGCAGTCTTGCCTATGGTTAATTGCACCCGGATGGTGTCCAATGCATCGTGTGTTGCCACCAACCATGAGGTGAGGGTGTCCTTGATGAATATGGACACCCACCCTCCTTTCTCGGAGTTGTCCGGATTGTGGGGCTGGATTGCATGATACGAGGTAACACCTGATAGTGCCAGGGTGCTGTCAGAAGCCGTGAACCAGGTTTCAGTCACAGCACAGACATCAATGTTCCCCATACTGAGAAGGGTGTCGAGTGTGTGCAGCTTGAGGTTGAGACCTCTGGCATTGAGCAGCATTACCCTTAGTGTTTCCCCTTTGCTGTCGTCTAGGGTGGTAGGTGTACAATCTGATCCTTGCATAAAAGAGGCACAATGGGGGTGGCATGAGCCTTAGTCAAAATCCGAAGCCCATGGGTGACAGGTGCAAGCTGTCCCTTGGATCAGTGTGGCCTGTCCAGCATGTCATTGAAGGCAGACAGACATTGGACCCCTTTGAATGACATTATAGTTTAAGACAATTATTACAGCTGATCATCCTGTCTCTGTTTAGGTGGCATCATACTTGGTGAAGGTAGGATACTGCTCAAGGTCAGGGTCATACCTGCCTGGCCTACATAATCAGAGAGATCCTCTATGACTCTTTTCATGTAGTCCAGGGAGGTACATCTCAGGTTGTCCCCACCAGCATGGATATTGACTGAGTCATACTTGTACTTGCAGTTGAGTGACCTGAGTGCCTGCATTATGTGGTGGATTCCAGTGCCCAATAGGCAGCTTACTGTGACCCCCTCCTTACTCAATCTGGTGAGCTGGATGTCAGTGTGTCTGGCTATGGAGTCACCTATGACAGGTGTGTCTGGCATTGTGTTTGGCCGTAATGGCTGTGACTGTTTGGCTCACTGACTCTGTGGTCTATGTGTTGCATGTGCTGTGCCCTGTGGAGGCAGTTGTGTGGGTGTCTGCTGTGGTGGCCTCTGCTGTTCTGGTAGATTTCCGATCATAGCCTCCGAGTATGTCTCTGTGTGTCTATGTGTATGATTTGAAGTTGTGATAGTGCTATGTGAGACTGGGTTTGTGGTGTGTGTGGTTATCTTATCCTACTCTCTGGTCTTGCCAGTCCTATGTTGAGATAGGTCAGCCTCCACTTTGGCTATAGAGTTGCATCTCTCGCATGTATTTCTGTTTATGGGAGAAGGAGAGGGTTGTCAGTGTACGAGGCAATTGTAACATTGCCTCGATATTCCCAGGTTCACCAGATGAGTAGGAGAGGACAGTAGCAACCGATCCCTTGACATGCTAGAAGGAATAGACAAAACAATGTTGGAATACAGGAAGATATCAAGCCCCCCAAACCACATTACATTGCTCGACTGACAATACCTACACACACACCATAGTGTCATAGTTTCATAGTTTACTACTAGGCTATCCGCACTACTGCATTTATAAGCCTAGCCATAGTGATGTGGCTATTGCCACCCCTCATAGTGGTAATATGTGTACTGCATAGATACGAAATATTGTGCCTCTGACTTAGTAGTGACACATTATGACCACCTTACATAATTGAATAACGTGACTATGCCTCTGTCTAGTCTGTGCCCCTGTCCACATGCAGCTGTCCAGATGTCTCTTGAAGAGAGTCAGTGAGGTACTCTGTCTAACATGAACTGGGATACTCTGCTAGAGTTTGAGATGCCTCTGAGTTATGACTCTGTCCCTTCAGCATGTCCTATACATGTATGTGCTGAGGTTCAAATCTTTAGCTCCCATGTTTCTGGTGGATGTGGATTGCTTGCAGTGGAGCATGTCTACCAAATCCTGATTGGACATGGTCTTGTATGTCAGGCATAGGTCACCTGTAAGTATGTGGTATGACACTGAAAAAAGCTTGTTTTCAGTTATTCTGGAAGTATATGACATGTGTTGTAGATCCCTGATCTTCATGGTAAGGTACTTGTGGGGTCTCTCCAGCTGCTGCAAGTGCTGGTTGAGGTACATACCAAATGGGGCGTTGTATTCAAGCATGGGCCTGATAAGGGAGAAGTATAGTGGTACAATGACCTCCTATGATCTGGATGGAATACCCTCCATGATAAGGTGGGCAAGATAGAAAGTCTGTCAAACAACTTTGGCAACATGGGTGTCAAATGAGATGTCACTATCTACATGTGTCCACAGCTGTCCGATTTGTTTCCTGTACTCATTGGGTTGCTGTCTATGTATAGATCTGTGGGTACTGTGTTCCTCCCAAAGGGGATGGCTACACATCAGTTGCAGTCAGTTTCAGGCCATGAGTCCAGCACCAGCTATCTGTCTGTGTGACGGCAGTCTGTAGGATGTGTGTGCTGGCTGATGTATTCACTATGGTGCCCAGGTTGCAGTCATCTGTAAACCTTGTCAGTCACAACCCTCCCATGTCTGCTTTCACATCTGAAAAGTAAATACCAAATAAGAGAGGTCCCAGGACACAACCTTGTGGGACACCACTTGTGACTGGCTTTGAACCTGACAAGGCACCTGCAATGTTGACCTTATGGGTTCTGTTTCTGAGCCATTTTGCAACCTATGCTGTGACGTATGGTGTTATATTTCAGCTGTTGAGCTTGTCTATGATGCCTGAGTGGGGTATTGTGTCAAAGGCCTTAGCCAAGCGCAGGTAGGTTGTGTGGACTGTGTAGCCCTCATCAACGGCTCTACTGACAGTTTCAAAGTAGTCAACTTGGTGCAAAATGCAGGATCTGCCCTGTACAAAGCCGAATTGGGTGGGATCAAGGGTCTGTAGGACACCAATGTCTCTGTGTGGAAGCTCCATAATGACCCTTCACAAAGCTTTGCAGACAAGGCTGGTTAAGCTTGTGTGGTGGTAGCTGCCAGGGTCTGTGGAGGCATCTCCTTTGTGGAGTGGGACCACTGTTGCCGTACGCCAGTGTTCAGGTACAGATCCTGTAGCAAGGCTAAGGTTAAATAGCATCTGCATATACAGGTTTAGCTCCATCTTTAGTTCACATAGCATGCAACTGGGGATACCATCAGGTCCCATTGATGCTGTGTACTCGTCTTTGCTGACTGCGGCTCTCACATGGACATCCAGGATGACAGTGAGGTCACATACAGCTGTGATAACTATCATCTTTTGGGGGTGAGGGAGGGGGTACATTGCACTGAACTGGTCTGCCAGGGTGTCACTAATATCTGTCAGGTAACTGGAATATAAGTTGTTGTGTACCAACTCTGAGCATATATGAGGGTTCCCACCCAGGCGTCAGACATAACTGAAGAAAGCAGTGTGGTTACCTTCAATGTCTGTGGTGATTTATGTCCCCAAGTTGAACTTGGGTGTCTTTATGGAGAATGTAGCTTTCTACTACTGCTGATCACAGCTGCCTTCCCTTCTGGAGATGTAGCTCTGTCTTGCATTATTATCCTTCATCTGTTATACAGTTCGTTTATGGCTGGGGTCCACCAGACAGGCCACTTTCCCTTGGTGGTGAGGGTCTCGTTCTCATTTGTGATTGCATAGTCCATGCTTACTCGGAGATGTCCGTAGAAAGTGTCTGTGCAGGAGTCACCATTGTGTGTTGTGGTTTCCACTGGCCCAGTGGGCTTAATGGATACCATCTCAGTCCGAAGAAGTGTGAAGTCAGCTTCTGAGCATTTTGTCACTATACCCCTGGTATCATACTAGCACTGACACAGGTGTAGACAATTCCCCAGAATCCATCAAAATGGACATGCAGGCTTACAGATGCCCTAGGGGGGTAGCCTAGTATGAACCCATTATGATACAGATTGTACAGGACACTACAGATAACCCCAAGGCTGCTGCAAATGATGGTAGTAAGCATGTTGTTGATTCCTGGATATGCTCCGGATCACACAGATATTACAAACAACATACCAGACACACACAGGTATGGCCAACATACATCCTGACATGTGCAGTGCAAACCCCCCCCCCCCCATAATGCCAAATACCTTCCCCAGCAGACTGCCGCCTCCCTGACATTATGTCACCCTTACCACAGGATACGTACCCAAAGAGCAGTGTACAACAACAGTGGGTGTTCTCAAGAAAGGTGTCCCCTGAATGGATACTAAAAACAACCACCACAGAATCATGAGAGGTTTGGTCTGCACAGCTATGGAACGGACCATCATGTACCACAGACATAATGATATTGGGGATCTATTGACACCCGACCCTACCCAGTGTGGGTTTACAAAGTGCAGACCCCACCCCTAAACATGTGTGACTCAGTTGAAACAGTACTTGAAGTCAGTGATGAGGGCAATGTGGTCCACACAGTGTAGCTGGACCTTGCAAAGCCTTCTGTACAATACCCTATGTGTTCCGTATAGATATGCTCACCAGCTGATATATACACCCCAATGTCATGAGAGGGGTTGCAAACCAGACCAACGACAGAACTGACATGGTCAGACATGCAGCAGCCATGTCAGACTACAAACCACATATAACAGGCATCCCACAAAGCTTGGTCCTGGGACCTTCACCATCTGGTATATATGCCCCATAGGTACAGGCCAACAAGTAAGGACTGTGCTGGAACATGTTTGTAGAGGACAACAAGCCGCCTGACATATCTGATACTCCAGCTGACACAAGCATCCCATAAAAGGGCCACATAGAAACAGACAACTGGTGCCATAGCCATGTCAGCATGTTAAATGGTGAAAACAGTATAGTCAGCCTCTGTGGATATCCAGTAAGTGACCACCAATTCCCACATAGGTGTCGACCCATGACATACCTAACATGTAATGCCAGAATGGGGGACACAAGGTGATAGATATCCTGCATTGGACAAAAATGTGGCTGTAGTGTTAACAGAAACAATCCATATACCAACCTAATCATGAGGGTTATGACATCTAGCTAAGGGGAGGTCATTGTGGTTTTGCAGTTATCTTTCAGCAGCATTACAAATGACCACAACAGCGCCTGTGTGGTGTACCTCAGCAGATACATTCAGCAACTGTAAAGTCCACAACAGTACCTCACCAGGAGTATCAAAGAGCTGGAACACATGTAATGTGTCGCCTGATTAAACAGAATGCAGCTCCACACACTGCCATGCTGGCCACCCAGACACAAGCTGTGCCTGATGTAGAAAGCCATGTCCAAGCTGGCAGCAATGCACATGCCGTACCTTGTACAATGTGAATGGCAGGGAGATATGCACATGAGGGACCTGAACTCCAGCACTGACATACATAGGACAAGCTGTACTGCATTATCCATAACACAGAAGCCACCCCCACGCATGAGTAAACTACCAGTACAGGTTATCCATAGAGTCACTCATTGATTCTACTCAACAGGGATCCTAACGAGTGGATGGGAGATGGTAGGTATACCCTGGGTATCAATGTTGTGTCACAGGTAGACAGAGGCACAGTATACAAAACAAGACATATGTCATGTCAAACTGCACCTACGATGTGTTGATGGACAAACACACTATCCGATAAGCATTAGAAATGGCCTAGGGCACATCGGTAGTGTTTGCCAATGTACACCCATGTTGTGGAATACACTACTGATGTTGGATGAGGCCGTTGTAAGTAGTTCACATCTGAACATAATGCAACATGGTCAGATAGGTTCATAGGGTCATAGGTGCATACTAGGCTATCTGCCCTAAGCCTAGCCCAGAGTCTGGTTGCGTACGCCACCCCTTATATGGAAACAGTACTGTGCCCATTAGTTTGACGTGCCTCTCTCCAGCAGTGACACAGTGATGATCCCCGGGGTAAACCTATGATTTCCCATCCACAGGTCAGGATACCTCTTGAACAGAGCCAGCAAGGTGCTCTGACTCACATGGACCGTGATTGTATTCCACAGCATAGGGAGTCTCCGAGTGATAAATCCACCCCTCCAACATGTCCAATGTACATCCCTGCTACGGTGTAAGTCACTTGCACTAGTGGTTCAGGCGGATCTGACAATTTTGAGGTGGAGCATGTCCATTAATCCCTGGTTGGACATGCTTGCATGTCATGCACATGTCACCTCTAAGCAGACAGTATGTGACTGAATAGAGCTGTAGTGTCTTCAATCTGGCAGCATATGACAGATGTTGGAGTCCCTTTATCCTTTTGTTGGGGGACATTCAGGGTCTCTCCACTTGCTGCAGATGTCAGGTGAGATACATCCAGAATAGGGCAGTGTACCAGATCACCGGTCCGATAAGTGAAGAGTACAGGGGAACAATGACCCACTAGATCTGGATGTGGATCCCTTCCTGATCATGTGGACAATGTAGAAGGTCCTACTAGCCACTTTAGCAATGTGAGTGTCACCAGAACAGTGACTGTCAACCTGGGTCCCCAGGTCCATGATAACCTCCTCTGTGCTTAGAGGATTGCCACCTATATGGTAGCTTGGGGTTACCTTGCTTTCCCTGAAGGGTATGACTACACATGTTTTGCAAGTTGACTTCAGGCCATGGCTCTGGCACCAGCTATCAGTGTCCGTGAGTCCCTTCTGAAGGATATCCGTGTCTGATGCACTGTCCACTATGGCACCCAGTGTGCAGTCATCTGCAAACTTTGTCAGCCAAAGTCCTCCCATGTTGGCCTGTACTGCTGAGAAGTAGATAACAAACAATAGGGGGCCAAGGACTGAGCCCTGTGTGAGACCACATGTGACTGGCCTGGTGTCTGACATAGTGCCAGCAACTCTAACCCTGTGGGTCCTGTCCGTAAGACAGTTTGCAACCTGATCTTGTGACATATGGGTGTACATTACTGTTGGTAGGGTTTCCTACAATACCTGAGTGGGGTATTGCGTTGAAAGTGTTTTCAAGGGCAAGGTAGGCTGTATGGACTGCCTTTCCCTCATCAATGGCCTTAGTTACTGTTTTGATAATGTCAACCAAGTACAAAAGGCATGACTTGCCCTTGATCAACACAAACTGGGACAGGTATAATGTCTGCATGTCCCCCATATCTTTCTTTATGAGCTCCATTATGATCCTCTCCATAGCTTTGCAGACTACACTTGTTAAGCTCATGGGGCAGTAATTACCAGGGTCCATAGAGGCACTGCCTTTGTGCAGACGTGCACAACTGGACCCTAAAGAGGCTGTTGTGCACAGTATGGAAATGTAAATCAGTGATAGGACTGAAGCCCAGGATACTGTCCACCACAGTGAAAGTACTGAACCCCTACACTATACAGTACTACAGTGCTAGGTCAGTAGGAATGGATGTTAACAATTGTATGCAAAGTATCCCATGCAAAACCTGCAGGCAGAGTATAATCCCTGTTGTGTTCACAGGAAGCATCTGGACAGTAACTACACAACATGTCACAGAACACACAACCTTAAACAGGAGTTATTTTTTGGAGTTCACACTCATCCACAACTGTGATGGGCTGCATAGTTCAACATATGGAAAGCTCACACTGGGCATGCTCACACACTTTGATAAATGAGACATCATTCACACAACATGCCATGGGAAGGCTGAACTGGGCATGCTCACACACTTAGTTCAAATGTTCCTCTTAACAACTGTGAAAACACACCACAGGATGCACATTCCCCATTCCAAACACTGAAGATGTCAGCACCCTATAAGTAGATCAGTAGAAATGCTATCTCACAGTAATCCGAATAGCGCGCTCTGCTAATGCGTCTGTCTCTAGTGTCATAACATAGTTAGGTAGGGGTTTGAATCCAGCAAGTGGCATGTGTGTGTGTGAATGGGGGTAAGTGTGTGTATAAGTGTGTATGAGAAGAACATCCCTTTTGGCAACTGTGAAAACAGAGCACAGGGAGCTCATTCCACTTTCTAAACACTGATGATGTCAGCACCCTATAAGTAGATCAACTGAAATGAAATCTCCCAGTAATGCGAATAGCGCGCTCTGCTAATGCGTCCATCTCTAGTATCATAACATAGTTAGGTAGGGGTTTGAATCCAGCAAGTGGCATGTGTGTGTGAATGGGGGTAAGTGTGTGTATGAGAAGAACATCCCTTTTGGCAACTGTGAAAACACACCACAGGGAGCTCATTCCACTTTCTAAACACTGATGATGTCAGCACCCTATAAGTAGATCAACTGAAATGAAATCTCCCAGTAATGCGAATAGCGCGCTCTGCTAATGCGTCCGTCTCTAGTATCATAACATAGTTAGGTAGGGGTTTGAATCCAGCAAGTGGCATGTGTGTGTGTGAATGGGGGTAAGTGTGTGTATGAGAAGAACATCCCTTTTGGCAACTGTGAAAACACACCACAGGGAGCTCATTCCACTTTCTAAACACTGATGATGTCAGCACCCTATAAGTAGATCAACTGAAATGAAATTTCCCAGTAATGCGAATAGTGCGCTCTGCTAATGCGTCCGTCTCTAGTATCATAACATAGTTAGGTAGGGGTTTGAATCCAGCAAGTGGCATGTGTGAGTGTGAATGGGGGTAAGTGTGTATGAGAAGAACATCCCTTTTGGCAACTGTGAAAACACACCACAGGGAGCTCATTCCACTTTCTAAACACTGATGATGTCAGCACCCTATAAGTAGATCAACTGAAATGATATCTCCCAGTAATGCGAATAGCGCGCTCTGCTAATGCGTCCGTCTCTAGTATCATAACATAGTTAGGTAGTGGTTTGAATCCAGCAAGTGGCATGTGTGTGTGTGAATTGGGGTAAGTGTGTGTATGAGAAGAACATCCCTTTTGGCAACTGTGAAAACACACCACAGGGAGCTCATTCCACTTTCTAAACACTGATGATGTCAGCACCCTATAAGTAGGTCAACTGAAATGAAATCTCCCAGTAATGCGAATAGCGCGCTCTGCTAATGTGTCCGTCTCTAGTATCATAACATAGTTAGGTAGGGGTTTGAATCCAACAAGTGGCATGTGTGTGTGTGAATGGGGGTAAGTGTGTGTATGAGAAGAACATCCCTTTTGGCAACTGTGGAAACACATTACAGGATGCACATACCCCTTTCTAAACGAGACCACAATCATTTATGGCTTATGATTCCAGACATGTCACATGTGTTTTGCTCACACAGACTGCCCATGTGTGTGGGTTGTTTCTCACAATAATGCATGACATTGATTAAAGCAGTTCTGGCAATGCACACATGATGTATGTGTGTGCCAAATACACATATGTACCTGTGACCTTCAATAGTTACCATGTGTGATGCCTGCCACATGTGAATCCATGTTGTTTGCACAGGGTAACATTATGTCTGTGGTCTTCTGTGCAGGTGCTGCATGTGTGATGTGTATATACAGTGTGAGATGTAGATGCTATCAGCCTAGTAGTGAGGGATACACACCTGGTCTGGGGCATATAGTCTACATGTTGCTGATGTACAGGTGCTGCATGTTTCCACCTGTTGTGGGAGTGGTAAGGTGTTGTTCCATAGCAATGCAGTGATCACATGCTAATAACCGTTCAGCTAGGGTGTTGTAGCCACAGTAATTCATCAGCATTCAGTAATATGTCAGCATTCCTGGTGAGGGCCTGATGCCAACCAAGGTCAGGGTTCTACCAGCCTGTGTCACTTGCTCAGTGAGCCTTTCCATGTTCCCTATCATGTATCCCAGTGAGGGACATCACACATCAGCTGTAGTGGCATGGACAATGACTGTGTCATATGTGTCCATGCATCCAACTGACCTGTATGCTTGTGTTATGTGGTGGACCATAGTGCCCCATGAGCATATAACTGTGACCCTCACCTTGTCCAGCCTGGTGAGCATGACCTCAGTGTACCGGACAATACAAGTACCTAACACACCCGCAGCAGTAGTGCTGTATAGCTGTGTGCTATGTGTTATGTGTGCTGTGTTCAGGCCTAACATATGCCTGTGTGCCAGCTGCACAAGTGTCTGTCACACAGGCAGGATGCTATCCCTAGGCTACACGAATGGCCCTGTGTGTTTCCGTGCTTGTATTGCTGTCAGTGTAGGTCCACATCAGACTGTTATTGCAGTCACCGTAGTATTCCATGCCACCTGACAGGTTATGCCAGTACTGGGTTCAGAGTGCTATGTCCACAATCTGGCCATGTGTTTCCAACCCATACATGTGTTGTACATCCATGGGTAGGGTTTAGGGTTGACTTTGTACATGTGGCAGCTGTGACACTACTACATGACTCACATATTCGACAACTGTACCATAGAGGTGACTGACAACTGACCTTTGCACATGCTACCATAGTATTGGGATTGCATTGGTGATTCACAGCACATAGGGCCAATGGTGAACAAGATACATAGGTCCATAGGTTCATACTAGGCTATCTGCCCTAGGGCATTTATACACCTAGCCAGAATGTGTGTGGCTTTCACCAAGCATTCTAAACCTATCTTGCAATGCCCATTTCCAAGGTTAGTATACTGTGCCTCTGTCTAACACTGACACATAAGTGATACCCAGGGTAAACCTACAGTGTCACATCCAGCCACTAATATCCCTCCTGCAGATAGTCACTGAGTGACTCTGCCTAACCTCTATTTGGATAATATTCCAGAGTGAAGGGAGCCTCTGAGTTATGCATGTGTCCCTCCAGCATGTCCCTTGTATATCACCCCTGAGGTTCACGTCTTTCAGCGTGTAGCCTGATGGGGTCTGGATACTCTGAGGTGCAGCATGGCCATTAGGTCAGGGTTTGACATGGCTGTATATGTCAGACAGATTGCCTATGAAGAGGCAGTATGCCACTGAGTACAGCTGCTGTTTCCTTAACCAGTCAGTATGTGGCATCTGTTTGATCCCTTTGATCCTGTTGTTGAGGTACTTTTGTGGTCTTTCCAGTAGCTGCAGGTGTCTTACGGTGCATGCCGACAGGGGCATTGTAGTCAATTATGGGCATGGTGAGGGATGATTAAAGAGGCACAATGTCCTCTCATGTTCTACATGTGAATCCCCTCATGGCGATGTGGGCCATAAAATGTTCTCCTAACCACTATGGCCATGTTGTCATCAAATGAGGGAATGCTATCAACCTGTGTACCCCAAGGTCCATAATGCCACCATCTGCACTTGGATTAACACATATATGTGGTACTATGTGGTCACTTTGTTTTTGACACACAGGATGACTATACACGTTTTGGAATCCAGCTTGAAGCCATGGCTGTGGCACAAGTTGTGTGCTTCCAGGGACCCTTTTGGAGGATGTGTGTATTAGCTGCAGAGTTGATTATGGTATCTGGTCTGCAGTCATCTGCGTCTTGCTCAGCCACAGTACTTCCATGTTTGTCTGTACCTCTGATACATATATACTGGACAAGACAGATCCCAGGGATGAGCCTTGTGGGACACCACTTGTAACTGGTTTGGAGGCTGACATGGCTCCAGCAATTCTACAATGTGTGTTCTGCCCTTGAGCCACTGTGCAATATCTGTAGTGACATGGGGGTTTATATGTACACTGGTGAGCTTCCCTGGAATGCACAAGTGGGGTATTGTATCATAGGCTTATGCAAGGTCCAGGTAGGCTGTGTGGATCACCTTCCCCTTGACAGTGGCCTTGGTGACTGTTTCAAGGAATACAACCATGTTTGGAAGGCAGGGTCTGCCATTAACAAAGCCAAACTGTGTATGATGACGTGTCAGTAGCTCACCAATATCTACATTTATGAGGTCCCTGATGATCCTTGACATAGCTTTGCAGGCCGAGCTATTCAGACGTATGTGGCGAATAGTGTCCAGGATCTGTTAAAGCACCACCTGCATGTAGAGGGACCACTGTTGCTGTATGCCACTCTTTGGCCACATATCGTGTAGTAAGGCTGGGATTGAACAGTAGCGTTATGTCTGGGTGTAGCTCTTCATGGGGTTAATGTAGGACACAGCCTGGGATACTGTCTGGTCCCATTGATGCAGTGTTTATTGCTTTGGGGAGGGCAGCTCTTACCTGAGCATCTGAGATGTCATGGGGGGCAGCACTCTGCTGGGGGAAATATTTGCCAATGTGGTGTGGAGGGGGGGAGAAGGTAGCAGTGAACCTGTCCACTGGGATGATGGCAATGTCTGTGTGTTTGGTATTCCATGTGACATCTTGGACTACCTCTGCACATATCTGGGTATTACCACCCAGGGTCCTAACGTAACTACAGAAAGCCGTGTGATTATCCTCAGTGTCTTGTGGAATCCTCTCTGGAAGATGGCCTGAGACAATCTTATGTGTGCCTGTAGTCGTCTTCTAATAGTCATCGGTGATGCCTTCACATTTTGGGGTTTTGTTGTATCATGTAGTAGCTTCATCCTTCTATTGTCTAGTTTGTTTATGGCTGGTGTCCAGCACACAGGACGTCTGCCTTTGGAGGATTGGGTCTTGCTTCCATATGTGGTTGCATGATCCATGCATTCCTGAATGTGTCCATAGAATGCCTTTCTACAGGTATCTGCAGTCTGGTCCATATTTACAGCAGGCCTGGGGGCTTTGAAGGTTTCCACATCATTTCTGAGGAGTGTGAACATGCTTGATATGAGCTGTTGACTGGTGTCCCACCCTCCAGACTGAGCAGGGTGAGGGTCACATTTAGCTACCTGTCGAGTGATACAATGTGCCACATAACACAAGCACACAGGTCACTCCACAGCAAGTACAAGTATGAAGCAGTCATTGTCCATGCTGGTGTGAACAACCTGAGATGTACCTCCCTGGACCACATGGAATGGGACACAGAGGAGCACTTACAGCACCCTCTCAAACACAGAACTCCCACACAGCCTTCATGCTGACACAGGACAGTATGGATTTCTCTGCAAACACCATCATACTGGGTGAAATTGGCTACCCAAACATAGACTGTGAACATTACTCAAGCCACAATACACAAGCTCTGTGGTTCCCATAGTTCAGACGCTGTTTAGCTATGGAACAAGTAGTCAACTTTCCCACAAGTGGGGCAGATATACTAGACCTGGTCATCACAAACATGCGTACAAAATGCTCACCACGTACTATATCCCTCATTGTTGCAATCGAACCATATACTAACCACACTGGGGTACTGGATCCCCCACATATGCAAACCTGTAACACATCGATGTGTGTGTGGGAAATGCCCCTATTAGCGACTGTGACCGTACACTACAGGATGCGGATTTCCCTTTTGGAACACTGATGATGACAGCAGTCTATAACTATAGTACCCGACTTAAAGCTCTCCAGTAATTCATATAGCGCGCTCTGCTAATGCATGTTTCTCCAGTGTCGTAATGTGGTTAGGTAGGGGTTTGAATCCTGCAAAGGGAATGTATGTGTGTTAGTATGAGTGGGGTTTGTGTGTGTGCATAACGCTGTGGAGGGAAAGTGCCTTTTGCCAACTGGGAGAACACACTACAGGGTGCACATCCCTCTTCATAAACACAGATGATGTCAGCACCCTCTAAGTACAGCATTGGCAAAGATTGCTCCTACTAATGCAAATAGCACACTCTGCTAATGTGTCTGCCTTTAGTGTCATAACACATCTAGGTAGGGGTTTGGATCTTGCAAATGGAAAGTATGCGTTTTACTGTGGGTGGGGTTGGTGTGTGTGCACAATGGTGGGGGTGGGATGTCTCTTTTGCCAAATGGGGCTATGCACTGCAGGGTGCACATTTCCCTTAACAAACAGTGATGTTGACAGCACCCTATACAAACAGAACAACAACACAGAAGGTGTTGGTACCAATGATGCATGTAAGGTTACACTCCAACTAATGTCCACAAAACAAAGTAGGATGAACAAATGCTCCTTTTACTGTATCCAAACAACATGGCAACAGACAACTGCCACTACTCAGTATAGTGCTACATGCTACTGTAACATGCAGATGTACCAGAATATACCTAGATAGTGTTTTGAAGCCTGAATGTGGCAAGTGTGTGGATGTGGGATGTTACTGTGTGTGCATTTCCGTATGGAAAACATGTTTGAGATATTGGCAATATTGTTGCAGACAGTTTAGGTGCAGATATCCCCCCCCATTCTCCTACACAAGTGGAATTAGTTATCACAGATGACTGTAACCTCCCTATCCTCTCACATGTCCAGGTGAGGGCCACCCTCAACATTGCAGGACACATAGCATCACTGTTACAAAATGGTATCCCTGGATGTGTGCTACATTCACCCCTGGAGGACATGGCACCACATTACAGACTGATATTACTCCCTGGCCATACTACAGGATGTGTACCTGAAGAGTGCCATACATACACAGTGGTCCCACACCAATGAGGAGTAACCTCTACTGACCCTGGTATCTACTGCATCATATGCACAACTGGCCTTCTGTTCTAAGCTATGGAAGTTTCAAGTATGGGCAACATGTACAGCAATATTACATATGTATATATTTCAGGACTATGTACACACAACCTATCTCATGGACAGAGCTATAGATAGTGAACTATGATACATTTGAAGGTGTCACAGTAAACACAGTATTAACCTGCTACTTTGCATTACCTGTGTTTGTGGCAGCTGTTGCTGTGTCAGTGGTGCTTGCTTGCTGCTTGCTGTTTGCTGCTCATGGTTTTCCTGCTGGCTGTCTGTATATTTTCTCTTCTCTCTCTGTCTCTCTCTCTCTCTCTCTTTCTCATTAGGTTTGTGCAATGACTGTATTGCATGTGTGGAGTGTGGGTACTGAATGCTTTTGTAGGTATCTGCATAGGTCCATGTGATGGCCCCTGCACCAATTGTAAGGCAGCATTTGCTAATTGCATGCAGCCAGGTGTGTGTTGATTGCATGTCTCACTGTGATTTCAGGACACTGCTATAAAAAGATATGTGAGATAGGCGTTGCCCTTTCAGATTGTAGGGCGTGGATGATGCTGGTATGCTGTTGACAGTGTTCTGTGAGTGTGAAGGTTAGTACATCTCCCATGCTTCATGCTGTGTTGTAGATTCAGGTTGCTGCATTTCTCTTGCCTGTTCCCTGTGGTGAGTGTGTATGCATACTGACTCCTCCAACTATATGTCAAATGTATTGCTATATATATATAAATATCTGTGTACATATATATATACTTTCATATATGTACATTAGCTGACAATAGTAGGTACAAGCTACTAATTTGCAGGTCTGTTTCTGTTAACACTACACTAGTATGGGAATCCAGTAATTGGGACAGTGAAAGTCTGCCTGATATGCTTTGGGCAGTACACATACTATATTGCCTTTATCTTCATTCCTAATATTACCTGTTCCACTTATTTAGCACTATATTCCTGTATGAGAGTCATGTCTTACTGGTAGGTCATACAGACTAGTGTTACAATGGTCTTGTGGTAGGGCCTACTAGTATGCTTGTATTTTTCTTTCAGACTGAGTACATGTTCTATCAATCAGAGTGCTGGAGGCACCTTTCAGCAGTAAAGGGGTTAGTAGGTCTCAGAGGAGTCAGGCTGTGTTGCAGATTCTGGTTGCTGCATTTATGTTCGGTGTTTCCTGTAGTGAGTGTGTATGGATACTGACACGACTATCTTTCATATGTATTAATATATATTTAAATATATGTATGTGTACATATACATACCTTCATATATGTACATTACCTTACATTATTATGTACAAGCTAACATTTGCAGGGCTGTTTCTGTTAACACTGACGTAGTATGGGAATCTAGTGATTTGGCCATTAAAACTCTACCTGACATGCTTTGGATAGTACATCTCCTATATTGCCTTTACACTAATTCCTAATATTGACTGTTATATTTATTTTAGCAGAGTGTTTTTGTATGGCAGTCATGGCTTAGTGGTAGGTCATACAGACTAATGTTACCAAGGTCCTGGGTTCGAGACTGGCAGTGGGAATTTATTTTTCTCTCCAGACGTTCAGAATGAGTACAAGACCTGTCAATCAAAGTGCCATAAAGGCACTTTTAAGCACTTTAAACCAGGTATGCGCTCGTTTGCGCAGAGCTCACGCATGTGCACTGGCGGTGAGCTTCGCGCACACAGGCGCACACCCGCGCTATTTTCTTTGAAAGAAAAGAAAAAGGGGTGACAGGAAAGTGGTGAAAAAGGGGTCACAAAGAGGGTAAGACAGTAGGGAAAGAAGCATGGGATTTGCAGGAAGGGTGTAGGTAAGGCCCATAGATGCCCATGTCTTTTGCAGCAACAGCTGTATATTTCTATGTATTTTGGTGAGACATTTGAAACCTTCCACCTCTGAGAGAGGTGTCAGGACAACATTAATATTTGTTGTACAGCCAATTGTAATTAACAGTTTAGATGTCCAGCGGACATGTGTGCGACATGGACAGCTATGTATGGGGCGTAATTTTTTTGTGGGACAGAGTGCCCTTTTTTTTTTTTTTTACAGGTGAGAGTGGTATGCCAGGTGAAGGAAGTCGGTATAACTGGGGAGGTAGGTTGGGTAGGTTTACAGACAAGACAGACAAGACGCATACAGGGACGGTGTATGACACACATGGGGGGGGTTACACAATTGACGGGGACAGAGGTTGGGATATCCGAGATGCACGAGCCCACAGATGGCAACAGTGGTACTGATATCCCCACCCATAGGCAGTTGCCACTGTTCCTTCACAGCCCAGGACGGGGCTGTGCTGGGGGCTGTGTAGGCGGGGCAACGGCCGGGGCCGTTAGCTGTGCCACACGAGCCTCGAGCTGGCGTAGGGGCCCAAGAACAGAGTCTTGGATCTCCCTTCGCACCACCGACCGGACACCTTGGAGGGTGAGTGGACGAACTCCTCCGGCCACACTTGCAGAGGGGGGACGGGCCCCATCCCCTGCAGCGCTTCCACCCGAAGGTGGCACAGGGCCACCGGAGGGTCCGCCTGGCCACTAGTGCCAGGTGCAGTCGCCAGCTGAGGTGGGAGAGGTGGGTCCGCTGGGACCTGCCTTCCCAAGCGTTCTAGGTTTGTGAGTAGTTATGTTAGTTTGGGTTAGTGGCATTTTATTCCATTCAGATTAGTTGTAACAGCATGCATTGGTATTCCCATCAAACAAACACCCAGATATGAACACCATTGAACAAGGGGCATATCAATATCACATGCATTATTTGAACAGCAATACACGGTTAAACGACATGCAGGGTTGATTAATGGCAACAGGCCATCAGATTTGCAGGTATGAACAGGGCACATGCACAAACAGACATGCATATATGTTTGAAACGGACAAATGTCCATGATTAATGAAATGTTCACATACCATTATTTAGTGGATGTTGTTATATGGAATTATAGGGTTGGGTGGGGATAGAAAGTGATGACACATTCATATGTTACACATTGATTCACATTTCTAATAGGTACACAATTAAGTTGAGGCTGATGTTTCAAAATAATCTTTATTTGACTGTCATGCTACACCTGTTACACATACATCACTATCCTACTTATTTTGAATTTGATCAGATACATCATCCTGCTACACTTTGATGACAGGACAGGGGAGAACTATGGCTGTTTAGTCTGTCAGATAATCATTCATTCTATCTGCAAATTGTTTACTGTTATCACCATATACAGATTTTGACCTAGACATTCCAGATTCAGACACACTGAAATCAGTTTGGGATGTTAATTTGTACTTCCCACATGCATTTAGTTCTGTAGAAACACACTGAGGCTTATATATTCAGGGGTTATTACTACTTTATTTATTCATACATGACCCTTTCTGTCACTCTCACACATTCTGCAACTTCACAGTTCAGGTTGGTACTTCTAGGCTTTGTTCACATATTAGACCTGTGGTGATTCAAACACTTTCCAACAGCCTCACTTCTGTCATGATTCAGCATTTCAACAGGGGATATATCTCACATGTGACTACCTCAGATTCTGAAGCTGTACTCTTGAGACTACTGCAGATTACAGTATATTTAATTAATGATGGGACATCTGTATTACAGCACTGTTTAATTCTATCAATTATATTTCCAGTTACACTTGCATACTGATGAACTTGTTGCAGCCATACCTGCAGACTTTCAATTCCTGCTTGCACATTATATTACTTTTAATCAATACACTGCACTGTTCTGCTACATGGTACATAATAATATTTATTTACAAGTACTGGGTGGGGTTACTAACCTGCATGGAGGCGCAGCCGCACCAGCCTCCGGGCGTGCATCTCATGATTCATAGAGCGGACACCTGCAGCTGTAATACAAAGGGAATAATATTGGACTACACATCTCCATGGTATCAGCTAGTTGAAATCCTTACATACATGAGTAAAATGTGACTTACTCAGTAGTGGGGCGTTGGGCATTTGCCGGGCCTCCTGGATCCAACGGTTCAATTGGTCCTGCTTGCGTCTCTTCAGGTCCGCATGGTGGTGACGGACCTGCTCACCAGTGCGTGGAATGCCAGTAGCACTGGTCAGATCACGAGCCAACTGGTCCCACGCCTCTGCCCTATATGCTCCCCATGAGACCTGGCCCTGCATGAGTTGGGCCTCGTGATTATGGACAAGGAGCCAGACCATGTATCTGGACTCCTCAATGCCCCAACGCTGTGCTCGAAAGCAACGTCCCTCACCTACTCCTTCCCGCCTATGGGGCTTATATATGCCGCTTTTCCCGCACATTTCTCTGATTGGCCGTTTTGGAATTGTATCTACTTCACTGAAAATGCTTTCTCATGCTCCATTCTGGGTTTTATCCCATATATATGCTATTTCTGCATTTCTAGGTATTGCTGTCATGGCTTGGTGGGTTAGTTCCTTGACTCTAGTGCATGGTATCCTGGGTTCGAATCTGGCAACTGATTTTTGATTTTCCTGACAGGAATGAGTTGAGGACCTGTCAATCAAACATGCCAAAAGCACTTTTAAGCACTTTAAACCAGGTCTGCGCTTGCTGAGGTAACGCATGCGCACTGGCAGTTAGCTTGTGGGAGCGGCGCGCAAACTGTGTGCGCTGGGATAAACCTTAATTGGCTAGTGACACACATGTTAAGTTAATTGCACACAGTTTCAGCCTGTTAAACCGCTGCTTGGCAACGGGCACGCAGTTTGCAGTTTTTTAAACACTACTCAGCTACGGGCACTCTGTCTCACAGCAGCTTAGCTATCAGTACATTTCTGACTATTTTTATTATTATGTTACTTCAAAATATATGCTCTATTTCATTCCATTTTACAAAAGGGAATACATTTACATTTGTACAATACTGTCAGGGGGCTTTTTCGTGCTTATTTACAAAAAAAAAAAAAGTTGTTGTGTGGGCTCGAACCCTGCCTGCCTACTCTTAGGCCAGCAACTCTACCGCTAAGCTATTACTTCTTGGCTTACTTTGCATATTTAGTTCTCATATCCTTTTCCACTGACTGCTAACTGCGATTGCGCTAGTAGCACACCCGCGCACACAGTAGCAAACATTTACGGGGTTTAAAAAAAATAAAACAGGTTCTAATTTCATTTTATAACATCTCTTCACTTTATACACTGATGGTCTGTCGGGGCATGTGTTGTGTAGTGTGTTTATTCACATTTCCATGGCCTCTCTCGTGGCTGTTTACTTTCAGCCATTCTAGTCTTCCGGGGGCGTGTCCGCTTGCAGGGCTTAGCCTACGGACACGCCCCCTCCTCTCTTACACGGACCGTGTAGGAGTTACTAGTCTGATTCAGCATGCCTCATGCATATGCATGACATGCTGACATCACACAGTTTCACTGCAGCCTCCGTGTAAGAGTTATAACTCTTACACGGAGGCTTCCTGAATTTGGCCCTTAGTGTTTATGTACAACTAAGCAAACTATTGGTGAGATTGTGGTACAGTGGGGATAAGGGAATATTCCCTTTTCCCCACTGTAGTGCGATCTCGGAGTGAGAATATTAAAGTAGGGGGGTGGGGGTGCAAGGGGGCTTGCCCCCTGCATAACTGTGTTTATTGTATTTATTTTATTTAGGGTTTATTGTTTTTCTTTCTTTTTTTTTTTTTAACACGAAAGTGCATTTTCAAAAAAATGCACTTTCGCATAAATGTGGTAGCGAGTTTACATTTCGATGAAATGTAAATTCGCTTGATTAAACTATATATATATATATATATATATGTGTGTGTGTGTGTGTGTGTGTGTATAGTTTTGTATAATTACATAATGGAAAATTACTTTACCTATAGCATATCAGTCAGTGTCATTTCTCAGAGAGGGAGGATGTAGAATAACGTGTGTTGTCCCTTTAAGAAGCATTTCTAAGGCCTGAACATGCATGCATAAATAACAAGCACATGCTACCTTCAGAGCCATTTTGTGAGTACAGCCATAGTTTGAACATCTGTGCATGAGAACTAGTTTGTATATACGTTTATTTGTATATAATAAAGCTGCTTGAACAGAATCCACAACGTTCGGCTACTTCATCCTGACTAGACGGCCGACAGAACTGTTCTCAAAAAATCCTATATAAGCTTGTTAGTGGTTACATAGAGGTCACTGTGTCCACAGAAATAAGTACAGAATTAACTCAAGAAACAAGCCACCTGAGTGGTATCACAGTATCAGTAGGCTCTATAACAGAAAGAAGAAAATCATGGCAAAAATTAGGAGGTGCAGCACCTAGCAGGATAAAAGTGTTCTCATCAAATTGAACAATCAAGTCAGAGGAAAAATAGTCTTCCAGAGCCAAATTTGAAGTAAATTTGGCCTCCCAGGCCAAGGACAACCAGACGGCATTCTTTTAGTTATGTCTGCAACCTCAAAGGCAATAAGCAATTGTGTGGAGAACTCACTGTTAATGGAGCCACCTATACTGATCCAGAAAGTATAGCAAACCTACTGGCAGACAAGTTCAACTCTGAATTTACCCATGTCACCCCCTCAACATCCCCTCAGGAAATGCCACGAAAAGTAACTCCTCTTGCTATCACTAGGGAACACTCTCTGCTCTTTCTAAGGCCAAGAACATTGCATCAATTGGCCCAGGCAATATCCCAGGATGCTTTCAAAATAGCATGAAATATGACTTATCAGGCCCTATGGAATCTCTGTTTAACAGTGGCCTCCAAACAGGTTTTGTGACTAATGAATGGAAATCAGCAACAGATATCCCTGTGCACTAAGGTGGGCTATCTACAGACCCTGGAAACTAGAGGACCCATAAGTCTCACTAGTATTATATGCAAAACCATTGAAAGAATTATTGTGAAAATGATCAATTATGACATAGGAAACCTCCAGACACTAGACTCAACTCAGTTTGTTTCATCGTGGCAGGTCATGCCTACTCAACCTGCTGAATTTCTTTGACAAGGTCACCAAAGTAATGGACAAGAGCAAAATGGTTCAGACTGCCTACCTTGACCAGGCCAAGGCATTTGACAAAATATCTCTTATGACAGCCCGTCTTTACTCCAAGCCAGTAATCAAGGAGCCCCATTCCTCACCACTGACACTGGTGAGAGGCAGTCACTAAAACATGAATGGATTTACACAGTATTTCAAATGCAACTCTCTGCATCAACCACAGTTTTCCCTAAGAGCACACAGGGAACACGCTCCACTGGGACTGGACTGTCTGTCTCTCCAAATTCCAAACAAGACCCACCTTGGAGCACTGTGTCCCAATTCCAAGTATCTGACACACACATTTGAATATCTGATTTTTCACACACACATATACATGTCTAGAAAGGCTGACAACAATTCACTATCTGTGTCTTCTCTGTCCAGACTACAAAGTAGATTGATGCTACCAGCCAAATACTCCAAGGCTCTTACAAAGGGTAACCAATTATACTGTGTCAAATTAATACTGATATAAATGGTAGTGTGTGACCTAAGCAATAAGGCTTATCAGGATGGCCACAGTATCACTAAAATATGCACAATTACTCTCAAGTTGCAAGAAGTATTCACTAAGAGACCAACCACAACAAAAAGGCATAAAAATACTTAATAATGGATAATAAAATAGGAGAAAGAAGAATACTTGATATTTAGTTCCAATAATCAACAGAGGTTTCAGGCACAAGAAGTATAAAAACAACACAGTTGGATAGAATCTTACAGATGCAGAAAAAGAAATACTAAACTAATCTTGCTGTACTTTTCCTAACTGAACTAAAGAGAAACTGTCCCTAGTTAACTCACTTATTATCACAAGACAAGATGTACTGCTCAGATGCTTACTTCCACAAGACAAAATGAGATACTACACACATCCTGAGCTCTACAACTAACAACTGAACTACCCAACAGTGGCAACTAACCTAGATTTTTTATATCAGGTTCCAAAGAAAAAACAAACAAACTACTGTTGACTCTGGCATAATGCACATTCAGAACAAGATCCCGTTGCAGCATTTTTAACATAAGCAACTTTTACAAATATACTTTAATACAAGCATCTGTACAAATCAATTTGACAGTCAAATAACACAAGGCTATTTAAAAAAACTTTGACCAGCCATGCTGGCATATGTCACACATGCACTGTCTTACTTCTGGTATAACTGGCAATACCTCACAATGTCATATCTCTCCCCCCTTTGAAGACTCAAGCTATTTTTTCAAGCAACCCTGGAAAATGTTGATTGAGAGAAATGGGCCTGTCTGGGAGCACATTAACCTATACCCTGTCTTTTTTCCCCCACCTTCATTGAATTATCACTTGTGACATAGGGAAATTTACATTCATATAAAATAAATCAAACTATATTAATATAACAAACATTATACTTCACATATGTTGCTATATATCATATAACCTAAGCAGTATTAAACAAATTATTCAATTTCTTTCTTGTTAAAAATCTTTATCAAAGCATCATTTACTTCATAGGTAATTGTACATTTATATAAATGAAAACAAACCACACAAATACAATCCTAATTGCAAGTATTTTACATCACAAACCATACTGACACACTCCCAGTTGCAAACATTGTACATCACTTATAATCTACCCAATCATTCTTACTCAAACATTACATAGCTTATTTAAGCATTACCGCCTTTAGATCTCATTCCTCCCTTGTATGTATTGTTCCCACAATTCTCATTTTTCCTATGTAGTTTGCTCCTACCCATTTCTAAAGGTCTCAATTCTAGTTGTTTTATCTCTGTTACTGTATTCACTACTTCCAGTGTAGTTGGTTTAGATTTTGATTTCCATTTTCTAGTAATTGCTTTTTTGGCAGCCACCATAATTAGAGATAGCAAGGCCTTACCATGTCTAGGCAACTCCAGTTCTGTATCAGAAGAGCATCTCACTCATCAGACCAATCTGTCCTGTCAGCATTTCTGACAGTGCATCCCGCAGGGAATCCTTAAAGTCTGCCAACTCACCACTCTCCCAGAAAGTATGTTCCCAATTACTTCTTTCTTCCCCTTCACACCCCCAACATTTACTGTCTGCCTGTGGAAAAATTCTCTGGAGTCTACTTGGGGTATAAAATATCTATGTAAACATTTCCAGGCAAAAATCCTAAATCTTCTAGATTTTGTTGCATATTTGGGAGACATACATATATCCTCCCATTGTTTGTTTGTTTGTAAATTGTTTATGCAATCTCTCTTTCAAATCCTTTCTAACCTCCTCTGATAGCTTCTCATAATTGTCATGCAATATTTTATATACTGTACTAATTATTCCTTTTTTTAATGGCAGCTTCTGATGTTCTTTGTGTTTCACTGTTGCAGTCATCACCTGTGGGTTATCCCTGCTGTGGTAGCCTTCGGCCGGCCCGAATACCAGAGTCATTGTTTTTTGTGTCAGCTGCAGTCGCCTGTAGACTGACGTCAGGTCATCCATGCTATAAAGCAAGGCAGCCAATGTCATTACATTAGTCTTTCTTGCCATGGAGCCCATAGCAGAAGCAGTTTGCACAAGTGCCGGTCAGTCGCTACCAGAGTTTGAATTTCAGCTGAAAACGTCTAAATTCAAGTACCCAGTTGGGGACCCTTTTTTCTTGCACTAACCAATGTCCAAAAAAGTTAACAATTGTCTTGCCTGTGGAAAGCAAATCCCACACCAAGAGTTCCATTCTTAATACATCACTTGTTTAAGCCCAGACCACGATGTCCCCCATTGCCGGTTTTGTGCCTTCTTTAATGCGAGAGCCATTTGCCGTCGAGCTCTTATTGTAGACAGTTATTTTCATATTCCGTCTTTGCATTCTGATGTGGCATTCGTCAGCCAACAATCCGTGGACATTCTGAAAAAATGCAGAGATAAAGGTAGAGACAGACCACACAAGGCTAAGCCTTCTGACAATGCTACCGCTAAGCAGGTCGTCAGTTCTGTGGAATTCATTGACACGCTTCCGCAGCCTCTGATGCCCAATTCGATATCTACGCAGGCCTCTGCCATGACCCCTTTGGAGTCCGGTATGCTGCAGCAATCTTCTTTGTCTTCTGAGTCTTTGGCTGTCTCTGCATCGGTTGGGCCTGGAGCCACGACGCAGCCACAGGCTTTCTAGGAGGCCTTTTGCACTACAGAATCTAGACAAAAAACAACGTCTTCTCATCCGACTACTGTTTCTCTCAGAACGACGGATTCTCTCAGGCCTAGAAGCCAGGCCACCCCTAGAAAATCTGCTTCTAGCCACCATCTTGCTCCTGCTCCACCACCCCAAGCACAAATGCTTAAAATGGCAGAGAATCTCTTCTCCCTTATCCGGGGTAGTCAGGCCACAGCTTCTAAAAGGAAAAGGCACCCTTCTGCAGAAGTTATGACTGAACAGGATTTTGAAGAATCTAACTATTCAGATTTTGAAAAGGAACTGCAACCTCTGACTGCTTATGAGGATTCAGATGCAGAGGAATCCATCCCTTCTGCATCCCCTCCAGAGGTCCTTTCCTTCGTGGAAACCCATCACACCCTCAGAGGACATTTCCAATGGGAATCTCAGGACTAACCCCAGTCTAAGAAAAGACTTGGAGAGTTTCTGGATGTGCCCCAGCACAGAACCCTGGACATCCCCCCCATTTTTAGAAGGGGTGGATGATGTTTTCCATGAATCCAGCTTAGCCCCTGACACCCTCCCACTTGCTCCCAGTAAAGCTGACAGGTATTACAGAGTACCGGATTCTCACAAATACCTGTACAGAAATCCTGCTGCAGACCCAGAGGTCACTACACAGAGACCTAAAGGAGTTAAGACTAGCTCTGCCAAAAGTCCTATTCCTTCTGACAAGGACTCCAGAGCTCTGGACAGATGGGGTAAAAAAGTATACACCTCTGCAACTTTAGCTGTCAGAGCACTCGGTTGTCAGTTCCATACGTTAAAATACTAGCAACGCACTTTGGATCTATTAACACAAAAGATTTCCTCCTTTCCTGACTGTGCCAATTCAAAAGCGTTAGCAGATTTACTGCACTCTGTCAAGTGGCCAAACACTCATTACACTGTGGATATGATGCCCTAGAAGCCTCTAGCAGGGCAGCAGTGATAGGATCTGTCGTTAGGAGACATGCATGCTGAAGGAACAACCTCTCCCTGTTCATGTCAAGTCTAGAGTTATATTGATGCATCCCTGGATAAGGAGCGCTTGTTTGGAGGAAAAGTAGAGGAGGTGCTTAAAAAGATGGAAGACAAAGCAAAATCTATGCAAACAGTAAAAGATTTCTTTCAGGTTCCACCTCCCAGGTACAGCAGGAACTTTCCCCTCTAAACACTGGTCCTTCCCTGCACCTAGCAGACAGGGGCAAAGTAAGCCCCGCAGGGACATACCATCTAGGCTCCTATCCCAGGGCCAGCAGAGAAGCAAACAGTGGACCACGTCCGCCCCAAAGAAAGGGAGTTCTAAGCCACCCTTCTGACTCCCCCTCCCCCCTCTGCCCTCCTTTCGCTCACCAAAAACTAGGAGGAAGGCTCTCTCTCTTCAAAGAAAATTGGCTTTCTGTAATAAAGGACCAATGGGTCTTAAAGGTAATTTTTCAGGGATACAAATTCTCTTTCAGGGAACTCCCAATTCCAAGAGGGTACCCAGACTTACCTCCAAATCAGTGGGCAGAGGCATTGAAACAAGTCCAAACTCTCATATCCCAGGGGGCAGTAAAGCTATCCCCCCAGATCAAGCAGGCAAAGGCTTTTATTTCAGACCGTTCCTTGTTCCCAGAAAAGAAGGCAGTTCATGCCCCATCCTGGATCTATCCATTCTGAACACCTCCCTGGTGGTCCCCAGATTCAAAATGCTCACTTTGCAGCCGCTGCTGCCTGTGCTAACAAAAAAACACCTGGCTAGTGACCCTAGACCTAACAGATGTCTACCTCCACATCCCCATAAGGGAATCCTGCAGAAAATTCTTGTGCTTCAGAGCAGGATTACAACACTTCCAGTTCTCTGTGCTGCCCTTTGGCTTATCTACTGCACTCCGAGTATACACCAAATGCTTAGCTCCAGCCATAGCATTTTGCAGACAAAGAAATATTCAGATTTACCCTTACCTGGATAACTGCCTCATTCAGGCAGTGTGCAAAGAAAAGCTGCTCCAGGACCTTCTCTTTGTCAAATCCCTCCTAACTTCCCTAGGGTTCATCATCAACGAGAAGAAATCAAAGCAAACCCCCACCAGGAAGATCATTTTCTTGGGATCTCTGCTAGACACAGTTTCCCAAATGGCCTTCATATCCCCAGAAAAGCAGAGGTTCCAGCCTCTCTACTTTACCCAGCTGGCTTCCAGAAGTCACCTCACTGTGAGGAAGTTCCTGCAAGCCCTGGGATACATGGCATCTTACATCCTTCTAATTTCTCTGGTCAGGCTTCACATGAGAAAACTTCAGTGGTACCTAAAGAACCTTTAGTTCTAGCACTCTCAGTCTCGAGACCTTTCTCCCTCTGATCCCATGTATAAAGGCTGAGTTTCTCTGGTGGGCAGAGACCTGTGCCAAGAACAAGGGTCTTCCCTTCATCCTCCGCCCAACCGGCCAGACCATTATCACCGATGTCTCAGACATTGCTTGGGGCACTCAACTAGCAGGCAGGTGCTCCCAAGTTGCTTGGGATGCCCAGCACCTTCATTTACACATCAACCAGAAAGAAATGATGGCAGTACAAAAACCTCTGACATCCTTCAAACCCCATCTCAGGCCAGGGGTCCTCCTTATGAAAACAGACAAACCCACAGTAATGTGGTATATCAACAAACAAGGGGGACCCAATTTTACTCTCTGTGCAGACTAGTCATGAACCTCTGGCTGACAGCCGCCTCCGTGGGTCTACACCTAATTGCCCAATACCTACCAGGGGTCAACAACACCCTGGCAGACCACCTAAGCCGAAACTTACTGGACCCCCATGAATGGCAGGTCCACAGGGAAATCTTTCTGCAAATCACTCAGGAGTGGGGGACTCCAGAGGTGGATCTCTTTGCTTCACACCTCAACCACCAGCTGCAAAAGTTCTGTACCAGGGAGTATCACCTCCTAGCATGGAAGGTGGATGCCTTGACCTTCTCCTGGAACTCCCTCTTTGTGTACGCGTTCCCTCCTCTGCCTCTAATTTCCAAGGTACTGATCAAAATAAGAGAGGAGAGACCAAAGGTCATGATCATTGCTCCAGATCGGCCCAGGCAGCATTGGTACCCCTTACTGCACAGCCTGACCTTACAGCCCCCTACGCAGGTTCCCCTGATGTCAGATTGCTTGACCCAGGTGGGGGGGGGGTACTGCACCCAGACTTGCAGACTCTCAATCTTTCATCATGGCTTATACCTTAAAAGCTGACAGAGTCTCTGTTAAGCAAACAGGTCCTAGACATTATCACAGAGGCCAGAAGGCCCAGCACCAGAAAATCTTATGCAGGGAAATGGAAAAGTTTCTGCTCCTGGAGCCAGTACCTCACATCCTTCCATCCGTCTTATCTTGGATTACCTAGCCAAGTTGCTCAAAAGTGACCTCTCCTTCTCTTCTATTAAAATCCATGCCTCAGCCATTTCAGCCCATTACGATTTAGACCTACCCCTCTTCCCTCATCCTTTGATTAAACAATTCATCAGAGGGGCTTCTAATATCAGACCTCCCAGAAGGCCTCCCATGCCATCCTGGGACCTGAATTATGTTTTAGAAAAACTAACATTTCCTCCTTTCGAACCTGCTGCTTCAACAGAATTGAAATACCTCTCCTGGAACACTGCCTTCCTACTAGCTATCACCTCAGCCAGAAGGGATTCAGAACTTCAGGCACTCATGGCTGTTGAACCTTTTATCAATTTCCACGCAGACAGGGTCTCCCTGAGGACTAACCCATCCTTTATGCCCAAGGTGGTATCTGATGTGACCCTCAACCAGGCCATACACCTATCCACCTTCTTTTCCAATCCTCAAAACAAGGAGGAAAGAATTCTACACTCGTTAGCTTTCCACAGACAGCTCAGATACTATCTGGACCGTACTAAACCCTTCAGAAAAAAACAGACCAGCTGCTTGTCAGCTTTGCCTCGGGGGCAGAGGGGAAGCCCATTTCCAAATGGATATCACACTGTATCCATTTCTGCTACAGACTACATGGGAACCCCCCCCCCCTCAAGTCTATTCGTACCCATTCTACTAGGGCAGCCTCCACTTCCACAGCCTTCCTCAGAGGAGTCCCCACCAGGGACATTTTGGAATCTGCCACCTGGACCTTTGTCCATACCTTTACAATTACCTCTTTTTTCTAAGTGTAGGGCAGGGTTTGCATTTGCAGTTCTGCAGGGCTTGCTGACCTATGCCTAGGGCTCTAACCGATCCTTTCACCCCTCTCCTCAGCTTTGGGAATCCTCCCACTGGTGATGACTGCAATTCCTGCATCCCCCTCATATCCTCTTCCCCTAGGGGGACATAAGCTTCCCATGGTGGCTTTTAGCCGCCAGGACCACTTTACCTTATTTCCTTGTGCTTCTGACGGGTTAGGGCAAGAAAAACTGAGGTAATGACGTCGGCTGCCTTGCTTTATAGCACTGACGACCTGACATCAGACTACAGCCGACTGCAGCCGACACAGAAAAACATTGACTCTGGTATTTGGGCCAGCCGCGGGCTACCACAGCAGGGATAACCCACAGGTGATGACTGTAACAGTGAATACACTCAAACATCTACATTTATGGTAAGTGTACACAACTGTGCTTTCCAGATTCTATTAAAAATTCTACCAGTGCTGGTCTTTCATTTAGGGCCCCCCTATGTCTTTCCTTTTGCTATACTCTGATATCAATCCTTGATAGGGAAGGCTATCTCTAACCTGCAGTCCAAATAAATTATTGGTGTCTTTCCATTCTGTCATCTTTCCCTCTCTAGTTATTTGCTCCCAATACCATGGTTCCTTTGCCAGTTTTCTCCAATAAATTCCACCCCCCTCGTGCCTATTGTTTGTATCCCCAATTGCAGTTATCCTTACTGGCAGAATCTCCTTTCTCCATTCCTGTGCTGGTTTAGTTCTTAGAATACTTTCTGCTGTTTTATGGATATAATATTCTGCATGATTATTGTTATTCTAGTTAAAGGCCTGCATCCAAAATCCCAGTCTCTCCTTGTTTCTTTAGCTTCCCCAGTGTTTCATCATCATCCCTTTTGACTTTGAATTATAGTTTTCTGCTTCTGCTGTGTATAGGAGTCCTAACTGTGTAGCTCTGAAATACCCCTTCAAATTGGGTAATCCCAGTCTGTCCTGTTCTTCTGGAAGAATCAGCGTATCCCACTTGAATCTTGCCGCCTTCCCCTCCCAGATAAAGTCCTTGAGCTCTTTATTAATTGCTACCCACAAATTCTCCTCTGGTTGATAAAAATATGCCTGACCTGTGTATAAGACTAAAGGGACTAAAAACATTTTAACTGCTTGTATCTTACTATCCATATAACAAAGCTTCCATTTTCTCAGTTTTTTATTATCTTTTGTTTAGTCTGTTCCCACTTATCCTTAGCTGCCACACTAGAATTCTTTTAATCCATACTCATAAATATTTAATTTCATCATGTCCGCATATATATGGGTATTCCTGAACCAGTTCGTGTGCGAGTACACAATTTACCACTATTGCATTTGTTTTAGCTTCATTAATTTTGTATCCTGGAAAGATCTGAAACTGTCTCAAAATGTTCCACACACTGTAATGTCTTTTTCTGGTTTTGTCAGGTACAAAATATCATCTGCAAATAAAGCCAGCAGTTCTTGACTACCATACCAATTATATCCTTGAATTTCGGAGCCTATTATTTTCTTTGCCAGTGGTTCTAAATATAATGCAAATAATAAAGGGGAAGGATGACACCCCTGCCTGGTTCCTGTGGTCAAGCAGAAATTATCAGAGGACCACACACAATTTTTTCAGGAAATGCAAATGCTTCCATTGCCCTGCTCATAAAGTCCCAGCTTACCCTGTCAAATGCTTTCCCTGCATCAAGACCCACCTAACCTAAACAATGTTTTTTTCTTACATTCTGCCTCTTTTTGAATCATCAGTGTTCTGTTAATGTTGTCACATGTTTGCTTCCCTTCCACAAAAACCACATTGACCCATATCTATCAGTTTTGGCATCACTTTTGCCATTCTTTTAGCACTTATAGACATGAATGCATTTGTAATTATAGTTTAGTATAGGGGTGGGCTTGTATGAAGCTGGATCCGATGGATATTTACCCTTTTTAGATATTACAGCTACCACTGCTTTCTTGCAGGATGGTGGTACTTCTCCTTCTCTTATGATACTGTTAAAAACTTCCAGACCTTTATTATTTTTTTCCTCCGAACTTCCAAACTTCCACAGGAATGCCATCTATTCCTGGGGACTTTCTTGTAGATTGGTTATACATCACAATTTTTATCTTATCTCATCCTATCCTATCTGTTAGTAATTGAGCCTCATCTACATGTAACCTTGGCATATTTACTTCCTTCATAAACATTTCCATTTGTATCTTTTCATGATTTTCATATTTCTCTACATTATACAGACTCTCATAGAATTTACAAGATATTTCCAATATCTCTACCGGATCTCTTGTTATCTTCCTTTGTTATAGGCTCCCTAAACTTGGCAGCAGCCCTCTCTGCTTACTGTTGCCTTAGTTGTTGAGCTAAAAGTTTTTGTGCTGTAGTGTTATTATCAAAATACAGTTGCTTAACAGCAATCTTTCTAAGCTTGTGCATATTATCGAGGTAATCAGTTATTTTCTGCCTAGCATTCTGTAGTTGATCCTCTTATTGTTCTGCAAGATTCCGCCTATTCTGGCAATACTTTAACATTTGTCAGTCCCTCTAAATAATTCTTGCTACTTCTTAACCATTGCTCCCTTTCTTTTATTTTCACTCTATTTTAAATTCCACCTTAATTTTATCCCATTCCCTAGCTATACCTATATTTTCAGAAGAAATTTCTATTCTAACAGCTCCTGAGTAATCTTCACTACTCATTCTTTAAATTGCTGTCTTTTCAACCGATAAGTGGGAAAGCGCCAATGTCTCATTTTTATTTCATTATCTTATGTTTTTATTTTAGCTATTATTAGCACATGATCTGAAATAGTTATTGGGCAAGTATCAAGACCTTCAATTAAATGCACATGTTCTTGTGAAATGTAAATTCTGTCTAGCCTAGCCCAGTTTTTATATCTTGGAGAATAATATGTAAATTTACTCCAAACTCCTGTTACTGACTTCACATCTTCCATGCCAAATATTCTCATACGTTTCTTCAAAAATGTACCCTCCTTTGTTATATTTTCCCTTCTGGGCCCCCCAGACATGTCTTCACTGCTGCAAATAAAATCCCACTCCCCAGTTATAATATTTATTCCTTGCTGAAATCTGATTATTTCTCCCAGAATTTTCTTAAACTTCATTATAGCAATTTTAGGTGGAATGCAAGTACATGCCAGTCTAATCCTTCTCCCATGCCAGTAGCCTCTTAGCACTACAAGTCTGCCATTATTATTATTATTTTTTTTATCTTCTTCTGTCACTATTAGAGCTCCTCTTGCAGTTAATATAAGTACTCCTCCTTTCCTTTGCCCCAGGTATTCCACTGAATAAGCATCCTGGAAGTCTTTCTATATCAAATTCACATGTTCATTTCTAAGTGTGTCTCTTGTAACATAGCTATTTGCACTCTACATTTTAATATAGTTCTCTACTCTTTCTTGTTTATATTAATCTGTGAGGCCATTTGCATTTAAAGACATTAAAGAAAGCATCATTGTATTAAAAAGTTATTCTCACCTTTTATATATAACACCTTTTTTGTTAAATGTCTAGTTCAAGCTTTTGTGTTACATGCATACACTGTTTGACAGGTTGAACGTTTATACAGTTGTTTCTTGTCATATGCATTTGAGTCTATGTCGCATCTTATAAAACTTTTTGTTTTATTGAATCCACCTAAAACATATTAACTTAATACTACACCTTCAAAGGTTGAATTTTACTCTCCTAATAGGAATAAAAGTCCCAAACTGACAGCTACACTCACAGACTTAAGCTAACCTAAAAAAGGGTCATCCATGCTAAGACTCGTGGTGCAGCCTCTGCTTCTACTAAGTGCTGCTTGGTTTTGTCTTATCTGTATAGCTCTCCCAGCAGGGAAAACCCCTGAATGTTTTCAGGGAACATTAACTACCTTTGGAAAAACCCTGAATGCTTTCAGAGAACATTATCTCCTACCCAGTTTCTCTTGTCTTTTTTTCCCCTCAGCCAATCACTCTCCACCAGACTGTAGCCAGTTTCTCTTTATCAGATTGTTTCCATGGAAACATGAAGACCAGCTGCAGAATTGTTACTGAGTATACATGCATTCAGTGTTCTTTTTCATTTACTTGCTGTGTCTTAAACTAATCTAAGGACTTTAACTCATTCACTCCAGTGGAGCGCAGGATGTTTGCACTGTAACTTTCAATGGGCAGAGCTAAGCCTTTTGACACAATCAAATTATGTCCTCACATTTCAAACAAATGCTCATCTGTCTGGAACCATAGGGGTTATGAAAGAAGTGCAAATGGCAAACCCTTTAGCACAAACTACTTTTATGGTGGTAGTATTCTTTACATTCTAGGTCTTAAACTGAATTTTATAATTCACAGTAAACACAGTAACCATTATTTTTGTAATATTTTGTAAACAACTTACAATGTCACAGCAACCACTCAAGTTGCACACATACTGTCAGCAGCATTTTATTAATCTACCTGAAAGCTTACATTTGAGGCTAATGAAATCTGTCTATGTTACTTGCCTGTTGAGATATTTAGAAAAATGTGAAAATTATATCTATATAAATTAATATTGTGAAAACAACAGTTGGTATCTCTTTATCTGCTCTAGACATAGGTCAAATATTAATGTAGTTAAGTTTGCCATTTTGTAAGCTTTAAGATAAAATCTTTTAAAACCTCATGTATAGCATGGTTTTGGAATTATTGATCCAAATATGAACAAGTAATATATGACACCTAGAGGCATCAGTAGGGGTTAACTGCCGATGCACCTGGAGGTGTCACTCAGATGTAATGAGTTAATCCAGTCATTTCCCCTTGCAAGAATGAGAAAAAGCACATTAATTTTTCTTTTATCATGCTTTTTAACCAGGCTTTTTATATAGACATTGCAGTGCCTACATTTCTTAATACTGAACAAGAAGATAGAGAAGAAAGGAGAAAAAAAGAAGAAAAAAAACAGCAACAACTGTTTATAATCCCCATTAGACTTGAACTTAACTGAAAAAAACTTTAAAGAAAACCACATCACAAAATTGATACTATTTAAGAAAAAAATCTTTACTTAGTTAACTTTCTTCCCTCCTCTTCTCCTCCCCAAAGCACTTTTCTGAGCATTAATGCCATGAAGTAGGGCATATGCTTTAGAGTCCCCCACATGTCCAACAAATTCTGAAAAAGTCCAATATTTCCAGATTTTCTTGTTCTGCCATATTTCAGAAATATAATTATTGCATTGTACCCCCATTTTAAGTTACTGTTTTTATTACTGTTCATCCTGGAAACCCTCTCTCTGCTTCATTTCCAGTGTACTGACAGTTCTTCTAGTCAACTCTCATGCTCCCTTCCTTCTCTCCAACATTTTCCATTGAAATTTTTGAAAAGGTTTCACATGTACATTCCCACTGTAGTCTTTATTACCAGAAAAACAAACTTTTGTATTTCCTCCTTAGCATATATTTCATCAAAAATGATTTTGTCCCTCCAGGGAAGAATACCTTAATGGCAGCTGAGCACAGCAGTTTGAATTTCACACCTGCATCTTGACGTTCCCTGAATAGTGGAATACATTTGCCCCTCTTCTGTCTGGTGTGCAATGAGTAATCATTCTCCACAATCTTCTGTCTCCCACTTTTACTACTTTGTCCTTCTGCCACAATTTTGTCAGAATCACCTCGTCCTGCTGGTTGATTACATCTTTACTTATTAAAGGTCCAGGTTGCTTTCTTATAGCCAGGTTTGGAGCATACAGACAATGTGCCCTTTCAGCTAACAGCTCCTGCTGTGGAATACCAGTCCAGTTGCTTATTTGTGCTTTCATAAAATTAATGCTGTCTGTTCCTTCCAGCTTCTCTGGTATAGCTGAAAATCCCAAGTTTTCCCTACGTGTTCTGTTCTCTAATTCTATTATTTTTTTTAAAAAATGTCTTCTTGAACAGTCTCATATTCAGCCAGCCTTTTCTTTTTTTCGACCGCTGATTTTTTTCAGCTTTATTATCTCAACATCTATTTAATGCTTCTTCCATTTTTCCATCCTTTTGCTGTTTCTGTTGATATACTGTTTTGTTTATTTTAACCAGGTCTGTATGCAGTTATTTTATATCTTCCTGTATGTTACTGGAAGTCATGTCTGAAGGTTGCATTGCTTTTTTGCTGAACAGCTGCAGAACTTTCCCCAGTCATGTGTCTTTCTCACTTTTTGTAGCTGTTTTTTTTCAGGTTTTCTGTATTTCTTTATTCCTTGTATCTAGGCAGTGCAGTTACTAGCCAGTTACTGAAATATACCCATAAAGACAGGTCTAGTGGCCCTCTTTGCTGAGTTTGTGTTTTCACACTGGGAGAGGTAGAAATAAGCTGTTACTGAATGTGCAGCCATCTTGGAAGTCCCCAACCTATACCCTGTCTTAAGAATCTGTCTGCATTGGCATTGCTATAATCTGGACTGGCTAATACAGGGGGTCCTCTAAGCTTTTGGAATGCCTATTTTTCTTTGTCAAGTCTGTGAAGGAAGCAGCTATTGCACTATAATTGGAAACAAACTTTCTATAGTACCCCGCTGTCCGAAAGAATGCCCTCACCTGCTTAATGGTAACAGAGACAGGTCATACCTGAATAGCTTCTAGTTTGGCAGGTTCTGGCCTAATCTTACCACTCCTACTCTGTTACTGGGCATAATGGTCAACCTTGCCCTTTGCAGTCTGCCCAGGTCCTCCCAGACATGCTGAGGCTTCATCATGTTAACATAATACAGTTTGTGCCCCTGCCTCCTGCCATGCCTGTTTATCGTATAGTTAGTGTCACTGACCTTCCTTACCAGTTTGAAGGGTCCTTCCCAAGCTGCCTGCAGCTTATTGTTTCTGACAGGAATGAGCACCATAAGCTGCTGTCACACAGCATACTCTCAAGGTCAAACATTCCTGTTGTACCAGACCTTTTTCTGCTGTTAGGTGCCTGCCAGGTTCTCCTGAGCTATGCCCATGAGCTCCTTAAGCCTTGTCCTGACATTTGGGACATAAGCCACAACAGACTCCTTGTGGGATTCACACTCATTTTCTCACTCATCACAAATCACATCTAAAGGCCTCCTTACCCTATGCCCATAAGGTAAATCAAAGGGTGAAAATCCTGTGTATTCCTGGGGTACTTCTCTATATGCAGACAGTTGATGGAGCAAATATTTTTCCCACTCTCTCATAAACTGGTCTGCAAATGCTCGTAGCATGGTCTTTCGTGTAGAGTTTAACTGCCCACAAGACCATTAATCTGGGAATGGTAGGGGGTAGTCTTTAGGTGCCTCACCCCACAACACTTCCATAGACAAGCCAGCAGATCTGACATAAAATTGGCACCTCTGTCAGTCAGTATTTCTCTTGTGAAACCTACCCTGCTGAAAATGTCCAACAAAGCATTTGCTACCTACTCTGTCTCAATGGAGGACAGAGCCACCGCCCGAAGGTATCTGGTAGCATAATCTACTACCACAAGGGTATACGTTTTCCCTGTGGAACTTGGGGTACTCAGAGGCCCCACAATATCCATAACTAACCTCTGAAATGGCTGCTCAATCTCAGGCAAAGGCATCAGTGGAGCTTTGGCCTTGTCTCCTGCCTTACCTACCTTTTAGCACTGCTCACAGACACTGCAGTACTCTGTTACATCCCTTGCAATCCCAGGCCAATAAAAATTCTGCGTAATGCGACTCATGGTATGCTTTATACCCATATGACCTGCAAAAGGGATATCGGCTGTGGCTAGAAGTGACAAGACAGTAGGCTCTGGGCATTACCAACTGCTGTACTACCTCACCATCTAGCCCTCCCTTAGGGGTCCACTCTCTGTACAGTAACCCTTAGTTATCTGCAAAAGGAATGTCATGGGCTATGGCTAGAGGTCCCAGATAGTAGTCTTTGGGCTCTACCAACTGCTGTATTACCTCACCCTCTAACCCTCTTTCAGGTGTCCACTCTCTATACAGTAACCCTTTGTTCCAGTATGCAGACTCCCCTTTTTCTTGAGTATTAGGTGCTTCTCCTTAGCTACCTCCCTCAAGCCTCATAAGATAGGGCTGAAAGTTGTGCCTGTCTGAACTTTACTTTCGTGACCCTTTCTAGTGCCCCTTCCACAGGAAATTTAGTATCTTATGACAATGGTGCTTCCCTGTCAGCCTGGGTACTACCACTCACCTCTGTCCTTGCAGTCACCTTGTCCATGGGAACATCAGTACCTACCAGCAGCTGTGGTTCACTTTCAGGCTCACTACTTCTAGGCTCCCTCCCTGAAATAACCACATCAGCAGCCCCAGCTTCAGGCATGTGGTCTGTCTAGGGCCCCCCCACCAAGGCTACCAGACCTACGTGCCTGTCTCCAAGCTTGACTGCATGTAACTGCATACACACAAGTTACTACATTATCAAAATAATTCCCTATTAAGACATCAGCAGGGATATCCTCAGATACACCTACCTGCTTATTCCCTTTTCCACCCTCACAGTCAAGGTGAACCCTAGCCAAAGGTATTTGGAATGAGGTCCCTCCTAAAGCTCTAACTGGTATGGACTGCCCAAGCAAGTAGTGCTCTTCTTTAACCACTGAACCACTGCAGGCTTCACAGTGGTTATGCCAGAGGCTGTCTCTCTCTCAGCAGTGGCCTGTCTTCCATCCTGTAAGATAGGATTCAAACTCCAGTGATAGTTTGGTACCTTTGTTGTCTCCAGACAACTTTCCACTGGCAGGTAATTATTCCTACTTTTACTGGCTGCCTTAACTTTTGTTCTCCACCTTGCTTCAGTGGACATTTGTTTGCTACATGGAACCTATGGTTACATTTAAAACATCTAACCCATGATCCTGGCTGTGTACCTGAACTAGAGGCTTCCCCTGTTACTGGTAGACTCCATTGGGGTGATTTAGACTGCCCACCATGGGTTCCCTTATATCCTTGTGTAGCACTGGGTATCATCATCTTATGCAGAGATTCCCTGCTTGCTAAGTAGAGCTCCCCTTTTCTTCTCAGCTCATCTGCAGAGTTACATTCTCAGTCTGCCAACCAGATTTTCATGTCCTCAGGCAAAGTGCTAAGGGCTTGTTCCCTTACCAAAAGATCTACTAGCCTTTCAGAAGTGGTGACCTGACACCCACTCACCCGCGTATGAAAGTAAGTGCTTAACTCAGCAATAGAATCACATACACTTTCATGCGCCTTGCATTTATGCTCACAGTTTATTTTTTCTGTGAGCTTCAGATGATAACTTAAAACAGTCTAGTAAACATTGTTTTATTTTTGCATAGTTTAAACAGTTTCAGATAATTTAGAAAACACAGTTACAGCTTTACCATGGAGTAAAGGGGGTCAGGAACCATACCCAGAGCTCTTGGTCAACATTATACTGTTTACATACCCTTTCAAATATATGAATAAAACTTTCAAAGTCATCCCCCTCTGCAAAGTGTGGAAGAAATTTACTGACCTTTATTGCTTCTGGGGTCCGGTTATTCCCTTCCCCATTACCTCCATGACCCTGGTGAAGAGTTATCGTCTTCTTCTCATGATGAAACTGCTTCTCCTTTCCTTTAGCCTCCAAACATTTGGCCTCCAGTTCATGCTGACTGTGCTTCTCTTTTGCTTCAGCCTCCAAATGTTGCAGTCTCTCTTCGATCTCCTTTTCTTCAGCCTCCAAACTTTTGGCCTCCAGTTCAAGTCTCTCTATTTACAGATGGATCTTTAATTCCTCTGAGGAAAAGGTAAACTGATCTGTTTCTGAAGGCTGCACATCCCCATCACCGGACTGTCTGTCTCCCTTTTGCTAGACCTTACTGCAGCTGTGATTAAGGCTGAAATCATATCCTCTTTAGTCAGGTTGGCATGCACCAGTCCTTTGGCTTTGCACACCTTGGCAAACTGGTTCTTTGTCAGCTTGCTGTAATCATCTGCTGACATCTTTACCTGCTTTCCCTGATTAAACTAACTAATAAAAATAAATAAAACTGTTGAGAAATTGAAACTTTTAATGATTACCTTGTAGCTGTTGAGAGTAAACACACCTTCAGTGACAACTGCTTACAGGCTACTGAAGTTTCATTAAGATCCCACCACTGCCACTAATATGTGACGCCCCCCTCTTTACCCCGAGCCAGTAATCAAGGAGCCCCAGTCCTCACCACTGACACCGGCAAGAGGCAGTCACTAAAACAAGAATGGATTTACTCAATATTTCAAGTGCAGCTCTCTGCATCAAGCACAATTTCCCCACATAGGGAAAAGGCTGCACTGGGACTGGACTCTCTCTCTCTAGATCCAAACAAGACCCACCTTGGAGCAATGTGTCCCAATTCCAAGTATCTTTCGCACACACTTGAATATCTGATTTTCCACACACACACACACACACACACACACACACACACACACTTGGAAAAGGCTGACACAGATTCACTAGCTGTTTCCTCTCTCTCTCTAGACTACAAGTTAGATTGCTGCCACCAGTCAGATACTCTAAGGCTCTTAAAAAGGGTAACCAATTATAATTTGTCAAATTAATACTGATATAAATGGTAGAGTATGACCAAAGCAATAAGGCTTATCGGAGTGGCCACAATATCACTAAAATACGCGCAAGTACTCTCATGTTGTAAAAAGTATTCTCTAAAAGACCAGCCACAATGCAAAGGTATAAAAATATTTAACAAATATTTAACAATGAATAATAAAATAGAAAATAGAATACTTAATATTTAGTTACAGTAATCAACAGAGTTTTCAGCCACAAGAAATATAAAAATAACACAGCTGGATAGAATCTTGCAGATGCAGAAAAAGAAATACTAATGCTACTGTACCTTTCCTAACTGAACTAAAAAGAAGCTGTCCATAGGTAACGCGGTTATTATTGCAAGGCAAATGTACTGCTGAGATGCTCATTTCCACAAGGCAAGATGAGATACTACACACAGATTGAACTGTATAACTAACAACTGAACTACCCAACAGTGATAACTGACATAGATCTTTTATGACAGGTTCCAAAGAAAAAACAAACTGCTGCTGCTGCCAGAGTTTCATCCTTCATCCGGCTGTAGAATGACATCACATCTAGTCACCTGACTCTGGGACAATACACATTCAGAACTCTGTTAAGATTATTTTGCAGCATTTGTAACATAAGCAACTTTTACAAAAATATTTTTAAATATTTTTGATACAAGCATCTGTACAAATCAATTTGTCAGTCAAATAACACAAGACGATTTGCAAAACTTCAACCAGCCATGCTGGCATATGCCACACATGCACTGTCTTACTTCTGGTACAGTTGGCAGTACCTCACAGTCACACCCCTCTTGGGCATTGTTGACAAACTTAATAGGTTAGGTATAAAGCCTTATGTCACCCGTTGGATAGCCAGTTGACTCACAGACATGGTTAGAATTGGGGAATCTACCTTTACAAACAGATCAGTCTCAAGCAGAGTCCCACAGGGACTGGTCCTGGGACCACTCCTTTTTGGCATTTACTTCTCTAAAGTCAAGGCTAATGTCAGTGGACTCTGCCTGACCAAATTTGCAGACATTTTCAAATTAATGTTGGTGGGGGATTCTGTAACTGCTTCTGATGTTCTCCTGAAATGACTGACACAGACAAATAACTTCTGCCAGAGCCATGGACTAAAACTAAATGCCAAGAAATGCATAATAGTATCCCTTGGAAGTCATCCACCCCTGATAGCTATCATATTGACAACACACCCCTAAGAGCCAACCCAGTATTCAGGGACTTGACACACAGTAATCCAACCCTTGACAAACACATGGCTACAGTAGTGAAGAAATCATTCTATGTTGTGCAACTTATAAACAAAGGTATGGCATGTAGGTCAAAGGAGATAATTATTCCACTGTATTCAGCATTCATCATGTCTGTCATTGAATGCATTGCCTCGTTGGTATGTATCTAACCAGGCACGTCCATTAATTGGAACGTCCACCAAGGTTCCTCACCAAAATAATAAAGGGCATATGTAACATGTCCTTTGCAGACCACTTTATCTCTGTATTCTGTCTCCTACAAGCTGTTGAGGGGAGCTCTTTGAATGGCATACAAAGCACTGTCATACCCCACCCTAATGGACCTCCTGCATATCTGTAAAACAAACAGCACCAGAATTACCCTTTCTAAAGAATTAAACCTTGCTTGTGATGTAAATAGGACCTGCAATAGAGAAAGGTATGTATCCCAGAGACTACCCTTTTTCTGGAATGGTAATCACCAAGTGTAGTACCTCGCAGAATGCGCAGTAGCAAATCCCGCCCCAAACACGTCTCCAGCCGCACGGACCCCGCACCCGCATGAATATTCACATCGCCACTGCCGTAGCAAGGCAGCATTGGTATGAATATTCAAAGCATACAACTATGCAGTTGTTTAGTTAAATCATACTGTGTATTTAAGTCAGAAAAACACGTCTATTCACACAACTAAAACATACATTTTCACAGACTTTAATACTTGAAAAGATGCAGTCTGAGTAGGTTGGAGTACTCAGATTATACCAATGCATTTCAGTTTCCTTGAATGTTAGATTTAATATTGTAATAATCACCAAATCCATATGAATATGCAACACAAACTTTAATAGTCACAAAGCTTTATATTTTCACAGACTGTGATAGTCGCAGAGATGCAGTCATATAAGTCATAAAAAATTTGTACAGTTCACCGAATCAGTTTATTCAGACCTATTGCAAGTAGCTACTCTGAAAATAACAGCAGTGGACCGTTTTTATTATTTTTGCGCTTTCTGCCAGCTTCATATGCTGATGCCTAGTAGGTTTTGGACTTTGTGATTGCACAGTATGCAGAATGTGGAGGTCTGCATTATTATTTTAGCGATTAATGCCTGTTTCATATGCTGATGCCTATGCCAGTCAAACGTGTGACCGGGACCAGTTATTACTTTTGTTTTGGGAACGTTATATTCTTTTGGACTTTGTGTAGTGACTTACTTACGATACACAGTATAACTGTTGTTTTGGGAGCGTTATTTTTGTTTTATTCTTTTGGACTTTTGTAGTGATTTACTAACGAGACACAGTATCAAGACTGTGGAAATTTGCATACCTGTCACTCCAGTGCAGAAATTAGCATGCCTGTCACTCTAACTCGTTTTTTACCTGCCAATCAGTTAGGCCACTCCCAAAGCTGCGCAGAACTACCTGCGAGGTACTACACTTGGAGATTACCTCTGGAACACGCTTCCCATTCTTGTGAAGCAGAGTTCCTCCCTAACCCAATTCAAGTGCAACTTGGACAGTTGGATGGGGAACAGGAAATTTTTCCCTGCTTTGGCACCTGTCTCTCTAGTGGACACAGGCAGTCTGTAAATGTTTCATGCCGCAAGTCCCTTCTTATACTTGTCAAGGATACCAGAACTTGTCATAGATTTGGGATATATGGTTAGGCTAAAAAAAAGGCCATTAGCATAGTATACACCTAAAAATTATAATTGTTAAAATGAAAGAAAACATATCTAATGTATAATACATGAAAATTAAAAATGTTAATATGTTTTGTTTTCTTTTCATTTAATGTATGTGTGTCTGTGCCTTAAGTGATAATGTAATAACTGTGTTTAAAAATAAAAAAGATCACGTACATTTCTGAATTCTTCATAAAAACTATTTTTTTTTCCAGTGGGGAGAACTTTTGTGTAAGGTAATATTATCAACATTATGAAACCTGATTTCCATATTTGGGTTGTTTTACACTGAAATACCTGAAAGCTAGTTAAAGCTTGTACCCAATTGAGAAGTTCTAAAATACCTTCATCTGACAGTTAAAAATCAGCCGAGTAGCAGATTGTCATTATTTTAAAGTACACATTTTTAAGTATTAATTTATAAAAACAATTGTAAGATTCCCCACAGTATGGCTTGCAGTAAATCAGATTAATTAGTTGTAAAACATGAAGTCTTACATTAAAATACTTTTTCCAATTGGGAATCTCTCTGAATCTCCTTCCTGAGGTCCTTCACCTCAGCAGTACTTCAAAGATATGTAGCCCTACTCCAGGCATGCACTCATCCTCTTCTAACTTGCACATTTGTGGTCACCTTACTTGGATAGGAAGAAGCACCCAGCTTAATATATTTCCAGTTCTTTCCAGTCATTCTTGAAGTTTGGATCATTATCCAAACATATTTATTTGGCAACTTCCCTTAAAGTCTTTTTGATAGTATCACTAAATCAACATTCAGGACCATTAGAGGAACTGTTTCTATAATCTGGCAAATAATTACAGTGTCCCAGTTTTGCTAAGAGAGTCAATGATTCAGTCTGGCTAATCAATAAAGGTGGAAGCAGATGCTGAAGGGTTCTTGGATGCTAATAAGTTCCCTGCAGTAGAGAGATTCCAGTGCACAAATCAGCAGGATGGTCCATTGCACAGAAACCAGTGGAGAAACTGTAAAGAGACAGAACCTGAACTTGGACCACAGTATGTAGCAATCCCCCTCCCCTATTCTGTTGGCAGAAACTGAACACACTTCCCAGTTTGGCTTTCTGCAGCGGTAATAATAATAATTAGTGTGCGCAGAGGACCTTCTCTTTCTTGTGTTGTTTGTCTTTATTATTCTTCTCTTAACCTAAGAGACATTGTAGTCTCACCTTTGTGGCTACAAAAGCATTAGTTTCAGATGGACAAGTCATAGGCAGAGCCAGAAATAGTTCCGGTGCTAGTGGAAGATTTCCCTGGCATTTGTTGGGACATTTGTCATCTTTTGTCATCTTATGAGTTAGTCCCCTGGATTCCATTACTTTTGCCATTTTTTTTTTTTTTTTTGTTAAATGTGAAGATGCAGTGATCCACAGAGTAGTCTCTTCACGCATGTTGCAGACCACACTGAAAGAAGGACAAGACATAAAGCTCTTCAGATCTGAAATCAGTGACATAGAATCAAAGCCTTAAACAGCACAGGCAAAACTGTGACTTTGAAGTGCAACACATATGTAATTATTATTTGCAAGGGAAATAACATAAGTATAATAGAGATCCATCTTTGATGGATAGGGCATTGCATTGAGCCTTGCCTCCTGCACTGTTGCTGTCAATATTTAAATATATAGAAACCAGCAGTATAGGGCGGCAAAATAATTAAATTTGGTTTTCCAGAAAAGACTATTCAGTAAATGAAGAAATGGCCTTTATTTATGATTATAACTAGTGTTGAAGAGAAAGGTAGAAAGACTGTTGAGTTATGGGATTTAGATTTGTCAGGTGCGGCCAAAGATGAATAGGAAGAATGATCTTATTTGGCAGAGAATATCCCATTGTTTGTGTGGTTTCACTTCCAGAGTCAACATAGCTGGAAATGTTGGAAAAGCTCCAAGTGAAATTATAAAACAGATGAACCTGAGAAAGCTATGCATGTGTATGTCACTTCTATGACTACAGATTGCACAGTGGCAACTGGACGTGGTAAATGCCATTTCAAGTTTGAACTGTTAGACCTGAAGGTCAACAAAGACCAATTATTTGAACTTTGTAATTTATTGGATATTTGAGTATATGGTGAAATTAACAATTTAAAGGTTTAAAGTGAAAAGATGCCCAATTAGAGTAGTGAGGGGGTCATAAAAAGCAGTTAATTGGGAGGGCAGACTTTGTCCAGTAGTGTACATTAGTAGCAAATACTGTGCTGGTTTTTACTTTTAAAGAGTTCAAAAATATAAGCCTCTTACAACAACATGAAAAAAATATTTTTATTTTGAACCATTAGCACAGAAATTGAGACAGAGTAATATACACGGGCTCCCTTAGAACATTCAAGCAAGAACAAATAGCATTATTTCCGTATGACGTAATCCTATACGTAACTAACCCTGAAGGAACCTCTGTAACCTTTTTGCAGTTCTGTAAGCATTCTCAGGTATTTCAGAGTATAAGGTCAATGAAAATAAAATTAATGCCATTCCAATAAACTAAGCTCCCACCTTTGAAATGGTTCAAGCATATCCTAATTTGTGAGGTAATTTAGAATAAAGTATTTGGGTGTGCAGCTAACCAGGAGGAGAGAAAATGCACTGAAAAATACATGGGAAGACATAAAAAATATTTTGAAACATATAAAAAATCTGGAGATTGATTTCTCTAGGCATAGATGATAAAATGCACACATTGAAAGTGTTTATGAATTCTCTGGTAATCTGCAGAGGGCAGGTTTTCTCTATGAGGTGCAAAAGAGTATATGAGTTACTGTAGAAAAAGAGATAGATAAATTCCTCTGGGACACTAAAAGCCAGAGGGATAAAATTATTCATTTAGAGGAGCAGAGAGATTTTGCAGTACCCGATTTGAGGAGATACTACAGACTAAAGTAGTTGAAGTTAGCCTATTTAGTACAGAATAACAAAAATATTGTTTGGGCTGGAAACAAATAGCAGTCATGCAAGGTTGAGAAGATCCAGGAGAAGCTGGAGTTAAGAAAATCTTATATTTGCAAGGTGTATGTGGACTGCAGTGAATATTATTTAATAATGATGTATTAAATAAAGCTCCTTTGTAACAAAACAATTATATCTGTCATAGTGAGTGGGACCAGTTTAACATTCAAAACAGTAAGATGGAATAAAGTATATGAATGTTCTCTGTTTTAGAAAAGGTTTATATTAAGATGAGTATACAAATAAAAGTTACACACAAGGTGAACCTACTGTCAAATGGATTAAGTGGCAGGGGCAAGTATATAAATAGTACTGGCTGTTGGAAATTATTTTCATAAGTGCTAATGGCTGGAATCTTTATACAACAATGTACATTTATATTCTTAAAGTATAATTCATTATTCATCTCTTTGAATCGTATGCAATAGTAATACACTGTAATAGTCTGAACTGAACCCTGTTGAATTTGTATGAAAAATGGAAATAAAGGCTGGATACTGATACAGGCAGCGGAAGGTGTGTACCTGGTTAATATTATGAAGAAAGCAGGTTCGGTCAGTAGGCTTTGAAGGATAAATATGGCTAATTTCCTGAATTTTACAAGTTATGGTACATTTTACTGTGCTGCAGTCCTTTGCTACAGGTATATGGAAATGAAACATTTCCACACTTAAAAGTTGTAAACATCACAGAAAACGGTATTTCAGATGATTATTTTTGTTTTTATTTCAAATGAAGCTAAAAGTAACTCTTGCCAGGAGTATCACAAAGAATGTGGTGAAAGACAAATGTGATTCATACTGACAGCTTCAAAAGTTAATGGAAGTTGTGTGAATAATTTAAGTAACTTTTAAATTACATGGAGAAATTCATGCCTTGTGCAACATATTAAACTGTGGTCATGCTTAGAATGCTGTATTGATGGCAAAAGTAAACTGGGGAAAAAGGAAAAAAATATAATACCGAAGTATTTGATAACGACATTAAAGTTTGTCTTCTACTCCATCACATTGGAAAGTAATGGTTTGGTCATGGTGGATAGTCAATGTGTGTGTCCAGTGTTAGGGTGAATATGTCCACTAAGTTTCAGGATGGAGGTGGGGTGAGTAGTGGGTATGGAGCCATTTGTATTTGTATCTGACTTTCAGTACTGCCAGTAAAGTGCTATTCTTAACTTTAATATATCTTTAAGAAAACAGATCTGAGCATGTATATTGTTACAAAGAATGAGTGATAGGGGAAGAAAGAGGGTTTTATGAGGCAATGCGTATGCGTTTATGATGGAGTTGGGATATGATGTGGAAACATTATGGTAGTTAGTGAGGTGAACTAGCTACTGTACTGAGTGTACAAAACAGTAGCAATTGATTTTGTGAGCTGAGATGGTAAGACCTTAGATAGTGGGTAGAAGAAGGTGAAGGTTTGGCAAGATGATGGCCGTGTGATGTATTAATGAAAGGAGTGTTATGAGAAATGGAGAGAAAGAGATATGGTAAAGGGTGAAGCGATGTTTGCAGGATGGTATATAGATAAGTAAGGTAATGGAGAGTAGTTAGGTTGAGGGCAGAAAGCTGTATGGCATGATTTTTTTTTTTAGTTGGGGGTAAACATTTGAGTAGTGTATAGATGAGGGAGCAGGCAAAAATGTGTATTGATGAGAAAGGAAAGTATTTCAGAGCAGTAGTGTAAGTAGTTATATGACTGTCTAAAAAAGGGCTTTAGTGGTATTGGTGTGTGTGTGTGTGTGTGTGTGTGTGTGTGTGTGTGTGTGTGTGTGTGTGTGTGTGTATCTATGTATATTGCCTCAGTGTGACATTTACAAAAATTTGAAAAAGTCTTCTTTACATGCTTTATATTGAAAATATGAAGCTCAGAATTTGTCTTGTAATGCTTATATATGTGATAGCTCCTGTTATATTTCACAAGTCTTATGTTCTGTTTGCACAAGCTTTATCTTAAAGGCACCATTAACTTGTAACCAAAAAGCAGAACTCAAAACAGTTTTTTGTAGTGGGCATCAGTCTCTCTTGCACCCTCCATTATCCCCCCCCCCCCCACACACACACACATACATAAATATAGGTAACTGCAAGGTTTTTTCACTCTTAAGGGTTTGAACAGGTCAGTTTCTCTGTGTCACACATCAAGGATAGGCAGGTAAGCTGATTTGCAGCACTGTGTCAGTTTCCTTGTTGAAGTGTAAAAAGGCAGAAACATCATACACAGCCTGAAATATGGAACAGAATTAAAATGTTTCTTCTGGTGTCAGGTAAGTTTAATTAGGATGCTGTTGACATATGTATACATTAAAGTAAGCACAGTGTCGAGATAAAACTAGTAAAAGTGACTAGACATAGCTGATAACAGCATGAAGCTTTTCGTCAAACTGACTCTGAGTGAATGTAGGATCACATAAAAAGACACCAGCTCTAGTAGCAGTTTTCACCATTAAAAAAATAGGTACATTAACCACTTAACTTCTGAACATAGTAATTCTAGGCATGAAGACATGTATACAACTTTAGCTTCATATTTGCACAGGAGTCTAAAGTGGACGAAGAGGTCATGACTACTTTGACAAAAAAGACTTTCCTGTTCAGAAGAGGTGAATTGAACGTGTAGTTGTAAAGTAAAGAAACATTCTAATCCACTGTTATACTCTGATTGCTGAGAAATTTTTTTTCAACACAGCCTCCCCAGAGGGAATCAAGTTTAATGCAAAATGTCAAACTGTGGCAGTGAAGGCATATGATTTGCCTCTCTCTCCCCCCTTTTGGAATTTATTAAGAAACTTTCAGACAATAACATTAGCTTCTGGCTACAAAAATGCACTTCAGATTGCTGTACTGCCTTTTGGGATTTCAGTCAGCTTAGGGCTAAATTTGACCCCACTACTTTAGCTCCTTCAAAGCATGGACATAGTCATAGCAGTTTCCAAATTATTATAGTAATTATTGTTTGCAAAATGCATATTAGTATTCTTTTGATGTAGCGAGAACTTGGTGCGTACATATTATGCACACTGCTTTCACCTGGCCGTTTGAGAAGCACTCATTGTGGCCTCACTGAAAATTAAGTATGTTATCACACTGTGACAATAGAAGTCTTTTGAAAGACTTTGTTTGCTAACTGCATATAAGAGGGTTTATGGTATTTCCTCTAAGGGATTTCAAGGGGAAGAAAATAAGATAGCAGTTCTAACAGCATACTTGGGTACCATTCTAGCCCCCAGGAAGTCACTGCATCTCAGTCCTGATTTACATAGCAGTGCATTGCCTTTACCAGGATTTTAAACCTCATCCTATATGCCACAACAGAAATGTTGCATTTCCTGGTGAAATATGTATGACTTCATACTTCTGTTATACAATAAAGTAATGACAAATTCAGGATTAGGCTGCATTCTGTCTCCCTTAACAGAAGTTGTATAGTCGCGTGAAGTTGGTCTATGTATGTGTATATATATATATATATATATATATATATATAAAATCAATTATGGAGTTTTGGCATATGTGTAAATAGTTCTTACTGTTTTGCATTCATCAGTGTATTATTTGGTCATATTTCTACCTGTCTATTAATATTATTACGTTTTACTGTATCTGTTTTCACAAAAGGAAATAAGATTTTATACAATAAAAAGTTGTATAGTCGCACCTAATGTAAATAGAAAACAATTTAACTTAGCAGCTTGACAAATTCTAATGGTCATATAGGCCTGTTGGTGAAGACTATCAGTATGGAGTTATATTTATGAAACAGTTTGATATTTTCTATTAAGATATTTTGGACATTAAATATGGATATTCATATTTAAACAGTAAGGATAGGTGGTAATAAAAGGTGTGCACATTGAATTTCTGAGAGTTGAGTTAGAATTCTCAGTCTTTTTTTCTGTAGTAGCATTTCAAATGCTGGAAAACATTTTAGAGACAAAACATAATGCTTTTCATACTCATTTTATAAAAACAAAATATATTTATGACTTTATACAATGGATATAAAAAGTGTACATACCCCCCTGTTAAAATGCCAGGTTTTTGTGATATAAAAAATGAGACCACAATAAATCACTTCAAAACTTTTCCCACCTTTAATGTGACCTATAACCTGTACAATTCATTTGAAAAACAAACAAATCTGTTAGGGGAAAAAATATAAAAAACAAAAAATGTACAATAAACTGGTTACATAAGTGTGCACACCCTTAAACTAATACTTTTTTGAAGCACAGGAACAACAAGACCCCCCCCCCATTCCAGTGTTACACTTTCAAAATTGTTATGTAATAGAATGTGGAGATATCCTCCTGAATAAAGTCCAAGGTGATATCTGACTTATTGCATATTGTTTCTGTGTAGTTTTTGCCCCTGTACCTGCTCTCTATTGAGCTTGTCTCCACTCCCAGTCAGGCATGCTGTGTCATTGTGTTTACCTAGTAATTTCACCCACTATCAATGTAAGAGCTGTCAGGGGGTGGGGGTGCGGTGTTGTCTTCATTTAGGCAGTCAAGTGGGAGCTTCATGCCTTCACCAATCTCCAGGGAATGAAAGGCATATGTCATGGCCTAATTGCATCCCCTGGGCAGGGGGAATGTGTGATTCTTGTTAAGGTGAAAGCTTGCAGTGCATACTCATGCAAACCGACTATGATGGCAACCACCAACTTGATGAGCCTAACACCTGCCCCTAACCTGCACGTTTGCATCTCAGCCTGTTCTTCAACAGGACCTATACAGTATGCAGCTAGATCCAGCTCCCCCCACCCCCAGATGGGCGCACCCATCCTCCCCTGTCAGCACCGTCAAGTTGTTAATTGAACTCTGGTCACCTTGACCATTATCATGACTTAATCTGTCACACCACCAGCACTGGCTTTGAGTCACTGCACATTGATATGGACTTAAACATCAGTATGCAGAGCAGAGCCAAGCAATGGAAGGTTGTGGCTGTCAGCAGGTGGTAACATTGTTTCCCTAGGAATCATGCAAAGTCAGGGGGATCCTTATCCAATGAGATTTTGGCCTGGATCTTTGGTCACCCTTTGTGAAACTAGTTAGCCGCAACTCAGGCTAGTGTTGTAGAGGCCTCTTCTGTCTGTCAACCAATGACTTCTTATAATACCCTGCCTTTTAATTAGCAAAGCAGTAGATGCAGGTAAACAAGGGTTATCACACAAGTGGCAGGCAGTTAAAATATTTACGTTACAGCTAACACCCATGCTGCCTGCCATTAAAATAGAGCCAAAACATGTTAAAGTCGATACCAATGAAATACAGCTGCAGAAAGGTGAAGGATTAAATATGTGTGGTCAGTATTTTAAGTATCATCTGTATATGAGATTTCTAATAAAAAATGCTAAAAATAATAATGCAACATTAATAGAAACCTATTTCCAGATATATCCGAAGTGCCTGATGAGAAGTAGTAATGGCCAGTCTACTTACTAGATAAATAACTACCACCCATCTGTCCAGTGGTGTCAGTTGAAATGCAACTCTTGTGGTGACCCTGTAACCAGGTCCTGATATCCACAGAGCCTGCTAAGCAAGTAGAGAACAGCATTAGATTAACAGACCCTTCTTCCATGTCACACACACACACACACACACACACACACACACACACACACACACACACACACACACACATGGACAGTTTAGCATCAAAACCAGCAAATAGATAACAATGATTCTTCTTTTAAAATAAGGCAGGTTGTTGTATGCCAAAACCTTAAGGTATTGTAAAATATCAAAATAGGCCGTCTTAATAACAGGTAACCTAGTTAAGTACATTTATTCATTTTCTGATTAACCACTTAATGTAGTTCAGGGTCTCAGTGGAGCTGGAGCCTGCTCCATCATGCATTGTGTGTAAGGCCGAAAGATGAATTCTGTATAGGCTGTTAGCTTATTACTGGATGCACACACATATATGGCAGATATTCATTGTGTTTTACTGTTGTAGTCATTACTCTTGGGTTATCCTGCTGGCAGGTTACCCGCAGTCTGCCTGAATTCCAAAGTCATGGTCCGGCGTCGGTTGCTGTCGCCTCTTCCCTGACGTCTGTTCTGTACGCCAGGGGTATAAAAGATGCAGCCAATGCCATTTTCTTCAGTCTTTATTGCCGTGTGGTGCCCGAAGCAAAAGCAGTTCGCAAGTGCCGGTCGGCCGACTCCTGAGATTTTCACAATCGAATTTCAGATCCGAAGTCTTCATTAAAGCTAAGTACCCCGCTGGGAAAACTTTTTTCTTGCTCCACACCGATGTCAGAAAAAGTTAACAATTGTATTTCTTGTGGGAAGCAATTACCTCATAAGGATTTTCATTCTTACTGTATTCCTTGCCTAGGCCCTGATCACGACGTTGCTAGCTGTCGGTTTTGTGCTAGATTTAACCAACGCACTATTAAGCGTCGGTATGATTTTGCCTTTCATTACTTTGGCTGAAGGTTTAATTATATAATGCCGTCAGAACAGCCGACGACCGGAGTTTATAAAAAGCGCAAGTAAAAGGACAGGCATCCGAGGTCCAAAACCGATGACGAGGCCCCCGCTAGGCCAGTCGCCGGTTCTCAGTGAGGCGCTTTCGCAGCCCCTGACGCCCGCTACCTCAGAGCCACAGGCCGCTTCCGACTCCCACGTGGAGCCAACTAGGCCTCTGGATACTCAAGGTATAGGACCCTCGGAAACTATTCCCTCAGATGGGTCCGGAGCCACTGAGCAGGCATCGGCTTCTGAGGGTGTTTTCAGAACTACACAATTATATGTCAAGCCAACCTCAGCTTCAAAGACAAAGACTAAAACAGCCGTAAAGACAAAGAAACAAGTACAGCATTCTCCTGGACAGACTTCCATGCCTAAGAAACAGATGTTTAAAATGGCTGAAGACCTAATTACTTTGATCAGGGGTTCCCAGCCCCCTCCTGATAAGAGGCCTAGGCAAGAGACAGAATATGACTCTTCTGATCAGGTTTCAGTTTCCTCTGATTCCTCTTCTTAACAGGGATACTCTATTCCTCCCTATGAGGATTCTGATGCTGAAAGAATCTATTCCTTCAGCCTCTCCTCCTGAGGATTATTCTTTTGGTGAAACCCTGCATACCATGAGGGAGCATTTTCACTGGGAGAGCCAAGATTACTCAGAATCTAAGAAAAGGCTCAGAGACTTTCTGTTACTACCTCAGCACAGACCTCTTGCTATTCCACCTGTACTAGACATTGTAGATGATGTATTTTCAGAGTCCAGCCTGTCTCCTGACTCTTTACCCCCTGCACCTGCTAAGCCAGACAGATATTACAGGGTTCTAGACTCTCATAAATTTCTGTATAGAAACCCTGCTGCTGACCCAGAAACTATTTCTCAGGGTCCCAAAGGGGTCAAGGCTTCCACTGCAAAAAACCCTGTCTCTCTGATAGGGATTCTAGGGCACTGGACAGATGGGGGAAAAAGTTTACACTTCTGCTACCTTGGCTGTAAGGGCTTTAAATTTTCAGTTTCATATGCTTAAATATCAGCAATACTTAATGTCACTGCTTAAACAGAAAATGTTGACAAATTCTGAATGTTCAGATAACAAGGAAATGCAGGATTTATTGCATGCAGCTGAACAAGTGGGAAAGCATACTTTGCAATGTGGTTTTGATTCACTGGAGGCCTCTTGCAGGGCTGCTGTTACGGGTTCTGTCATTAGAAGGCATGCTTGGTTAAAGGAACAGAATCTGCCTGATCATGTTAAAGCAAAATTATTGGATGCCCCATTACATCATGATACTTTGGTTGGTGTTAAGGCAGAAGAGGTGTTGAAGAAAATGGAGGATAAACTGAAATCCATGCAGACAGTTAAGGATTTCTTACAGGTACAGCCACCCAGATTTAGCAGGAACTGGCCTACAAAGAATTGGTCCTTTCCAGTGTCAGACAGGCCACAAAGAGGCAGATACAGCGCCCCAGAGGCAGATCTCAGCCCCAAGGCTCTCATACAGACTTAAACAATGGGGTGCTTCTACCTCCAAAAGTGGAGAAGACAAATCACAACCGTACAGGAAACAGTCCCAATGACTTTCCTCTGCCAGATCCAAGCACTTATCTTTTGGCAGCCCCCTTAGGGGAAAACTAGCACTTTTTTCACCAAATTGGCACATAATTACCCAGGACAAATGGGTCTTGAACATAGTGTCTCAGGGCTACAGGTTCCATTTTCACGCCCTGCCAAGGGCAAAAGGTATACCAGACCTGCCACACAATCAATGGGCAGACACACAAAAGCAAGTTTCATCCCTCATGGACATGAGGGCCATTCAACAAGTACCTCAACAAGAGCAGGGTCAAGGATTTTACTCGAGACTTTTCTTGGTGCCCAGAAAGGACAAAGCCTGGAGACCAATATTGGACCTATCTATACTAAACACATTTCTGAATGTTCCAAAATTCAAAATGTTGACTCTGCAGCAGCTACTGCCCATGCTGGGCAAGAAGGCTTGGCTCGTAATTTTGGACCTAAAAGAGGCGTACCTGCATGTCCCAATCAGACAATCTTGTAGAAGATACCTCAGATTCATAACTGGCTCAATGCACTGCCAATTCTCTGCACTGCCCTTTGGCTTATCTACTGCACTCAGGGTCTTCACAAAATGCCTGGCACCAGTAATTGCATTTTGCAGACAAAGAGGAATTCAAATATATCCTTACTTGGACGACTACCTTATTCAAGCAGAGAACAAAGATATTCTACAAAAGCATCTGGCGTTTGTAAAAGGATTACTAATTTGTTTAGGGTACACAGTAAACGAAAAGAAATCAAAACTAGTAGCCTCTCAAGAGATAATATTCCTGGGTGCAAACTTAAATACAACTGCCCAGATGGCTTATCTCATGCCAGACAAACAAAGGCAACTGACTTCTTACTTCAAAATGTTGGCAACAAAGACCCAGTTATCTGCAAGGAAAATCCTGCAGGCTTTGGGCTTCGTGGCATCCTGCATTCTGCTAATTCCATATGCCAGACTGCATATGAGGAAACTACAATGGTATCTAAAAAGTATTTGGACTCAACATTGCCCCAGCCTGGAAACAGTAATTACCCTCATTCCCTGCCTGCAACAGGAGTTTCGATGGTGGGCACAGGCCTGTCTCCACAACAAGGGACAGCCATTCACTTTACTCACAGCCAGGCAGACACTAACAACGGATGCATCAGATTATGCCTGGGGGGCCCACATGGCAGGAAAATGTATTCAGGGCACATGGCCCGCAAGCCAGATGCATCTTCATATCAATCAAAAAGAGATGCTAGCTGCTCAGAATGCCCTGACAGCTTTCGGGGATCTACTTCATCCAGGACAACTACTGATAAAGATGGACAATACTACAGTCATGTGGTACATAAACAGGGAGGCACACATTCCTACCCCCTCTGCAGACAAGCCATGACTTTGTGGGACACAGCATTGACTTATCAAATTCGCCTGCAAGCACAATTCCTGCCAGGAAAAATAAATACTCTGGCAGACGAGCTAAGCAGAAACCTCATGGATCCCCATGAGTGGAAACTGGATCCACAAGTCTTAAGCATGATAACAAGGAAATGGGGATGCCCAGACATAGATCTATTTGCCTCCCCTCACAACTGCCAATTACAGAGATTCTGCACAAGGATTTATCACAAGCTATCATGGAAAGTGGATGCCCTATCCTTCAGCTGGAAAAACCTAACAGTATATGCCTTTCCTACACTGCCTCTCCTCCCCAAGATACTCCTAAAGGTCAGACAAGAGAAGCCAAAAATGATACTGATTGCCCCAGACTGGCCACACCAGCACTGGCACCCAATCCTAAAGAACTTGTCTCAAGGTCCAGCCTGGACATTGCCTCAAACGTCTCACTTACTGACCCAACAAAACAATCAGATCCTGCACAGCCAACTCAGGACCTTAAATCTGGCAGCATGGCGGATAATGTAGCCATTCAGAACACTCCTCTTTCAAAAGCTGTCATGGATGTTATCTTGGAGGCCAGGAGGCCCAGTACCAGAAAATCTTATGCAGAAAAATGGAAGTGATTCTGTGCTTGGAACCAAGAACAAGGAATTGACACATTTGTACCAAATATTCCTCAGATTTTACAATAATTAACTGAGATGCTGGACAAAGGCCTATCCTTTTCATCAATTAAGATTCATGCCTCTGCCATTTCAGCACATTACAATACGGAACCACCTATTTTTTTCTCATCCTTTAATAAGGTAGTACCACAGAGGGGCCAAAAACATAAGACCTCCAAGGAGAGCACCAGTACCTGTATGGGACCTCAATTATGTCTTGGAAAAGCTCACACTGCCTCCTTTTGAGCCAGCCTCAACGGCTGATATAAAATTGTTGTCCTGGAAAGCAGCTCTGCTCTAGCAATAACCTCTGCAAGACGAGTCTCGGAGTTACAGGCACTCATGGCTATGGAACCTTTTATCATTTTCCATCCAGACAGGGTTTCTCTGAGGACGAACCCTACATTTATGCCTAAGGTGGTGTCCAGTGTGGCCCTTAACCAAACCATTCACTTGCCTACCTTTTATCCAAACCCACAGAACAAGGGTGAGACACTTCTGCATTCTTTGGACATACACAGACAGCTACGCTTCTACTTGGACAGAACTAAAGCTTTCAGAAAGACTGAGCAACTTTTAGTGGCATATGCTGCAGGATCACAAGGAAAGGCTATCTCAAAGCAGACTTTTACTAAATGGATAAGCCATTGCATTCGTTTCTGCTATTCACAGCATGGCAAATCAGTGCCTAAGGGCATTAGGCCACATTCTGTCAGAGCAGCAGCCACTTCAGCAGCCTTCCTCAGAGGAGTACCAACCAAAGAAATGTTAGAGGCTTCAACTTGGAGTTCAGTGCACACTTTTACAAAGCACTACCACTTACCTCTCTACTCTAAATCCAGAGCAGGCTTTGCCACTGCAGTTCTGCAGGGCCTCATAGCCTCTCCTAATCCTATTTAGCCCAGCCACCCATCCTCAGCTTTGGGATTCATCCCAAGAGTAATGACTGCAATAGTGAAACATGATGAACATAGTACAGTTGTGTACCTACCATAAATGTAGATGTTAGAGTGTATTCACTGTTGCAGTCAAGGTTACCCTCCCACCATCCCCCTTTCATTTGCTGGGTCTTATCTGTACTTCTCTATTCTATACAACCTATGTGGTGTATTTGCTTGTAGATGAAGGAAATGTTAACTTTAGTGCATGCATGTTTATTGGCATAATCTACTTAGCCTACCCTTCTGGGGGCACCTGACATCTGGGGCAAGAAAAACTGAAGAAAATGGCGTTGGCTGCATCTTTTATACCCCTGGCGCACTGACGTCAGGGAAGAGGTGACAGCAACCGACGCCGGACCAGGACTTTGGAATTCAGGCCGACTGCGGGTAGCCTGCCAGCAGGATAACCCAAGAGTAATGACTGCAACAGTGAATACACTCGAACATCTACATTTATGGTAGGTACACAACTGTACTATACACCTATAGGCAATTTTAATATTGCCATTTCAGCTGTAACATGGCTTTGGGATATGGGGAGAAGTTGGATCATACATTAGAAACCCACATACAGGCAGAGAGTATGTGCAGTCTCACAATCTTTGCACATATGATACACCAGATGACAACTGAACTGAAGAACCATGTACTGTGGACCAAAAATGACAACCACTGCATTAGCTACTTAATAAGTGCAATTGGTATAATAAAAGGTTAGTGGTCAATCTAAAGTAAATAAAACTCATATAAAGTACTCCTGATTAGAGATGGGGAAATAATTGTTTATGTCCTTGTGAAATAAAAAGCAGAAGAGAATCTAAACCGTAATCTACATAGATCTTTATAAGATTTTTGCATATATGAGTTTTTTTTTTTTTTTTTTTACTGAGTTTGATCAAGATTAATGACAGCTGGATTGGGTGGGAAATAAGAGGTAAGCAGTATAACCAAGTGATTAAGCAAATTATTTATGTATTTCTGTATTGTTCAATGACATTTGATTACCGGGAAAGTCCAACTGGGAAAAAGGCCATTTTCAGCAGAGGCCGAGGAGAAAAGCTCTGAAGTATTACAAAATATTTTTAGAACAATAATTTTACAGTTTATAAAAATAATGCAAAAAAACTACAGTTTATATAATTATATAAAATTCGACATAATATGAAAACATTGGTTAAGAATAGATACTAGTTATATGACAATGATTTAATAGAGAAATTTTAGCCAGTTTATAGAAAAATTAGAGCTAAGCTTGTAAAATACAAACAGGAATTTCAGTATGAAGTGAGAGAAAAGCAGGCTTGTGGTATATTTAGAGAGAAAGCTGGGGTGGGGGAATTGATAGAAGTAAAGATGTGGGTGAAGAATGGAGAGTAAGGAGATACAAGGTATGAACAGGTATTTGTTCACATTTAGGGATATAGTTTATCCTGCTGTTGAGCAAGAACAGAGCCAGCATTTGGCTAGCAAGTCTTTCAGAATGGTTTTGATGGATGGGTGGGAGGGTATTGACCTGATGGATTTAGATAGAGTTCCAGGCCTTAACAACATGGAACAAGTACAGACAATCCCCAGCAGATTTGATAGGTTTGTGAACAGACAGGAGTTTTTGGTCATGACTGACTGGGAAAATGGTTGTATAGAATGTTATTTAGCACTGGACAAGCAGATGGGTTCTCAATAATTTTATAGGTGGTATTAAGCTGTGTAAATGTTAGTTGATGGATTAGTTCTAACCAATTTAGGCTTTTTAGTGCTCTGCACTGGTTGATTCTGAAAGGGGTATTTGCTGCAAATTTAGCGTTGTTCAGGTTTTGATTTTTGAGATGCCTGAATGTTAGTAATGATGGGCGAACAATAAAATAAGTGTGGAAGGAGATAAGTAGTGGCAAGTGTAGTTTTAGTTGCATCTGTAAGAAGGTTTTTGACTCCATAAATCATCCCTAGTTGTCAAATTTAAGAAATGTCATCCTCTCATCCCTAAAAATGTGGTATGAGAAGTGACTTCAGTGGTTGTATTATCAAGAAAAAGACTTTAAATTGTGTATTTTCACGGGAGAAGGATTTGTGGGGAAAGTAGTAGTTTGTTTCTTTGGGTTCTGCATTAGTTGTGAGTTATAAAGCCATGTTTCAGTTGCTGTTAAATCTTCCTGAGTAACTTTTTGGAAGTACATCTTATTGTCAATTGTGCAAATGCATGTAGAGTCATCTGTGTACTGTATTAGGGAAGGCTGTTGTGTGGTGGGTTTTAGTGAGAATGCTAAAGAAGAGGAGACCAAGGATAGAGCCTTGTGGTGGTGACTGGGAGGTATGAAGAGAGGATGGAGTGCTATTTTACTGACTGATACCTATTGGATAGGTAGCTTTTGAACCATAAAAGGATGGACTGAGAGAGACCTAATGAGGACATTTGAAGTAGAAGATTGCTGTGACAAACTGTGTCTAAGGCTTTAGCAAAGTCTAGAAATAAGGCGGAGACTAGTTTGCCATTACCTCTAGCTTTATTGAGAGTGTCTGTATAGGTTAGAAGCACAGTGTTATTAGTACGGGAAAAATGAGCATCACGTTGTGTGGGGGATAGGAGTTCTTCCTGCAAGAGATAGTTTAGCAGCTGTTTTTGAATACATTTTTCAAGTTTTTTGGAGAGAGGGATAAGATTGCTTTAGGTCTAAAGTTAGTAATGTCTGTTGAATTTCCTCCTTTGTGCATAGGGAGTGTGTGTAACTTTTCTCTAGAGAGTGGGAATGTGGAATTCCTGGATTGACCTATTTATAAGGATTTTAAGAGGGTAGGCAATGTGTTGGCTGCTGTTTTAAGGTATTCGCTTGGAATGTCATCAGCTGAAGTAGAGCATCACTTGAGTTTGACTAGTTTTATATAGGATGTGGGCACAGATTTGAAGATGAAAGTGGATGTGGTGATATGTGGCCAGTGGGCATGATTAGGATTAGATGGTGGGGAATCCTTGGTTAGAGATACTATACTATGAAATAAGAGTTGAATTGCATTGCCTTTTTAAGTGATGAGTTATTGGGAGAGAGATTAGGGTTGCATTTATGGCTGGGATGCAAAATTTCTTTAATGGCGGTCCAGACTTTTTTAGAGTTGTATTTACTAATATTCTGAAAGCTGTTATAGTTTTTGTCTTCATAAATTTGCTTTTTAGTACAATTACAAAGCATTCTGAAGTCTTCCTGATATTGTGATGATTTATATTTTGCTATTCTTTCCATGCTTTTTCTCCATCTTGCATTAGCATTCTACTCTTTTTGGATAGCCAAATTGCGTTGTTTTTAGTCTCTTCCTTCTAAGAGGTACAAAGTTATTCAGGCAAGTTGTATTGGATTAATTTACTGCTTCTTCTAAGGGGGATTTTTATGAAGTTCCAGTTGATGTATAATTGGGTAGTGATAAATTTTCCTGAGTTAAACATGACTATCTCAAGAGTTACTTGCAGAAAATTAGACCCTCTTAGTAACAGCCTGCATGTCATTGCTGGAGCCTTCCTGTGTCCTGACAGAGTGGTCTTCAAACTATCTGAAGATATACAGAGCTAAGTGTATTTTTCTGGCTCTTCAGAGTTGTGGACTGTTAATTGTTGCTTGACTAATTTTATATCATTGCTGGCTGACGTCAGAGTTGTGCACTGTTATTTTTGCTTCACTGTATAGTTTTTCAGATCTCTGCTGAAGGTGTTGTTTTTCCCCTACCCACCCTATTCCTGTCTTGTTTAAATTTGGAGGCTTTTGCAGTTGCCTGCCCCCACTGTAGATTTGATCTGGGACCCCCCCCCCCCCTCAGTCCCATCTCTTTACCTCATTCTACCTAATAGACTCCTTCTGCATTTGTTTTTAGTCATTTTTAATTTAATTGCATTTGTTTAAACTGTTTGGTCTAACATTGCTACATACTCAAGTGTGCTAACTTGCACTGCATTTGAATTGTTTTTACTGCTGTTTTAGCTACTTTTCTGTATGTATATATATATATATATATATATAAATCTAACCCTGTTTCCTACCTTTCCTGTAATTAGTGTAGTCCGGATTCAGATTTGCTGTATCCAGGACTGTATGTACGCTTCTGAGCCCCCCAAGCTTTCTGTGTTGGAGGGAAGCCTTCTAGTTTGTCAGTGGGAGTGGTAAGCACTAGGTAACCTATCTACCACATAAGGAGTGGTTCTGGCCCAAAAATTGTAGATCTGAAGTAGTTAACTTCATTTGATCAGCAACCTGTGGGTTTCGGATCCGATACGGATCCGAGCCGGCAGCATACCAAGCAAGAGATCAGAGCTCCAAGCTTCACCTACCCTACCCATACTACACTGCAACCTCCTTCCAATCCCCAGATCTCGTTTGCCACGGCTTCGCCAGCATGGGATTTTTGAGCTCCAGGCAAGTTGTCAGGGTTTTTTCAAAATTTTGGTCTGTGTGTGCCCCTTTTGATAATTTTAGTAATAATTATTAGTTTATCCTCTCTATGGTTACTATTTACGATACTTATTGTTTTTTTTTTGTACTTTGAAAGTTGTTAACTGTGTAGGCCCCCCTTCCCGCCCGTAGAGTGTGTGTGTTCCCTAATATGTCGGAAAGTTAGAAAGTGACTTTCTCTAAGTGCAAAGAGTGTGGCCACAAGCTGTCACCAGCTGATGGTCACACTCTGTGTGTAGTTTGCTTGGGGGGGGGGGGGGGTGGCCCATTTGTCATCCGGCTGCAAAATCTGTGCAGCCTTCAACCCCCGAGCCCTGCGGGATCACAGGAACAAGTTAATTCTGGCTGGTCTTCTACTTGCAGAATCAACTTCTGCCTCTTCTGCTGCTTCCTCACCAGCCACGGCTGTGGCTGTCCAGCCTTCAGGCCCTCCTCCCCTGTCCTGGACTCACCCTTCCACCTTACCACAGGGAGAGAGAGAGAGGGAAAGAAAGAGAGAATAAAAGAAAAACACAGGGAGACAGACATTCAGAGAAAGAAAAAGATAAAGCTAGAGAGAAGGGCCGCAAGAGGCAGGCCGAGTTGGATCCAACGGCCCCTCCCACTAAGGTGATTTTGTCTCCTGTGAAAGTTACCAGGCCATCCTCTCCTCGGCTCCGTTCACCACATTTTTCTCCAGAGCTGGAGGAGGCTAGACCACCCTCGAGGTCATATTCATGGTGGCTCTTCCGGCCGGCATCGGTGGCATCCTCTAGATCAGTTCGGAGCATCTCTGAAGCAGACATGGATCAGATGATGCGAAGGTTTCTACAAACTCAACTGCAGATGGGGGGTGTTGCTGGCTCCCCCCCCCCCTCCTGGTGCGGGGAGTTCAGCTCCGTTTTTCACCCCAATAGCTCCTTCTCCGATCCACCATCTGATATCGGAGTCTATGGATCTGAGGAGCCCTGGTCGGCACCGATGGTGCCTTCGGCCTCGACGCTGGTCATGCCCTCGAGTCTGTCAGATCCGCTTTCGGATCCGAGCTCTCGGAGCCGAGAGTTGGGCGTCGGATCCGAGGGGATGAGTGCGTCATCGGCTCCATTGTGGTCGGGGCATTCCGTTCCTTCAGGTCCGGCCGTTCCAACTTCAGCTCCAATCCCTTCGTCGGTTCCGAGGATCTCTGCTATCCTCACTACCAGTTTCAGGGAGGCCGGTTCTCCCTCGGCATTCAACGTTGTGGAGAGGGTTCTGTCTGAAGGATCTAGACCCATCACTCTGTCCTCGGGGTCCATCCCTGTTCCCTCGCAGCTGGATTTGTCTTCCGTCATCCAGTCCCCCCAGGGACAGCATGTCTCTATTGCGCCCCAGCCAGTTCCCTTGGAGGAACACAAAACCATTTGTGAGCCCTTCCCAGAGAGTCCACCCGAGGAGGTCCCTCACAAATGCCAGTGTAAAAGGAGGCACTTGGACTCCCCCGAGTCCCTCACTGAAGATACTGACTTGGAGGAAGGGAAAGGTTCCCCCAAATCACCCTCCGAAGACGTCTCTTTGGGAGACATTATGGAAATCCTTTGCTTGGGGGGGGGGGGCGGAGTCCACCCAAAAACCTTCCTCTGATGATTCGGTATTCCTGGAGGCATTCGACACATGCCCGTCTACCTCTTGGGTGTCCCCCCCGCTGACCCTCTGGTGGACCTTATCACCACCAGAACTTGGAAGGAAACGGACACTGTGGAGCCTATACCCAAAAGGCCTGATAAAATATTGAGTCCACTGGCAGATAGAGCTTCTTGGAGCAAATGTTCCCCGGTTGATGCCATGGTGGTGGCGGCGGCGGCCACAAAAAAGGAACTTGCCCAAGAAAGTTCCTCAGTCCACTCCCCCAGACAAGGAGTCCAGAGCTATGGACCATCTTTTAAAGCGGACTTTTGCTTCAGCCACCTTTACTATAAGGGCACTGAATTACTTGGCCCACGTAATTTGAATGCAGCGGGACTTCGTGAAAGAGAACATTGAGTCTCCCCCGGAGTCCATGTCGGCCAAGGATAAACGGTCCTTCTCGGCTCTTATGGCTGCTCTCAAGTCTGTGTCCAATATGTCCATGCATTTACTCTCTCATGCCACTGAGGAAGCCGCTAGGGCTAGCGGGTCCGGCATCGCCTTAAGGCGTCATGCCTGGCTCCGTCTTTGCGACTTCTCGGAACCCTTCAAGGCATCCTACGCTAACGTAACCTTTGACAGTTCGACACTGTTCGGGAAGACTGTCCGTGATATGCTTGTCCAAAACGAGAAAGACAGGAAGACGCTGTCAGCCATCGTGATCCGCTTCTCTAACCCTCAAAGGTCTTTTTCCAGGAACCAGCAAGGACAAAAGAAGCTGTGGTTCCGGAAAACTCAGCAGTCCCGGAGCGCTCAGGACTCCTTCTCTCCCAGAGGCAGAGGGGGACAAGGTGGACACTGGCCCAGAGGCAGAGGGGGGGCCGAAGAACTTCGGGTCACATGAACCTTTTTCAGAGCGACCCGCACAGCGCCCCTGAGGGGTTGCCTGACTGCTCCTCTCTGGAGGCAGTCGGGGGGGGGGGATTTTTTGATGCACCTAGCCCAATGGGAGTCCATCACGACAGATCGCTGGGTGCTTCGAATAATATCCAGGAGCTATTCTATTCTCTTCATAAACAAGCTCCCTTACACAAGGCACCTCCCGGATGTCCCACCCGCTCAGAGGGAGGCCGCGGCCTTGGAAATACAAAAGCTACTAGAAATAAGAGCCATCCAGCAGGTGCCCCCAGACCAGTCCGGATCAGGCATCTATTCAAGGTTCTTTTTGGTGCCAAAAAAGACGGGGGACCTAAGGCCGATTCTCGACCTATCAACAATTAACCTGCCAAGGAAATGTTATGGATGGTCACGCTTCAATCCATTTTTCCCTTCGTGCAGGAGGAAGACTGGTTGTGCTCGATAGACCTCAAGGATGCATACTACCATATTCTGATGGACAGGCGATCCAGAAGGTTCCTCCGCTTTCGGCTAGGGGCTAGTCATTATCAATTCAGGGTCCTACCCTTCAGTCTCACCACAGCCCCCAGGGTGTTTACCAAGGTCATGGCAGTTGTAGCCGCCCACCTGAGACTTCAGAGCATTCAGGTCTTCCCGTTCCTGGACAACTGGTTTCTCACCGCCCCCACCAGGCATCTACTCTGACTAGCTAGAGATTTCTTTCTCCGAATATCACCTCAGCTAGGGATTACCATAAATCTCAGAAAGTCTTCCCTTCAACCTGTTCAAGTGTTAGACTTCATAGGGGTGAGAATAGATTCTCGTCAGGCCAGGGCATTCTTAACCCCAGACAGACTACACAGCCTGGCACTTCATGTGTTAGCGCTTCTGCAGTCCTCCGCACCCCCTGCAGAATTAGTCCTGAGAGCCTTAGGGTCCATGGAGGCAGCTATCAACCTGATCCCTTGTGCTCGTCTGCATATGAGAATTCTACAGTGGACATTGCAAGTTCAGTGGACGATTCTTCATCAACCTCTAGATTTTCTGATCCCTCTGAGCAGTGTGTGCAGAAATTCTCTCACGTGGTGGCTCGAGTCTCGGAATTTGCAGGAGGGACGTCCCTTTCTTGCATCCCAACCCCAAGTCACGGTGACCACGGACGCCTCCCGCCTGGGGGGGGTGGGGGGGTCATTGTTCGGGCAGGACTATTCAAGGCACATGGACTCAAAACGAGACTGTTCTGCATGTAAATGTTCTAGAGATGAGAGCAGTCCTTTTAGTGTTGCAGGCCCTTCATACTTATCTCCCTCTGGAAACTATTGCGATCCAGTCAGACAGTATTTATGTGGTCTGGTATATCAACAAACGGGGGGAACCAAGTCTTATCCCCTTTGTCGAGAAGCCATGAGAGTCTGGGAATGGGTGAGCTCCACCAACCGCTTTCTGATAGCAATGCACATTCTGGGTCGGTCCAACATCTTGGCGGACAAATTGAGCAGAACCATCCTTTCTCCCTATGATTGTTCTCTGAACCCTTGTGTAGCGGAACAAATCTTCCTCAAGTGGGGTCAGCCTTGCTGCAATCTCTTCGCACTGCCTTCCCCGATGGGGGAAGCCCCCAGAGATGCTCATGTTCATGCTTGGCCACCCGGTCTTCTTTATGCGTATCCCCCGCTTCCGCTTATGATAAAGTTCTTACCGAAAGCTCACCGGTTGGGGAGCAGATTGATCCTCATAGCCCCATTATGGCCTCATCAAGTCTGGTTCCCCTGCCCTATGAGCTCATCTCATAGCTCCACCTTGGATCTTGGATCCCATTCCGGATCTGATTTGTCATCCCTCAGGAATGCTTCCTCCGAATCTGGACATCCTGAAGCTCACAGCTTGGCTGCTCCAGTTCCACTAGTTGCTAGGACTCCCGGTATCTCTTCTCCTGTTAAATCTGTCTTGGTTGCGGCACATAAATCCTCTACCAGGAAAATTTACTTTAGCAAATGGAGATGTTTCTCCATTTGGGCTTCACAGAGAAATCTAGATCCTTTTACCGCTCTGACCCCAGCGGTATTAGACTTTTTGTTTCATATCTTCCAGCAAGGAGCCAGCTCTTCCACAGTGAAAGTCCAGCTGGCGGCTACTTCTCATTTGCATGTAGGGGACAATTTAGGCTCTCTCACTGCTGCCAGAATTTGTAAGACCTTTTTGAAAGGCACTTTTCTTCTGAGACCTCCTGTTAAGAATCCCTCCCCGCAGTGGGATCTGACTGCGGTTCTTCAGGCCTTAGTTGCACCTCCTTTCGAGCCCTCGGCATCAGTTGACTTAAAAATTTTTGTCATGGAAGACGGCCTTTCTTGTAGCTATAACTTCAGCAAGGAGAGTGTCGGAGCTTCATGCTCTTTGTATGAAACCCCCATATCTTGTGTTTCATAAGGACAGGGTGTCTCTCAGGACTAATCCATCTTTTCTCTCTAAAGTTGCTTCTGAGACAGACATTAATCAATCTATTAATTTGCCTGTCTTTTTCCCTAATTTTCAGAACAAAGGGGAATACAAACTTAATTTGCTGGATGTTCACAGGCAGTTACGTTTTTATTTGCACAGGACGGTGACCTTTCATAAATCTGATCACCTTTTTGTTTCTTTTGCTAAGCCCTTTTTATGGAAACCAGTTTCAAAAGTGACCTTTGCTAGGTGGATTTCCCTTTGTATCCTACAAGCATACAGAGATCGTGGTTTACCAGAACCAGTAAGAGTTCATGGCAACGTCTGCAGCATTCTGGTCTAGAGTTTCCCTGGATGACATTTGCTCAGCGGCTACCTGGGCGTCTTCTCACACCTTTATTACTCATTATAAACTGGATTTGGTGTCTAGAGGAAGGGCTTTCTTTGGCTCTGCAGTGCTCCGGAATATCCTTCCTTAAGGGCCTCTCAAGATTTCGGGTAGCTGGGGACTCTGTCCTACAGGTTGCTGATCAAATGAAGTTAACTACTTCAGATAAAGAGGTTATGTACTCACCATAACATTCCATCTGAGTAGGTAAACTTTATTTGTCAGCAACCGTCCCACCATCCTTTCACTTACCTTGGAGTTATTCTTGCTGAGCTCGATGTTCGGAGTTCACGAGCTGGAGGTTTGTCCTTGGTTTAGGGGTCTCAGGTTAGTTTGTTGGTGTCACGTGTGAAGTGGCAAACTCGATCTGAGGACTGGAAGGAGGTTGCAGTGTGGTATGGGTAAGGGGGAGAAGCTTGGAGCTCGGAACTTTTGCTTGGTATGCTGCCGGCTCAGATCCGTATCGGATCCGAAACCCACAGGTTGCTGACAAATGAAGTTTACCTACTCAGATGGAATGTTATGGTGAGTACATAACTTCTTTCTATTGGCCATTTGGGTAGCTTTTCCATCTCTCTCAACTTTCTGATTTAAAAGCTCGCATTTCCACTTGTTTCCCCCCTTTCCTGTAACTAGTTTAGTCCAGATACAGATTCTTAGTTTTAGCACTTGAATTTGCTTATTCGTGATCTGCACTTGTTCAGAACTTGTTGTAAGCACTAAATAACCTAATAATTACTATAGCACTCAACCTTCCTCATTACCTAGAGGAAAACAGTTTTGGTAATTACTTTCCTCACTTGCTTAGAGAAAAACAGCTCTTGTACTCACTTTCCTCACTTATCTAGAGGAAAATAGTTTTTTTATTCAGGCATGTCCAAGAGTCAGCTCCCAGTGTTCTCTCTTGTCTATCTGATAAATCTGGGCATCTTGGGGCAATGTAGAGATTGCCTCATGTACACAGACAACCCTCTCCTCCTACCACCTAACACTACAGCCTTTGAGATATGCACTTATCTAGCCAAACTGGAGGTAAAGCTCTCTCCAACCAAGACTGAACTTGACAGTCAAGAGGAGAAGGTAAACACTTGCACTACACCACACTCATCACATAGTCTCACTAAATCTACACCACCAAAATCCACACATAGAAACACAAAAACATTTGCGGAGGCTCTCAATAATAATAATCTGCTCAAGCAACAGAGAACTCTAAAGCAGAAAATCAAGCAACCTTCACCCCCCAATAAAACCCAAATGACACATAGCCCACAGACTCAGTGTGCCACTCAACCACAGCCAATAAGGCAAAACAACGTACCTAACACACTAGTCATAGGTGACTCTATAGTCAGGCACACTGATGTCCCACTCACCAGGCTAAACAAGGAGAAGGTTACTGTCAGCTGCCTGTCGGGTGCCAGGATCCGCCACATAACCCACACACTCAGGTCACTCCACAACAAGTACAAATATGACTCTGTCATTGTCCATGTTGGTGTGAATGACCTGAGACGTACCTCCCTGGACTACATGAAAAGAGACATGGGAGAGCTCTCCGATCTTGTAGCCCAGGCAGGTATGACCCTAGCCCTGAGTAGCATTCTGCCATCACCCAGAATGATACCGCAGTACAAGGACAAAATGATCGACTTCAACAATTGGCTAAGCTTCTGGTGTCATTCTAAAGGGATCCAGTATCTGTCTGCCTGGGATGACATGGTCGACAGACCACGATGCTTTGCCAGAGATGGCCTGCACCGGTCACCCCTGGGATTCTGGATACTGGCTAAGGTTCTTGCCACGCCTGTAGTGCCTTTTTTAGGCAAGGTTCAAATGACAAATTCACCACTGTAACAGGAACAGGCAAGCAAAAACTGAGGGTGATGCTATTCAATGCTAGAAGTCTAAATCTCAAAATGCACTCACTCGAGGCACTCCTTAAAATGGAGAACATCTATATCTGTGCAGTGACTGAGACTTGGTTCAAGGCTCCAAAGAGCACCCCTGCACTACCAGGCTATAACTCGTACCACACTTTTCGGCCATGTAACCTGGACCAGAACACCAAAGGCGGAGGTGTTCATAGGTTCATAGATTAGTACTAAGCTAATTGCCCTTGCGAGCCATTTTAAGCCTAGCCATTTATCACTTGTGAGACTCAAACCCTGCACCTTGTGCTTGCAAGGCAAACACCTTAACCATTAGGCCACCCTAATCCATATTCATTAAGGATATCCACACCTCCAGGCTAGTTGCTCAGCATAATGCAGCCGAAGTTCTCCAAGTGCAACTAACTCTGGGCAAAACTGCAATCCAAATTGTTGCTTGCTACAGATCCCCAACCATGCCCCTGGATTCCCACTTCTCTTTTCTTGATGTACTGGAAAATGTTAGGGTTCAACCAAACACCCTAATAATGGGCGATTTCAACTACCCCACCATTAACTGAGAAAACTACTCATGTATCAACTCCTTCGCTCAACGCTTTCTGGAATTTATAAACCCCAATGCCCTGGATCAACTTATCCACACCCCCACCAGGGGCAACAATATCCTAGATCTAGTCATTACCAACATGAGTAACTGGTGTTCCACACCTGAAGTCAACGCCTCATTGGTCCGATCTGACCATAAGCTAATTACCCTAGATATTCACATCCTGCCCCCACCTCCCATTAAGGAAACCACGGTAAAAAATTTCTCCAAAGCCAACTTCATGCTTCTTAAGACAGAAGTGGTGAACTTTTGACACCCATGCAGATGGACAATACAGTTACGACTACTGAATCCTACACAATTGCACTTTATAAGCACTTACATGAGTGCATGGATCGTGCTATCCCAAATAGAACCAAGACACTATATTCCAAAAAAAGGAAGCCAATCTGGTGGTCCCCTGCCATAAACAAACTGTACAACAGAAGGAAGAAACTGTTGCAAAAGAGAGTAAAATCCCATGAGTGGAGGAGCTCCCTGGTCAGCCTCAGTAAGAAGCTGCAATCCCTGATAAAATCCTCCAAAGCTAGTTATGAAAACAAAATCACCACTGATTCTAAAGACAACTACAAAGCATTCTATAGCTATGTCAAGAATCTCAATGGCAACACTCAGATCTGCTCTGAGTTACAGCACAATGACACTAAATATACAGACCCAAATGATATTGCCATCATCCTGGCAGATAGATTCAGTGCTAACTTTACCCCCCTCTCCCCCTAAAGGGCCCATCTCTATACCGGAAGAATGCAAAGTTCCTGTAATCACGGCTGCACAGGTAAAAACCACACTCTCCAAAGCCAAGAACACAGCATCCATGGGGCCAGACAACATCCCAGGCTGTGTTCTGCATGAACTACAGAACGAACTGGCTCCCCACCTAAGTACCATGTTCAGTCATAGCCTCACCTCAGGCTTTGTGCCTGCTGAATGGCACACAGTGATGGTTATCCCACTCCACAAGACGGGAGCCACCACGGACCCCGGGAACTACCTCCCAATTAGCCTGGTCTGCAAAGCCATGGAACGTGTCATCATGGAACTTATAAACAAAGACATTGGTAATCTCCAGACTCTGGACCCCACCCAGTTCGGGTTTGTAAAAGGCAGATCATGTTTCCTAAACCTGATAGACTTCTTTGAAGCAGTCACCAAAGCCGTAGACGAGGGTAAGGTGGGTTCATACAGCCTATCTAGATCTTGCCAAGGCGTTCAACACCATCCCCCACTCTGGAATTATAGATAAACTCACTAAACTAGGTATAAATCCCTATGTCACAAGATGGGTTGCCAACTGCCTCACTGACAGAGCCCACACTGTGAAAGTAGCAGACTCCAAGTCCGACTTCAGACCAGTGACAAGTGGAGTACCACAGGGTTCAGTCCTGGGACCTCTCCTGTTTGGTATCTACTTCTCTGTAGTACAGGCTAACACTGAAGGTCTTTGGCTAACGAAGTTCGCAGATGACTGCAAACTAGGAGCCATAATCGAAACTTCTAACGATGTGGACATCCTACAGAAGGGCCTCACTGAGACAGATGCATGGTGTCAAAGCCATGGCCTCAAGCTCAGTGCCAAAAAGTGCATTGTCATCCCCTTTGGTAAAAACTCTGTACCCATGAACTACAACATAGGCGGTAGTATACTTAACACCAAAAGTGTGATAAGAGACCTTGGGACACAGGTGGACAGTAGTCTCTCCTTTGATAATTATATCACCACAGTAGCCAGGAAATCTTTCTACGTGGCACACCTCATTACAAAAGATTTCTCACCCAGAAAAAAAGAGTTCATTGTTCCCCTCTACTCAGCACTCATTAGACCCATTATAGAGTACAATGCCCCTTTTGGTATGTACCTCACAAGACATCTACAACAACTGGAAAGGCCGCAGAAATACCTCACAAAGAGGATTACCAGCCTCAAACAGATGCCCTACGCAGACCATCTCAAAAAACTCCAGCTTTACTCCATCGCATATCGCCTACTCAGAGGTGATCTCTGCCTAACATACAAAGCTATGTCAAACCCAGAACTGTTGGACATGCTCCATTTAAAGAAATCCCAATCCCTCTGAGCTACATCCTCTAGGGACCTTAACCTTGTCACCCCAATAAACAGAACATGCCGGAGGGATAGATTCCTGTCCCAGAGACTTCCCATACTCTGGAATAAACTACCTATCTATATCAAACAAAGCTACTCATTAGCACTCTTCAAGAAAAATCTTGATGATTGGATGGGAAATAGGAAATTCACCCTGGGGATCACTTCTGTGTCTCTGATCGACAGTAGCACAGGAAAATAATTTTCTTGGGTGGCAAAAGCCAGGGTACCTTTTTGGCTGGGCTTGTATAGGCCCTAGGGCCGATAGCCTAGTACCTACCAATGAACCTATGAAATGCTGCGTGTTGTTTTATAAACATGCTGTTTAAGTGGATGTGTGAGATGTCTGATTGTATAGATTGGGAGATTATCACTGAGACAGTTGGACATTATACCAGAGGTGGTATATTTTCTATTGTCTGATACTAGGATCCTAATTGGGCATTTGAAATATTGCTATAATGTGTGCGGCTATTAATTATCTGTGTAAAACCAAATAAGTTCACATTAGATGTATGAGAGTTAGAGTCCAACAAATTACCATTCATGTTACCTAGTATTATTTTTTTCTTGTGGAATTGATATGGATATCCAGTATAGCTGTAGTGTCACCAGAAAGGATGTAAAGAACAGTGATACATATTTGTTTGTAATTGTTTAATTTCAAGAAAGCAAGACGTTGTTCTGCTGAACTGAATTTTGGCATTAGTTTGTTGTATGGGGAAATGTGGTAGTTGGAAATATTAAAGCAGTAACACCACCTTTCCTCTTTATATGGTTATTACGGATGGTATGGTAGCCAGCAGGCTAATTGTGGAGTTGTTCATGCCGGGCTTAAGCCAAATTTTAGCTACAGCGAGAATAAGGCTTTTGTGGGGTAATTAAGGCATGTAGTTCAGCAGTTTTATTTCTTATGCTTCTAACATTTTTGGCAGCAAAAGTTAGAATACTGGGATTTAGAGTTGACTGTTATACGGTTGGATTAGTGTGTGTAAGAGAATTGTCTTGATGTTCATTGTGATAGGTGGGGGCCAAGAATAGAGTGAATGTCTTCTCCTAGAAGGATTTTAGTATATTGAGGAGTTATTTATACTTGTATTTTGGAGAGTATTTTTTCCACTTAATTTTGTTTTGATTTTAGTTGAAATGGAGATAATCAGCATCTATAAAGATGAGGGGCATCATTAAATAGGTTTGGTATGATGTGTGAAACATGTAGGGAGGAAGTATGAATAGATTCAAAAAAAGATTCAAAGAAACTTTATTCTTATTTAGGACCACACAAGTGCAGTCTAAATGAAATTACAGATATCAGCTCAAGAGAGAAATGCAGTGCAAATAACGTAGATACAGCGGTATCAAAGAGTAGCATAAGAAGGAAAATAACACATATGATATGCAAGAGGTAGTTCACATTACATAAACACACTCAATACCCATTATCCAGTGATAAATAAATACCCACCACCAACCCCCTACACTGTTAAGATAGAGAATAAATAGAGACTAGTGAACAGCAGCTGTTTAGTTACTCTATTGCACTTGTTAACCTTAGATGTAACTCAGTGTAGCCATCATATTGCATAATAGTAATGCTGGTGGTAATTGCTCAGAGCAGCAGGATTAAATGAAAAAAGAAAGAGGCTGCAATGTGTCCGGTATTATGGTTGGTGTCCTTATTAATAAGTCTCACAGCTGTAGGATACAAACTGTTCCTGAATGTGGTAGTCCTACAGCGGAAGCTGCGGTACCTCCTTCCAGACGCAAGTTGTGAGAACCAGTTGTGGGCTGGATAGGTTGATTCAGCAAGTAGTTTATATGTTGAGAGCTATTGTAGAGTCATGGTAGGATGAGAGATGGCCCAGTAGCAGGGGAAGAATAAAGTATAAGCTGAGGAGTAGCATGATTAAGTAAAGAGATCTATATGTTACACTTGGCAGGTAGAGGAGAAGTGGAGATCAAGAAGGAAAACGACATTGCAGGGTCGAAGAATATTTAGTGGTGGTGGAGGCTGATAGAGGGTTGGTAGGAAAGAAGTATTTTCTATGAAGGAATAGAGGTAGGTTGTCCTGGTATCTTTCTCTGGAATGTAAGGAATAGAGGGGTTTAAAAGGCTGGAGTATGAAAACTTAGTTAAAATAGGAAGAAGTGATGGTTTATTTGGAAAAAAGAAGATACCATGTAGAATAGATAGGTGCTGTAGGGAGGGCTGTGACTATGAAAAAATATAGTGCAAAGCAGTATGGGAGGGAGAAAGGTAGTTGGAAATGCAGCTTAAAGGTTAAATGGAAGCTGGGAATCAAGTAAAAAGAAACAGGAAAGCTTCTGTGATAGTAGGAAGGTAGTTTGGGAGAGTTAGGGAATAGGAGTCACAAGTGAAATGTTTATTCTTACATAAAGTAATAAACAGAGGTACAAGGTAGAGCAGGATTTCTTTCATTTCCTAAATGCAGAAACCCACCACCCAGGAAGACTATGTAACTGGCTTATACATTATAAACTGTTGGTCAAGTGAAATCACTTAGTAAGTGGTCCTTATAGTGCAAGGACTACTGTTTTAGAGGGGGATGTTAAAGCTAGTTTCCAGCACAGGCAGGTATTTGACTAGTTGAAGTTAATACACAGAAAGGTTCTTTAAGCTGAATTTGGTTACATTGTACAAAGACAAAATTCTCAGTGAAAACGTTTAGGAGTTGGCCCTTATGTCAGAGCTCTTACAGCATCGAGGTTGGATATAGTGACCACAGATTATTTTACAAAGACAAAATTCTCACTGAAAATTTTGGGAGGTGGCCCTTATGACAGAACTCCTGCAGTGTCAGGGTTTGATGCAGTGACCACAGGCTGTTATACAAGGATAAAATTCTCAGTGAAAATGTTTGGCAGTTGGCCCTTATGGGTATCAGGATTGGATGTAGTGACCACAGGCTAATGAACAAAGACATAATTCTCACTGGCCCTTTTGGCAGAACTCCTGCAGTATTGGGGTCAGATGTAATGACCACATCCTATTGCACAAAGTCAAAATTCTCAGTGAAAACGTTTGGGAGTTGACCCTTACAGCAGAGCGCCTTGCAGTATCATGGTCAGATGTAGTGACCACAGGCTATTGTACAAATCCAAAATTCTCAGTGAAAATATTTGTGAGTTGGCCCTCATGACAGAGCTGCTGCAGCATCGAGGTCGGATGTAGTGATTACAGACTGTTGTACAAAGACAAAATACTCATTGTCCCTTGTAGCAGAGCTCCTGCAGTATCTGCTGGGTTTTATGTAGTAACCACAGGCTATTGTACAAAGACAAAATTCTCAAGGACTGTTATGGCAGAGCTCCTGTAGTATTGTGGTCAGATGTTGTGACCACAAGCTATTGTACAAAGGCAATATTCTCAGTGAAAATGTTGGTAGCTGACCCTTATGGCAGAGCTCCTGCAGTATCGGGCTCGGATGTAGTGACCACAGGCTGTTGTACAGGTGTAAGTATGTCAGTCACAGATAGGTATATGTTGCAAATTCCTAAACTGGGAAACTTGTTACCCGGGGAAAGCCCTTTGTTAAAATAGGTTTATAGGTTAGTACTAGGCTAGCTGCTCTTGTGGTTATTTTAAGCTTAGCAGATTACCCTACGTGAGAATCAAACCCTGCACCTTGTGTCTGTAAGATAACACCTTAACCATTTTGCCAAATTCCCACCACAAATGGATTAAGTGGTGATCTAATGATGAGACCAGTTCTGCACTCATGTCAGTGGTGATCATACTTAGATGTAAATTTTATCCAACTAATATCCTTTCAAATGGGTAGCTGTGCCAATAACGTGCTCAGAGGTAAAAGCCTTTTGTAATCAGTAAGCATTCTTTGGCACATTCACTGGAGTTATTGTACATTGAAGTTGCTCAGAATTAACCAAGTAGCATTACTCAGCAGGAAGTTAACAATGAAAGCAATGATGCTTTGCAAAAATACCCATAAAATACCTAGGGAGTGGTGAATAATTAGTAACCTGCACTTCTGAACACACAGAGGATGTATCCGAAAGTAGCTTGAAGACCTGCTGGGAATCTGGAATATTAACCCTACTCTAAAACAGTTAATATGTTTATGCAGTGAAACCAAGACTGACAGCATGCCTGACATCTGATAATAAATAAGATGTGTTGCATATTGACCTTATTTTCACAGCAGTGTCCTAAGCAAGGCAGTTGTAGTGAGTCTTGCCATTTAACCATTGTCAAAAAATAGCTTCTGAGTATTGCATGTAACATGAATGATGCTTTGCAAAAATACCCATAAAATACCTAGGGAGTGGTGAATAATTAGTAACCTGCACTTCTGAACACACAGAGGATGTATCCGAAAGTAGCTTGAAGACCTGCTGGGAATCTGGAATATTAACCCTACTCTAAAACAGATGGATACACCATTGCTGACAGTGTTTTGTGTAGGGCAGCAGGTAAAATTAAGACCTGGCAGTGAGTTAGGCCATGTTTATGCAGTGAAACCAAGACTGACAGCATGCCTGACATCTGATAATAAATAAGATGTGTTGCATATTGACCTTATTTTCACAGCAGTGTCCTAAGCAAGGCAGTTGTAGTGAGTCTTGCCATTTAACCATTGTCAAAAAATAGCTTCTGAGTATTGCATGTAGACTAGGAGAGCTCCACCCATAACTGTTTGCTAAAGATAAAGATTTTTGCAAGTTTCACTAAGTGTTTACTAATATTTCTTGCTGTGATGAACCAATTATAGCAACTGGCTGTTCCGGCTATTATGGAGGAGATTGTATTCGGTACCTTAAATTGGTATTGGCTTCAGCAAAAAAAAAAAAAAAATTGCATGTCTCATAGAGAGATATTTGGCTGCTAAACATCTGACTAGATCTAAGTTTGTGCTTGTAGACAGAAACCTATGTGCTAGGAATAATACTGTGTTTGTGTTTATCCATTACTTGAAACTGTAATATTATGGCAGGTGTACTCAGGCAGTTATACTTTTCAGTAGACTGTGAGCAAATGGAGTACAAGCACCAAAGAGTAGACTAATTTATGTAACCGAATAGTGAAGACAAAAGATTAAGATGCATGTTAAATAATTAGGTCTTTTATAATATTGTTTTACTTGTTCATTTTATGCACTGAAATAATATATTTTTTTAATTTTTCAGGGTATGGATTGCATAAGAATAATTGAAAATCTTGCCAAAGTACTCAAAAAACATCCAGGTACACTTTTCTGCTGTATAATTTGTTATGATGTGGCATGACAATAGTACATGTCTGAATTTCTCAAGATGTATCTGTATATATAGTAGTGGACAACAGGATAAACATTAGTCTTTATTCTTTTCAGGGGTGATCACTGCAACAGTAAACAATAGCATTCAGGTACTCCTCCCATTCACCTTATTTCATCCCAGTCAGCTTTTGAGCCAGTGTTGTCTCTGCCACTATGAAGAAGAACAGAGGTCATGCATTAGTGTCCTATTTAATCTTTTTAATGTAAGAGCCTACCTTGTATTTCAAGCATCACAAAAATTCTTCAGAACTAGTAGTAGTAGTCCATGTTTGGTAACAGTCATGTCTGTATGACCCAGGCATTAGGACAGCTCAGCACTTGTAATCTCTTTAGGTAGTTTGGTACCTCCCTTAATTCCTGTGGTACTACTGAGCTCCCATCTGTACAGTTCATTGTCACATGTCAAATTTGGACAGGAAAGACACTTTTTCCGGCTTAGAGCTTAATATTTTTCATTTTTACAATATTAAGTTCTCTCCTGTCCCATCTCTGTGAGTAGAGGGTTAAAGGCTGTCCCAGGTTTGAATGGGATAGCATAGTAGGGCCCCCAAATTTACACGTTGCTTACGTCAGCCAGTTGGGGTGGGGTGAGAGCGTCAAGAAACACCCTTATTGCCAAAATTGCCAGCCAGGGACACAGATCAACTCCATGGCTGCCTGTACACTGGCCCCGTCAGCTGTGCTGGGGAATTCCCAGGGGCAGGAGAACGAATGAGCTCAGAACCACTGTATTCTTGGCAGGTGTAGGGGCATAGGCCTCTGGCTATCCCCCAGCATAGGCCTCTGGCTATCCCTCCTGTTTTAGATATATTGGATGACGTGTACACAGAAGCCAGCCTTAATCCAGGTTGTCAGTCATGGAGAGAAAAAGCAACCAGGAAAAAAATGTGTCCCTTAGCATCGCTGTTAAACAATTCATCATATTCTTTCATATAACCATGTCTCCTGTTTCTTTTTCTTTTTCAACATGCATTTGATGTGTAGTAGTGAGCTATTTCCAGCTTTCTCAATTCAGTGTCACTCTTCTACCTTCTTGGACAGTCTTCCCTAATTGTCACATCTTCTCTCACATAGCCTGTCCCATTCACCTCTTGGCTGGACAGCCTCATTTCTTCTTGCCTTCTTCCTGTTTCTCCTAAATGATCTACAAAATTGTCATCTGCCTCCCTGCACTTTTGTGCAAACCACTATAATCTGTTCTTTGACTTTCTCTGCAATTAGAACTACATTGGCTTTCTACTCTGATGCTGTAATTTCTTCCAGACTACCAGGATCCTACTGCTGTTCTGCAGCTCTGTATTACCCCTTTCTGTCAAACTTCTTAGCATTCCACATTTACTGTTCACTATATTCCACCATCTTTTATATACATCTCTTTTTTTTATTTTCCTAACCTATGAAACCCGTCTGCTTTTCATTCTGTGCTGTTCCCTACTTTGTCATGTCCACTACTGCCATATTTTACCTAAAGCTTAAATACCACTCCCTAGTTTGTCCTTAACTAATCCTTGCCTCCTTACCCCTCCAGGCTAATCTTTCAGACATCTTGGGCATCTCCTTTACTGTAAATTTTTTTTGAGAAAACACCAGGTGCCTGGCCAAATACAGGAGCTATACCATCATTTTCACAGTAGCTGTCCTCTCTGACTGTATATTCTGTCTGTCTAGCTACTTGCCTGGTTGCTTCTTAATTTGCTGCACTAATCCTGTCTCCTTATCCTTGACAGTTGCCCATATGCAACATTCTTTGCCCATATGCAACATTCTTCCCACCAGTGGAGCAGTTAGTGACTTCATTGCATGTTACTCTGATGTTCATCGTGCATACAGCTGCAGTCATAACAGATGGGTTCCATCAGGCGGGTCCTCGGTCGGCCGAATTCCAAAGTCTAGGTCCGGCGTCGGTTGTCGTCGCTTCTTCCCTGACGTCAGTGCGGCAGGGGTATAAAAGAGGCAGCAGTCTTTCTTGCCGCGCGGTGCCCGAAGCAGAAGCAGTTCGCAAGTGCCGGTTGGCCAGCTCCTGAGATTTACGAAAGTATTTCAGCCGAAGTCTTCTTGAAAGCTAAGTACCCGTTAGAAACTTTTCTTGCCTCAGACCGATGTCAGACAAAGTTAATAATTGCATTTCATGTGGGAAGCAAATACCGCATAAGGATTTCCACTCTTTCTGTATACCTTGCTTAGGCCCAGACCACGACGTCTCGGCCTGCCGTTTTTGTGCTAGATTCAATAAGCGCACTATTAAGCATCGGGCGGAGTTCACCCTTCACTTTTTTGGCAAAAAATTTAATTATATTATGTTGTCGCAAAAACGCAAAGATAAGGACCGACATACGAGGTCCGCTCCACCTACTGAAACCACGCTAAGGCCGACTACCAGTTCTCCGGTACTCAGCGAGGTGCCTACGCAGCCCTTGAGTACCGATGACAATGCATTACCGGTGTCTCCGACACCATTCCTGGCGGGGAAACTCAGAATTTAGACAGGCCTGCCATTTCTCAAGGGGTCTTCAGGCCTTCCTCCTTCTCTATTAAAGCCTTCACTAAATCTAAAGCAGCCATGAAAACCAAAAAAAAGTTCCTCAGACCCCCTCTCAAGGCACCATGCCTAAAAAACAGATGCTTAAAATGGCTGAGGATTTGATTACTCTCATCAGGGGTTCTCAACCCCCCTCTGACAAAAGGCCCAGACTAGAGGAAGACTACCCTTCCTCAGATCAAGCTTCTATTACATCAGAACTTTCTGAGGACCAGGATTATGCCTATTCTCCATTCTAAGACTCTGATGCAGAGGAGTCTATTCCCACAGTCTCCCCTCCTGAGGACTTCTCTTTTGGGGAAACCTTGCATACACTGAGGGAACACTTTCACTGGGAAGGCCAAGATTACTCAGATTCCAAGAAAAGGCTCAGGGAATTTCTTCTACTCCCCCAGCTTAGGCCTCTGGCTATCCCTCCTGTTTTAGATATATTGGATGATGTGTACACAGAAGCCAGCCTTAATCCAGATTCTTTGCCTCCAGCTCCTGTTAAACCAGACAGGTATTACCGGGTTCCTGATTCTCACCAGTTCCTATATAAAAGCCATACTGCTGACCCAGAAACAATTTCACGGGGTCCCAAGGGAATTAAGGCCTCTACTGCTAAAAACCCATTACCTTCAGAGAGAGATTCCAGAGCTTTAGAAAGTTGGGGAAAAAGGTGTACACCTCGGCCACTTTAACCATGAGGGCATTAAACTGTCAGTTCCATATGTTAAAGTATCAACAGTTTTTGATCTCTCAGCTGAAAAGCAAGATGACACAACCAGACCAACCAGATTTAAGAGAGTTGCAGGATTTGTTGCATGGTGCAGAGCAAGTGGGTAAACATACCTTGCAGTGTGGTTTTGATGCTTTAGAGGCCTCATGTAGAGCTGCTGTTACGGGTTCTGTTATACGTAGGCATGCTTGGCTCAAAGAGCAAACCTTACCAGATCATGTCAAAGCTAAATTATTAGATGCACCTCTTCAAAAAGATGTATTGTTTGGTGTTAAAGCTGAGGAGGTGCTAAAGAAAATGGAGAAAAAAGCGAAATCAATGCAAACAGTGAAAGATTTCCTGCAGGTACAACCTCCATGTTTCAGCAGAAACTGGCCTTCAAAAAATTGGTCCTTTCCAGCCACGGACAGACCTCAAAGGGGCAGATACAGGCGCCCAAGGGGTAGAGGGCAACCTCAAAGATCTTTCAGAGCCAGACAGTGGCAAGCACCAACCCCAAGAGGTGGAGAAGATAGATCACAGTCTTTTAGAAAACAGACACAATGACTTCCTCCTACACCTGCCAAGCAAAGCTTTAGTGGCAACACCTTTCGGCGGAAAACTGGCATTATTCTCAAAAAATTGGCATATTGTTACAAAAGACAAATGGATTCTGGACATTATAGACAGAGGCTACAGGTTCCACTTTCACACCCTTCCAAAAATGAGAGGCATGCCAAACCTGCCACAACATCAAAGGGCAGAGGCACAAAAACAAGTTTCAGCTCTCATGGACATGAAAGCAATTCAAGAAGTACCTGCAAAAAAACAAGGTCAAGGGTTTTATTCCAGACTATTCCTGGTACCAAGGAAAGACAAAGATTGGAGACCTATCTTAGACCTATCCATCCTAAACACATATCTACAGGTGCCAAAATTCAAGATGCTCACATTACAGCAGCTTCTTCCCATGCTGGGCAAGGAGTCTTGGCTGGTAACATTGGACCTCAAGGAGGCATACCTGCATGTCCCTATCAGACAAGATTGCAGAAGATACCTCAGATTTCTTGCAGGTTCAGCCCATTACCAATTCTCTGCATTGCCCTTTGGCTTATCTACTGCGCCCAGAGTGTTTACGAAATGCCTGGCATCAGTAATCGCCTTCTGCAGACTACAAGGGATACAAATCTACCCATATCTGGATGACTGCCTGATCCAAGCGGACAGCAAGGACAAACTACTGCAGCACATGGCGTTTGTAATAAAACTGTTGAACTTCCTGGGATACACAGTCAACAAAAAGAAATCAAAACTAATACCCTCTCAACAAATAATTTTCCTGGGTGCCAGCTTGGATACAACCACCCAGATGGCCTACCTCACGCCAGACAAGCAAGGGCAACTGTCTCAATACTTCAAAAAAATGGCAACTTACACCAGGCTAACTGCAAGGAAAGTCCTGCAGGCTCTGGGATTCATGGCATCTTGCATCCTACTAATCCCATGTGCAAAGCTGCATATGAGGAAACTTCAATGGTACCTGAAAAACTTATGGTCTCAACACAGCCACAGCTTGGAAGCAATTATACCACTCATTCCATGCCTTAAAAAGAAATTTTTGTGGTGGACTCAAGCTTGCCAAAGAAACACAGGTCTTCCGTTCTGTGTACCTCAAGCAACTCAAATCATCACTACAGATGCCTCAGACTACGCCTGGGGAGCACACATGACAGATCAGTGCATTCAGGGAAAATGGACCCGAAAAGAGAAGCACCTTCACATCAACCAAAAGGAAATGCTAGCCGTGCAAAAGGCTATTTTGACCTTTAAAGGCCTACTGCATCCAGGCCAGCTATTGATAAGGACAGACAACACCACAGTGATGTGATACATAAACAAACAAGGGGGAACTCATTCATACCCCCTGTGCAGGCAAGCCATGACCCTATGGAACACAGCACTGGAACTGCAAATTCAGCTACAGGCACAATTCCTGCCAGGGAAGGAAAACACATTGGCAGACAACCTAAGCAGAAATATGACAGATCCACATGAATGGAAGTTGCATCCTCAAGTTTTCACAAAGATAACTCAGGCATGGGGACAGCCAGACATAGATCTCTTTGCTACCCACAGAAATTGCCAGTTGAAAAAATTTTGTTCAAGGGCCTACCATCCACAGGCCTGGAAAGTGGACGCACTTTCTTTCAATTGGACAACATTGACAGTCTATGCCTTCCCACCTCTTCCTCTGCTGCCCAAAGTTCTATTAAAAGCCAGAGCAGAGAGGCCGAAAATGATTCTCATTGCTCCAGACTGGCCAAGACAACACTGGTATCCGCTCCTGAAGAGCCTGACACATTCCCCACCATGGATCCTACCTCTAGTCCCTCTTCTGTTGTCCCAGCACAACTACAAAACCCTTCACAGCCAGCTCAAAACCCTAAATCTAGCTGCATGGAGAATCCCTTGATTTCCCAACAGTTTCTCCTCTCCAAGGAGGTGCAGGATGTCATTTTGGAGGCCAGAAGATGTTCTACTAGAAAGGCCTACTCCGCCAAATGGAAACGATTTTGTGCCTGGAATCAAGAAAAGGGACAGAATCCTTGGGTAATAAATATACCTCAAATTTTACAGTACCTAGCTGAGATGTTAAACAATGGACTTTCCTTCTCCTCCATCAAGATCCACGCTTCAGCCATTTCTGCACAATACAACACAGATCCTCCTTTATTCTCTCACTCTCTCTTAAGGCAGTTCCTCAGAGGGGCAAAGAATATAAAACCCCCAAGGAAACCATCAGTCCCTGCTTGGGACCTCAACTTCGTATTGGAAAAGCTGACCCTTCCTCCCTTCGAGCCAGCTTCTTCAACAGAGCTACAGTACTTGTCATGGAAAACAGCCTTTCTTCTGGCTATCACCTCAGCACGCAGGGTTTCGGAGCTACAGGCCCTCATGGCTGTGCAACCATTCATCATTTTCCATCAGGACAGAGTCTCCTTACATACCAACCCTACCTTTATGCCAAAGGTAGTATCCAGTGTAGCTTTGAATCAGACTATCCACTTACCTACCTTATATCCTAATCCACAAAACAAAGGGGAAATACTACTACATTCCTTGGATATTCACAGACAACTTTGTTACTATTTGTACAGAACAAAGCCATTCAGGAAATCTGAGCAACTCTTTGTGTCCTATGCTGCAGGTGCTCAGGGAAAGGCTATTTCCAAACAGACAATTTCAAATTGGATAGCCCACTGCATACGCTTTTGTTACTCATTTCATGGAAAAACTGTGCCTGCATGCATCAGATCCCACTCCACCAGAGCCACAGCTACCTCTGCAGCCTTCCTCAGGGGGGTCCCTACCAAGGACATTTTGGAAGCAGCCACCTGGAGTTCAGTGCACACTTTCTCCAAGCACTATCACCTCCCACTATACTCAAAATCTAGAGCGGGCTTTGCCACAGCAGTCCTGCAGGGCATCCTAGCCCCTCCTAGTTCCACTTAGTGCCTACCACCCTTACTTAGCTTTGGGATTTTACCCATCTGTTATGACTGCAGCTGTATGCACGATGAACATAGTGCAGTTTTGTACCTACCATGAATGTAGATGTTCGAATGCTCATACAGCTGCAGTCCAGGTTTCCCTCCCTCCATCCCCTCTTAGGACAGGCCTTATGACAAACACTTTTCATATAACCTTTTTGGGGTATTCTTTTATGGTGTATTTGCTTGCAACTACTGTTTTTGATTTATCAACATTGCATCTTTGCATAACATTGTTTGCCTTCCTTCTGGGGGCACCTGACATCTGGGGCAAGAAAAACTGAAGAAAATGGCGTCGGCTGCCTCTTTTATACCCCTGCCGCACTGACGTCAGGGAAGAAGCGACGACAACCGACGCCGGACCTAGACTTTGGAATTCGGCCGACCGAGGACCCGCCTGACGGCAGGATAACCCATTTGTTATGACTGCAGCTGTATGAGCACTTGAACATCTACATTTATGGTAGGTACAAAACTGTACTTTCTTACCATTCAAGTTCATGAAAGCTGCTTGCAGGTCTCTACCCTCATTCTTCAGTAACACCATACAGTTGGCCACAGGTAAGTTATGTTCATATCCTTTCTTTTCCAGCCAAACCCTTTTCATCCTTGTTCCTTATATCCCCATAAAACAGCAAGAACAGCTGACAGTAGTAGAAGACACCTTTTCTCCATTCTGTTTTCTAATTTTACTTTTTTCAGTTTTTCCCCACTGACTTCTACCTGCAGACTACAATATGTATGTATTGCCTATTCCCTAAATTTTCTCATTCAACACAGTCTACACAAAATGACTTACTTTTATAAGATGGTCTCCCTCCATGCCTAGTCGATGACATGCTTCATCGGTTTCAATTGATCTGTGGATTTCCAGCTCAAACAAAGTAAAACTGCCCATCTTCTATGAACTCTCTTAGTAAATCCTTCAGTCTGGCAACCATTGCTGTAACAAAATACTTTCTTTTTTTGCTTGTTATTGATCTGGTGTTTGTAGTGTCTTCCATACCATTGTCTTTAGATGACAACACCATTGCTTTCCTCTCTATTGAAGCTGGTAATTGCTTACCACTCATGGTCCCATTAAAGATCCTCCTTAGATTTCCTACTCTTAGCCAACTCCACTGGAGATTCAGGCTGTCCCACTGCTTTCGCTGCTTTTGTATGTGCTGCCACCCTCCTAGTTTCTGTACCGGTCATCTCTCCCTCCAGTTCCACAAGTTTTCTTTGGACAATATGCATCCCATTCCACTATCATTTTCTGTACCTTCCTTCAATTCATGTAACTCTCATAAAAGTTACAGACACCTCCAGGCTAATCTTTCAGACATCTTGGGCTTCCTGGACTTTCCAAACACATTACTGCCATATTTCCTCCCCATTCCACCAAGTTCCATTTCTTCTCTTACGTTAATCAGTTTCTACCTCAGTATCTAACCTGCCTTCTCCCTTCTGGGCCCACCGCATGACCATCCTTATAATCACCTCTGCTCTTCCACCATCTTTTCCATAATGTAACCCCTTATGTTACATTATAAAGTCTTAGTAATTCTCCACCTGCCTTCTGATGTTCTTAGTGTTTCACTGTTGCAGTCATTACATTTGGGTAATCTGCTGGCAGGTTGCCCTCAGTTGGCCTGAATATCAAAGTCTTGGGTCCTGCGTCAGTTGCTGTCTCCTCTTCCATGACGTCAGGTCATCAGGGGTATAAAACATGCAGCCGACGCCATTTCCTTTAGTCTTTCTTGCCTCGCAGTGCCTGAATCAGAAGCAGTTCGCAGGTGCCGGTCGGCCGACTCCTGAAATTTTCGCATTCGAGTTTCAGAACCAAAGTCTTCAATTAAAGCTAAGTACCCCATTGGGGAAACTTTTTCTTGCTCCTTACCGATGTCAGTAAAAGTTAATAATTGCATTAGTTGTGGGAAGCAAATTACCTCATAAGGATTTTCATTTGTACTGTATTCCTTGCCTAGGCCCAGATCATAAACGTGCCTTGCTGTCGGTTTTGTGCTAGATTTAACCAACGCGCTATTAAGCGTCGGTATATCTTTGCTTCAAAATATTTTGGAAACAGATTTAATTACCCTGAAATGTTGTCGGATAGCAATCCGACTACCGGAGTTCACAAAAAACACAAAGAAAAGGACAGAGACAGACCGTCGAGGTCCAAAACCGACGACAAAGCTTCCCCTAAGCCAGTTGCGGTTCAGTGAGGTGCCTTTGCAGCCCCTGATACCCACTACTTTCGAGTTGCAGGCCTCTACCGAGACCCTTGAGGAGTCTGGCATGCCGCGAGATTCTCTAAAAGTATTGTACCTGTGGATGTCTCTCCCTCGGATGGGTCCGGAGCCTCTAAGCAGGCACTGGCTTCTGAGGGTGTTTTCAGGCCTCAGCATTTCTATATAAAACTGACGCCAGCTTCAAAAACAAAGACAAAAGCAACTTCTAAGGCTAAAAAACTGATGCATGAGCCACGTGCTCAGGCCTCTATGCCCAAAAAACAGATGATCAAAATGGCTGAAGACTTAATTACCTTGGTCAGGGGTTCCCAACCCCCATTGATAAGAGGCCTAGGCAAGAAACTGATTATGAATCTTCAGATCATTTTTCTATTTCTTCTGATTCCTCTTTTGATCAAGAATTTTCTATACCACCCTATGAGGATTCAGATGCAGAGGAATCCATCCCATCTGCATCTCTTCCTGAAGATTATTCTTTTGGAGAAACCTTGCATACTTTGAGGGAACATTTTCATTGGGAGAGTCAGGATTTCTCAGAATCAAAAAAGAGGCTTAGGGATTTCCTCCTTCTTCCTCAGCATAGGCCTTTGGCCATACCTCCTGTATTAGACATTGTTGATGATGTGTTTTCGGAATCAAGCATGGCTCCAGATTCCCTACCTCCGACTCCTAGTAAGCCAGACAGATATTACAGGGTTCCTGACTCCCACAAATTTTTATTCAAAAATCCTACTGCTGACCCTGAAACTATCTCACAGGGCCCCAAAGGTGTAAAGGCCTCAACAGCTAAGAATCCTACCCCCTCTGATAGAGATTCCAGGGTGCTGGATATATGGGGAAAGAAGGTTTATATGTCTGCAACCTTGGCAATTAGGGCCTTAAACTGCCAGTTTCATATGCTTAAATATCAACAGCATTTCATGGGATTATTGAAACAGAAATTGATGTTGATTTCTGAATGTGTGGAAAATAAAGAATTACAGGAATTATTGCATGCAGCAGAACAAGTTGGAGGGCTTATTTTGCAATGTGGTTTTGATTCCTTGAAGGCCTCCTGCAGGACCACAGTTACTGGATCTGTGATTAGAAGGCATGCCTGGCTCAAGGAGCAAAATCTGTCTGATTATGTTAAAGCTAAATTGTTGGATGCACCTTTACAGCATTATACTCTGGTAATAAGGCAGAAGATGTTTTAAAGAAAATGGAAGACAAAGCTAAGTCTATGCAAACTGTAAAAGACTTCTTAAAAGTGCAGCCACCAAGATTCAGTAGACACTGGCCTACAAAAAAATGGTCCTTTCCTGTGTCTGACAGAGCCTCATGGAGCAAATCCAGGCACTCAAAAGGCTCTAGATACCAATCACAGGGTTCTTACAGGTCAAAGCAATGGGGTGCCTCTACCTCCAAATCTGGTGGAAACAAAGCACAACCCTACAGTAAACAGTCCCTCTGCCATCACCAAGCACTTATCTTTTGGCAGCCCCCTTAGGGGGAAAATTAGCACTTCATGCTCAAAGCTGGCAGTTAATAACCCAGGACAAGTGGGTATTAAACATCGTATCCCAGGGATACAGATTTCATTTCCATACCTTGCCAATTCCAAATGGTTGGCCAGATCTGCCACAAAATCAATGGGTAGAGGCACAGAAACAAGTTACGTCCCTCATGGATATGGGGGCTATTCAACCAGTGCCAGAACAGGAAAAAGGACTAGGGTTTTATTCAAGACTGTTCCTGGTACCCAGAAAAGACAATGCCTGGCGCCCAATACTGGATTTATTGATTTTGAACACATTCTTGGACATCCCAAAATTCAAAATGCCGACTTTGCAACAGCTTCTGCCCATGCTGGGCAAGAACGCTTGGCTAGTGACTCTAGACTTAAAAGAGGCATACCTGCATATCCCAATAAGGGGATCGTGCAGAAGATACCTCCTCTTCAAGGCTGGTTTTATGCATTACCAATTCTCTGCACTGCCCTTTGGCTTATCTACTGCGCCCAGGGACTTTACAAAGTGCCTGGCACCAGTAATTGCATTTTTCAGACAAAGAAGCATGCAAATCTATCCTTACTTGGACGACTGCCTCATTCAAACAGAAAACAAGGACATTCTTCTTCAACAACTGGCGTTTGTAAAAAGGCTTTTAACATGCCTAGGGTACACAGTAAATGAAAAGAAATCACAACTGGTACCCTCTCTAAAGATTACATTCCTGGGTGCAAGCTTGAATACAACTGCACAGATGGCTTACCTTACACCAGACAAACAAAGGCAACTGACTATTTACTTCAAACAGATGGCAACAAAAACCCAGTTATCTGCAAGACAAATTCTGCAGGCTTTGGGGTTCATGGCATCCTGCATTCTACTAATTCCATATGCAAGACTGCATATGAGGAAACTACAGTGGTATCTAAAAAGTTTATGGAGTCAACATTGTCACAGTCTGGAAACAATGGTTCCTCTCATTCCCTGCCTACAACAGGAGTTTATTTGGTGGGCAGAGACATGTCACCAGAACATGGAACGGTCTTTCACTCTACCCCCTGCCACCCAAACCCTAACTACAAACGCATCAGACTATGCTTGGGGGGCCCACCTGGCGGGGAGATGCATTCAAGGCATATGGAGCCCAATACAAATGCATCTGCATATCAACCAGAAAGAGATGTTAGCTGTTCAGAATGCCCTGACAGCCTTCAAGGACTTACTTCATCCAGGACAACTACTGATAAAGATGGACAGCACCACAGTTATGTGGTACATAAACAAGCAGGGGGGTACACATTCCTACCCCCTTTGCAGACTAGCCATGGATGGCATTGTGGAACACAACCTTGACTTACCAAGTACATCTTAAAGCTCAATTCCTGCCAAGAAAAGAAAATACTCTGGCAGACGACCTAAGCAGAAATCTTATGGACCCTCTCGAGTGGAAACTGGATCCACAAGTCTTCAGCATGATAACAGAGAAATAGGGGAGTCCGGACATAGATCTATTTGCCTCTCCCCAGAATTATCAACTGGACAAATTCTGCACAAGGACTTATCACAGACAAGCATGAAAAGTGGATGCCCTATCCTTCAGTTGGAAAAACCTATCAGTCTACGCCTTTCCTCCTCAGCCTCTTCTTCCCAAGGTCTTACTGAAGGTCAGACAGGAAAAAACAAAAATGATCCTAATTGCCCTGGACTGGCCTCGCCAGCACTGGTACCCAATTCTAAGGAATATGCCTCAACTCCCTCCTTGGTACTTGCCTCAAATACCTCATCTACTATCTCAGCAGAGCAATCAAATTCTGCACAATCAGCTCCAAACTCTGAACCTGGCAGCATGGCTGATCATGTAATTATTCAAACAACACCTCTCAGTAAATCTGTGATGGATTTCATTTTGGAAGCCAGGTGGCCTACTACTAGAAAAGCTTATGCTGATAAATGGAAGAGATTATGTGCTTGGAACCAAGCACAAGGGACGGACACAGCAAAGCCAAATATTCCTCAGATTTTACAATACTTGACTGAGATGCTTGACAAGGGCCTATCTTTTTCATCAATAAAAATCCATGCCTCTGCCATCTCGGCTCATTACAACACAGAGCCTCTCATCTTTTCTCATCCTCTGCTGAAACAGTATCTTAGAGGGGTCAAAAATTTAAGGCCTCCCAGAAGATCATCAACTCCTGCATGGGACCTCAATTTTGTGTTGGAAAAGCTCACCCTGCCTCCATTTGAACCAGCAGCTGTGGATATAAAGTTTTTATCTTGGAAAACAGCTTTCCTTCTGGCAATCACTTCAGCAAATGGGTTTCAGAGCTACAGGCCATCATGGCTGTGGAGCCTTTTATTACATTTTACCCGGACAGGGTGTCCCTTAGGACCAGTCCCTCCTTTATGCCTAAGGTAGTATCCAGTGTGGCTCTTAACCAAACTATTCACCTGCCAACTTTTTACCCAAATCCGCAAAACAAGGGGGAGCGGATTCTGCATTCCTTGGACGTACACAGACAACTAAGATTCTACTTAAGCAGGACCAAATCTCTAAGAAAGTCTGAGCAGCTACTGGTGGCATTTGCTGCAGGATCAGAGGGGAAGGCTATTTTAAAGCAGACTGTTTCAAAATGGATAAACCACTGCATTCGTTTCTGCTATTTGCATCATGGTAAACCGGTGCCCAAGAGAATCAGGTCACATTCCACCAGGGCTGCATCTACCTCAGCAGCTTTTCTCAGAGGGCTGCCAACCAAAGACATTCTAGAAGCTGCTACTTGGAGCTCTGTTCATACTTTTACAAAGCATTATCATTTGCCTCTCTTCTCTAAGTCCAGGGCTGGCTTTGCCACTGCAGTTCTGCTGGGCCTTATAGCCGCTCCTAATGCTATTTAGTTCCAGCCTCCCATCCATAGCTTAGGGATTCTACCCAAATGTAATGACTGCAACAGTGAAACATGAAGATCATAGTACAGTTGTGTACACTTACCATAAATGTACATGTTCAAGTGTATTCACTGTTGCAGTCTGGGTTACCCACCCGCCATCCCCCTTTTTTCTAGAACTTCTTTTTCCTTCACTATATTCTACAGCCTTTGTGATGTATTTGCTTTTAGATGAAAGTAAAGTTTATGTTGTTACAATTGCATTTATATATATATATATATATATATATATATATATATATATTTATATTTTTGCTCACCATTTGGGGGGCACCTGATATCTGGGGCAAGAAAAACTAAAGAAAATGGCGTCGGCTGCATGTTTTATACCCCTGACGACCTGACGTCATGGAAGAGGAGACAGCAGCTGACGCAGGACCCAAGACTTTGATATTCAAGCTGACTGAGGGCAACCGGCCAGCAGATTACCCAAATGTAATGACTGCAACAGTGAATACACTCAAACATCTACATTTATGGTAAGTGTACACAACTGTACTTTTCTCTCATCCTTATCAGCCTTGCTCTATGCACCTTCCTCAGCTGTCTTTCACAGGCTTTCACTATTCCTTCCTCATTCCTCTTATGGCCTACCTTCATCCTAACGTATCTCACACCATTCACCTTTTTTTCTCTGTTTTCTTTGGCCATCTGTAAAACAGTTTCCGGTATCCACACCTTCATGTCTGCCACATATTCTGCTTCCATTTGTAACTCTCCCCTACCACAGTTTTTATTTCTGCCTTCATGTGGTGTTATAAGCATCTCAGCTCATTATCCACCCACTGCACTACATCCTGAGCCCGTCTTCATTGTTTACACATCCAGTCTATTTGAAAGTCTTCACTTATCCCCAGAGATTGTGAATTCCTTCCTATTCTTTTCACAGTCATCCATACATCTATCACTTTAGTGTTCTCCATTCCTTAAAACACCCCCCTTTTCCTGCCTGTTTAACTTTCTGAACTCATGTAACATATCACATTCTGGGCAAAGCATCATATTCTAATTCCTAGTACTGTACGTCTCTTTTCCTGTCTGTACTAGCTAGTACCTCAGAACTTCTAAATACCTGGGGTCATCTCTATTTGCTTCATATAGGCACCCCAACATTGTTCTGTATCTTCATTCCTTATTGTAAAGAATTGTGTTAGGGATTCCTTTTTTAAACACCTTTCTTAAATCACTTAAGACAGTGGCAAACATACATTAACAGAAAAGAAAGCAAACTATATTACATTTTTTTCCATTTACAGTACATATAAAAAGTGTACACACTCCTGTAAAAATGACAGGTTTTTGTGATATAAAAAAATGAGACCAGAATAAATCATTTCAAAACTTTTCCCACCTTTAATGTGACTTATAACCTGTACAATTTAATTGAAAAACAAATCTGTTAGGGGAATAAATATTAAAAAAATGTATAATAAGCTGGTTGCATAAGTGTGCACACCCTTAAACTAATACTTTATTGAAGCACCTTTTGATTTAATTACAGCATTCAGTATTCTTGGGTAGGAGTCTATCAGCATGGCACATCTTGACATGGCAATATTTGCCCTCTCTTCCTTGCAAAAGCACTCTAAATCTGTCAGATTGCAAGGTCATATCTTGTGCACAGCCCTCTTCAGGTCATCCCACAGATTTTCTATTGGATTTAGATCTGGGCTCTGGCTGGGCCATTCCAAAATGAAGCCATTCTTTTGGTGATTTGATGTATGCTTGAGGTCATTGTCATGTTGAAAGGTGAAATTCCTCTTCATCTTCAGCTTTCTAGCAGATGCCTGAAGGTTTTGGGCCAAAAGTGGCTGGAATTTGGAACTGTTCGTAATTCCTTTTACCTTGACTAGAGCCCAGTTCCAGCTGAAGAAAAGCAACCCCAAAGCATGATACTGCCACCATCATGCTTCACCATGGGGATGGTGTTCGTTTGGTGGTGCAAAGTGTTATTTTTGCTCCAAACGTACCTTTTGGAGTTCTGCCCAAAAAGTTCAATCTTGGTCTCATCAGACCATAACACATTTTCCCACATGCTTGATGTATTGTTTTGCAAATTTTAGCCGGGCCTGGATGTTTTTCTGTGCAAGAAAAGGCTTCTATCTTGCAACCCTACCCCATAGTCCATACATATGGAGAATACGGGAGATTGTTGTCACGTAGTACACAGCCAGTACTTGCCAGAAATTCCTGCAGCTCCTTCAGTGTTGCTGTAGGTCTCTTGGCAGCCTCCCTGATCAGTTTTTGTCTTGTCTTTTCATTAATTTTGGAGGGAAGTCCATTTCTTTGCAACGTCACTGTTGTCCCAAATTTTCTCCACTTTTTGATGAATGTCTTCACTGTGTTGCATGGTATATCTAATGCTGTGGACATTTTTTTGTTCCCTTCTCCTGACTGATGCCTTTCAACAATGAAATCCCTTCAATGCTTGGTAAGCTCTCTGTGAACCATGGCTTTTGCTGTAGCAGGTAACTGAGTAAATGTCAGGAAAATCCTACTAGGACAGGTGAACTTTATTTGGGGTTCATCATAATCTCTTTAATTGATGGCAGGTGTGTACTCAAGAAGGCTGAATGCTGTAATTAAATCAAAAGGTGCTTCAACAAAGTATTAGTTTAAGGGTGTGCACACTTATGCAACCAGCTTATTGTACGTTTTTTATTTTTTTATATTTATTCCCCTAACAGATATGTTTGTTTTTCAATTGAATTGTACAGGTTGTAGGTCACATTAAAGGTAGGAAAAGTTTTGAAATGATTTATTGTGGTCTAATTTTTTTATATAACAAAAACCTGGCCTGGCTTTTTAATGGGTGTGTTACATTTTTTATATCCACTGTACATATATACATTTTCTTTCTTTCTGACTGTCATCAGTCTAACATGACATATGTTGCTGAATTTCTGCCTTCCGTTAAAAACCTCACTCCTCCTTCTAAACATTATTCTGCTTATACTGTTACCACAATTTCCACTTAATTCTATGTAATTTGCTCTTTCCTTTTTCTAAAGATCTCTCCAAGTTTTTTTTATACTTTTTATAATGTTCAGTTCAAATACAGTTGGTCCATTTTCTAGTAATTGCTTTCGTGGCAGCCAACAGAAATAAACTTAATAAGGCATTAATATATCTAGGCAGTTCATGTTCTAAGTCCCAGCTCAGAAAAAAAAAATGTTCTTAATTGTAGTCATTTACTCATTCAGTACCTCTGACAGAGTACACTGTAGGGAATTTTTTAAATCTGCCAACTCATTACACTACCAAAACATGTTTCCAGTCACCTCATTCTTCCCCTTCACACCTCCAACACTTGCTATCTACCTGAGAAAAAACTGTTTGAAGTCTGCTTGGGATATTAAAATTACCTCGGCAAAATACTTCCAAGCAAAGATCCTGAACCTTATAGACTTTGTTGCATACTTGGAGGCCATATACATATCCTCCCATTGTTGTCTTGTAAATGGCTTTTGTAGTGTGTATGCCCAGTCTTTTCTAACCTCCTCTGACTGATTCTTATAGTGATCATGCAATATTTTATATGCCCTAATTATTATCCCTTTTTAACAGCAGCTTCTGTTCTAGACCCAACTATAAGCTCCAAGACTCCACCAGATCGGGTCCTTCACTTAAGATTCCCTTATCCCTGTGGTACTTTTTTTGTTTAAGGGGTAAGAATTGGATAATTTATGTAATGTTGCTTAAGTTAAATGATATTTAGCAATATATGTATAGTGTAGTGTTTGTTTATGTTATATCGTTAATACAGTTTGATTACTTTTGGATAAATGTAAATTTGCCTATGTCAAAGTGATAATTCAATAAAGGTGTTCAAAAACGGGTTGTTGTGTAAAAGTTGACATAGGTTCAAAAGGAGATAACATGAAGCGACTGTATAAAAAGATCAACATGCCGAACACTAGTGGGTGCATTTATCACAAAAGCTGGAAATAGACATTTAAAAAGCTGTCAGATATAATAGGTGGGAATAATAACTTACTATCATAATGGCAACATTTTCCATATTTTGTAATGTGAGTGGTCTCACAGGTATAGACAAAAAGAAAAGAGCATTGAATTATATAAAAAATTGCATAGTGCAAATAGCAATGATGCAGGTGACACATCTGGAAAGAAATGAACATGTGAATCTGATAAAAAAAGAATTTCAAGATGGATGTACAGCAGATTGTCAGGGGCAAAGGAAAAGAGAAGTGCTTATATTAATTGCTAGAGGATCTCCAATAGTAGTAGAAAAGAGGAAAAAGATAGTAAGAATAGATTTGTGGTAATAAGGGGCCACTGACAAGGGAGAAGGATTATGTGGGTATGTATTAATATTCCAACTAAAACCGCTATAATGGAGCTTATGAAAATTTTGGGAGACATTATCAGGTTTCATCAGGGAAGATTATTTTGTATTTGGAGACTGGAATTTGATTTGCAAAAGTGAGGCTGTATCTAGGGGGCTAAAAGGGAAAATATAACAACTGAGGGTAGATTTCTGAAGAAATTTATGAAAGTACTTTGTATGGAAGATGTAAATTCAGTAGCAGGAACTCTGAGAGAATTTACATATTCCCCATGCTACAATAACTGGGGTAAACTAGACAGGAATTATTTTTCACAGGAGCATGTATATTTGTGAGCTTTGACATACATCCAGTAACTATTTCAGACCATGTGCCAATAATAACTAAAATGAAAATGCAGAGTAATGAAGCAAAAATTAGACACTGGTGTTTCCCCATCTACCTGTTAAAAAGAGAGAAATTTAAGAAATTGGTAGTGGAAGTTATTCGGGAGTTGTTTGGAAATATACAAAGTACTTCAGAAGTCATAGCTAATGAGTAGGATAAAATGAAAGCGGAGTTTAAAAATGGGGTAGAAATAAAAGAAAAAGAGATAAGGTTAAGAAGAAACCAGTATTATTTACAGGGGCTGACAAACTTTAAAGTATTGCAGAATAAGGGAACTCTCATAAAACAAGAGGTCCAACTACAGAGTACTAAAGAGAAAATAAGGAAGTATCTGGGTAATACGCATGAGTTTATAAAGATTGCTGTTAACTCTTTTTTGATGATAACTCCAGAGCACAAAAACTTTTAACACAATGACTTAGGCAACAGAAAGTAGAAGGACTGTTGCCGAACTCAGGGAGCCTATAACTAGAAAAATAACCTGACATCTAGTATAGGTATTAGATATATTTCAAACATTTTATGAAAAATCGTATAAAGCAGAGGAATGTGGAAATCAAGAAAAGGCACAAATGGAAATATTTATGGAAGACTTAAACATGTCAGGGTTAGAGGTAGATGAGGCTCAACAATTATCAGTTAAGATAGGAGGATGAGATAATAATAGCGATGTATGATCAATAAACAGGAACGTCTTCGGGAGGATACACTAGACAATCTCAACGTACTAAGTAACTGGCTATCAAGCAAGGATCCAAGACCATAAAGACTCCAAACAGCTTTTATTAAAAACGAATAAGTGCTTTCTTCCAGCTTAACTGGCCTTCTTTAGATTCAAAATGAAGGGGCTTTGATTGACAATTGGTTAAAGCATGTGTATAAAAATATTCCCCACTTACTTGTAGATTTGTGGGATTTTTTAAGTAGGTTGAAGCATGACTTATGGGATAGAGATTTAATTTTTTTGAGTATAGATGTGGTAGACATGTTTAACTCTATCCCTAAGGAAGAAGGTTTAGAGTTATTTCATGCTTCTATGATCAGGTATTCTAACCTGGACAATTTTATTTTATTATTAGAACTGATGAGTATAGTTTTAGAAAATAATTTTATTTATTTTGAGGGGGAATATTTTAAGACAAATTAAGGGGTTGGCAATGGGGGCCTCATGTACCCCCATATTTGTGAACCTGGTGCTTACTGAGTAGGAGAACAAATACATTTTTGATAGTGTTTTTAAAAAGTATTTTAATTTATATGCACGTTTACTGGAGGATTTGTTTATTTTATGGAAAGGAGAAAAAGATGTTATACATAAATTTGTGAATTATTTAAATAACATCTGCTCATATTTCAAGTTTACATACACTTTTGGTGAATTTTGATTGCCTTTTTTGGATACTTATATTTCACATACATCTACAGGTTTCCGAACTAATGCATATCATAAGCCTACAGTTAGTAACTTATACTTGGAATTTAATAGCTGCCATCCTTTCTCTCAGAAAGAAAGTATTTTGAAAGGACAGTGTATACGTGTTGCTAGAATGACATCCTTTAGAGAAGATGTGGTTAAAAAACTCAAGTTGAGCGGTAACATGTTTTTAGAAAGAGGCTCCCCAGCCGCTTTGATAGATGAAACTGGATTATGCATTATCCCAATGGGGTGTGTTGTATAAACCCTTGCTGGGTGAAGAATTTATTCTTAAAAGTCATTATGACAATAAAAACAAAAATTCTAATTATCCCAGGACCATGGTTTTAAAATACGGCCCATGTACATCTATTATAAAATATATTATTTGTGTTAACTGGAACATCTTAAGAGGAGATACAGAAGTGTACAATTTTTTAGGGCATCAACTGAGTTTTGTTTACAAGACTGGGAGGAATATTAAATTTCAATTGGAAGACAATTGTAAGAATATGAGTAGTAGAGTGGAAAAAGGTACCAGAAAATGTGGAGCTTGCAATCAGTGTATGTATATATATGAAGGAAAAGATACTTGAAAAATTAGTGTAACAGCAAGATTGAATTTCAGGATGGGAATTGTAAGACTAAAGGTGTGGTGTATTTGGCTATGTGTTCGGCCTGCCCAGCATTTTACGTTGGGAAAACTGATAGGCTTTTAGAAAACAGAATTTACAAACACATATATAATATAAAAAATGAAAATGCCTTATGCAGATACATATCAGTAAACAATTCTGACCACACTTTTTTCCCAGGGGTGGTGATTTGAAACTTCGGCTTGAAGAAAAAGAAATTAAATGGCAATTAAAGCTAAATGCAGCAAGCCCTCCTGGTATTAATGAATATATTTCTTTAAAAGCAGTTTTAAAGTCTAAGGCTTTATAGTTTTAAGTCCAGGAAGCAATAGATTTTTGAAAGTCTTTTTAATTTTTTTATGTGTTAGGTTCAAAACATTTCAATATATTAGCACAATATGAATTTTAGCAACATTTTTAATATAATAATAATGTATTTTTTAGTGAAATTTGTACTACTTCCTGTTTTTTTGGATCAATTTCCTGTAAGTAAGACTATTTAAGAATGTAATTAATTTGAAGTTCATTTTGAATCTGAAGAAGGCCAGTTAAGCTGGAAGAAAGTGCTTATTCGTTTTTAATAAAAGCTGTTTGGAGTCTTTACAGTCTTGGATCCTTGCTTGATAGCCAGTTATTTAGTGGAGTTGTATTTTACTGTGTATCTTTGAAATCTCGATGTACTGAAATGTTGAAATTCAGTACGTCGAGACCGAATAGTGGAATGTGCAGTTAACTGAAACTACACTATGCCGAATCCATCTGCCGCTATCGTGATGTTCATAGGTTCATACTAGGCTATCTGCCCTAGGGCATTTATAAGCCTAGCCAGAGTGTGTTTGGCTTTTGCCACCCATTTTAAATTAATTTTGCTATGCCTTTTTTTGAGGTTAGTATACTGTGCCTCTGTCTAACAGTGGCACAGAAGTGATAGCCGGGGTAAACCTACAATCTCCCATCCACTCATCAAGATTCCTCTTGAAGAGAGTCAATGTGGGACTCTGCCTAACCTGGACTGGGATTTTATTCCAGAGTGAAGGGAGCCTCTGGGTTATGAATCTGTCCCTCCAGCATGTCCTATTTATTTCAGTGCTGAGGTTCAAGTCTCTCTAGCGCGTAGCTCGATGGGATTTGGATTTTCTGAGGTGCAGCATGTCCATTAATTCCGGGTTGGACATGGTTTTATACGTCAGGTACAGATCGCCTCTGAGCAGGCGATATGCCACTGAGTAGAGCTGGAGATGTCCTTCAGGAATGCAACTGCAGTCCTGACATATGGGTTGTCCTGCCTCAGGTAGCCCTTCGGTCGGCCAGATTCCAAAGTCTGGGTCCGGCATCGGCCGATGTCGCCTCCTCCCCGACGTCAGAGCGGCTGGAGTACAAAGGCATCAGCCGACGCCATCTTCTTCAGTCTTTCTTGCCGCGGTGCCCGAAGCAGAAGCAGTTCGCAAGTGCCGGTCGGTCAGCTCCTGTGTTTTCAGTTACCGAAGTCATCTAAAAGCTAAGTACCCCGTTGGGGAACATTTTTTCTTGCCTCAGCCGATGTCAGAACAAATTGAGAAAGTTAATAATTGTTTGTCTTGTGGTAAACAAATACCTCATAAGGACTTCCATTCTTACTGCCTCCCCTGCCTGGGCCCAGACCACGACGTCTCGGCCTGTGCTTGCTTTAATAAGCGCACTCTCAGGCGCCGGGCAGAATTTGCCGAAGATTTTTTTGGCGAATCCTACGTTTACATCATGCCGTCGGAACAACCGACAGCACAAACTACCAAAAAACGAAAGGACCGGGACCGACATCCTCGGCCCGCGTCTTCCACCGAAATAACGCCTAAGCCCTCCGCGAGTGCTTCGGTCCCTTTGGAAGCGGTAATTCAACCGCTCCAGGCCGACGACACCGCGTTAACACGTTTTTCGGTCCCGGACACTACACCGGTGCCAGTTGTTGATTTTCCTCCAGAAACCGAAGTTCTGGATCTACCCGACACCATTCCTGTGGACAAAGTTACCCCTGCACGTGGGGCAGCTAGGCCTCCTGTATCTATGTCCATCAAGGCCTTTGCACATGCTAAGGCCGCCAGCCAGGCCAAGGCCCATCCTAAACCTACTTCTCAGGCCCCTTCTTCTGATAGACAGATCATGTCTCTTGCTGCAGATCTAATCTCTCTTATCAGGGGGTTTCAGCCTCACCCAGACAGAGGTTCTCAGCCACCTGCAGAAAAAAGGCCTAGGACTGAGCAGGCAGATAACCTCTCTTCAGATGAAGCCTCTGGGGATTCAGAGCATTCAGATACCCAAGAAGAATCCTTCCAGGCCTATGAGGATTCAGATGCTGAGGAATCAATTCCCTCTGCCTCTCCTCCAGAGGATTTTTCTTTCGGTGAAGTTCTCCACTCCATGAGGGAACATTTTAAGTGGCAGGGTCAGGAATTTTCTGATTCTAGGAAAAGGCTACGTACCTTCCTTAAGTTACCCCAGCACAGACCTTTAGCTATCCCTCCAGTTTTGGATGTCCTGGATGATGTATTCTCCGACTCCAGTGCTTCCCCTGATTCTCTCCCTCCTGCTCCTGTCAAGCCAGACAGATATTACAGGGTTCCTGACACTCACAAGCATCTCTTTAAGGCCCACTCTGTGGATCTAGAAACTATTTCACAGGGCCCCAAAGGAGTGGCTACCTCCTCAGCCAAGAATCCACTGCCAGCGGACAGGGAAGCAAGGTCCCTGGAGAGATGGGGTAAAAAAAGTTTATACCTCTTCCACCCTTGCCATGAGGTCACTTAACTGCCTTTTTCATATGTTTCAGTACCAGGATTATTTACTGGATGATTTGCAAAAAAAGCTAGCCTCTCCTGAGCCTATAGATAGAAAGGCATTGCAGGATTTGATTCATAATACCCAGCAGGTTAGCAATCATTTTCTTCAGTGTGGTTATGATGCATTGGAGGCTTCATGTAGGGCAGCTATGACAGGGGCTATTATCCGTTGACATGCTTGGTTGAAAGAACAGCCACTGCCGGATCATGTTAAAGTAAAGCTCCTGGACGCACCTCTGGATAAAGAGAAGCTTTTTGGTCCTAATGCTCAGGATGTGTTGAAATCTATTGAGGAGAAGGCAAAATCAGTGCAGACAGTAAAGGATTTCCTCCAGGTTCAGCCACCAAGGTTCAGCAGGAATTGGCCTTCAAAGAATTGGTCCTTTCCAGACTCTGACAAGTTTCAAAGGGGAAAGAACAGGCGTGCACGAGGTAGAGGGCAATACCGAGGCTCCTACAGGGGTCGCCAGTGGCAACCACAAAATCACAGAAGTGGCACAGGTAGTTCACCTGCACCACAGGGACAATCACAATGACTTACCTTTCACTCCGCCTACCAGGGCTCAAAGAGAAGCACCTCTAGGCGGAAAATTATCTCTATTCTCAAAAAACTGGCACATTATAGCAAAGGACAATTGGATTCTGGACATAATAGACAGAGGTTACAGGTTCCACTTCCATACCTTACCAACGGGGCAAGGCATGCCAAACCTGCCACAAAATCAAAGGGCAGAGGCACTCATAGAAGTCTCAAAGCTGTTACAAATAAAAGCAATAGAGAAGGTTCCTCCTCAGGAACAAGGCCAGGGATTTTATTCAAGACTGTTCCTTGTTCCAAGAAAAGAAAACAATGGAGGCCTATATTGGACTTGTCCGTTCTAAATACTTTTCTCATGGTGCCAAAATTCAAGATGCTGACGTTACAGCAACTTCTTCCCATGCTGGGCAAGGGGTCTTGGCTGGTTACTCTGGACCTCAAGGAGGCATACCTGCATGTCCCTATCAGACACAGTTGCAGAAGATACCTCAGATTTCTTGCAGGAACAGAGCACTATCAATTCTCAGCATTGCCGTTTGGCTTATCTACTGCGCCCAGAGTATTCACGAAATGCCTGGCATCAGTAGTGGCACATTGCAGACTCCAGGGTATTCAAATATACCCTTACCTGGACGACTGCCTCATACAAGCAGACAGCAAACAAACCTTGATAAACCACTTGGACTATGTCATTCAGTTGCTGCAGGCTTTGGGATACACAGTCAACATTCAAAAATCAAGATTACTGCCATCCCAAGAGATTATTTTTCTAGGAGCAAAGCTGGACACACAGCTACAAATGGCTTTCCTCACAGAGGAGAAACAAGAGCATTTAACAGATTACTTCAAAAGCCTAGCAAAACTAACCCACCTGACCGCAAGGAAGACACTGCAGGCCCTGGGGTTCATGGCATCTTGCATTCTTCTAATCCCTCTGGCAAGACTACACATGAGAAAGCTGCAATGGTACCTAAAAAGCTTGTGGTCACAACACAGCCACAACCTAGAAGACATAATACCACTCATACCATGCCTGTAAAGGGAATTTTTGTGGTGGGCTCAAGCAAGTCACTTAAACGAAGGCATGCTTTTCAACACAACTCCAACAAGTCAAACTATTACAACAGACGCCTCAGACCATGGATGGGGGGCGCACATGGACAGCAGATGCATTCAAAGGCAATGGACTCCTATGGAAATGCATCAGCACATAAATCAAAAAGAGATTTTGGCAGTGATACATGCAATAGAAGCCTTTGGAAAATTTCTTCAGCAAGGTCATCTGCTAATAAGGACAGACAACACCACTGTCATGTGGTACATAAACAAACAAGGGGGCACTCATTCCTACCCCCTCTGCAGACTAACAATGATTCTTTGGGAAAAGTCCCTGAAGCTGAACATCTGCTTGCAATCCCAGTTTGTTCCGGGCAAGGACAATGTTCTGGCAGACAGGTTGAGCAGAAATTTCTTGGATCCACACGAATGGATGCTACACCCACGCATTTTCTCACAAATAACATCTGCATGGGGAAGACCAGACATAGACCTCTTTGCATCTCATCTCAATCATCACCTGGAAAGGTTCTGCACAAGGATACACCATCCTCTAGCTTGGAGAACGGATGCTCTTTCCTTCAGCTGGAATGCTCTAACAATTTATGCATTCCCTCCTCTACCTTTGCTCACCAAGGTGTTACTGAAGATCAAGGCAGAACAACCAAGAGGAATCTTGATAGCTCCAGACTGGCCAAGGCAACACTGGTATCCACTGCTACTGAGCATAACTCAAACCAAACCGTGGCCCTTACCTTAATGGCCTCTGCTCCTGACTCAACACAACTACAAGACTGTTCATCAGAACCTGCAAACCTTAAAGCTGACAGCTTGGATAGTTCCATGACTGTGACCCATGACTCCCTCTCCGAAAAAGTTCAGGAAATTTTGCTGGAGGCACGCAGACCTTCCACCAGAAAAACCTATTCGGCCAAACGGAAGAGATTCACCATCTGGAATGTCAACAAGGACCAGGATGCATCACTGATGAACATACCTCAGATATTAGAATACTTGGCAGAAATGTTTCACAGTGGCCTCTCATACTCTTCCATCAAAATCCACGCTTCAGCAATCTCAGCACACTACAACTGTGATCCACCTGTGTTTTCGCGTTCCTTGCTAAGACAGTTTCTAAGAGGTATAAAGAATATTAAACCTCCAAGGAAACTTCCAATTCCTGCATGGGACCTCAATTACGTCTTGGAAAAGTTAACTCTTCCTCCTTTTGAACCAGCAGCATCTTCAGAAATGCAATTTCTCTCTTGGAAAACGGTTTTCCTGTAGGCAGTCACCTCAGCAAGAAGAGTCTCAGAGATGCAGGCCCTCATGGCAGTTCCTCCTTTTCTCATCTTTCATCAGGACAGAGTTTCCCTTAGGACCAATCCTTCATTCATGCCTAAGGTGATATCCAGAGTGTCTCTAAACCAAGCAATTCACCTGCCTACTTTCTTTCCTAACCCTCAAAATACAGGGGAAAAGCTGCTACATACTTTAGATATTCACAGGCAACTACGCTACTACTTGGACAGAACAAAGTCCACCAGGAAGTCTGACCAACTGTTTGTGGCCTATGCTGCTGGAGCACAGGGAAAAGCAGTCACCAAACAAGCTATTTCAAAATGGATTGGAAACGGCATCAGATTTTGTTACTCTTTCCATGGAAAAAGTGTGCCAGCTAATATTAGACCACACTCCACCAGAGCTATGGCCACATCCACAGCCTTTCTAAGAGGAGTGGCTACAAAAGATATTCTAGAGGCTGCTACATGGAGCTCCGTGCATACATTTACCAAACACTACAGCCTGCCATTATACTCCAGATCCCGAGCAGGCTTTGCTTCGGCAGTCCTGCAGGGCCTTCTAGCTACACCATCTCTTGCTTAGTCCTACCACCTCCAGCTTGGCTATGGTATTCAACCCATATGTCAGGACTGCAGTTGCATTCTTGAAGGACATAGTACAGTTTTGTACCTACCATAAATGTAGATGTCTGATAGATATGCAACTGCAGTCAGGTTTTCCCACCCTCCTACCCCTCTGTTTTTCCTTTTGGGTCCTTTCTCCCCTTGCCTACCAGCTGGGGTTATATGTTATGGTGTATCTGTTTATTACTGTTGTGCATGTCTGGTTTTTTCTATGTATCCATTCACAAAATTTAGCCTTCCTTGGAGGGCACCTGGCATCTGGGGCAAGAAACACTGAAGAAGATGGCGTCGGCTGATGCCTTTGTACTCCAGCCGCTCTGACGTCGGGGAGGAGGCGACATCGGCCGACGCCGGACCCAGACTTTGGAATCTGGCCGACCGAAGGGCTGCCTGAGGCAGGACAACCCATATGTCAGGACTGCAGTTGCATATCTATCGGACATCTACATTTATGTAGAAAAATGTGAGATACCAGCCACGAACTGTGAATACAAATATTCTCGATGTAGAAACACGTAGCATACACTAATAAAGTCCAACTGCTGTAAAATATCCAATACGTTTTATTAAAAAACAGAAATGAGCGCTTTCGCGTGGTCCATCCACGCTTCATCAGATAACAATTATTAATTAACTACTATGCATTTATATATCCGCTTGCGCGGGAAAACTCTCAATTAAAATAATTCATTAATTCAATTAAAACTTTGTTAAAATATACATTCATCATAGGTCATATATTTTTTTTCAGAGCTTTTACCGCTAAACATAAAAAGCTTATGTGAACTATAAAAAAGCAAATATTTAATTATTTCATTTATCGTCAGGCTTTCTTATCAGATCACCCCGTATGTATCAGACTGCCTAGGTGAAGTCTCCTAGTGGATCTACCTCTATATCTAGTTAGTTTGCAGTATATCTGTATGATTAAATATACCAATAACCTATATATGTGTGTAATACATCTTGAACAGCCATTTTAAAATTAATACAAATGTATGCCTATATAATGTATATTTATTCCCATATATCTCTATATCTGTTTGCTATCAGATGTACATTCACGTAATTACTCAAATATACTACATGCATCGCTGAGTATACATATGAAATATTCAAGATGTAGGTTGTATATAATTTATGCAAGATATAATTTGTATATGAGTAATAATATAAATCAAAAAACAAAAAATTTTTTTTGATGAAAATATAATGAGATATGTGTATACATAATCATACTAAAATATGACTAAACTGAAAATAATATATTGCTAATGTATATAATGTATAAATGAGTGGTATTCATTTGGATCAACATAAATCAATAATTTAATAATTTATGATAAAATTATAAATTTAATATAAATAATTTGCTATTCTAAATTAATTATATATAGTAAATAAATATGATTTAAATGCCTGGCTCAAAAGATAATGAATTAAATGTTATATAATATAAATGTTGTGTGGATGTATGAAATAGATATAAAAAGGTGTACATAAAATTGTAAAAAAGGGGGGATATATACTATGTTGTTATTTTCTGCCCAATAATACCGGCTTAATTGATAAATGATTATTAATACCTGGGGGAAGATGTGCTCCAAGTTTTAATATCCAATTCAATTCGGCTAATGCCAAATCATTTTCCAAATCTCCGCCCCTGGTATTCTGTGGTACTATTTGTAGCACTCTAAAACAAAACTGGTGCATGGGATAATCAATAATGTGTCTGGCTAGTGCATTGGTTTCTACAGCCTTGCGGATGTCATATAAGTGATTGTAGATTCTATCCTGCAATCTCCTTTTTGTTAACCCTACATAAAAAACTTGGCAGACTGTACACGTAGCAAGATAAATAAGATTGCGTGTGTTACAATCAGCATAGAACCTAGGAGTGAAGATGAAGTCAGTAGTCGGATGTTTAAATGACTGAGTATCTGTGATGTAATTACATCTATTACACTGTTGGCATGCAAAAGTACCCTTATTCAATGATTCAGTAATGTCTGTATTGTTCTTATTTGTCATTGTGTAATGATCATTACATAGGATCCTTTTTAGATTTCTACTGTTTTTATATAGGAATCTAGGTCTTGCGCCTATAATTTCTTTTGTTCGTACATCCATGGTTAGGATATGCCAATTGTTTTGGATGATGTGTTGTACCTTATTAATGTCGCTAGTATATGTAATAATATAATCTACCTTATTGTTAATTCTATTTAGCCCCTTATAAATTTTATGAATATTATTATTTTTGTACTGGGCTACATATTTATTCTCCATGAAATCTTTGTCTCCCAAAACTTCATGTCTAATATTCTTTACCATTTCTGGTTCATAACCTCTATTAATAAATAAGATCTCCATAGAGTTAGCTTCTTTCAATAGGTCTTCAGGTTTGGTACAAAGTCTGGATATTCTTGTAAATTGACTCTTGACTATGCCATAAAAAGTGTGTCTCGGATGCATGCTATCAAATGTCAAGATAGCATTCTTCCAGACTGGTTTTCTATATAGGGAAGAGGTGATAGTGCCCCCTGTTGTTAAATTGAGGGTAACATCAAGAAAGTGTAATTCCTTTGGTGAACTTTCCTTGGTGAATTTTAAAAATGTGGTAGTGGTTTCAAGGTGTTCCAAAAATAGATCAAAAGAGTGTAAAGTGCCTTCCCAGATGATTAATATATCGTCCACAAAACGCTTATAGAATCTGACAGACTTAAACATGTCGTTGCTGAACAGATGTAACTTTTCCCACCAAAGTACCACAAGGTTGGCATAAGTATTCGCACAGGGGGTGCCCATAGCCACCCCCCATTGCTGTAGATAGTATGTGTTGCCAAATAGGAATACATTGTTGGTGAGTACTAGTTCAAGCAACTGACATATCAGAATAATTCTGTCATTAGTAAATGTTGTTTCATTTATCAAGAGTTCCCTTATAAATTGTATACCGATGTCATTTGGTATCGATGTGAATAAATTTTTTACATCTAATGTTATAAGTAAACTCTGTTGTGTATTATTTATTTATAAAGTTTTTAGACTATCTAATAGATCATATGTATCCTTTAGGATGGTAGAAAATTGATTCACAACAGGTCTCAGAGTATCTTCTAGAAAAGCTGAGATATGAGCAGTGGCCCAATTGTCTCCTGATACAATGGGTCTTAATGGAATTGGAAAAATATCCTTGTGTATTTTAGGTATCCCTTTAATTAATGGTATAGTGGGATGCTGTATAGAAAAATACTCAAAAATCTCTAGGTTAATTTGACGACACATGAGAAGGTCATATAGAACATCCTTAACTGTTTGTATAATTTTGGTTACCTCCCTAGAAGTTATTTGAGTATATGTGTCATCATCTGACAACATATTAAGCATATTAGTTGTATATTCAGATGTGTCTAATACTACTACTCCTCCCCCTTTGTCTGCTGGTTTCACAGCTATATCTTGATTCTGTATAAGATTGGATAGTGAAAGTGATTCTGATTGTGTGGGATTATAAAATCTTCCCTTCTTCACTACATTAGTAAAAAGTTTGTAATATTCATTTTCACATATCTTTAGAAAACATTCTACATGTGATGGCATAGCTGGTGTGAAAGTACTCCTAGATTTATAGCGTATAGTTTGTATATGAACATTGGTTGTTTCTCTATCAGTTGCAAATAGTAATTTTAGACTTAATCTTCTACAGAAAAGTCTTAAATCAATCAATGTTGCGTTCAGTGTAGCTGGAGTAGCTGGAATGAAATTAAGTCCTCTGTTCAGAACGCTAACGCTTGAATCATCCAACACACAGCTAGAGTAGTTAATTAACAAACAAGGAGTCAGTATTTTTTTCTTCTCTTCTGCGTGAATTGTTCCGCTGAATATTTCCTCTTGCGAGAGTCCCTGCTGTGGGACCGCCCTCTTGTTTGTTGTACAAACTGTCTTTTCTGATATGGTAAAAAAGGTACGCAAGGTGTGAGTACATTGGAAGTGCTTTTGGGAATCGCTCCCATTGCACAAGCTAGCTGGTTAGTAAAAAACGCTTCTTGATTCGGAGGGGGTGTGTCGGCAATTAATTGATCGCTCCCGTCAGCTCCAGAGGTAGTTGCAATCAGTATATCATTATTAATCAAAGATACTGGAGCTTGTGGTAATGGTTGGATAGTTTTTGAAGTGGTAGATGTTTGCTTATATTTGCTAGTTGTTGTGGATAGCTCCGACTGTTGAGTAAAAGCCATAGATAGAGAAGCTTGGTGTCTGGGCCAAATAAACACTTGACCCTTTTGAAAGTCATTATGGTCACGTATAAGCTTCTTTTGCTTGGTAATTCTGAGCCTGTCACTGAACGCGTTAACCTGTGTAAATACATTGCTCATCTTATTCAGACAGTAATCAGAGACAAAGTGTTCAGTTAACTCTTTATAGATTAGGTCTGTTTTACTTCTTAAATCTGTTTCCAGAGGTAAAAAATATTTAAGCATGAGTTTGGCATAACTGAAGCCCAGTTCTATATTCAGATCTTGCCATTGTTTGAGTAATAAGGGGTGCAAGTCCCCATATGTGGACATGCAGAAAACCCGCATGCCTCTGGGGACTATTTTAAAATGTATACATGCCTCCAAATGTAGCCTTTGCCAGGCATACCTTTGTAGTTGATATAAATTATCTTCTAAAGTTTTTAGCAATGAATGAAAGTCAGAAAGATTCTCACCAGTATCATTAGAGTGAACATGTCCAGGTTCATAGGCAAAATCCAGAGACAATAAAGGGTTGATATCTTGGTGTATTAAACCATTCCATAGTGTAGATGTATCCCTCGACTCCAGATTCTTATTAGTTGCAGGCTCCATCGTGTGCAGAGACGGCCAACAAAAGTGAAGAACAGCCAAAAAAGAAGAAGGCAACGTCCCCGCTAAGTGGTTCTCTCACCAATGCACCAGAAATAATGTAGAAAAATGTGAGATACCAGCCACGAACTATGAATACAAATATTCTCGATGTAGAAACACGTAGCATACACTAATAAAGTCCAACTGCTGTAAAATATCCAATACGTTTTATTAAAAAACAGAAATGAGCGCTTTCGCGTGGTCCATCCACGCTTCATCAGATAACAATTATTAATTAACTACTATACATTTATATATCCGCTTGCGCGGGAGAACTCTAAATTAAAATAATTCATTAATTCAATTAAAACTTTGTTAAAATATACATTCATCATAGGTCATATATTTTTTTCAGAGCTTTTACCGCTAAACATAAAAAGCTTATGTGAACTATAAAAAAGCAAATATTTAATTAATTTTTTTTGTTCTTTGATTTATATTATTACTCATATACAAATTATATCTTGCATAAATTATATACAACCTACATCTTGAATATTTCATATGTATACTTAGTTATGCATGTAGTATATTAGAGTAATTACGTGAATGTACATCCGATAGTAAACAGACATAGAGATGTATGGGAATAAATATATATTATATAGGAATACATTTGTATTAATTTCAAAATGGCTGTTTAACATGCATTACACACATATATAAGTTATTGGCATACTTAATCATACAGATATACTGTAAACTAACTAGATATAGAGGTAGATCCACTAGGAGACTTCACCTAGACAGTCTGATACATACGGAGTGATCTGATAAGAAAGCCTGACGATAAATGAAATAATTAAATATTTGCTTTTTTATAGTTCACATAGTTTCTGATAAGAAAGCCTGACGATAAATGAAATAATTAAATATTTGCTTTTTTATAGTTCTCATAAGCTTTTTATGTTTAACGGTAAAAGCTCTGATAAAAATATATGACCTATGATGAATGTATATTTTAACAAAGTTTTAATTGAATCAATGAATTATTTTAATTGAGAGTTTTCCCGCGCAAGCGGATATATAAATGTATAGTAGCTAATTAATAATTGTTATTTGATGAAGCGTGGATGGACCACGCGGAAGCGCTCATTTCTGTTTTTTAATAAAACGTATTGGATATTTTACAGCAGTTGGACTTTATTAATGTATGCTACGTGTTTCTACATCGAGAATATTTGTATTCATAGTTCGTGGCTGGTATCTCACATTTTTCTACATTATTTCTGGTGCATTGGTGAGAGAACCACTTAGCGGGGACGTTGCCTTCTTCTTTTTTGACATCTACATTTATGGTAGGTACAAAACTGTACTTTTCTTTAACCGGGCAGCATATGGCATCTGTTTGAGCCCTTTGATCCTCTTGGTGAGGTACTTTTGGGGTCTTTCCAGTTGCTGCAGGTGCCTGGTAAGGTACATCCCAAAAGGGGCATTGTACTCAATTATGGGCCTGATGAGGGATGAGTAAAGAGGTACGATGACCTCCCCTGATCTAGATGTGAATCCCTTCATGATTAGGTGGGCTATATAAAATGTTTTTCTAACCACTTTGGCCACGTGGTTGTCAAATGAGAGATTGCTATCAACTTGGGTCCCCAGGTCCCTAATGACTTCTTCTGTACTTAATGGATTACCACCTATGTGGTAATTTGTGGGCACTTTGTTTTTGCCAAAGGGGATGACGATACACTTTTTGGCGTTTAGCTTGAGGCCATGACTCTGGCACCAGTTGTCTGTTTCTATGAGGCCCTTTGGAGGATGCTTGTGTCGGCTGGAGAGTTGATTATGGTGCCCAGTTTGCAGTCATCTGCGAACTTGGTCAGCCACAGTCCTTCCGTGTTGGCCTGTACCGAGAAATATATACCGAACAAGAGAGGTCCCAGGACTGAGCCTTGTGGGACGCCACTTGTAACTGGTTTGGAGTCTGACATGGCTCCAGCAATTCTAACCATGTGGGTTCTGTCCTTGAGCCAGTTTGCAACCCATCTAGTGACATAGGGGTTTATATTTAAGCTGGTGAGCTTATCTATAATGCCCGAGTGGGGTATTGTATCGAAGGCTTATGCGAGGTCCAGGTAGGCTGTGTGGACCACCTTCCCTTCGTCAATGGCCTTGGTGACTGTTTCAAAGAAATTGACCAGGTTTAAGAGGCAGGATCTGCCCTTAACAAAGCCAAACTGGGTAGGATCCAGTGTCTGTAGGTCCCCAATATCTTTATTTATGAGGTCCATGATGATCCTTTCCATAGCTTTGCAGACCAAGCTAGTCAGGCTTATGGGGCGATAGTTTCCAGGATCCGTTGAGGCACCACCTTTGTGGAGAGGGACCACTGTTGCTGTACGCCACTCTTTGGGTACATATCCTATAGTAAGGCTAAGATTGAATAGTAGTTTTATGTTTGGGTTTAGCTCTTCTTGGAGTTCATGTAGGACGCAGCCCGGGACACCATCTGGTCCCATTGATGCTGTGTTTTTTGCTTTGGAGAGGGCGGCTCTTACCTGAGCATCTGAGATGTCAGGGGGGCAGCACTCTGTCGGGATAGATATTTTCCCTTTTGGTGAGGAGAGGGGGGAGAAGTTTGCACTGAACCTGTCAGCTAGGATGTTGGCAATGTCTGTGGGCTCGGTGTATTTTTTGTCATTTTGGACTAATTCTGAGCATATCTGGGAATTCCCACCCAGGTTCCTAACATAACTAAAGAAAGCCTTGTGATTATCCTTAGTGTCCTGTGCAATTTTTCTCTTGAAGCTGGCCTTAGACGATTTTATGAGTGCCCATAGTTTTTTGCTAATACTGATCAGAGATGCCTTCCCTTTTTGGGATTTTGCTCTATCATGTAGTAGCTTCCTCCTTCTATTGTATAGTTTGTTTATGGCTGGAGTCCACCAGACAGGACGTCTGCCTTTGGAGGATTGGGTCTTGGTTTTATTTGGGATTGCATTATCCATGCATTACTGAAGGTGTTCATAGAATGCGTTTATAAAGGATTCTGCAGTCTGGGCCGTATTTTCCACAGGCCCGGGGGCTTTGAAGGATTTCTCCTCAGTTTTGAGGCATGTGAAATTTGCTTTAGAGAAGTTTTTCACTGTGGTTTTCTGGGCAGGGGGTGGGGTCGGGATGTGAATATCCAGTGAGATTAGTTTATGGTCTGATCTTACCAGTGAGGGATACACTTCTGGTCTGGAGCATAGTGTCCCCATGTTGGTGATGATCAGGTCCAGTATGTTTTCCCCTCTTGTGGGAGTGGTAACAAGTTGTTCCATAGCATTTGAGTTTATAAATTCTAGGAACCTTTGGGCTAGGGTGTTGGAGCTAGAGTAATGCTCCCAGTCTATGTTTGGGTAGTTGAAGTCACCCACTATAATGGTGTTTGGAGAGACCTTCATATTTTCCAGTACTCTCAGGAAGGCCAAGTGGGGTTCCTGTGTTTGGGAGGGTGGTCTGTAGCAGGCTATAAACTGGAAGGCAGTTTTACCCGCAGTTAGTTGCACATGGATAGTCTCTGATGCTTCGTGCTGTGCCACCAACCTGGAGGTGTGGGTATCTTTGACGAATATTGATACTCCCCCTCCTTTTGTGGTTCGGTCCAAGTTTTGGGGCCGAAAAGCATGGTATGAGGTATAACCTGGTAGTGCTGGGGTGCTCTCAGGAGCCTTGAACCAGGTTTCTGTTACTGCACAGATATCGATGTTCTCCATGCTAAGGAGAGTTTTGAGTGCATGCATCTTGAGGTTTAGACTTCTGGCATTGAGTAGCATTACTCTTAGTTTCTTATCCCTTGTGATACCTATGGAGGTGGGTTTGTCTTTTGAGCCTTGCCTAAAAAAGGCACTATGGGGGTAGCAAGAGCCTTTGCCAATATCCGAAAGCCCAGGGGTGACAGGTGCAAGCCGTCCCTAGCGAAGCACCGTGGCTTGTCGAGCATGTCATCCCAGGCTGACAGGCATTGGATCCCCTTTGAATGACACCAACACTTAAGCCAGTTGTTGAAATTGATCATCTTGTCTTCATATTGTGGCATCATTCTTGGTGAGGGTAAGACGCTACTCAAGGTCAGGGTCATACCGGCCTGGGCTACATGCTCAGAGAGCTCCTCTATGTCTCTTTTCATGTAGTCCAGGGAGGTACGTCTCAGGTCATTCACACCAGCATGGACAATGACTGAGTCATATTTGTACTTACCTTGGAGTGACCTGAGTGCTTGTGTTATGTGGCGGATCCTAGCGCCTGACAGGCAGCTCACCGTGACCTTCTCCTTGTTCAGCCTGGTGAGCGGGACGTCAGTGTGCCTCACGATAGAGTCACCTATTACAAGTGTATCAGGTGTGTTGTTTAGCCTTAAGGGCTGTGACTGTTTGGCACACTGGCTTTGTGAGCTATGTGTTGCATGTGTTTTGTTTTGGGGTAGCGGTTGCTTGGGTGTCTGCTTTGGAGGTCTCTGCTGCTTAGGCAGATTTTTATTTAGAGCCTCCGAGTATGTTTTTGTGTGTTTATGTGTTTGGTTTGTTGTTGTGGTAGGTCTATGTGAGACTGGAATTGTAGTGAATGTGGTTTCCTTCTCCTCCTGACTGGTTACGCCAGTACTGAGTTGAGAGAGCTTAGACTCCAGTTTGGCTATATGGTTGCATCTCTCACATGTGTTGGAATTTGTTGGGAGGAGGAGAGGGTTGTCTGTGTACATGAGGCAGTTGTAACATTGCCTCAAGATTCCCAGATTCACCAGCTGGACCGGAGAGGAGATTGACAACTGACCTTTGGACATGCTAGAATAGTATTGGGAATTCCTTTATAATTGAAAAAAAGGGCCAATGGGGAACAATGTACTCAAGGGGAGTTTGTGAGGGTGTAGTGCGTTTAATTTTTTAGAGCTGACTTATATAATTGCTTTAGTGAGCAAGTGCCAGGTAACTTAAATGCAGTGTGCTACAGGTAACTTAAATGCAAAAACGACAAACAGCAACTTTCTTTCAAGTGAAACAAGGAAATAAGTACAGTAAGCAATGCAGATATCACTAGGGATCCACAGAAGTGCTAAAAGGCCGCGTTTTAGGTGGAATTAGCGTTTCAGGGAAATAAACAACAAGCATACAAATAAAGCTAGATTCAGCAGGCTTGGATCTAGTCTATGCTACAGCAAACAAGGTGTACCAATTTCAGTAAGAAACAGTTAGAATATGCAGGCACTATAAGCCTCTAACCAGAAATTCCCTGCTCAGAAGGGCAGAGTCCAGCCTCTCCTCCCACAAGAGTGCAGACCGCAATCCTTCCTAACATAAAATGACTGGCCTGAAGCCCAAGTGCTTAAACCAGAACTAATACACTTTTAGAATAACAGACACTGAGCTCTTAATCAGCAGTTCCCAACTTAGAAGGATGTAAGCTACCTGTCCTGTCACCACAGTGCAGGCCACAAACCTTCCTAATGTAAAACAACTGGTCTGAAGCCCAAGTGCTTAATCCAGAAGACTTAGAAATGATAGCTACACTTTAATCAAGTTACTACCAGCAGTAATTAATACAACTGAATACTTTAAAGAATGCCTGGATTAGTGCTCAAGTTATACAAACAAAGCTAGATTCAGCAGGCCTGGATCTAGTCTATGCTACAGCAAATGAGGTGTACCAATTTCAGTAAGAAGCAGTTCAAATATGCAGGCACTATAAGCTTTAACCAGAAATTCCCAGCTCAGAAGGACAGAGTCCAGCCTCTCCTCCCACAAGAGTGCAGAACACGAACCCTCTTAATGTAAAATAATTGGCCTCAAGCCAAGTGCTTCAACTAGAATTAATACACTTTTAGAATAACAGACACTGAGCCCTCAATCAGCAGTTCCCAACTTAGAAGGATGTAAGCTACCTGTTCTGCCACTACAGTGCAGACCACAAACCTTCCTAATGTAAAACTGGTCTGAAGCCCAGGTGCTTAAACTAAAAGGCTTACAATGAGTTACACCAAGCAGTAATAAATACAATTGAGTACTTTTAAGATGACGCAAAAGCAAAATAAAGTAGGAAAAAACACAAATACAGTAAAAGCAGATAATTTTTTTTTTTTTTTTTTTTTTTTTTTGTGGAAAGAGAGAAAGGAGTAGCAGAAACTAAGCTGATTGGCATTCTCAAATGCTCTCCCTGTACTGGGTAGAATGAGGTAATGATACTAGACTGGGAGGAAGGTCCTAGATCAAATTTACACTAGGGGCGGGCAACTGCAAAGCCACCAACTATAAAAACACTATACCAACAGAGAGGGAGGGTGGGAAACAAACAGCAGAAATGTTACTCACAGCTGAAAAGCAGCAGTGAGCCTTTAAATGAAAGTTTTAAACAGCTAAATGAGCCACTAGAAAAAAAGAGTTTAACTGCAACAAGTTATCATAAACAAACAACCCAACAGATGCTTAATAAGAGTGGACAATTTCCAGTTAATACCTCACACGCAGTGAAACTAGCTAGAACAAATACACTACACAAAGTGCTATAAACAACAAAGAAATAAAGAACAAAATAAACAAAAAACAGGATACTTAATGTTATATATTGTAGCTCCGAGTTTGCTGAGTGTCCTTCCTTCGATCAGCTCACTGTAAAATGGCTGAACACTCACAACTGAGCTTCTTAGGTAACAGAAAGTTGAAACCTGAGACAGCTTTTAAGAAAGAAATCTCAAAAGAACCAATGAGGTGCTTAGTCTAAGCTGTAGTCCAGGAGACCTCAGTCAGCCAATGACCTCAAACAATTCTGTCTCACTGAAATGCCTGATGGCTTTGGCTAAAACAAGATGTCCCTGAATTATGTGCTCAGACACACAGCCTCCACAAATACTAGGCCCAAATACAAGCCTGAATATGGAAATGCTACAAATATCCCCACTACTTAGAACAAACTGCAGAAATGTTACTCACAGCTGAAAAGCAGCAGTGAGCCTTTAAATGAAAGTTTTAAACAGCTAAAGGAGCCACTAGAAAAAAAGAGTTTAACTGCAACAAGTTATCATAAACAAACAACCCAACAGATGCTTAATAAGAGTGGACAATTTCCAGTTAATACCTCACACACAGTGAAACTAGCTAGAAAAAATACACAGTACACAAAGTGCTATAAACAACAAAGAAATAAAGAACAAAATAAACAGAAAACAGGATACTTAATGTTATATATTGTAGCTCCGAGTTTGCTGAGTGTCCTTCCTTCACATGTTGCGTTCGTAACATGTGGTGCGGTTTGTGGATTTATCTGGGGTTTCAGGTAAGTGTTGTGTGTTTGAGGATAATGGGTAGGGATTTTAGTGTGTGTGTGCGTGCGGTGGTGTTTGTGTGTTTAGTGTGACCTCGGAGTTAGAATATATAAGTAGGGGGTGTGGGGGTGCAGGGGGGCTTGCCCCCCTTAGTTATAGGTAGGTTAAGTGTGTTTGTGTGTGTTGTTATGTTTGTTTAGTTAAGTAGGTGTATGTGTGTGTGTGATTATTTCCTGGTTTGTGTGTGTGCGTGAATGGTCACGATTGTAGTGTTCGTGATTGTGGGTTTTCGTGTTTGTGGTTTTTCGACTATTCAGTCTCGAAATACTGAAATTCGACATTGTATAGTGAATCCCTCCAGGAATAGATGGTATTCTGGTGGAATTTTGGAATTTAGGAGGAAAGAAAGTGATGAAGATCTGGAAGGTTTTAACAATATTTTAAAAGGAGAAGGAGCACCAACATCCTAGAAAAAAGCTGTGGCGGCTGTAATACCTAAAGACAACAAAGACCTATCAGATCCAGCTTCATGTAGGTCCATTTCAGTTTTAAGTCTTGATTATAAAGTGTGTATATTTGTAATGGTTAAAATAATGGCAAATGTGTTGCCAGAATTGATAGTTATGGATCAGTGTGGTTTTGTGGAGGGGAGGCAAACATTTGACAACATTAATAGAACAGTAATGATCCAGAGGAAAGGGGAATGTAAGAAAATACTGCTGCTTGTTGGTGAGTCTTGATGCGGAGAAAGCATTCAGCAGCGTAAGCTGGGATTCTATGAGCAGGACAATGGAAGCACATGCATTCCCTGATACAATAATAAGGTTACTTAGGAAGGTATATGAGGGATAAGAGGAAAAATCAAAGTGGAAGGGTTCCTCTCTGATAAGTAGAATTTGAACAGAGGAACCAGGCAGGGGTGTCTTCTTTCCCCTTTGTTATTTGTGTTATATTTAGAACCATTGGGAAAGAAAATAAGGGATCCAGAAATTCAAGGATATAATTGGTATGGTAATCCAGAAAAGTTGGCTTTATTTGCAGACAGTATAATTTGTACCTTATAAAGCCAGAAAAGGGCATTTCAGTGTTGTGGATCACTGAGACAGTTTCAAGTTTTTTGGAATATAAAATTTATGACAAAACAAAGGCTATAGCTGTAAACTATGTACCTATACATGAATTGTTTCAGCAAAACTCACTTATGAGGGACATGATGAATTGCGACTACAGTGCTTACCCATTAGGAACTTTAACATTTTTAAAGTCTGCTGTATTTAGCTTTACATGGCTTGTGGGGGCCCCTCATACCTTCAGGATCTCTTGACCTGGTTATTGTTCTTTTCAGTACCAGTTCTCTGGCTGTCCATGATTTCTGGAAATTCCAGTGGTACCCATTTGTGTCTTTGGTTCAAGATTTTGTATGTCAAGGACCCCATCTCTGGAATTTGCTACATGGCTAACTTTTGATAGTCTTTGATATCTTTAAAAACTTAAATCTGATGTTATCCATGTCATTAATGATCATGGATGGGTCTTGGATCCAATCACTGATCCAAGCTGGCAAAATAAGTAACAGTCCCTGAGCTCGAGCTCCCCCCTCTCAAGAGCCCCTGCTACCCATAATCCTCAGATCTCATTTGCTGTGAATTGTGAATGGATGTGTCTTCTGCAACTCAAGCTTTTCATTTAGATAAGTAATATGTTGGGGGATATTTTTTGGGTTTTTTCTCTTCTGTTTTCTGTCTTTATTAGTTAGTTGAGCTTAGTTAGTTTAGTGGTAGATTCCCTCCCCTCCATTAGCTGTTTGTCAGTCCATTAGGGTTTTTCCTGCCTTATGCCCTTACTTAGTAGTTTTTCTTTCCTTTCTTTGGGTGTGTGTGTGTGTGCGCGCACGCGCGCACCGAGGGGTTTGTATTTTTGTTTTTTAGTATGTCAGACAAACCCTCTGGATTCAGGCACTGTTCCTCATGCGGTTGGAAGTTAGCTCCTGCCGATATGCATGAGGACTGCATCTACTGTCTAGGAGAGCCCCATTTAGAGGTTGAGTGTGATATCTGTGTGGGATTCAACGTCAGGGCTCTCATAGACCATAGAAATAAGATTTTGCTTAAAGGGCTAGCTAAAGGAGGTCCTTTGGTTTTGGGCTCCCCCTCTAAAGCCACAACAGATGCCAAGAGGAAGCCCTCTTCCTCTCGGGACTGTTCTTCTAAAAGTGTCTGATTCCAGTGCCCCGGATCTGAGATCAGCCTCAAGGACATCAGCTCTGGGAACTTCGGCTCTGAAAGCCTTTGCTTCCCCTGTCGGATTCAAATCGTTGCAGGCTCGGAGGTTCCCGGATCGCATTGGGTCCAAACCCCCCTCAGATCAGACTAGTCCTTCGGATCCCTCCACAGGGTCCTTAGTGAACTCGGATCCATCCAGGCCATCGGATCCGACGGCTTCCTCAGAGTCCATCATTATTGTTGATGATCTAGACCCTTTAAGAGTGTCAGCTCTGAGTCAGTCCAGCAGGTCCTGTTCTAGAGACCGCAGACCCTCAGCTCATTCAGGCCATTCTTCTGTTTCCTCAAGGTCTACCAGGAGTTTGCTCCTGTCAGACATGGACCAGATTATGAGGAGCTTCCTCAAAGCCCAAATGAAACTTGGTTTGTTACCATCCCCTACCCACTTGCCGAAGGGGCTCTTCCCCAACACCAGAATTCCTCTCTTTCCATCCGACTCATGCGAGTTCGGTTCCCCAAGGTCAGAACTTGCCTAAGGAGAGGCTGTCGGTGTCGGGTAGTGTTCCCATTCCCACACCGCCTCAGTCTCTGGCTGGTTCAGCCCCATTGCCATCAGAGCTGGCTATGCCTTGGTCCTGAGAGGTCTGCAGGGTCCACCAAGGTGGAGGATCTGATCTGGAGTTTTCAAACCGTTCCCTTCCCTTGGGGGCATCCACTTTGGACAGCTCAGGACCAATATCATCTGGGGACATCTGTGCTTTGTCAAGGTTCCTCCTTCTGCCCCAGGTGGCCTTTCCTGGTGGAGATGGAGGTGGGACTTCTTCCAGTCCGTCAGCCTTCCAGGCAATAGAGAGGACCATCTCCGATTGGTCGGCAGCCTCCTCCTTGGCTCTGCCCCCCCGCCCTGTTCTATTTTGGGTGGTGAGTCCCCTTCATCCATTTGGAATCAGCCCTACCGTGAGCGCCTTCAGAAGGGAATTACCCCCATGGAGGGGTACCTTCCTCTTCCGAATCCTCCCCAGAGATCATGGTGGAGGAGCCTCCCTGGAATAGGATGTGCAAGAGGAGGTACTTGGACTCCCCTTAAAAGTCGTCCATCACTGAGGACACAGATTTTGATGAAGTGGACAGGTCCCCCAGACTTCCATCTGAGGTGTCCTTTGGGGACATCCTCAAGATCCTGAAAGAGCGGGGTAGTTGGTCTACCCCCACCCCATCCTCGGAGGAATCTGTGTTTCTGAAGATATTCGGGATGGGCCCATCTTCCTCCTGTGTGTCTCCCTGCGGATGAGCTTGTCCAGCTTATTTCCAGCAGGGAGTGGAAGTAGCCGGACACAGCAGAACCCAAGAGAGAGGACAGAGTCCACCTAAGGGCAAAGCCTTTTGGAGTAAGCATGTCCCTGTTGATGCCATTGTGGTTGCCGCAGACACCAAAAAGGAGCTCGCAGAACAGAGCTCTTCGGTCCATCCCCCTAATAGAGAGATGTGAGCGAAGAACCGTTTTGGGAAGCGTGTGTATGCCTCGGCTACTTTCAGACTGAGAACTATTAATTCCATAGCGCATTTCACATGGCTGCAAAGGGATTTGGTGTCAGAGCTTTCCTCTTCGCATTCAGAGTTATTGCCTCTGGAGAACCTTAAGCTAGTCTCTCCGAAGCTTTCTACTGTCACTTCCCTTGCTAATGCCTCAATAAAGCTGATCTCTAATATGGCTTAGGCCACCTCTCAAGCAGTGGGCACAGTTATTACTATCAGAAGACATGCCTGGCTTCACCTTTGTAGACAATTTCAAGGTGTCCTTCACCATTGCCCCGTTTGACAAATCTACCCTGTTTGGTCCTTCTGTCAAGGAAACCTTGACCTGCAGCGAGCAGGAGAGAAAGACTTTGTCCACAGTTGGGATCAAGTTTTCAACTCCACAGCATTCCTTCTCCAAGACTCAGAGGGGTATTAAGAAATTGTGGTTCTGCAGGACTCATTCATCCTTCCAAGATGCTTCTCAGGAGTTCTCTTCTTTTGGACGGGAAGGGGATTTGATAATAAACACTCCCCTAGGGCAGAGGAGGTCCACAAAATCTGGACTCCCAGGAACCCTTTTTAGAGAAGCCCCCACAGTGCTCCTGAAGCACTGCCCGACTGTCCTGCCCTGGAGGCAGTCAGGGTCTGTATCTTCTTGCACCCCCTGGCCTGGGCAGCTGTTACGTCAGACCAGTAGGTGCTAAGCATTGTGTCCTGGGGATACATCATATCCTTTGACTAACTCCCCCCAATTCAAAAGTCACTTCCAGATGCTCCACCCCACCAAAAGGAGTTAGCTCTCTCAGAGGTTCAAGACCGTCTTTAAAAATACAGCCATCCAGGAGGTTCCAGTAGGACAAGGAGGGTCCAGAACTTACTCTTGCTTTTTTTTTTTTTAGTGGCCAAGAAAACAGGGAACCTGTGTCCCATTCTGGATCTCAGCAATTTGAATTTGTCAGTTGAGAAGTCAAAGTTCCGGATGGTCACTGTTCAGTCCATTTTTCTGCATAAGGATGACTGGATGTGCTTGGTGGAGCTCAAGGATTCTTAATATCAAATAAAAATCGACAGATGCTGCAGGAGATTCCTGCACTTCTTGCTAGGAGCCAATTACTATCAGTTCCGAGCCCTGCCCTTCGGTCTCACCTCAGCACCTCGGGTGTTCACCAAATGTATGGCAGTCGTAGCAGCCCATTTCTGGCTGGAGGGATTTCAGGTCTTTCCGTACCTGGATGATTGGTTCCTCACAGCTCCCACATGGCATCAACTCACTCTAGTCACAGATAACACTCTCTGCCTCTTTCGAGATCTGGGAATTACAGTCAGCTTTCTTTCCCAAGTCACATCTTGCCCTGTGCCAAAGACTGGAATTTAGAGGAGGAGCTCTAGAAACTGCAGCCCTTTGCCCATGAAGGGTAGATGCGATTTGGGAGCAAGTCCTCCTCCTCCTGGATCTGGGGAGCATTCCTGCCCATTTAATAATACAAGCCCTTGGTTCCATGCCGGCAGAAGTTCAGCTGGTCCCCTTCGCCAGGTATCACATGCGAATTCTTCATTGGACCCTTGCAGTGCAGTGGTCAGCTCATCTACACCTTGTGTCCATGACAGTCCGGATCTCTTAAGTCTGCCAGCGTCACTTAGCATGGTTGCTCAAGTCTGAAGACTTTCTACTAGGGAGACCTTTTTGTCTTCCACAGTCCTAGGCCACAGGTACTACGGACACCTCCCTGCTGGGGTGGGGGGGACATTTTCAGGGAAGGCCGGTCCAAGGCATGTGTTCCCCATTGGAGACCGAGTTGCACATAGAATCCCGTCCTAGAGATGAGAGCAGTCCTTCTATCATTGCAAGCCTTCAAGGACTATCTCCCTCTTGGGACTGTGGCAGTGCAGACAGACAACATGGCGGTAGTCTGGTATGTCAACAAATGGGGGGGGGTGCTATCATATCCTCTGTGCAGAGAGGCCATGAGAGTGTGGGAATGGGCTATGTCCTGCAGATGTTTTCTTCTTGCAATGCATATCCCTGGAGATTCCGATGTGTTGGCGGACAAGCTCAGCAGGTCTATCCTGAGTCCCCATGAGTGGTCCTTGAACCAGTCAGTGGCAAGCCAGATTTCCTACCATTGGGGTCTCCTTTGCTGTGATCTGTGTGCCTCCCCGATCAATCACAAATGCAACAAATCCTTTTCCCTGATCCCCCCACTGGGAGAATCAGCCAGGGATGCTCAGATTCGCAATTGGCCGCCAGGACTTCTGTATGCCTATCCTCCAACACGCCTCATTCCCAGAGTCTAGTTTTACAGAAAATGCATCACCTGAAGACTCCTCTCATCCTCATTGCCCCCTTCTGGCTTCGTTAGATGTGGTTCTCCCTCCCCTGGTTTCATCTGAAATATCTACCTTGGATATTGGATCCAGCCCATGATCTCATTTCCCAACTCTGCGGGCTTCCTCTTCCAACCTTCAATCCCTGTGGCTGACAGCTTGGTACCTCCAGTTCCAATGATTGTCAGGCAGATTAAACTGCCTTCTCCGGTGAAGGATATCATTTCAGCCTTCCAGAAGCCTTCCACTAAAAAGGTTTATTTCAGCAAATATAAGAGATTCTCTGTTTAGGCTCGACAGCATGACATAGATCCATTTTCTGCTCCTATTCCAGACATTTTGTCATTTCTGTCCTTTGTTTTAACAAGGGGCCAAGCTTTTCGATTAAATTTCAATTGGCGGCTATATCTAACCACCTAAGTGACAGCCCCATGTTTTCTTCTAGACTGTGCAAGGCCTTTCTTAGGGGTATTTTTCTTACTCAGGCCTCCTTTTAAGATCCGTCTCCTCCTTGGGATCTTACTTTGGTGCTGCAGTCCCTAACACAACCTCCCTTCAAGTCTGCAGCAAAGTGTGATGTTAAGTTTTTGTCTTGGAAGACTGCATTTTTGGTGGCTATTACCTCTGCCAAGAGGGTTTCTGAATTGCAGGCTCTTTGCATTAAAGCCCCCTTCCTGGTTTTTCACAAGGATAGGGTATCTCTCAGGACCAATCCTTCATTTATTTCCAAGGTAGCCTCAGACACTAACCTTAATCAGTCTATTCAACTACCAATCTTTTTTTCCCAATTTTTTGAACATAGGGGAGTACAAACTACATTGGCTGGATGTACATAGACAGCTACGTTTCTATTTGAAGAGTGCTTTCAGTAGCATTTTCTCAGGCCAGGAAAGGCAAGGCCATTTCGAAAGTGGCCATTTCACATTGGATCGCTTGTTGCATTGCTCACATTTATGAAAGCCATCATAGGTTGGTACTATCGCTTGTTGCATTGCTCACATTTATGAAAGCCATCATAGGTTGGTACTAGGCTATCTGCCCTAGGGCTATACAAGCCTAGCCATAACAATTCCCTGAATATTTCTTCCCACAATATTTACTTCCCTGGACCTCTGTCTAGCAGGGTGACTGACGTGATCCCTGGGTGAATTTCCTATCTTCCATCCAATCGTCAAGGTTCCTTTTGAAGAGGGCCAAGGAGGCGCTCAGCTTGACATGTATGGGCAGTCTGTTCCAGAGTATGGGGTGTCTCTGGGTCAGGAACCTATCTCTCCAGCATGTTTTGTTCATTGTGATGACAAGGTTTAGATCCCTGGAGTGTGTGGCTCTGAGGGATTGGAATTTCTTTAAGTGGAGCATTTCCAACATTTCCACATTGATCTTCCAAGACCTATTAGAGCCCATTCTACTATGTCTGTGGCCAATTCGTCGGCCTTCTGGGCAAAGACTTCCTTGGATGACATTTGTGCTGCTGCCACTTGGACAAATCCCCATACCTTTGTAACACATTACAAACTAGACCTGGTGCCCAGGGATAGAGCTTCATTTGTTTCTTCTGTGCTCTGGCATGTCCCTCCTTGAAATCTCCCAGAGTTATGAATAGCTGGGGACTCTGACCCATCCGTGATCAATAATGACACAGATAGCATCAGATAGAGTTATGTAATTACCATAACTTGGATTCTGTGCTATCCAGTGTCATTATTCATTACATTCCTACCCTCCACCCCCCTCCTTCTGGTGACCAGAGATTCATGAAGTAATGGTGTGTTTAACGTTGCTGTTCTTTGTTGTAGACAGTTTCACTGTTCTTATTTCTATCTAGCAAACTTGATCTGAGAATTATGGGTATCAGGGGCTCTTGGGAGGGGAGGGGCTCAAGCTCAGGAGTTGTCGCTTACTTTACTGGCTTGGATCGAAGACCCATCTGTGATGAATACTGACACTGGATAGCACAGATTCCTAGCTGTGGTAAGTATGTAATCCTTTTTATTTGACCTTGTATTTAAGTAGCCTGTGCTGTAAGTCAGTGCTTTACACTTTTTGTGATCAAATTCCTTGTTTTAGTTCTTGCTATTTTTAAATATGTTTTACTGTTTGTTGTCCCTGTGCTATTTGGCTACACTAATTTGTCTTATTTTTATGCCTTTTTGTCTTAATGTAGTAATCTGTACTGACATTTGCATTATGTTCTGTGCATTACATGGGTTTAAGGACTTCAATAAATTTTAAGTGTTAACTTGTTCAGCCTCATGACTAATCAGTGCATTAACAGTTACAGCAGTAAAGCATTTTTGCCAGCTGCTGCATCATTTAATTAATTGAACACTCTGCAGGTCTTCCCTGAAACAATACTTACAAAAAAATGGCATCTGCTCACACAGTAGTGGTTGCTCTATTATTTATTTTTCAGTAAATGTAATATTAGTTTCAGAAGACATTCCTCTTCCCAATACTAAGGAGTGAGGATTATACTGTGCCTCTCTCCAGTGCATTTGCGGGTGCATTTTGTAGCTTTGCTGGCTGCTCCACTATTATTTTTTTCTTCATAGCTAACAGCCATGATAACATTTTGACCTCCATTTGTCACTCTGAGTTCTCAGCAATTTTACTGTGCTACAGACTCCCCTGCACAAAATTGCACATCCCCACCAATTCAGTTCATTTGACAAATATTAATATGTTTTTAGTTTCCATTAGCTTCACTTCCCCCGGCGATGAACTGTGTTATTACCCCATTTTGTTTATGTTCTTTGATCTTTCATAAAGGTATCCATAAACATTTGATTTATTATGGACTATTCCAGCACTGCCATTTATTTTCCCCAGCAAACATTGTCTACAGCTTCATGTGACCCCCACACTTAAGACTGGCAGCTTAGAATTGCAAATTCTGGGTTCACTGTCTATGCAGTGACATCACAAATATACAGGGTCACTGATTTATGGATATTTAAAAAATTAAATTAAATTTTAATGGCCTGAAATGTAGAATGTATACCCATGAGTGTTGACGGCATTTCTTATCATTACAGTGTTTCTAGTACCACAGTGTAGCAAGAAGTAAACAGAAGTACTTCACTTTATGGTGAATGAGTTTTATGGCCAGATATGCCAGATTCCATGAAATATCATACTTTTCTTGTACTGTTCTAGTCCATATTCTAGAAATTTTTGGTATTTTGCTGGGAAAATGGAAAATCCATAATTTTGATTATTAATTAAACAAAAGTATTGTTGATGTCCTGACTGAATTCACTGTTGCAATATTCCTGGCGTATGGGTTGTCACTACTGATGTCCAGCCGGGATACCAAAGCTTTACTTTCTTGAGGTTGTACATCCAACATTGAGGTATAAAGATGGATTTATGAGTGTGGATCCTCACCACCAGCTCAAAAGCAGGCTGTGCATCAGTCAGACTGATCACCATTTGTTCATTGGTGCCTTTGCTTCATTCATTTAACCAGATAAGTGCCCTATTGGGGAACCTTCTTTTTTATCCTATGATATTTGTAGAATGTTGTAGATGTCAGCTAATAGGAGTAAGGCAACTGTGGGGGGCAGTCCCTACAAGGACTTCCATACCAGGTGTCTTTTTTGCCTAAGCTCAGAACACAGTCACAAATCTTGGTCAATCTGTCATTCATTAATTGCCAAAACCCTTAGGTCTAGGCTTTCTACTCTTGACACTTTCCTCGATACTCAGCATCTTAAATGCTTGGCCCAGTCCAAAATGGCTGACTCTGCTTCCTCCGACATCCCTCTGCCATCAAAGAAGAAACTTGAGGCCTCAAACTGACCCACATCCCATTTCTGACTCCGACATACCTGCTAAGGTTGCAGAAACCATGGTACATCAGACTAATTCTCAGTTGCCTGCTACTGAGACCCCATTGGAAGCTGGCATGGCTCATGAAGGCTGATAGAGTGCTGATACATATGAAAAACCAAGCCTCATTTTTGAGGGACCGCATGCAATTCCTTAGATTTTAGTTAGGGAAGAGATCCCAAGCTCTCTAGTAGAGGTCAGACATTGTTATGAACCTCCGTTTCCACACCTAAAAATCAAAAACAGAAGACCAAGCATGTGGCCTCTTCCTCTGCAGCTAGGGCGGAAGGAATGGTAGACTTTTCACAGGGGTTGTTCAAAGCTATTATATCTTTGAAACCTCCCTCCTGTGGATCTCTGCATCCACAGGCTAATCTTCATGAACCTAATCTGGACCCTTCTTCTTCTAATGAGGAACAGGACAATGACCATCCTTTGGACTAATTCTCTCAGCTGTATTCTCCAGGGCAGATCTATTCAGGGAACTCCCTCTCACCTGCTGAGGAAGCTTCCTTTGGGGAGACTATGTAGAATATGACGAAACACTTTGAATGGCAATGCATGCACATCTCTGATGTTTAGAAGAGGTATTACACTCTCTCTTGGTGTTGTGTTCCCTGCCCGTTTTCCAGTCCCCCCTATCCCTGAGGCTTTCCAGGATGCCTTTTCAGTTTGTAGTTCATGGCAGCAACCATTCCTATGCTCTCCCTGGCCAGCCTTATCATGAGAAAAATCCTGTGGTTCCTGGAAGTCTGTGTGGTCCCAACACTCTGCCACCCCTTAGACCCCTTGATTCGCATCCTTCCTTGTTTCAAGAAGAAGCTACTTTGGTGGAAGAGACAGGTCATCCTCAACCCAGGATTACCTTTCAGTTGTCCTCTTCAGTAGGTTCACATGGATGTCTCAAATGAGGTGTGGGGAGCATTTACAGAATTGCACGAAGTGCAGGGGAAATGGTAATCTCACTTACCATATCAGTCTGAAAGAAATGAGGACTCTTCTGCAAGCTTTTTAAATGTTTGCCCCCCTTTGGTAACCCAGTCTACTCCAAGTGTACACAGACAACACCACAGTCATGTGGTAAATAAATAGGGAGGCACCTAGTCTGTCTCATCAGCTGTGCAGGCTAGCACAGGAGGCATGAAATTTGGCAACACAAATGACCATCATGCTGCCAACTACATTCATCCCTTCTCGGGGCAACATGCAGACTGCTTAAGCCACTCAAGTAGACTTTGAACAGAGAGGTTTCAGCATCAAAACCCTTCTGTGTGGCACTCAGACATAATTACTTCACCAAATAACCATTGTCTCCCTCATTTATGCACTAGGGACCCTTGCCCCACAGCCTGGAGGACAGATGCCTTCTATTTCCAGTGGACAGGGAAGTTATTTTTTGTTTTTCCTCTACTGCCTCTTCCAAAAATTCTTCTCAAGGCACAAAAGGAAACACCCAAACTCTTTTTACTGGCTCCATTTTGGCCAAGGCAGCAATGGATCTCCCTGCTGTTTTAACTGCAAAGAGAAATTACAAGATAATTCCTCTTCATCCAGACCTGATTACTCAGTTCAAGTATTTCCTCTCCACCCAAATCTTCCTTCTGTCAGCCTGACCCTATGAATGATAAGATTTTAATTCCTCAAAGACAACTGTTCTCAGAAAAAGTTGTACAAGTCCTCCAAGATGCTAGGATACCACTACTAGAAAATCTTACACTGCTAAGTGGAAAAGGTTTTCCTGTTGGTGCTGCAAACATAGTCAATGTCCGCTCTTATCACAGGTTCCTTCTGTACTGCACCACCTTTGCAAACTTCTTTGATCAGGCTTGGCCTACTCTTCCATAGAAACTCACCTGTCAGCTATCAATTCCTGCCTTCTTCTTAGGCTTCCTTAGGGGAGCCCTGCATCTTAACAAACCAAGGATACCATCTCTTCCCCTTGGGAAAAATTTACTGAGCCTCCCTTTGAACCAGCTTCTAATGCTTCTCTAAAATGCTGTACTTGGAAAACCATCCTGCTCTTGGCTCTCAACCACTGCCAGAAGAATTTCTGAATTACAAGCTGTCATGGCCATTCCCCCTTTTCTTATTTTTCACAAAGACATGGTGACTCCCAGGGATAATCTGTCCTTCATGCCTAAGGTAGCAAACAAGCTGTCTCACAGTCAGGCTGTTTATCTTTCCACATTCTTTCCCAATCTCCAAAACAAGGAGGAAAGGATCTTTGCATTCTCTAGACATTCACAGGCAACTGATATTTTACCTGGACAAAACTAAATCCTTCAAAAAGACTGGCTAGCTGTTTGCATCTTCTGTGATCCCCCCCCCCCCCCCCAAGCTGGGCTGGCCAGTCTCCAAGCAAACTGCTACAGGCTGGATTTCTAAGGCTGTGTATTTCTGCTGCTCACACTACAGTAAGACCTTGCCTTCCTGGCCTAAAGCACATTCCACTAAGGCAGTGACATCCTCAAGGACTGCCCACAAAGAAATAGACTCCAGGTCTTTTTTGGAAACAGCCACTTGGTGCTCAGTAGGCACCTTTACCAAACACTACAAAATTGATGTTTTCTCCAGGTCCAGGATAGCCTTTTCTAGGTCAGTCCTGTACAGACTGCTAAACAACTCTTTTGTGTAATCGCCAAACACCGTTCATTCCTCCTTCAGCTCTGGGAATCACCCATATGTCAGGAGTACTACAACAGTGATTTCAGTCAGGACATAGAACAGTAGTGTAAGAACTTACCATAACAGTCGATGTCCTACTGATCACTGTTGCAGTATTCCATGCCGCCCTCCATCCCCTATTCTCTGTCTCACTTCAATGTTCAGCTTCTTCTCCCCCTTCCATGCACCCAAACTATTAGCCAACTTGAGCTGAGCTGACTAAAAATTGGTACTGGGTGCCAAGCTTTTCAGAACTTTCCAACCTCCAAGAACAGCGCCCCTCTGCGAGCTTTTGTGGATGGACTTTCAGCTAATGCTTTTCCATTGCTGGGCAGATAAGTTCCCTTTGGAGAGGAAATCTTTCCACTTTACCTTTTCTCTCTCTCTCTCTCTCACAAAACTTAATTTTTCTGAAAAAGAAGTATTTTTTTAAGGTGGGAAAGTTTTTGTTGACTGTCTCTTGAATTTAATGTACTTTTAAATAGGAGCATACTTTTTTATTTTTGTGATAAAAAAGTTTCTAAAACTTGTTTAGAACTATTACTGTGGTGGAGCCATGAAAAGAGTTTAAATTGCTTTTTTACTGGAGAAAAGTTACCTTTTTGCTGCTTTCCTGTTTTACCAACTATTGTTGTTAAGCTTCCCACTGAAAATTAGCACCATTTTTGGCTTGACTGTTGAACAACATACCAGTTCCTTGGTTGGACATTCTTCCAGCCACAAAAAGAAAAAGATGGTTAAGCTTTTCCACCACTTGCAACCAAAAAGGTGTATAAAGCACAAAATAAAAAAACAGGAAAAGTAATGAAATGCACCAAAGCCGCAATGAGACTGTTCCTTTAATAGACAAAATAACATTAAGCGCTTTCGTCTCTCTTACAGGAGACTTCATCAGAATAAATAGCTGTACACAAAATGCCATTTAAATAGTCTAAGAAACCAGCAAACCAATTCTCTCCAGTGTCCTTTGGTTTGTTTACTGCTCTCAGGGTCTTCACAAAGTGTTTAGCCCCTATGATCATTTTCTGCAAAACAAGAGGGATCCAAATTTACCCTTATCTAGATGACTGCTTTATTCAAGCCATGAGTCGGTCAAAGCTGTTCAAGGATCCAGCCTTCACACAGTACCAGCTTACCTCCTTGGGGTTCACCATAAATCTTCATAAGTCCAACACAGACCCATCCGCCAAGATAGTTTTCCTGGGGGCGCTTCTGGATTTCTCCCTTCAAAATGCCTTCCTCCCTCCAGAAAAAGATCTTTCTGACTCAGTACTTCCAAAACATTATGCAGAGACAGTGATTCTCAGCCAGGGAATTCCTCTGAGTATTAGATTACATGGCATCTTGTATCCTCATGATCCCTCTACCCAAGCTACACATGAGGAAGCTCCACTGGTATTTCAAGACTCTGTGGTGCCAGCACTCACAGTCTCTGGACACAGAAATTCATCTGATCCCTTGCCTCAAGGAGGAATTTGCATGGTGGACACAGGCATGTCTCCAGAACTTGGGTCTCCCCTGCAGGTTCACTCCACAGGGCCAAAGGTTTAACCAGAGTTGCTTCGGAAGACAGCCTTGGGGCTCATTTCTAACACTTTCATTCCCAAGGCAGATTGTAAATTCATATCAGAGACAAGCACATAAATTGGAAAGAACTGATGGCAGTTCAAAAGAGCCTAGTAGCTTTCAAAGAAAAATGGAAACCAGAGGTCCTACTAGTCAAAATAGATGACACTGCTGTCATGTGGTACATAAAAAAAGGAGGCACTCACTCTTACCCTGTTTGTCGACTAGTTATGCAGGTCTGGGATACAGCTCACTCTCTGGGGTTGCACCTAATGGCATAATACCTTCCAGGTGCTCAAAACACTCTAGCAGATCATCTCAGTAAGAACTTGATGAATCCACAAGAGTGGCATCTGCATCGGGAAACATTTCTCAACATAGTCCAGAAATGGGGTTCCCCACAGGTAGACCTCTTTGCCACCAAAGAAAATGCTCAACTAAAAAGATTATGTTCCAGGAGCAAACTACCCACATTCTGGAGGATAGATGCTTTTTCCTTCCATTGGAGCTACCTTTTCCTTTATGCATCCTCCCGCCATCTGGTCCTCCTAAAAATCAGGGAAGAAGGCCCAAGTGTCATTCTTATAACCCCAGACTGGCCTAGGCAGCAGTGGTATCCTCTGTTACTAAGTTTAACCAACGAAAATCCATGGCAGTTACTTAGCAGAGAGTAGACTTTCTGACTCAGGACAAGGGGAGGTTTAGCATCCCAACCTGCAGACTGTCGCACTGTCAGCTTGGATAGTCCCCCAAAATCCTCCTCTGAGCGTACCCTAAGCAAATAAGTTTAAGACATTCTCAAGGTGGTTATTTGGCCTAGTACTAGGAAGTCATACTCGGCCAAGTGGAAAAGATTCTTCATTTGATGCCAGTTGTAAGGCCCCAAGCCTAACTCGGCCAATATCGCTGCTGTTTTAGATTACCAGCTAACCTGGTTGAAAGAGGCCTGCCATTTTCTTCCATCAAAATTTACACCTCTGCCATTTCCCTCATCCCCTGTTCTTCCTCCTCTTTTCCCACTCCCTACTGAAATAATTCCTTAGGGGAGTGATTCACATCAGACATCCTCGGAGACAACCCACACCTCCATGGGACCTCAGTTTTGTTCTGGAAAAATTGACATTACCCCCCTTTGAATCAGCAGCTTCTGCTGAATTAAAATTCTTAACTTGGAAGACCACCCTTTTACTGGCTATCACCTCAGCTGGGAGGGTCTCTGAACTGCAAGCTGTCATGGCAGTGGAACCATTTCTCATATTCCACCCAGACAGAGTATTACTTACCGTAAATGTAGATGTTCTAGTATATTCATTGCTGCAGTCTTCTTTCCCTCCCTCCTTCTCCCTTTGTTTACAGTAGTAGTCTGCTTCTGTCTTCTTCACTAAGCAGCTCAAGCAGCTTTATTACACACAAACACAACATAAATGAGGCTTTGTAACTTAAACTTAAATAAACTTCTAAACAGACTGACTACCACACTCATACATGTTAAGACTCTGGCTGTTCTCTCAAAATGGCACTGCTGCTTGCACGTGCTCAGTATTTATATGTATGTGCTACATCTGGAAATGCTTCTTAAAGGTACATACACACACTGTCTGATCTGCATCCTCCCTGTTTGAGAAATAGTCCATATATGAAATGACAATGTTCAGTGATATGCAATTTACAGAAATGATCCTTTGACATGCAGTTATACGGAACTAGTTGCTTGACATGCAGTTATACAAAATTAGACACATATAAAACAATTATGTCCATGTTGCTGTATATTTTACACTAGCTCTAGAAATACGACCCGATCATGTAACATAAAAGTCAGAATTGGATCTAGCAGTGGGGACCGTCTTCAAGTAATGTTCAACTTTGGGGGCATCTGGGACATTACCAGGAACGGGAATGGATACTGTGACATATTCTCCGGTGTGCGCATTGTCAGAGTTGCTCTGAGATATAGAGACTGTATCACAGGTTCGATGCTGCGATATCGTTTCTGATACAGGAAGATGATGTCTGTGGTTTCTCCTCTACTCTATACGCTCAGATTCCACAGAGCAGGATCTCTGCTCAGTACATATACCTCTCACTTGACCAATTCAATCAAAGCCTTTCGCCATTTGCATCCTCACTGTCTGTCCTTTAATTGGACAAAGAAATCTGCTCATTTTATCATAGCTGGACTTCTGAGAAGAGCGCTATTTAAAAAGTTGGGCCTTGATTGCTCTGTTGTTTTTAGCTTTAGGCAAAAGCAGACTAGAACTGATAGGCAAGGTTGTTCTGGTTTGCCTAGATAGAGGTCTCTGAGAGGCGAGCCAAGTTGGTTGTCATAGGGTATATTTCTGAGATTGAGTAAATTCAAGAAGATATCCGTATTGTCATGCTTTGACCTCTCTAGTAATTGCTTTGCAGTCTGTACTGCACGTTCAGCAAGGCCGTTTGACTGAGGATATTCAAGACTGCTAGTAACATGGTTAAAATCCCACTCTTTAGCAAATCTCTGAAACAGTTGACGGTAAACCGAGAACCATTGTCAGAAATAACTTTGTGTGGAATACCATGGACTGAGAAATGACATTTCATAGCACTGGACATTAGGTTTGGTAGCAAAAAGATCTTAAACTAGTTCGAATAAGAGTCTACCAACACTAAGAAATGTTGATTGTTCCACTGAACTATGTCAATTGCTACTGTTGATTTGGCTTAGCTGAAGTGGCTCTTTTTGAAAATGCAGCTTAGTACTGTTGCACACTGAACAAGAAGAAAGCACTTTATCAGTGTCTTTCGCTAGAGAAGGCCAAAATACTAGTCCTCTCGTCCTTCTTTTGGTAGAGTCAGAGCCTGGGTGGCTACGATGCAAAATCTGAATATATTCACACTGTAAAGAAGTAGGAACAACTTTTGGACCTTTGAAAATTATGCCATCTTCCATCAGCATCTTATCTCTGTATGGAAAGTAAGGTTGTACTTCTGGCGGTACATAAGATTGCTTTGACGGCCATCCTACATTGATGAAGTGGTTGAGCTTTTGCAAAATTAGATCAGTCTTTGTATGATCTCTCAGCTCATCAAGTCTCATGGTAGAAAAATCATACACTTCCATGACATCAAAGTCAAAATTCTCTGCATCAAGCTGTTCTGTGGTATTTCTGGGTGAGATAAAGACATTTACCTTTTGTACAGACCATTTTGAAATTATACTTTTGCAATTTGAGCATTATTCTTTGTAATCTTGCTGGAGCTGAATGCATAAGGCTTATTTAAAATAGTGACTAGAGGTTGATGGTTAGTTTCTATCTGGTTTGCTCGGCTATAAATATAATCATGGAACTTAGAACATGCGAGCACAATTGCCAGAAATTCCTTCTCAATTTGAGCATACTGCATGTCAGTTTGGTTTGTTCTAGATGCATAGGCAACAGGTCTGCCCTCTTGAAGAATAACTGCATTAAGATCGAAATTTGAAGCATCACAGGAAAGAACTACTGGTTTGTGGACATCATAGTATCTCAATGTAGGTGGGTTAGCACTGTTTGAGGTTATCAAATGCTCTCTGGTGGTGTTCTAACCATGACCATGCAACATTTTTGCTTGTCAGCTCTCTCAAAGGTGCCTATATCTCACTAAAGTCAGGGATAAATTTCCCCAAATACTTAACCATACCAAGAAAACGCTGTAGAGCTTGGACATTGAAGAAGAGTGAAAACCTTGCAAAAGAAATACAGACAAGCTGATTTCTGAAAAGCATCTGAGGCTGGTTTTGTTGATGTCCTTCATGGATGCATCTGCAGTCATAACAACTGGGTTGTCCTGTCGTCAGGCAGCCCTTCAGTCGGCCGGATTCCAAAGTCCGGGTCCGGCTTCGGCTGATGTCGCACTCCACCCGACGTCATCTCTGTTGGTCTTCGGGTATAAAAGCATCAGCCGACGCCATTTTCCCCAGTCTTTCTTGCCGCGTGGCGCCCGAAGCAGAAGCTGTTCGCAAGTGCCGGTCGGTCGGATCCAGAGATTACTTCTACCGAATACTACTTCGAAGACTTCTAAAGCTAAGTACCCCGTTGGGGACTCTTTCTTGCCTCAGCCGATGTCAGAAAAAGTTAACAATTGTTTAACCTGTGGGAAACAAATACCTCATAAAGATTTCCACTCTTACTGTCTGCCTTGTTTAGGCCCGGCCCATGACGTAGCAGCCTGTTCGGCCTGTGCTTCCTTCAACCGACGAACGCTTAGGCGTCGGTCGGAGTTTGCAGAACAGTTTTTCGGTTCTGATTTTGCGTACATTATGCCGCCGGATCCTCCGACTACCCAATCTACCAAAAAACGCAAAGATAAAGACCGACACTCGCGGTCCGCGGTTTCGGCCGAAACCATGGTTAAGCAAACCGCGAGTGTCTCGGTTTCGGCCGAAACCGAGAAAACTGATCTAAGTACAGCTGAACCTATTCCTACAACTGAGGCCCCTGCTACAACTCTTGAATCGACCTCAGAAATTTTACCCACTACGGTGGTTGACTTATCAGACACCATCCCCTTGGATGTCTCTACCCCAGCACGTGGTGCTGCTAGGCCTCCAGCAGCCATGTCCATTAAGGCCTTCGCCAGGGCTAAAGCAGCCAAGACTACTAAAACAGTGCCTGTTAAACCCCCCACATCCAGGCCCTCTTCTAGTTCCCAAATGCTTTCTTTGGCAGAAGATTTCATTTCTTTAATCAGAGGATCTCAATCTCACCCAGATAGGGCCTCTCAGCCCCCAGAGAAGAGACCTAGGGCAGAGCCCCCTGAGCCAGTGTCCTCTGATGAATCTGCTGATGAATCAGACATAACTGACCAGCCAGAGGCTCCCTTCTCCAATTTTGAAGATTCTGATGCTGAAGAATCCATTCCAGCTGCTTCCCCACCAGAAGAATTCTCCTTTGGGGAAACCTTGCATGCCATGCGAGAACAGTTCCAATGGCAGCAACAGGATTTTTCAGACTCCAGAAAAAGGCTTAGGACCTTTCTGCACCTCCCACAGCACAGGCCCTTAGCTATACCTCCTGTTCTCTCTGTGGTGGATGATGCTTTCAATGATGTTTGCTCCGCTCCAGATTCTTTACCCCCAGCCCCTGCCAAACCAGACAGATTTTACAGGGTGCCAGATACTCATCACCACCTTTACAAGGCCCCACTTGCAGACCCAGAAACTATATCCCAGGGTCCCAAGGCAGTAGCCGCGACCATAGCTAAAAACCCTACTCCTTCTGAAAGGGAAGCAAGGTCATTAGACAGATGGGGTAAAAAGGTCTACACTTCAGCTACTCTCTCAGCTAGAGCTTTAAACTGTCAGTTTCACATGATACAATACCAAGAGTTTATGCTTGATCAGTTAACTAAAAAACTAACCACTGATGAATCTCTTGATAAGAAATATGTATTAGAGATGGTAAATAACATACAACAGGTTAGCAACCATTCCTTAAAATGTGGCTATGATGCACTGGAGGCTTCATTTAGATCAGCCATGACAGGCACAGTGATAAGAAGGTATGCATGGCTAAAGGAACAAGCTTTACCGGATCATGTTAAAGCTAAGCTGCTAGATGCTCCTATGGACAAGACAAGTTTGTTTGGTACACCTGCCCAGCAGGTTATGAAGAAAATGGAAGAAAAGGCAAAATCTGTTCAAACTGTTAAAGATTTCTTGCAGGTTCAACCCCCAAGATTTAGCAGGAACTGGCCTGCCAAAAATTGGTCCTTTCCTGACTCCACAAAATTTCAAAGGGGCAGGAATAGACGTTCCAGAGGCAGAAACCAATCCAGAGGAGGTGCCTACAGAGGACGACAGTGGCAAGGTAACAACAGAGGCACAGACACAGCCACTGCCACTACATCAGCACAACCACAGTGACTTAACCCTAAATCCGCCTACCAGGGAACAAATAGCAGCTCCTCTAGGCGGAAAGTTAACCTTATTTTCAAGGAACTGGCACTACATAACAAAAGACAAGTGGATTTTACAAACCATAGATCAAGGTTACCGGTTTCACTTCCACACTTTACCAGTCAAAGAGGAATGCCAAATCTACCTCCAAATCAAAAAACAGAGGCTCTACGCCAGATAATGGAGTTAGCAAACATGAGAGCTGTGGAAAGAGTGCCAACAGCAGAGCAAGGAAAGGGGTTCTACTCCAGACTATTCCTAGTTCCAAGAAAGGAAAAAGTTGGAGACCAATTCTCGACCTGTCCACCTTAAATACATACATCATTGTCCCAAAATTCAAAATGCTGACCCTACAGCAGCTTCTTCCCATGCTGGGCAAGGAGTCTTGGCTGGTAACTCTAGATCTCAAGGAGGCATACCTGCACGTCCCCATTCGACCAATCTGCAGAAGATACCTCAGATTTCTTGCAGGATCAGAGCACTATCAATTCTCAGCATTGCCCTTTGGCTTATCTACTGCGCCCAGAGTATTCACAAAATGCCTGGCATCAGTAATCGCCCATTGCAGACTACAGGAATTCAAATTTACCCATACCTGGACGACTGCCTGCTACAAGGGGACAACAAAAGCAAGCTGACAACAGATTTACAAAGGGTCATTTACTTGCTACAAGCACTGGGATACACAGTCAATTTACAAAAGTCAAGGCTGATACCATCCCAAACAAGGACATTCTTGGGCGCGGAATTGGACACAGTAAAACAAATGGCATTCCTGACTACAGAAAAACAAAAGAACTTCCTCTTTACTTCTTGGCACTAACAAAACTGAACAAGTTAACAGCAAGAAAAGTACTGCAGGCCTTGGGCTTCATGGCATCATGCATAATCTTGGTTCCATTTGCCAGACTACATATGAGAAAACTACAGTGGTACCTAAAGAATTTATGGTCCCAACACAGACACAGTCTAGAAACAGAAATCCCACTAATTCCATGCTTAAAACAGGAGTTCCTATGGTGGGCTCAGGCATGCCAGTCAAACCCAGGCCTACCCTTTCGCAGATGTCAAGCAAGCCAGACCATCACAACAGACGCTTCAGACCTAGGATGGGGGCCCACATGCTGGACAAATGCGTGCAAGGATTGTGGACACAGGATCAACTTCACCTGCACATCAACCTAAAAGAAATGCTGGCAGTAAAACTGGCAATCCAAAAGTTCAAACCATTTCTCAAGGAGGGCCAGTTGATGATAAGGACAGACAACACCACAGTCATGTGGTACATCAACAAACAGGGAGGCACTCATTCATACCCCTATGCAGAATGACCTTGGAGCTGTGGACCCTGGCACTCAGCTACAACATCCAGTTACAGGCAATATTTGTACCGGGATAGACAATACTCTAGCAGACATATTAAGCAGAACCACTCGGATGCCCACGAATGGAAGCTGCACCGGACATCTTCAAGACCATCTCAAAGAAATGGGGAATGCCACAGATAGACCTATTCGCATCACCTCTCAATCACCAGCTCAAAAATTCTGCACAAGGACATTCCACCCACTAGCATGGAAAGTGGATTCGCTCTCCTTCAACTGGAAAGGCCTAACAGCATATGCATTCCCACCTCTTCCTTTGATACACAAGGTACTACTGAAAATCAAGGAAGAACGTCCAAGGATAATCCTGATAGCTCCGAACTGGCCAAGACAACACTGGTACCCACTACTGAGGAGCATGTCTCGAACAATATGTGGCCAATACCCTGATGCCTTTGATGTTAACTCAGAACAACTACAGCATCATACATCCAAACCTAAAAGCGTTGCAACTAACTGCATGGAACATCACATAGCAGCAGCTAATCCAGAACTTTCCCAAAGAGTAAAAGACATTATTCTTGAAGCACGCAGACCTTCAACAAGAAGGAACTATGCTGGAAAATGGAAAAGGTTTGTCATTTGGAGTACAGAAAGAGGAAAAGATGTGTCAAACATAGATATGCCTAACATTCTGGAGTATATGACAGAATTTCTTTATTCAGGCCTGTCCTACTCCTCCATCAAGATACATGCATTAGCTATTTCAGCAGAATACAGCTTTGATCCACCTGTTTTTTGCACCCTTTGCTCAGGCAGTTCCTCAGAGGAATCAAGAATGTAAAACCTCCAAGGAAACCACCATTACCAGCTTGGGATTTGAACTTTGTGCTAGAAAAATTGACACTATCACCCTTTGAACCAGCAGCAACAGCAGACCTACAACACCTGTCATGGAAAACTGCTTTCCTACTGGCAATTACTTCAGCAAGGAGGGTTTCAGAACTACAGGCCTTAATGGCAGTGCAACCCTTCCTAATCTTCCACCAAGATAGAGTGTCCATGAGGACTAATCCTACATTTATGCCCAAGGTGGTATCCAGAGTGTCTTTAAACCAGGCAATCCACCTACCTACCTTCTTTCCCAACCCACAAAACAGAGGGAAAGAATACTGCATACCTTGGATGTACATAGACAGCTACGCTACTACTTGGACAGAACAAAAATAGCAGAAAGACTGACCAACTTTTGTAGCCTATGCAACAGGAAGGGAAGGAAAAGCTATTTCCAAACAGACAATCTCCAAATGGATAGGAAATTGCATACGATTCTGTTACTCCTTCCATGGAAAACCAATTCCACAGAACATAAGACCTCATTCTACAAGGGCAACAGCCACTACCACAGCCTTCTTACGAGGAGTGGCAACCAAAGACATTATTGAGGCGGCTACTTGGACCTCCGTGCATACATTTGCCAAGCATTATAATTTGCCTCTATATTCCAGATCCCGAGCAGGGTTTGCCACTGCTGTACTGCAAGGGATCCTAAACACACCATAATCTACTTTTATCCTCCTCCCTAGTTGGCTATGGTATTCTACCCAGTTGTTATGACTGCAGATGCATCCATGAAGGACATAGTACAGTTTTGTACCTACCATAAATGTAGATGTCCGAACTGGATAGCATCTGCAGTCAGGATTACCCTCCCTCCTTCCCCTCTGTGGTACTCCTAGGGTGTTTACCCTCCTAATAGCTAGCTGTTGGGGGGGAGTCTTTTATGGTGTATTTGTTTGTATATATGTACATACATGCTTATTGTTGTGTTTACCTCTATCTATTTGGAAACATTGGCATCTATCCAAATTTTAGCCTGCAAGAGGGCTTCTGGCATCTGGGGCAAGAAACACTGAGGAAAATGGCGTCAGCTGATGCTTTTATACCCGAAGACCAACAGAGATGACGTCGGGTGGAGTGCGACATCAGCCGAAGCCGGACCCGGACTTTGGAATCCGGCCGACTGAAGGGCTGCCTGACGACAGGACAACCCAGTTGTTATGACTGCAGATGCTATCCAGTTCGGACATCTACATTTATGGTAGGTACAAAACTGTACTATTCCTGCTACTACTTCTGGTACCTCATTACCAGAATCAGAAAAACCAACCTCGAATACTTTTATGAAATCAGCTTGTCTGTGTTTATTTTGCAAGGTTTTTACTCTTCTTCTGTATATTGTATTTTTTAGAGCAACTGAATAAAAAACATTCTTTATTTTTTTTTTTTTTTACTTTTTAGTATTTAAGTAAAATACAGCAGTAATTCTGTATAAAACTAAAATTGTGTTTTAAGGACTCTGTGTGTGCGTGTTTGTATAAGAAGTGATGTAAGGAAGTGCTAGTGCATGCGTGTGTGTGTGTGTGGTTTTAATGACGCTCGTAGTACAGTGCATCCTGCTGTGTCCTTCTGTGGTTATGTCAATTTTTTTTTCGGCCTGTCCCTCGCCGATAAGCTTGGTGTTTTTCTGTTTTCGTTTACGGAAATGATGTAGGGAGATGCGTGTGTGTGTTTTTAATGCCGCTCATAGTACAGTGCATCCTGCTCTGTCCCTTTGTGGTTCTGTCACATCTTTGTGTGTCTGTCCCTTGCTGACGAGAAGCTCGGCGTTTTTTGTTTTCTTTTAAAGAAATGATGTAGGGAGATGCGAGTGTGAGTGTGTGTTTTTAATATACAACAGTTTTCTGTAACAACAGCTTTAAACTCCATATTTATTTATTTATTTGTTTGTTTGTTTTTTTTGCATTTTTGTTTACCAGGAAAGTCCACTGGGCCTAGTCAAACCCATTTTCAGTGGAGGCCCTGGGAGAAAAGCTCCATAGTAGTAACACTTAAAAAGTTACAGGTGACCATTATAATGATCTAATTCTACATAAGAAAAATAGTTAAAATTACAAATATAAAATTGTACAAAAAATAAGAAAGCAATCATAAAAAATGAAAAGCAATTACAAAGGTAAGAATGTACAGTTGTCAATAGAGGCATTACAGAAGTGTACAGTCTTTAGCAAACAGGAAATAACAAGTATCTATAAGGCTTATACGATCTATCAGCTGTCTCTACAGTGTTGCTGTTTTAACAGCAATAGTGATGGCAAGAAAAATTGGGAATTACACATTTTCTATTCCCATTATAAACACATTTTCCTATCAACTCTTACCATCTCCAAGCAAGATTCTGTCTTTTCAGTACCTTTTTATTCAGCATTTTAGATGTATTCCTGTCAGAGCTCCTTTACATTACTACTACCCATAATACTAAGACTATACAAAACCATACAGAAAATTACCTGGCGCAAGTTAAGGCTCCAGTTGTGGTTTGGTTGCTAAATAGCACTGCCACTTTCATTAAAGTCCACACATTCATGGTGCTTTGGACCTTAAAAGCAGTTAGAAGAGTGAAAATAAGTATCCCATGTCGGTGACCTCACAGTGTTCACAGTTTATACTGTGAAATAAGAAAGAAAATCTAGTTCCATTTCACATAATCTGACATTACAATACTAAAAGTCAGTTTGTTAGCCAACTTGTTACTAGCCAATGAGGTAAAAAAAAAAGGGAGGACATTTGTGAGTAGATGGTGTAGTCTTTAATGTAGCTAACAGCCATAGAAGTTTTATCATGTCTCAGTGTATCATTTACTGAAGTTAATGATTTTGTCTTGAAGTATGTCATATACAGTGACGCTAAGAGACACTGCAATAAAAACAGGAGAGTGAGACTTCCTTTAGGAAACTTTGCCGCAGTTAAGCTGGGGGAGATGGAGAGTGTGGATTGCTATGCAAGTTACTGTAAAGTGTTTTGTTTGTGATGTATTGTCAAGGGAAGTAAATATAAATAAGTTAAGAAACTGTAACTAACAGTTTATAGTAATTGGATAAGCTGTAAGGTTTATAGAAGATCTGTTGATTTTAAGTAAATATTTGTGTTTAACATTGCACAGTAGATAAATGAAAAAAATTACATTTGTGAATACCCAAATGGAAGGGATTTTGATGAATTTGGAACAGTTTGCTGAGGTATTGGCTGTGTCCCGTAGCAAGCATGTTTCAGATTGGGACAGTCAAACACTGGGAAGGGCTTTCCAGTGGGCTGCTTATTTTAAACATATTTGGAACAGGTTTAGAACCAGTGCTCTTGTTAAACAAAGCCATTGAAGAAAGGCTGAAGTGAATCAATTCAGAACTGAGTAACTGCTTTGACTGTTTCACTTTCATTTCATTTGATAATTTAGGGCACGATGTGGAAATTTTGCACGTCTCTCTCTCGACGAACACCACACTTTCAAAGAGCTCTTATGAACATGTTCTGGTGTTACTTAAAGAAAGTAATGCAGCGCCAGATGTGTCGGACCATTTGCTGTCGTCAGCAGCCAGAAAGCTATGTGCTGCATGCTGTTCCTCGTCTGTGTCAGTATTTCAAAATGATACTCTTTAATGGAAGATCGTGTTATGATAAAAATATAAGTAAAAAAAAGTGTGTTTGTGTGCGTGGTTTTAACACCGCTCGTAGTGCAGTGCATCTTGCTCTGTCCCATTGTGGTTCTTAGGTTCATAGGTTCATACTAGGCTATCTGCCCTAGGGCATTTATAAGCCTAGCCAGAGTGTGTATGGCTTTCGCCACCCATATTAAATTAATTTTGCTATGCCCTTTTTCAAGGTTAGTATACTGTGCCTCTGTCTAACAGTGACACAGAAGTGATACCAGGGGTAAACCTACGATCTCCCATCCACTCATCAAGATTCCTCTTGAAGAGAGTCAATGAGGGACTCTGCCTAACCTGGACTGGGATTTTATTCCAGAGTGAAGGGAGCCTCTGGGTTATGAATCTGTCCCTCCAGCATGTCCTATTTATTTCAGTGCTGAGGTTCAAGTCCCTCGAGCGCGTAGCTCGATGGGATTTGGATTTTCTGAGGTGCAGCATGTCCATTAATTCCGGGTTGGACATGGCTTTATACGTCAGGCACAGATCGCCTCTGAGCAGGCAGTATGCCACTGAGTAGAGCTGGAGTTTCTTTAACCGGGCAGTATATGGCATCTGTTTGAGCCCCTTGATCCTCTTGGTGAGGTACTTTTGGGGTCTTTCCAGTTGCTGCAGGTGTCTGGTAAGGTACATCCCAAAAGGGGCATTGTACTCAATTATGGGCCTGATGAGGAATGAGTAAAGAGGCACGATGACCTCCCCTGATCTAGATGTGAATCCCTTCATGATTAGGTGGGCTATATAAAATGTTTTTCAAACCACTTTGGCCACGTGGTTGTCAAATGAGAGATTGCTATCAACTTGGGTCCCCAGGTCCCTAATTACTTCTTCTGTACTTAATGGATTACCACCTATGTGGTAATTTGTGGGCACTTTGTTTTTGCCAAAGGGGATGACTATACACTTTTTGGCGTTTAGCTTGAGGCCATGGTTCTGGCACCAGTTGTCTGTTTCTACGAGGCCCTTTTGGAGGATGCTTGTGTCGGCTGGAGAGTCTATTATGGCGCTCAGTTTGCAGTCATCTGCGAACTTGGTCAGCCACAGTCCTTCCATGTTGGCCTGTACCTCCGAGAAATATATACCGAACAAGAGAGGTCCCAGGACTGAGCCTTGTGGGACACCACTTGTAACTGGTTTGGAGTCTGACATGGCTCCAGCTATTCTAACCATGTGGGTTCTGTCCTTGAGCCAGTTTGCAACCCATCTAGTGACATAGGGGTTTATATTTAAGCTGGTGAGCTTATCTATAATGCCAGAGTGGGGTATTGTATCAAAGGCTTTTGCGAAGTCCAGGTAGGCTGTGTGGACCACCTTCCCCTTGTCAATGGCCTTGGTGACTGTTTCAAAGAAATTGACCAGGTTCAAGAGGCAGGATCTGCCCTTAACAAAGCCGAACTGGGTAGGATCCAGTGTCTGCAGGTCCCCAATATCTTTATTTATAAGGTCCATGATGATCCTTTCCATAGCTTTGCAGACCAAGCTAGTGAGACTTATGGGGCGATAGTTTCCAGGATCCGTTGAGGCACCACCTTTGTGGAGAGGGACCACTGTTGCTGTACGCCACTCTTTGGGTACATATCCTGTAGTAAGGCTGAGATTGAACAGTAGTTTTAGGTTTGGGTTTAGCTCTTCTTGGAGTTCATGTAGGACACAGCCTGGGACACCGTCTGGTCCCATTGATGCTGTGTTTCTTGCTTTGGAGAGGGCAGCTCTTACCTGAGCATCTGAGATGTCAGGGGTGCAGCACTCTGCTGGGATAGATATTAGCCCTTTTGGTGGGGGGGGGGAGAAGTTTGCGCTGAACCTGTCAGCTAGGATGTTGGCAATGTCTGTGGGTTCGGTGTATTTTTTGTCATTTTGGACTAATTCTGAGCATATCTGGGAATTCCCACCCAGGTTCCTAACATAACTAAAGAAAGCCTTGTGATTATCCTTAGTGTCCTGTGCAATTTTTCTCTCGAAGCTGGCCTTAGACGATTTTATGAGTGCCCGTAGTTTTTTGCTAATACTGATCAGAGATGCCTTCCCTTTTTGGGATTTTGCTGTATCATGTAGTAGCTTCCTCCTTCTATTGTATAGTTTGTTTATGGCTGGGGTCCACCAGACAGGACATCTGCCTTTGGAGGATTGGGTCTTGGTTTTATTTGGGATTGCATGATCCATGCATTCCTGAAGGTGTTCATAGAATGTGTTTATAAAGGATTTTGTGGTCTGGGCCGTATTATCCACAGGCCCGGGGGCTTTGAAGGATTCCACCTTGGTTTTGAGGAGTGTGAAATTTGCTTTAGAGAAGTTTTTCATTGTGGTTTTCTGGGCATGGGGTGGAGTCGGAATGAGAATATCCAGTGAGATTAGTTTATGGTCTGATCTTACCAGTGAGGGATACACTTCTGGTCTGGAGCATAGAGTCCCCATGTTGGTGATGATCAGGTCCAGTATGTTTTCCCCTCTTGTGGGAGTGGTAACAAGTTGTTCCATAGCATTTGAGTTTATAAATTCTAGGAACCTTTGGGCTAGGGTGTTGGAGCTAGAGTAATGCTCCCAGTCTATGGTTGGGTAGTTGAAGTCACCCAATATAATGGTGTTTGGAGAGACCTTCATATTTTCCAGTGTTCTCAGGAAGGTCGAGTGGGGTTCCTGGGTTTGGGAGGGTGGTCTGTAGCAGGCTATAAACTGGAAGGCAGTTTTACCCACTGTTATCTTTGTGGGTTTGCCCCTCGCGATGAGAAGCTTGGCATTTTTCCAGTATGTTGCTTGACTGGGACAGATCCACAAAGCCAATTTCAATAAAAGCATTCTAAAATAAAAATAGTATAGTTGTATAGATAAACTTATCATAACAGTATATGTTCGAATGATCACTGATGCAGTAGCCACTCCCTCCCTTCATTCCTTTATTTTTGTATATTTTATGCCAGGATGTGGACATGTATTTTTTTCTTTTCTTAGCAGTGTTCTGTCAAGGCTTTGTTTCCCTGTCTCAGATGACATGAAACTTGGAAGTGTTTGGCTCCCAAATCTGACATGTAGTCAGGTCAGTTGAAGGAGGCTTTATTTTGAGGTCTACATCGCCTCTTTGCTTAACACAGTCAGATGGAGTTATGTCTTGGGTTAATTGCTTAAACGAGAGCTGTACATTTGTCTGGGTCTAACAGTGAGTTATTTGCTGCATCTTTCTGATGTGAATTCATTATGCTTTTCCATTAAGTTCCAACTATCTGCATCATCTTTCTTGCCTTAAGAAAAAGGAAAAGTAAAAATTGTACCAGAAAAGACCTTCCCCCTTTTCAGCATGCAACTTCATGTTATATTTGACATTAATAGTGGAAGACAGCTAGTTGCAGTATAAAGGCTGGGAAGAATTTTGGAAGTACACATTGATGTGTAAGAGACTTTGAGCTGCTGTTCTTAGACAGATTTGAATTGTTAGCTTTTTTTGTAATATTTTATTCTTTAATTTTATTACACCTGTTTTTCTGCCACTGCCTGCAGATAAACAGCCACCTTTAGGTCATTTAATCCATTCACTCCCTCACCTCTGAAGGCGGGAGTCAGCCGATAGGAGTAATCCTTAAGGAAGCCATCTGGGTGGATTGAGTTTTATGTCCTAGAACATACATGGTTCAGTTAGTTAGAGATGGTGGGTTGTGTAATGGATATCAGCTCTGGGTGGTCCCTTGTTCCTGCAAAGGGCATATGCCACCAAGCAACTCCACCCACCAACCTCAGTACACAGCAGGTAGTTTTTTTGGTCACCACTATAGAAGTCATGTAATTTATGTATATATGTTCCACAGACACAAAACAGTTCTCCTCCCTCCAAAGTAAGGCGAGTGGGACACGCCTTTCACTACTATTCCTCTCTGCTTGGTTTCTCCAGTGCCAAGGATGCTAAGCAAATCCTGGTTGCCTTAGCCACAGTCAGGGCCCTATCCCTTTGCCCTAGACCAGAGAGCCAGGCTGCTTCTGTTGTAATGGTTTATTCATTTCTTGACTGAGAAGCCCACATGCTGCAAGTAGTTCTTTTCATGGATGAGAGTGTTGTTTAAGTGACTTGCTTGGAGTTGCACAGTTTGTAGGTGGAGATTGAGGGAGTAAAGCACAGGACTACATGATTAAGCTCATAACTTCAGTCCCCGGTGCTGACTTGCCCTACTGCAAATGGCAGTCTAGCTTATATGCCCTTGATTGATGTCTCTGCATTGTGCACTGCTGAGACATTTATTCCTTGCTTGGCTTAAACAATTGGTTAGAGTCTTCTAAAACTCCTGGAATTTATTTGGATGGGATGTAGACACCGCACACAACACAAAGCTAGTATGTGGAATAACACAGGATAAAAGGCCACAAATTCAGGGACAGCAGGCTAGCATGGTTGTAAATTAGGTATGTGCTGAGCACCAGGCCTATTGGTAGTGTACAAAACATATGCAGGTGAGTAATCCGGCAGGAATAACATTGGTAACACATTTCAAAAAAAAAAAACAGGGCTACCCTGAATCATACCTGTTGGTCAGATACTGTATAACAGGAAATTTATTAAAAAAAAAAAAATTGGGGGTGGAGTGTACGCTTCTGCAACTTCAATTTTTTGGAACTTTGAATTGCGTGGCTTATATGTTGATCTTTATTTTGACTAATTGTGAAAGTATAAGGAACGTTTTACCTGCATTTCCCGCCTGTGAGGATAAATCTGCTTTGTGCAGTTTAGGTTTTTTTTTTTTTTTTCTCTCTCTCTCTCTCAGGTCACTACTCATTGTTTAAAGTGTGTTTGTGTCTCTGTAGATGCTACATCCAAGGCTGTTTCCACTGTTTTTGTGTTGAGGAGGTTTGTCTGGCTCCATTCCCAGAACCTCTCAGAAAATGTGAAAAATTAGATTTTAAATGTACCCTTTGGATAGAAATTTAGGTTTTGGACCCTCTGCTGCAGAGGTTATCAAAAATGTGATGAGATTTTCTGCTGCTTCATCCAGTTTTGGCAAGAAACAAAACAGTCTCAGCAAAATGCTGGTTAGCAGATGTTTAAAAGCTATGGCAGAGAGGTTCCAAAAGGAAATCAGTAAGTCCCCAGAACAAAGTACAGTCAGACAAGACAGATTGTTTCAAACAAGTGGGCTCAGAGACATTTCTGCGGGATTCCAGATGGCAGTGGAAGAACTCTCTTCTTTCATAGGTTGGTACTAGGCTGTCGGCCCTAGGGCCTCTAAAAGCCTAGCCATAACAATTCCCTAGAAATTTCTTCCCACAATATTTACTTCCTTGGACCCCTGTCTAGCAGGGCGACTGACGTGATCCCCGGGGTGAATTTCCTATCTCCCATCCAATCGTCAAGGTTCCTTTTGAAGAGGGTCAAGGAGGCGCTCTGCTTGACATGTATGGGCAGTCTGTTCCAGAGTATGGAGAGTCTCTGGGTCAGGAACCTATCTCTCCAACATGTTTTGTTCATTGTGATGACAAGGTTTAGATCCCTGGAGCGCGTGGCTCTGAGGGATTGGGATTTCTTTAAGTGGAGCATGTCCAACAATTTTTAGTGTAGAGTAGGTAGAACATGTGCCTTTGGTGGTGGAAGTTCAGAAGACAAAGTTCTATTCCCACACCTGGTAGTGGGGGTAATTTTAATCTTGCAGTTGGAACAGAAGATTACATTTATGAGCTGTTGATGTGCTACTTCCTGTTGTACAAGGTGTGATTAGCTCAGCCTTAATTTAAATACTGTGTGATCTTGAGAAAGGCACTTAACCAGACTGCTTTAGGGTAATTAAGAATTTGGGCTAGGGTCATTAATAGTCAATGGGACTGCATGACCAATAACTACTTGTAATCCACTATTATTGTCCTGCAGTCTGTGTGTGTGTACATGTGTGCGTGCATGTGCATGTATAATGTTTTCTTTTTAACAATTTTCATTAACTCTTACTTTACATAACTTGCTGAATTCCTGCCTTCCCTTAAACATTCTTCCTGTAACTCTACATTATTCTACATGCATTAGTCAATGCTTGCATTAGAGCTGTTTTCGACTTTGATTTCCATTGTCTAGTAATTACTTTTTTGGTCACCAATAGCATTACATTTTGTAAGGCCTTAGTATACTTGGGCAATTCACATGATATATCCTAGATCAAAAGAATAATTTCCTTAGTTACTACCATTTGTTACCCAAACTTTGTCAGACTACTCTGGAGAAAATGTTTAAAATATGCCAACTGTTTATATTCCTAAAAATATTTTCCCTCTTCCCTTCATATCTCCAATATTTGCTATCTGCCTGAGATAAAATCCTTTAAAATGTATGTGAAACAGAATATAAAGGATTAGTCCAGATAAAATCAATTTAGCTAGGAGATCTAGGAGACTCTCTCTCTCATACCTTCCTCCCTTTGGGAGAAATAAAGACACCTTGTTGGCTTCCAGTAGTTGATTCAGTTAAGCAGGTAGATGAATGAGTATTCTTGTTCTAATACATTATATTCAACAGGTCAGTTATTTAAATGCAGTTACAGACAATGGTGGGAGGGTCCATAGGAGCTGCTTGGAGGAAAATCTAGGGGAATGGAAAAATAAGGAGCCAATCCCAAAGCTTACAGGTTAGTCCTATATTTGAATATTCATAAAAAAAAAAACAGCGAGGGTTAACCAGCTCAGCAATCTGTGGAGCTTCATTCGTAGTTCAAAGGTTTTATTTTTATTTTCAACTTCTAACAAACAAAACAAAACATGACAACACACGATGAGCTACAACTATAGAACTGTATTTATAGGTTCATAGGTGTTTACTAGGCTAGAACTGTATTTATAGGTTTATAGGTGTTTACTAGGCTAACGACCCCAAGGGCCATTTTATGCCTAGCCATGCATCCCAAATCTATGACAAGTTCTGATACCCTTGATAAAGTGTAAGCATGATCCTGGGAGATGAACCATTTACAGGTTACCTGTATCCCTTAGAGACATAGGTGCCAAACCAGGGATGAATTTCAGGTTTCCCATCCAATTGTCCAAGTTGCATTGAATTGGGTTAGGGAGGAACTCTGCTTTGCATGAATGGGGAACTTGTTCCATAGACGGGGTGGTCTCTGGAATACATATCTATCGCTCCAGCAGGTCCTGTTTGTATCACAGACGAGGGTAAGTCTTAGGAGTGGGTAATTCTGATGCTGTTTGTTTTGTGGATATGCAAGAGGTCCATCAGAGTGGGGTCTGACAATGCCCTGTATGCCAGGCATAGATCTCCCCTCAAAAGCCTGTAGGGGACAGACTATAGAGATAGGGCCTTGAGGTGGTCTGCATAGGACATTTTGCTTACACCCTGTATTCTTTTAGTGATGAACCTCTGAATTTTCCAGTTGTTGGATATGCCTGGTTAGGTACAGACCAAAGGGGGAGTGTACTCAATGATAGGTCAGATGAAAGCCGAATACAGTGGAACAATGACTTCCTTGGACTTAGATGCCATACCTTTGTTTACAAGTTGCACAACATAGAATGATTTCCTCACCACTGTAGACACGTGATGATCAAAGGTTAGATTGCTATCTGTGTGTGTCCCTAAGTCCCTGACCACTGAGTCAACTCTAAGGGAGTGTTGTCCATTTGATAGTTACCAGGGATGGATGACTTCCCAAAGGATACTATTATGCATTTCTTGGCATTTAGTTTTAGTCCATGGCTCTGACACTAGTTGTTTGTCTGTGTCAGTGTGAGATTCGGTGACAGCTCCTAATTTGCAGTCATCTGCAAAATTTAGTTAGCCAGACTACTGACATTGGCCTTGACTTCTGAGAAGAAAATATTAAAAAAGAGCAGTCCAAGGACTGATCCCTGAGGGACTCCACTTGTGACTGGCCTGTTTGTAGAGGTGGACTCCCCAATTCTAACTTCCTGGATCCTGTCTGTGAACCAGTTGGTTGTCCACCGGGGTGACATATGAGTTTGTCCCTAACCTCTTGAGTTTGTCAACAATGCCCAAGTGGGGTATTTTGTCAAATGCCTTGGCCAGGTCAAGGTAGGTAGTGTGAATGATTTTGCTGTCATCCATTGTTTTGGTGACCTTCTCAAAGAGGTTCACCAGGTTGAGTGGGCATGACCTGCCCTTGATGAAACCAAACTGGGTTGGGTCCAGTGTCTGGATGTTTACTATATCTCTACTGATCATCTCCATAATAATTCTTTCCATGGCTTTAAATATAAGACTAGTTAGACTTAAGGACCTGTAGTTTCCAGGGTCTGATGATGGCCCACCTTTGTGCAGAGGGTTGACTGTTGCCTTTCTCCATTTGTAAGGCTTGAAGCCTGTTTGGAGGCTACAGTTAAATACTAATTCCAGAGGCCCTGATGAGTCATGTTTCATGCTATTTAGAGGGCATCCTTGGATATTGTCTGGGCCCATTGATGCAGTGTTCTTGGTCTTAGAAAGAGCATTAAGGACCTGTTCTCTACTGATAGTAGGGGGGTTATATTTGATATTTCTTGAGGGAAGGTTGAGGGGAGAGAAGGATAAAATTAGAGCTGAATTTATCAGCCAGGAGGTTTGCTATATCTTCTTGCTCAGTATAGGTGACTCCATTTAAAATGAGCTCTGCACACAATTGTGTGTATTGCCTGTGAGGCTGCGGACATAGTTCAAGAATGCTATATGATTGTCCTTGTCCTGGGAGGCCAAACTTACCTCAGATTTGGCTTTGGTAGATTTTATTTGTCCTCTGAGTTGTTTGTTTAGTTTGAGAGTGCTTTTATCCTGCTGGGTGCTGCACCTCCTAATTTTTGCCATGACTTTCTTTCTCCTGTTATACAGCCTATTGATCTTGTGATTCCACAAGGGTGGGTTGATTTTTGAGTTAGTTCTGTACCTCTTCTTGGTGGGTACAGCTGCCTCTATGCAGCTATTAACATGCTTGTACAGGGTTTCTGTGAACAGTTCTGCATAGGTAGCAGTGTTCCCAGGGTTTATGGGGACTTGAAATTTTGCAAGGTTCTCATTTAATAGCAGGAGGTTAGCCTTAGAATAGTTCCTGAATTTTCCAGGTTTAGCTGAGAGGGGGGTCCAGGTTTTATTTTTACTTTAAAGGAGACCATTTTGTGGTTTGACCTTACCAGGGGAGACATTACAGCAGGGGGGTGTGCAGCAGTCTTCCATATTAGTGAGGACTAGATCCAGTATGATTGCACCCCTGGTTGGTGTAATAACTATCTACATTGACTATGTTTAAGAGAACATTTTCGTCTGAGGTTCATCAGGTCCGAGTGGTTCACACTTTGATCTTTTAAAATGCCTGCTTTTGCAATTCTTTCACCAGACTTTATTAGTTTGTTTGGTAATGCATGTACAATGAGAGGCTGTGTCTGCATCAGTGGGGCTCATATTCCTTGGAGCCAAGTATGAAACTTTATTACAGAACTTTTTCCTGTCTGTCACATGTAATACGAGATGCTGTGCCCACTGTTACACTTTAGAATGCAAACCGGATGGTTTTAGTTTTTTTGTCCTAGAAGAAGTAACTCAAGAACCGAGAGGAGGACCATGGGAAACCAGAGTAGAGTATAGGTAGGTTTATTGGCAGTTGGTGTTAGAAGCCAGTAGACCCCCAGACTTGAATAAAAATGATATCCCTGGTTTCTGTTTTAAAATTAAGAGCAGCTAAACTCTAGGACGACACTTTTATGGTTAGGTAACGCATACACTCTCCCTCGGTTTATATACTGAATATGTATGATATCAATTCCTTGAGATACACATACTGCATATATTTCCACAGAAACTTTGTTCAGCACTTTTGCACTGATTTTTGAGGAGTTTACATAATTTATTTGTACTTCACACCACTAGATGGCACCACAGTTCATGGAAACACAGTTCATGGTTTTAGACTATAATACTTGCTTAATGAGATTTATACACATTTTACAGGTTTTCAAATGATTTACTTATTGCTTTTATAGATTTTATTATATCAGTTAGAGATGTTTTATAACTTATTAATTAGTACTTTTTATATGACAATTTGCATCCTTTATCTCCATAGCAAGAACCTGGGTGGCTTGAGAATGAATTTTAAGATTAATTTTTATAGGTTAATTGTCGTGGTTATGGAATTAGGGTATGTAAGAACAGTATTTGTAATGGCTTTATATCTGATGAAGTCCTGGTGTTTAGAGGACTAAAATGCGGCAATTTCGTTAAGCATTAATAAAGGATTGTTTTTACAACTTTATAACTTCAGAAGTGGTGTCTCATTTCATCTGATGCCTCCAAGTGCCCTCTTTTACAGTCTCCTTAAGGGGTGGAGCATCCAGCTCACCTCTGGGAACTGCAGACCCATCAATCTGACAAATTTGATATGCAAAGCCATGTAACAAATTATCATGGAAATGATCAACAAGGACATTGGCAATTTACAGACATTGGATCCATCCCAGTTTGCCTTTGTTAAAGTAAGTTCTTGCTTACTCAACCTGGTAGACTTCTTTGAGACTGTCACCAAGGATATGAATGAGGAGAAAATAGTGCATACTGCATACTTTGACCGGGCCAAGGCATTCAATACAATACCCCTTCAGGTTTTGTTGACAAACTCTCAGAACATGGCATAAATCTGTATGTAACTCGCTGGATTTCTGTCTGGCTCTCAGATAAGACCCAAGAAGTCAGAATCAGTGAGACCACCTCCACTAGAAGACTTAACAGAGGAGCAGCCAAGAACTCTGTGTCGGGCCTGCTCCTTTTGGCAGCTACTTTTCGGAAGTAAAGGCTAATGTCAAAGGCCTCTGGCTCAGCAGGTTTGCAGATAACTGTAAGTTTTTGAGCTGTCATAGATTCCCCCCACGATAGCTACATCCTATAAGAGGGCCTAACTCAAATGAATGACTGGTTCCAAAGCCATGGATTAAAACGCAATGCACAGAAATACCTTATAGTGCCATTTGGGAAATCATTCACCCAAGATAAATACTCCATTAATAAAACACCCCTGAGAGTTGACCTGATAGAGTTCTGGGAACATATGTAGACCGTGATCTGGCCTTTGACTAACACTTAACCAAGATATTATGACAATCTTTCCATATTGCCCATCTCATAAGCAAGGGTATGGCATCCAGGTCCAAGGAAGTTGTAGTACCACTCTTCTCAACCCTTATCATACTCATCATTGAGTACAGTGCCCCCTTTGGCATGTATCTAACCAGGTACTTGCAACAGTTGCAACACCCTCAAAATTCCTCACCAGGGTATGAACAGCCTCTCCTACACAAATCGCTTTAAGGCCCTGTCTCTGTACTAAGTCTCCTCTTGGTTACTGAGAGGCAATCTATGCCTAGAATATAAGGCATCTTCAGAACCATGTCTGATGAATGTATTGCACTTTTGCAAAACAAAGAGCACCAGAAACACTAGATCCAAGGACCTGAACTTGCATGCAACATAAATAGGACATGATGGAGAGACTGATATATGTCTCAAATAATCTCTGTGCTATGGAATATGCTTCCCATCTATGTGAAACATTTCATCTGATATTGTTAATCCTTGTTCAGTCATTATGTATGGGTATCGGTTCCGACCATAGAACCGAACCGGCCATCTTCCAACCTCGCGTCAGCTACAAACTCTCGAGCTAAAACTCTTACCCAGAATTCCCCTCTCCCTGTTACCTCAGATTTCGTTTGCCGCATTGCCATTCAGTCGTGTCAAGCTACTTCTCTTGAGCGAAGTACAAATGTTAAGTTGTCTATCTCGCCTTCATTCTTGCTGGATGGGTTCGGAGCCGACCTCGGCTCCGACTCGGCTACTCTAAAAGCTCGAGAGTTGGTTCTACCGGCTCGAGGCTCCCCTTATATCCCACAATGCTAGGCGTGAATTACCTCAGATCTCGTTTGCCGCTACAGCGATCGAGGTGTTTGGTTTTCTACCGGCTTCAGGTGAGTTATTGTAGAGTAAAGTTTAGTCTACTTAAACCCCTTTATTTTAATTCAGTAGTGTTATTTCCCTTAGTTAGTGGATTCAGACCCCTTTTTTCTCCCTTTTTCCAATCTTTCTTCCACAAAGAACTTTTGTTCTTCCCTCAGGCCTTTGGGCCTTTCCATTCCCTTAGGGAGTGTTTGTGTTTTTGTTAGGGAACTAAAACTAGGGATAGTAGAATCTTAGTTATAATTTTTTGAGTTTAGTGTGTTAAGTGTAATCAGTGTGTTTGAGAGTGTGTGTGGTTACACTTTTCTTAACAATGTCCAAGGACTCAAAGGTCTCAGGCTTCAAGAAGTGTGACTCGTGCTGTCAGAAAATGTCTCTGACAGACGGTCACACTTCTTGTGTGTACTGCCTGGGACCTTTACACCTGCAGGACTCTTGTGCTGTATGCCATGGCTTCAGCCCTAGAGTCCTGCAGGAAAGGAAAAACAAACTCATTCTAAGGGGTTTGCTTAAGCCTGAAGGTTCCCTAACTGGTACTTCGGGAAAACCTTCCAAGGCTTCTAGGTCCTCGACTCCAGCTTCTGAGTCGAGGCCTAAGGCTTCGAAACCTACTGCTACATCGGCTCCGGCTGGAGCCGATGAGTCTTTGACTACAGCTTCTGTGGTTTCCTCGGCTCCGGCTGGAGCCGAGGTATTGGAAATTCCTGGGTCGGCTCCGATCAGACCATCGGAGCCAACATCTAGAAAGAGGTCTAGGTCACCATCCCTTGGCTCCGTTCACTCGGCTCCAGCGTCTCCCTTGCTGTCTGAACGGAGCCATAGATCTCACTCCTCTAGATCATCGAGGCTTTCAGATCATGACCTTCAGAGGGTAGTGAGTCGACTTCTAAAGTCCGAGGCACTGGCCCAAATGCTTCAGAGCCCGACTCATCAGTCGATGCTTCAACCTGTTCCTCTAAATATTCCTCCTCCGACTCCTTTGAGCTCGGAGCCGGGGCGTCTCGGAACCGAGACTGTGGTATCGTCGGAGCCGATACAATTGTCTTCGGTTCCGTCGTCGGCTCCGATTTCTTCCTTTGAAGAATCTCGGCGCCGGACTTCCCTCGTCGGCTCCGAGGGGGTGAGTGGCATCGGACCCTTGTCCGACCCCGCTCTTCCTCTCAGTGCTTCGGCACTGGTGAGTTCGGCTCCGACATCGGCCTCGGAGCCATCTCTGTCGGTGCCGAGGGAGGTTCTCAGCTTTTCGGAGCGGGGACCTCTGGCTCTGCCTGACAGGGGTGCATTCGAGGTCATGTGGAGTGTGTTGGAACCTGGTTCAACTCCACAGTCGGCTCTGTCCATCCCTCCCTCTTCGGTGCCTCAGGTTATGTCTACTCTCTCCCTCATCCCTGACCGCAGAGAGCCAACTCGTCAAGAATCCCCTGTGGGGATTTCATCCTCTTCCAAGGCCTCTCCTGTTTTGGCAGGGGAGCCCCCTAGGAAGAGAAAGTGTAAGAGGAAACACATAGACTCACCTGAGTCTGTCACCTCTGACACAGATTTAGAGGATTCCGAGGGTTCCCCCCGTTCCCTTTCTGAAGATGTCTCTTTTGCAGACATTCTAGAGATCCTTAAACAGAGGGGAAATTGGCCAGCCCTTAACCCTTCGGAGGATGAATCTGTGTATCTTGAGGCGTTTGGCTCTCGCCCTTCCACCTCCTGGGTGTCCCCCCCCCCTTTGACCCCCTCATGCAGGTGGTAGCAAAGAAGGCCTGGACGGCTCCTGACTCAGTGGACCCTACCCCCAGGAGACCCTCAAAGTTTATAACAGCACCAACTGATAAACAATTTCTGACCAAAGGAGTTACTGTGGATGCTATGGTGGTAGCTGCTGCCACCAAGAAGGAACTAGCTGATCCTTCAGTGCCTGTCCATCCCCCTAACAAGGAATCTAGGTCTATGGACAGGTACGGGAAGCGGATGTTTTCGTCAGCGACCTTTGCTATGCGTTCGCTGAACTACCTATGCCATTTCACTCGACTCCAGAGAGACTTGATCAAGGAAGCGAGTGAGATGTTGAAGGATCCTACAGCTGCGGGTTTTCAGGACAAGATGAACGCCCAGCTGACTACCCTGAATTCTATAGCTAACTCCTCCATGCGCCTCCTTTCATATGCGGCTGATGGAGCGAGCAGAGCCGCAGGGACAGGTGTCGCCTTATGCCGGCATGCCTGGATGCGACTATGCAATTTTGCGGACCCTTTTAAAATGTCTTTCACTAATTCCCCATTTGATGGATCATCTCTCTTTGGTCCTCAAGTGAAAGAAACCTTGACTAGGTGCGAGACGGATGGCAAAACTCTGTCTGCCGTCGGAGTCCGTTTTTCTACTCCTTCTAGACCTTACCCCAAAGGCCAGAAAAGTGGAAAAATGTGGTTCCACAAACAATCTCAAGGGAATTTGCCTGACGCACAGAGTCGGTTCCCCTCCAGAGGCAGAGGAGGGAACAATAATGGTAGACGTCGCCCCAGAGGCAGAGGGGGTCCGCAGAACCAGGGCAGTCGAGAAACCTTTTCCGATAAGCCCTTCCAGCATCCCTGAGGTGTTGCCCGACTGTCCACCTTCGGAGGCAGTCGGGGGAAGATTGTCACTGTACCCAGAAGCCTGGCTATCCCTAACTCAAGACAAGTGGGTACAGTCCATCATTTCCGAAGGCTATTCCATTCCCTTCGTTCGCATTCCAAACCAATCAAAAAAATCCCTTCCAGATGTTCCACCCGCTCAAAGGGATCTTGCAGCTTTGGAAATTTCAAAGCTGCTTGCAAAAAGAGCAATTCAGCCATTTCCAGCAGACCAGCAAGGATCCGGAATCTACTCCAGGTTCTTTTTAGTTCCAAAGAAAACAGGGGACTGGAGACCAATTTTGGATCTCAGTATCTTGAAGAAGTCTGTCAAGAAAAGATTTCGGATGGTCACGCTACAGTCCATCCTTCCCCTATTGGGAAAGGAAAACTGGATGTGCTCTATAGACCTTCAGGATGCGTACTATCACATAAAAATGAACAGACGCTCCAGAAGATTCCTCCGCTTCAGGCTGGGAACCAGTCATTTTCAATTCAGAGCCCTGCCCTTTGGACTCACCACTGCCCCCCGGGTGTTTACCAAATGCATGGCAGTGGTAGCTTCTCACCTGAGACGTCAAGGATTCCAGGTGTTTCCATATTTGGACGACTGGCTCCTCACAGCTCCCACCAAGCATCTTCTTTTAATGGCCAGAGACTACACCTTTCGCATTTGTCAAAAGTTAGGCATCTCAATAAATTGCGAAAAGTCTGTTTTGTTGCCTTGTCGTGCTATTACCTTCATAGGCGCAAATCTAGACACAGTCAACATGTCTGCGAGACTAACAGATCAGAGAATAACAGACATACACAAACTGGTCTCTCTTCTCTTCAACAGCAACAGAGTCAAAGCCAGGTTAGTTCTGAAAGTATTGGGGATTATGGCGGCTGCTATCCCTCTACTTCCATTAGCCAGATTCCACATGAGAATCCTTCAATGGATGCTCTTCACACAATGGTCATACCAGCAACTTCCGATGTCCCACACCATTATGATTACGCAAACATGCAAGAATCATCTTCTGTGGTGGATGTCTTCCCCTCAGCTCTTATTGGGAAGATCCTTTGTTCCTCCCCCTCCGGTTGCTACTCTGACAACGGACGCCTCCCTGATCGGGTGGGGGGGGCATTATCAGGGCAGAACTGTCCAGGGCATATGGCAACCAGACGAATGCCACTTGCATATAAATGTTCTAGAGATGAGAGCAGTGCTTTTAGCGTTGCAAGCCCTTCAAGACTCTCTTCCCTTGGGAACGATAGCAATCCAGACGGACAATATGTCTGTAGTGTGGTATATCAACAAACAAGGCGGAACCAGGTCCTATCCCCTATGTCGAGAAGCACTCAGACTGTGGCAATGGGCGATTTCTTCTCAGCGGTTTCTGATAGCAACGCACATCCCCGGGAAGTCCAATCAAATAGCGGACAAGTTGAGCAGAGCTATCCTCATGCCTCACGAGTGGTCTCTGAAAGATTCTATTGTGAGAAAAATTTTTCTCAAGTGGGGTCAGCCTTGCTGCGACCTTTTTGCTACTCCCCAAAACAGCAAGTGCAGAGATTATTTCACCCTATTCCCGTTACCAGGCCAGCCCAGCAGAGACGCTCTAGTCCAAGTTTGGCCCCGGGGACTTCTGTATGCATTTCCTCCCTTCCCACTAATCTCTCAAGTGATACAGAAAGCTATCGCTCAGAAGGCCTCTTTGATCCTCATTGCTCCTTACTGGCCTCGACAGGTTTGGTTCCCCTTTCTACATCATTTTCTGTTGGAGCAACCCTGGCATCTGGACCTAATTCCAGATCTTTTGATCCACCAGTCGGGTCAGTTTCATCGCTCCCTAACATCTCTGAACCTCACTGCTTGGTTCCTCCAGTTCCCACCTTAGCCAGGCTTCCTCAAATATCTCACACTGTTCGAGATATTTTAATAGCTTCACATAAATCTTCCACTCGAAAAATTTATCTTAGTAAGTGGAAACGTTTTGCCTTTTGGGCTCAAGGAAGGGACTTAGATCCTTTCACTGCTCCCATCCATATGGTTCTTGATTTTCTAGCTGAACTCTTTCATGCAGGTTCATCTCCTTCTACTCTCAAAGTTCAATTGGTAGCTATATCTAACTTTCATGTGGGCATTTCTGAGTCTGCCATCATGTCCCACAAGCTTTGCAAAGCCTTTTTGAAGGGAGTTTTTCTACTCAGACCTCATATAAGAAATCCTCCTCCTCCTTGGGACCTTAATTTAATTCTCAGTTCTTTGATTCTCCCCCCTTTCGAACCTGCAGCTTCCTGTTCACTAAAATTGTTATCATGGAAGACTCTCTTTCTGGTAGCTATTACTTCAGCTAGAAGAGTTTCAGAACTTCATGCACTCAGCTGTCGACCACCATATCTGTTGTTCCATAAAGACAGGGTATCCTTACGAACCAACCCGTCCTTTTTACCTAAAGTAGCCTCTGCGTCTAACTTAAATCAAAGCATTGACCTCCCTGTGTTTTTTCCAGAGTATTCTAATAGGTCTGAACAAAAATTACATTGGCTAGATGTTCATCGTCAGTTAAGGTACTATTTGGATAGGACCAAACAATTCAGAAAAACTGACCAGCTGTTTGTCTCTTATGCAGAAGGCAGAAAGGGACTTTGTTTCCAAGGTATCACTATCTAGATGGCTAACCTCTCTGATTTCCGTTGTTTATGAAATTAGACACCAAAAGCTGCCTAACAAACCTAAGGCCCAACTCCACCAGAGCTTTGGCTACTTCTATAGCCTTCCAGGACAGACTGCCTATTGACACCATCTGTGCAGCGGCTACTTGGGCTACTCCTCACACTTTCATTTCACATTATAAGTTGGATTTAGCTTCTAGGCATAGAGCTAACTTTGGTACCACTGTTCTCAAGAGTCTGTTCCGTTAGGCCACCCGGGACAAGGTGCTAGGAACGCGGTCCCATCCAGCAAGAATGAAGGCGAGATAGACAACTTAACATATAGAAGTTATGTTCTTACCATAACGTTCCATGTTAGTTGTCTTCTTCTCGCCTTCTTTCTTGCGTCCCACCCTCCTTCCCCCTGGCCTGGACAGACCTAGAGGAGTTTGATTGTGACCTCTCTTTCTACCACCTCTTTACTATAGGTATATGCTCTGCTGTGCATATTTTTCCTGGATCAGGCTTCAGGTCACCTTTCCTCTTCCTCCTTGTTTATAGAGGTGGACTCTCTTTTCCAGTATTCTGGTTTTATTATTAGCTGGGCCTAGCTCACAAACGAGATCTGAGGTAATTCACGCCTAGCATTGTGGGATATAAGGGGAGCCTCGAGCTGGTAGAACCAACTCTCGAGCTTTTAGAGTGGCCGAGTCGGAGCCGAGGTCGGCTCCGAACCCATCCAGCAAGAAAGAAGGCGAGAAGAAGACAACTAACATGGAACGTTATGGTAAGAACATAACTTCTATTTTTTTGTTGTCATGCTAGTCTAAAACATCTTTTTCTCTCAGAAAAGGTACTAAATTGTTTTCTCTTACCTTATTGCATTTAGCAACTATCCCTTCTTGAAATTTTTCAATCCCCTTCATCCTTTTTACCGCAAGGTATTTTCTTCTTTACCATCGTTGGTAAACCCCTTTTCCTCCTTACTTTCAGGTATTTCTTGTACAATTGGTGGTATTCTTTCTGATTTCCTTCTTTCCTATCATGGCAGATAAAAAAGGTAGTCCAGGATTTAAGAGATGTTCAGATTGTGGCCATAAATTACCTACTTCAGATGCACATTCTCTGTGTGTCTATTGCTTGGATGTGCCTCATTTATCCGTTGACCCGCCCTGTAGAATTTATAAGAACTTCTCTAACAGGATGTTGATTGAGAGGAAAAATAAATTGTTATTGAAGGGGCTGCTTAAATCTCCTTTTTCAGAGGCTATTTCTGGGTCGGAGGCTTCAACCCCTCCAAGATCCCATAAGAAAAAGACTGATGATCATTCAAAGGCCAAGTCTCTTCCTTCGTCCCCGGCTGGGGACTCCCACCAACCGAGACCATAAAGGCTAAGCTTTCTACTTTGGATCTGACTTTTTTGGCTCCAGGTCTTTCGGTGCCTAGACCTTCGGCACCGAGGCTATTGGCACCATCTGTGATTTCGGCACCAGCTAGCATACCCATTACCGTATGGGTACCAAGGGGCTCCTCGGTTCAGACTTCTCCACCGGCACCGACTATCCAGTCGGTGTAGACTGTAATCACATCGGCTCCGACACCTTACCCAGAACCAACAACTCAGTTATTGACACCGATTTTTTCGGTCCCAGCCTTGGCGCCAACAACCACTTCGACACCGACCTTATTGTCGGTGCAGGCCATGACTTCGGCACCAATGATTTCCTCGGTGCAGACACCTGTAGTTAAGTCCCTTATGGCCCCGTTGTTTTCAGTGCAGACTGATGTGGTGGGCACCGTGCTTGTCCCATCTTTGGATAGACCTGACTCTCCCTCAGCCGTGTCCGTGAAATCCACTAGAAGCCTCTCTGAACACGACGTGTTGCGTCTTGTGGATCAAGTGCTTTTGGCCAGAGGTATCCCACCCCCCCCCCTGCCCCAGGACCTATCTTTCCTTGGGAGGTGATCACCCATTGCCAAAGACCCCTACTTACTCTCCTCCTTCATTACCTTTGAAGCCTCTTGATATAGCACAGTCTTCCCCCTCTACGGTTCCCTTCATGGACCTCACTAAGGAACCGCAGTTGCCTTCATGGCAGGAGAGTTTTGCTACGACCCAGGATGTCAGCTGTGGAGTACGTAATTTGGTGTTTCACAGCCATCCAGGGACTCCAAGTTGGCAGGCTGAGCCACTTAGGGGAGGGGTGACTCCTGTCCTGCACACTTACCCCTCTTCAGGTGGACCGGCCTTCCAACTAATGGAGAAGGCTTTGGCGTCTGCTGGCAATACTGTGCTGTCAATCACCCCGCCCTTCTCTGGACCGCAATGTTCACAAGTTGCTCCTAGCGGACACCGGGCGCAAGGGCCTCAGGATGTACTCCCACAGGAAACCCCTTTTGCGTTGTCTTCCCCAGTTTCTCCCTCTGAGGAAGCTCATCGAAAAAGCTTGTGCAAGAGGAAGCACATGGACTCCACAGAGGAGTCCCTTACTGAAGACACAGACTTTGATGATGGGGAAGGGTCCCCTCGGTCACCCTCTGAGGTATCCTTTAGTGATATCCTCAAAATCCTTAAACAGAGAGGTGACTGGCAGCCTTCTAACCCGACCTCTGAAGAGTCTGTGTTCCTGCAGGTCTTTCGCGCCCGACCCCCTACCTCCTGGGTTACTCCACCTGCCAACAAACTGGTCCAGCTCATCATGCAGCGTGCGTGGAAGGCTCCTGACAATGTTGAGGCCATTCCCTGGAGGCCAGATAAAATTTTGCCCCCCTCCTGCTATTGACCTCCATTGGTCCAAAGGTCTTCCTGTAGATGCTGTGGTGGTGGCGGCCGCAACCAAGAAGGACCTCGTGGAAGAAGAAAGCCAGACTCTCCATCCGCCCAACAGAGTCCCGGGCTCTGGACAGAATAGGGAAGCGTACTTTTACATCAGTGACCTTTGCAATCAGGTCCCTGAATTATATGGCACACTTTACCAGGCTTCATAGGGATTTAATTTCTGAGCTACCTGAAACTTTGGCTGGTGCCGTGTCTGATGAGGTCCATGACAAAGTGGCCTCTCAGCTGGCTACCATTGAATGGATATCAAACTCCTCCATGTGCCTGATATCTCAAGCATCAGAAGGAGCAGCTAGAGTGGCGAGTTGAGGCGTTGTTTTGAGACGACACGCCTGGATGAGCTTATGTAATTTCACGGAACCCTTCAAGGCTTCCTTTCTCAATGCTCCCATCGAAGCCTCTTCATTGTTTGGACCCAAGGTTAAAAGCACACTGGCCAGATGTGAACAGGACGGTAAGACCCTTTCTGCCGTGGGTGTCCATTATTCTTCCTCTCAGCGTGCTTTCTCCAGAAACCAGATGAGTGGGAAGATATGGTACAAAAAGTCTCAGGGTCCTTTCCGTGACACACAGGCCGAGTTCTCCCCTAGAAGCAGAGGGGGAAACTCACAGGGAAGACGCCCTTTTCAGGGCAGAGGTGGTCCGCGTAACCAGGGTTCTAGGGACTCTCTTCCTGGCCAATCCTACCAGCGCTCCTGAAGAGCGGCCCAACTCCTTTCCTCTGGAGGTAGTTGAGGGTCGTTTCTCCTTGTACCCTTTTGCCTGGCTAACCATCACCACCGACTCTTGCGTACAAAGGATAATAACCAGAGGTTACCATATTCCCTTCAATCTTTGTCCTGCCCCCCCCCCCCCCAAACAAACTTACCCGAAGTTCCACCCAGTTAAAGGGAAGAAGCAGCATTAGAGATAGCAAAGCTGCTAAGAAAAAGAGTCATCCAAATAGTCCCTCCAGGCCACATAGGATCCGGATTCTACTCAAGACTATTTTTGGTGCCACAGAAAACCGGGGACTGGAGACCAATTTTGGATCTCAGTGTATTGAACAAGTTTGTAAGAGTACAAAAATTCCGGATGGTCACAATACAGTCTATCCACCCGCTTTTGGAAAAAGATGATTGGATGTGCTCGATAGATCTTCAAGATGCGTACTACCACATAAAAGTGGACAGGCCATCAAGAAGATTTCTGCGTTTCCGTGCGGGATCCAGTCACTACCAGTTCAGAGTACTGCCCTTCGGACTCTCTAAAGCCCCTAGAGTGTTCACAAAGTGCATGGCAGTCATCACAGCTCACTTGCTACTACAAGGATTCCAGGTGTTTCCATGCCTAGACGACTGGCTCATCTCCGCCCCCACCAGACATCTATTGGAAGAAGCCCTGGCATACTCTCTCCTCGCTGCAGAAAGACTAGGCATAACCATAAACTGGCAAAAAAAACAATCTCACCCCATCTCAGTCTACAGAATTCATCGGGGTCATCTTGGATACAAAGAATTACAGAGCATCCATTCCAGAGCACATAATTCTAAGGATAAAGCAACAACTGATCCCAATCCTTTCAAGGGAGAAATCCACAGCTCACTCTGTCTTACAGCTGTTGGGTTCCATGGCAGCCTCCATCACCATTGTCCCCCTGGTCAGGTTTCACATGAGGCTTCTACAGTGGTTACTGCTCACCCAATGGTATCCTTTTCAGTATCCTCTTTCAGCCAAGATTCGAGTAACTCACAGGTGCAAACAGGATTTAAATTGGTGGATGACCCACAACCTGTCACTATGGTCTCGCCCCTTCTCCCCCCAACAGCCCAAGGTTACAGTGACCACGGATGCCTCCCTGATGGGGTGGGGTGGGAGGCTATGTCAGGAACAGACAGTCCAAGGCACTTGGTCCGAATTGGAGGCCCAACTGCATATAAATGTTCTAGAGATGAGGGCGGTGCTTCTGGCATTGCAAGCATTCCATCCCCTGCTGCCATCTGGGACTATTGCAATACAATCAGACAACATGGTGGTGGTCTGGTACATCAACAAACAGGGTGGAACCAAATCTTACCCTCCTTGTCGAGAGGCCATGAGGATATGACAATGGGCGATGGCTACCGACCGTTTTCTTCTAGCAACGCACATTCCCGGGAGTTCCAACGTGGTAGCAGACAGACTCAGCAGGTGCATTCTACAACCTCACAAGTGGTCCCTGAATCCCTTGATAGCGGCGGAGACCTTCCACTGCTAGGGCCTTCCTTGCTGCGACCTCTTTGCATCCCCGACCAACTACAAATGCAGCAACTACTTCGCCCTGATTCCCCCTCTGGGACAGTCACCCAGGGACGCTCTAGTCCACGATTGGCCCCTGGGTCTTTTTTATGCATTTCCACCTCTCCCCCTCATTCCCCAGTTTCTGAAGAAAGCCCGCCGGTTGAAGAGCACGGTGATCCTCATAGCACCATATTGGCCTCGTCAGATTTGGCTCCCCTTCCTTTGGCCTTACCTGCTAGATCAACCATTGATTCTCCATCCAACCCCGGGGTTGATCTCCCATTCGCAGAATCTGATTCATCCCATCTTGCACAGCCTGAAGCTCACAGCTTGGCTCCTCCAATTCCCTTGATTGCCAGGCAGAATGATCTTTCTTTGCCAGTATGGGACATTCTTATTGCATCTCATAAGTCTTCCACTAGAATTACTTATCTAAGCAAGTGGAAAAGATTTACCTGTTGGCTGAAAGAAAAGCAAGTAGATCCCTTTTCAGCACCAGTGTCGATATTACTAAAGTATCTAGCCAACCTATTTCAATCGGGTCTATCGGCCTCTACCATTAGAGCTCATTTGGCTGCAATATTTAATTTCCATGAGGGTGTCCAAGACTCCTCTCTTATGTCACACAAATTTTGCAAGACCTTCGTAAAGGTTGTGAATCATCTGAAGTCCCCTTTTAGAGAACCTATTCAACCATGGGATCTGTCATTAGTTCTACAAGCTCTGACAATGCCACCTTTTGAACCAGCTTCTTCTTGCGACCTCAGATATTTGTCATGGAAAACCTTGTTTTTGTTCGCCATTACTTCTGTCAGACGTATGCATCAAGAGTCCATACTTGATTTTTCATAGAGATAGAGTGTCATTGAGAACTAATCCTTCCTTTCTGCCAAAAGTGATCTCTGAAATGCCCATTAATCAAACCATTGAATTGCCAGTTTTCTTCCCCAATCTTTCAAACAAAGGAGGAGTATTGCCTACATACCCTAGATATTCACAGGCAAATTCGCTTCTACTTGAACAGGACTCTTGTAAATCAGACCAGTTATTTTTGGCCTATTCTGGACCTAGATTAGGATGTGCTGTTGCTAAGGTCACATTGTCTAGATGGTTGAAAGACTGTGTGACCTTCATTTATACACAACGTAATATTCCATTGCCGACTACCATAAAGGCTCATTCGACAAGGTCGGTGGATGCTTCTGCTGCCTTCCATGCCAGAGCTTCTTTACATGACATCTGTGCAGCTGCAATTTGGGCAATGCTTCATACCTTCATCAATCATTACAAATTAGATTTGGCCTCCAGGGGAAGAGCATCTTTTGGTTTTATGGTGCTCAGGAATGTATTTCCATGAGAGCCTCCCAGGAATAGAGGTAGCTGGGGACTCTGTCCCATACGTAAGGAATGAACAAGGATTAACAATATCAGATAAAGAAGTTATGTCTTGCCATAATGTTCCATCTGTATTGTTGATCCTCGTTCAGTCATTACGACCCTCCCTCCTTCCCCCTCCTGTGGCTTCTAGTGGATCTCACCATCCGGTTCTTTTAGGTCATTTGACTAGAGGTAGCCTCTACCTTCTTTTGACTTGCAAACTCAATCTGAGGTCACAGGGAGAGGGGAGTTTTAGCTCGAGAGTTTGTAGCTGATGCGAGCTTGGAAGATGGCCAGCTCGGTTCTGAGGTCGGAACCGATACCCATATGTAATGACTGAACGAGGATCAGCAACACAGATGGAACGTTACGGTAAGACATAACTTCTTTTTCCCTGACCTTATTCAAAAGAAACTTTGATCAGTGGATGGGAAATCGCAAATACACCCCCATGTCTTTGAAAGACAGAGGTCAACAGTAAGGAAATTAATCCCCAGCTAACACACACACATACACATAACCCTTCCCTACCTCTTTACTAACACACTCCACCATGTAGGCATCCAAGGAACATAGGGACAGAACTGGGTTGAGTAGCATGCCTAGTCTTTTAAAGACTCTAGTAGTAGTTAGCCTATGAACCTATGTGATCACTGCTACCACAGTTAAAAGTAAACACCCTGATTCTGTGATTTCAGACAAATTGCATGGTTGTTTCCTATACAGAGTCAAGGAAAACTAAACCTTTGTCTTTCAGATAAATCAATCTGTTAGCATGTAGATTCATTCTTTACTTTAGCAACAGGATATAGTGGTAGCAGTTCACTAGGTGAGGGTCATTTCATATCAGTTTTAGACACCTCATCCTGACCAGTGTTCCGTGCATAGTGGAACTTGTCTAAAGTGATGAAAAGATACTACTGCTGTTAGGTATGAAACAGTATTTAAGTGGAAGTCTTGGCTTATGAACTCTCTTTCTTTCTTTCTATACATTGGTAAGCATTAAACGACTGGCTGATTGCGCGTGTTGCTTTGCTTGACATTGCTGAGTCATTGGAAATTATTACACATAATAGAATAGTTGACAAATTAAAACTTTTGTCAGCCCCTGTGTAGTTCTGAGGGCAAACAGTAAGTAACATGATGCTAGTTATGGTGCGGTGACCTCTGACCAGATGATCGTTACCAGTAGTGTTTCTTAGGCTCTGTACTGGCACAACTTCTTACTGGACTGTTTTTCTGTAATGCATAAGTGGAAATGGGCTGTGTATTGTACCATAAGAGTTCATTTATATATGTAGTAGTGGTGTTGTAGCTATGTCTTTAAATGAGTAACTGGATCTTCTGATGCAACTTTCTTTTCAGGGTGTAGCTCACTGAAGTTGTTGAGTGAACATCATGATTTAGACCTCCTAATTCATTCATCTGAACTCTGTGTGTACTTAACTGTATACGTATACTGTTTGGCATTGGGTATAAAGCTACCTTAGACACAAAATGCTGTCTTCATGCAGCACAGTGTTTTTGGAAGTTCTGAAGCAGTTTTCTTTAGAGTTTTGACTTTTTTTTTACCTTGATAGTACACCTGAAACATTAATCTTCATTGCATTTTTTGCTCAGTATGTCTTCATTTCACCCACCTGCATTTCTGAAGCTGTCATGGCATCTAGGTTGAAAAGTAAAAGTCTGGTTTTAAAGTACTGAGCTGTGTATCTGCAAGTGGAAATGAAGCCAGGACAGGTTCATTGTTTAAAATTCTTTTATGTTCCAGATAAAGAAGAAAAACAGTATCAACACTTTTTTGCCTCAAGTAGGCAGAAAAGGATAAGTTAGCACTCCTGAGTGAAATACATCATACATATTGTGAGACAAAAGTGAATCTTCCATGTGTAAGGTATTTATTTTTCAGTAGTGATCCAGGAAGTTCAGGATGTGATAGATGTCTGTCTGAGTGAGTTGAAACTTAGAGCAAATGACGGAGAGTTTGGAAACTTTCATGATTCATTAATGAGATAAAGTTGTGTGTTGTATCAGAAATGATCGCGTCAGAGGTGTGCTTTTGAGAGAAGCAGACTTGATACAGGGTACAAGTATTAGATATGTGTTGAATGAGTGAACCTTCAGGTGTTCAGCTTAAGAAAGTATGAGCGTGGAACTGGAGATGGACAAAATAAAAGCTATCTGTTATGGTACAATAAAAACGAATAAAAGAAAATAAAAAGATATTGCTGGTGAATGCATGGCATCCGAAATTGCATCTGGTGATTGAGTAGTCAGGCACTGCTCCCAGTGTAAGCACTGTGCCTGTAGCATGGAAAGCACAGTGTGATGAATGGCTGCTTTCTCTGAAATCCATAGAATTAAACCCATAAGCATTAGGACTGTCCATCAGTCTAAACTTTTCTAGACTGTTTAGTACTTTTCCCTATCCTGTAATGCACCATGCTGCTCTCATTGTCCAGTATTTATTCCTGCATGAAGTGTTCATATGGTTTCTAGGTGGCCCCAGGTTTCTCTTTCTAAAAACTGAGAGGGTTATAAATGACTTCTTTCTTTTTTTATCAGTTTATACTGATATCATTCATTGTTATTTACTGTTGTATTCTTTTCTGTAAATTTCTTAGATTTTCCTGTCAAAAGTTGTATTTGGACAGCTGGACTTTGACCCACCATTATGCCTTTTGGCATCACTGTTTCCTATGGTGTACTTTATAATGACTGAGTTTAGAGTCATGGATTTTTCTCCATGTTAAAGTTTTCCTTAACAGTTTGCATTTCTTGAAGGAATTGCTCGTTTGTTATAGCTCTAGTTATCTCTATTAACAATTACAGTTGTCTGATATTTTTTGACCACTTACAGTTTGTTGTGGTTCCTTTGCCTTGTTACTGGAACTCCATCACTACATTAGGAACATTAGCCAAACAGTCTGAAACCCTTCCACAATAAGCAAAGCTCCAGTCATACTGCAGTTCAACATCCTGCCACCATCTTTTGCTAATATCCACCACAGTGACTCCACACAGCACTCTGAGCCTTACAAACTCATTCATCACTGCTTTCCCCTCAGCGCTTATTAAATAGCCAAATACTATTGAACAATGTCAGCCAAGATAGACTTCCACTTGCCAGTCATGACTCCATTGCTCTCTCTCTCTCAATTCTAACAAAGTTAAAAAAAAAAAAAATGTCCATCAGTCTAAACTTTTCTAGACTGCCTTAGTACCTCTTTATTCATCCAGCCAAAGATGCACCTTCCCTCTCACCTCTATCATTCTCATCCTACACCTACATACCAACATTGAAGCCAATCCAGGATCACTGCCTCTAGTTTTTCCCACTTCGCCACCACTTTTGACTTGTAATATTTCTAGATTCTTTCACTTAAGACTAGCTTGTCCTTTTCCTCCTCTTTAAGGCAACAAGTATATACCATTTGCCTCCTTGTCTCTAATTAATTACAAATAAGCTACATTACATCAGTTCTTTCATCTCCTAACACAACCCAGGCAATCTTGGCAGTTATCAAATCCTGGCTCAAACAAGACTCGCCTAATTTACAAAACTTCCTTGAGATATATTCGTGACTGTCAAATGAGTAAAATGAGCTGGAGATGATTTACTAAATCTTTTCAAAGAACATCTCAATCCCACCATTTAGCCTAGGCAGACAACATCTCTTGACTCTAATTCATATAAAATTTCCCTCACTCAGAAGCAAACCACTTATGAGAGTGACCAGATATCTACCTCCTCCTTCCTGTCTTTCTGAATTCTAAAATATCATCTCAGCACCCTACAGGCAGTACCAGAAAACAATAATATCATAGTTCTAGGATAATTTAACCTCAACTATGCTGGCCTTAATTTAAGTCCTTCAACATCATAGAATTCCTGGCTGGCCAGGGCCTTTTATAACTAGTCTCCAATTCCACAAAACTTAATTTAAAGTCTTCTAAGCATCTTGCACTAGACCTGATTATTACTAGCACACCCCTATCCATTAAGCACCCAATCATTTTATACTACTTCAGAACACAATCAAGCAATAACATCTCCAGGTTCAAAGCCCATCTCGCCAACTACAGTTGGTCACCCATCCTTCCATGTGATGACCCCAATATTGCATCTAATTCTTTCACTGAATACCTTGTCTACCTTCAAGATGGGTATTTTGCACAAATCTGTTTATCACCTGAACTCAAGCATCTTAAGCTTAGTGACAAAGATTGGAGTACATGGAAGGAGAACACCACTACCTTTTACAGTTCAGCAAAATGATCCATCCTTAGACACAAAGCTTCACATCACAAGCACAAATAAGCCTCGTTAATATGGAAACCAAGACATCACTTCCCTCATACTTGCCATTGTGGAGAAAGAAATTATTCTTGCTCAGACTTCCTCAAAGAATTCAATTCCCTTCCCAAATGGGCAGTCCCACCCAACATAACCCCAAGCTGCCATCTCACCATTCTACTTTAAGCTTGTCTGATAGACAACATGCCACCAACAGCCCTCCTGGCTCAGACAATATAAACCTTTTGATCTGAAATAGTTTAATTCATTTGATCTTCAACCTGTGGGTCTTCGGATCTATATTGGATCTGACATGGCCGCTTTTTCCGGCTACGGCTCCGAGCTCCATGCTCTTCCCCTTACCCATAATGCCCCTGTCTCCCTTCTCACCCAGATCTCGTTTGCCACCTCAGAGGAAGCAGCATGGTCCGAGCTCCATTGCACTTTACAGCATAAAAAACTCCTAATTTTTGATACCGTTCTAGCTATCTCTAACCTTTTCTGTACCTTCACAGGTTTATCATAGTTGTTTTCTGGTAGGCTTTTCTATCTTCCTCCCCTCCTTTCTTTCTTGTGATAGTGTGTGTGTGTGTGTGTGTGTGTGTGTGTGTGTGTGTGTGTGTGTGTGTGTGTGTGTGTGTGGCTTGAACAGGCTAAGGCATGGCAGACACCCTAAAGCCTGGGTTCAAGAGATGCACAGTGTGTGGCCCTAAGCTTTCCCCGGTGGATGGCCACACTCTGTGTGTGGTTTATTTCGGGGTGGCTCACCTCCAGTCCCCCTGTCCTATTTGCTCTGGGTTTAACCCCAGAGCTCTTAAGGACAGGTGGGACAAAGTTATTGTGAAGGACTTGTTACCCTCCACTGCTGGGATGGACGTCCCACTTTCTCTTGCCAAGAAAGCAGTTGCTGCTGCTTCGTCTTCCTCGGTCTCTGGAACTCACCCTCCCGCCAAGAGGGCCCAGGGAAGGGGATAAGGTCAAAAAGGAGCAGACTCGCAAGCGTTCCCCTGACCGCTCATTGGAGGCTAGCCCCACCACTGAAGACTAAGCCTGTTTCACCTTGGCTCAGGTCCCCAAGGTTCTCCCCTGAGCCCAAGGTCATCGTTAGCTGGTCGCCCCCTAGGCCCTTTCCCCACCAGCTCTCCCGGCCCACTTTGATTGCGTTCTCCCGCTCCACCAGGAGTCTTTTGGAAGCGGAGATGGACAAGATGATGCAGAGATTTTTCTGCACTTAAATCCAGATGAGGGTCTTGCCAGGACCTTCTCCTGCCAGAACGGGCACCTTCCAACCAGTTTTCAGACCTATTACTCCTTCTCCGATCCGACCCACGGTATCAGAGCCATTTGATCTGAGGACGGTCGGAGTCAAGGGGTTCGCACTGATGGTACCATGCACCTCGACGCTGAGCAGTGCCCTTAATGTGTCGGATCTGACTAGATCGGATACGAGCTCTCAGAGCCGGATCCAAGGGGGAGTTCTCTGCTCTGAGCTTGTCGGAGAGAAGCATCCCTCTCGGCATCTCGGCTCCTAGAGGCTCAGCTCCAACTCTGATCAGGAGGTAGCGACTTCCATCAGTTCAGCCCAGGGAGGTCCATTCCCCCTCTGTATTCGACGTGGTGGAGAGGGTTCTGGCAGGGTCGAGGCCTCTGACTGTTTTGTCTTCGGAGTCCATCTAAACCCCCCCCCCCCCCCGTTCTTGAGTGCAGGTCCGAACATCTTGCCTTCTCAGGGACAAGCCCATAGCCATAATGCCCCAGGACATTCTGACCTTGGAACAACCGTCTTGTGAGACCTCCCCAGAGAGCCCTCTTGAGGAACCCCCCCCACAAGCATACATGTAAAAGGAGGCACTTGGACTCTCCTACAGAGTCTGTCACAGAAGTCACGGACCTGGATAAAGTGGAAGGCCAAAGAGGGGGGTGGTCTGCCCCAAAACCAACCTCCGATGAGTCTATGTTTCTGGAGGCACTTGGCTCAGGCCCGTCTACCTCTTGGTTGTCCCCTCCTGCCGATCCAGTCTTGTATTTGATTACATCTAGGGGATGGAAGGAGATGGACACCATAGAGCCAATACCCAAACGTCTGGACAAGGTTTTGAGTCCCCTCGCTGACGAACTACACTGGCATAAGGGGTCCCCTGTAGATGCTGTGCTGGTGGAGGCAGCCACCAAGAAGGAACTCGCCCAGGAGAGTTCATGGTCCATCCGCCTGACTGAGAGTCGAGGATGTTGGATCGCTTTGGGAAGCGAGTCTGTGCTTCAGCGACCTTCTGTGTGAGTGCGCGGAACTACATGGCGCACGTTATTCGACTCCAGAGAGATCTGGTCAAGGAAGTCACAGAGTCGACCCCAGGGTCCATGTCGGCAGAGGACAAGAAGACGTTTGATGCATGAATGGCCACCCCGAAGTCTGTAGGCAACACGTCTGTGCATTTGGTCTCCTATGCCACAGAGGGAGCCACATGGGTGGCGGGGTCAGGTACTGCCATCCGGCGTCACACCTAGCTCTACTTATGCCAGTTCTCGGAGCCCTTCAAGACTTCTTTCACCAATGCCCCTTTTGATGGTTCCTCCCTCTTTGGGAAGATAGTCAGAGAAACGTTAGTCCAGAGCGAGAAGGATGAGAAGACACTGTCTGCCATCGGGGTCCACTTCTCCCCACCTCAAAGGTCCTTTTCCAGGAATCAGCAAGCCAGAAGAAGATGTGGTTCAGAAAGTCTTTGGCATTTTCCCGGGAAGCTCAGGACTCACTGTCCCCCAGAAGGCAGAGTGGGATATGAAAGATGCCGCCCTAGAGGCAGAGGGGTTCCCAGGAATTTCAGGTCCCGAGAACCTTTCTCGTAGAAACTCGGGCAGGACCCTTGAAGGGTTGCCCGGCTGTCCATCTCTGGAGGCAGTTGGGGGAGTCATTTGTCGCTTCACCCACTAGGGTGGGAGTCCATCACTACAGATCAGTGGGTATTGCACATTATATCTATTTCGTTCCCTTCAAGGATCCACCCCCTTCCACCAAAACCCTCCCAGACATTCCACCCTCACAGTGGGAGGAAGCTGTAGTACAGGTAGAATCACTACTGAGAAAACGAGTCATCCAACCAGTCCCCCTAGACCAGTCCGTATCTGGGGTTTATTCCAGGTTCTTTTTAGTGCCAAAAAAGATGGGGGACCTCAGACCAGTATTGGATCTGTCCCAGTTGAACCTGTCACTAACTAAGACAAAATTCCGGATGGTCACGATTCAGTCTATTCAGCCTTATCTAAACGACTGAGACTGAATCTGATCGATCGACTTCCAGGATGCGTACTATCACATCAAGATGCACAGGTGCTCCCGGAGGTTCCTTCACTTCTGGCTGGGAGCCAGTCATTACCAGTTTCGAGCCCTCCCCTTCGGTCTCACCACAGCCCCCTGGTTGTTTACCAAGGTAATGGCAGTGGTAGTAGCTCACTTGAGGCTTCAGGGCATTCGGGTCTTTCCGTACCTAGATGATTGGCCCCTTATCGCCCCCTCAGAGCATCTACTATGTCAGGCCAGGGACACCTTTCTTTAGCTAGCCAACAAGTTGGGCATCACGATCATCCTGAATAAGTCTGCTTTCCAGCCAGTCCTAGTTCTAGATTTTATTGGGGCACTGCTGGACACAATCGAAACACAGGTCTTTCTCATCTCAAGACAGGTTACGCAGCTTGAGGCTACATGTCTTTCACGTCCTTCAGAACCAGTTACCAACAGCTGAAGCAGTGTTAAGAGCTTTAGGTTCTATGGTGGCGACGATAAATCTTCTCCCCATGGCACGTCTTCATATGAGAGTACCGCAGTGGACTCTAGCAGTAAAGTGGTCGCTGTTGCACCTTCCCTTATCCTTCCCGGTGAGAATTTCAGAAGTCCGCAAGGACTCCCTTTGGTGGTGGATTCAGTCCCCAGATCTACTCAAAGGCTGTCCCTTTCATCCCCTTTACCCCAAACCACGGTGACCATGGACACCTCCCTACTTGGGTGAGGGGGGGCATTGCTCGGGAAAGACAGTCTCAAAGGCATGTGGTTCCCTCCCAAGACCTATCTGCATATCAGTGTTCTACAGATAAGAGCAGTTCTTCTTGCGTTGCAGGCTCTCCATGCTCATCTTCCTCTGGGAATGATTGCAATTCAGACGGACAATATGTCAGTGGTCTGGTATATATCAACAAATGGGAGGGGGGACCAGATCTTATCCCTTATGTCGAGAGGCCATGAGAGTGTGAAAATGGGCGATCTCCACCGGCCATTTTCCGGTGGCAATGAACATCTCGGGACAGTCCAACAGTTTAGCGGACAGACTCAGCAGAGCTATCCTGATGCCTTATGAGTGGTCTCTGAAGTCTTCAGTAGTGGAGCAGATCTTCCTAGAGTGGGGTTGTCCTTGTTGCAATCTCTTCATCTCTCCTTCCAACGGGAAATGCAGTGAGTTTTTTGCTCTGAACCCCCCTCTGGGGGAAGTCCCCAGGGACGTTCTGATTCATGCTTTGCCTCCTGGGCTTCTTTATGCTTATCCCCTCTCCCCTCATACCGAAATTTCTGCAGAAAGCTCGAAGGCTGGGGAGCACTGTGATCCTCATAGCCCCATTCTGGCCTTGTCACGTTTGGTTCCCCTTACTCAGGTCTCACCTAGTTGTTCCACCATGGATCTTGGATGCGGTCCCGTATCTGCTTTCACATCCCTTGGGGATTCCTCTCTCAGATCTGGACAGCTCACTGCTTGGCTGCTCTGGTTCCCATGATTCTTAGGACTCCCGGTCTTTCTTCTCCCATTAAATCCATTCTGGTGGTGGCTCATAAGTCGTCCACCAGGAAAGTTTATCGTAGTAAATGGAAACGTTTTTCTGTTTACGCCATGGAGAGGTCTTTGGACCCTTTCACTGCACCACTTACAGCGGTCTTAGATTTCCTAGCTAACATTTTTCATCAGGGTGCTAGTTCCTCTACAGTGAAAGTTCAGCTAGCTGCCATTTCTAATTTTCATGTTGGGGTGGACATGTCTTCGCTGGCTTTGGCTAAACTTTGTAAGACATTCCTCAAAGGTGCCTTTCTTCTCAGACCTCAGTTAATGACCCCATCCCTCCATGGGATCTTACTCTGTTGTTGCAGGCATTGGTTTTTCCCCCCTTTGAGCCTGCAGCATCTGTGGATCTGCAATTTTTACCTGGAAAACTTCTTTTTTGGCTACCATCACATCTGCTAGAAGGGTGTTGGAGCTTCAAGCTCTTTCTAGCAAAACCCCTTACATGATCTTTCACAAAGATAGAGTATCTCAGCGCAATAATCCGTCCTTCCTTCACAAGGTAACTTTGGAAGTCAATATAAATCAGATTATTAATTAACCAGTATTTTTTTCCGAACTACCAGAACAAAGGGGAATACAAATTACATTTACTGGACGTACGTAGGCAGTTGAGGTTTTATCTGCACAGGACTAAACCTTTGCGCAAGTCTGATCAGCTTTTTCTGCCCTATGCAAAGCCCTTCTTTAGTAAACCTGTCTCAAAAGTGACTATTGCTCGCTAGATTTCGCAATGCATTGGCCGGGTTTATTCAGGTAGGGGTTTGTCTCTTCCAGGAAAAGTGAAGGCTCATTCAACCCGATCTGTGGCTACGTCAACAGCCTTTTGGTCTAGGGTCTCTTTGGATGATGATTGTTCAGCTACTACTTGAGCCTCATCTCATACCTTTATCTCTCATTATAAACTAGATTTGGTCTCAAGGAGTAGAGCATCTTTTTGCTCTGCAGTGCTCTGGAATATCCTTCCATGAGGGCTTCCGAAGGGTTAGGTAGCAGGGGACTCTGTCCCACAGGTTGAAGATCAAATGAAGTAAACTACTTCAGATAAAGAAGTTATGTAGTCACCATAACGTTTCATCTGAGTAGTTCTACTTCATTTGTCTTCAGCCGTTCCCCCCCTCCTTCCCTCTGACCTTATCATTTGACATGCATGTCCTTTGTACTGGACAATTGTTGCTGGGATCTTTGGTTCTGTTAGGGCTAAAGCTCTTTTTTGTGATGTTGGTGTTGGAGGATAAGGTGTTATTAGGCCGGGTATGTGTTCAGCAGCAAGCTATATCTGAAGGGAGAAGAGAGACTGGTGGTATGGGTACGAGGAGGAGCATGGAGCTCGGAGCCGTAGCTGGAAAAAGCAGCTGTATTTGATCCAGTATGGATCTGAAGGCTCACAGGTTGAAGACAAATGAATTAGAACTACTCAGATGGAATGTTATGCTGAGTACATAGCTTCTTTTTATTCCATTACTGCAAGGATTATCTAACTCTTCCTGTCATCCACATTGATAATCTGTCTTACCAAAAACAATAACGTCTGACATCAGGAAAACAGCACTAATAAAAACACTTCCCAGACAGTTGCACCTCACAGTACCAGTGAATGTCTATCCTGCGCACCCTAGAAAAAAATGTGTTTACTCCCAAATAATGGAATATATCCAACAATACCTCCTCTTCACACTAAAACACTGTGGATTTTGACAATCGCATAGTACAGTGACAGCCCTCTGGACTCTGACTGACGTAAGGTTATTAATTGTAGTCAAAGGAAGTTTCACAGACGCTGTCTTCTAAGACCTGACCAAGGCATTCAACCTTATTAACCACCCCTCCTACTTGGCAAACTGTCAGAAAAAGACATGATCCCATGGTTTAATGACTTGCACTCAAACAGAATCTTTAACATCAGAATAAACTCTCTCAACTCCAACAAAGTGCACCTCTTCACATGAGATCTGCAAGGTTCTATCCTTGCTCCTGTTTTATTTTCCATCTTTATTAACAAACTAAATGAATGGTAAGCCACAAAAGACCAGTAATCCAAAGTCACAAATGTGTATGTGCGCTCAAAGCCAGTGGTGGAGACCTTCGATATTATTAAAATAGATTTATTAAACACATAGATTTCCAAATTAAAATAGATTTATTAAACACATAGATTTTAAAATAGATTTATTAAACACATAGAACTGTTTTGCTCATTCGTTTTTGGAAATCTATGTGTTTAATAAATCTATTTTAATAATATCGAAGGTCTCCACCACTGGCTTTGAGCGCACATACACATTTATTAACAAACTGCCATATGACCTCCCCTGTGTGCTACTAATCTTACTTGCAGATGATATAGTTATATATATCGATTCAGCTCTTGCTTCACAGACATCCCATCACTGTTCCAAGCAGATGTCCACTCTGTCCATGAGTGGCTCATGAATCACAAACTGCTACCCAACTCTGCCAAAACCATACTGCTTAGCACTCCCCATAAACACTCACATTCCTCAAATGGCATACATGTTATAGACTTAAACACCACCAAATCAGAATCCTCATCCACCTTCAAATATTAGAATTTGATTTGACCAAACCCTCAACTTTTAGCTATATATCCAAAAATAATACAAAAAAAAAAATCAACTCTGTTCCACCAAAATCTCCCCGTGCAAGTTCAGCAGTAACAAAAGCTGTAAGGAAAGGGTGTTTCTATCACAACTTGAATGTGACCTTGTGATTGCTGCACCAGCCTCAGAAAGAAGCAAATCACTGCCAGCAAAGTATGTCTGTTCATTTCCATCTGGTCAGGCACAGAGGGCATCACTGCCTCTGCCTAGTTCTCTACCTCACCTAGTCCAAAGCCAACTGGCTTTTCATAAAACAGAAAGCTGACTTTCTACTTGGTAAACAGCTCTTTAAATTACTGTGTCAAGAAATGTCCTCATGTCTCTCATCAAAAGTAATTGAATACAGAAAAGCAGTCCTTCACGATCATTTTCCAACTCGAAAACTTCCACAACCAACTTGAAATGCACTTAGCACTCCTTCACTCTAACCCCCACACACTGGCATCCTCTTCCCAGTGATCCTAAAGAAGTCTTCTCTGACCCATAAATTCCACAACAATCTTAAGAACTTTTTCTTTAGTGAAGTGAAATGCACCTGTCTCCAAAAAAGTCATACAGTATACTTACAAATCAACCGCTATACTGTCTACTTTTATGCTTTTTGAGTAACTAATTATTTCATTACTTTCAAGCCATTCTACTGTTAAAAAAAGATAATCAAAATTTGCCCCCTGCTCATTTTGTGTAATGCCTTCTAGTAATTTGTGAGTATGTTAACATATACTGCATTTTCACCTCTTATTTGTCACATACCTTATGTGAATTACTTCACCTAGACTGTGTCTGAAAATGGTCAGATTTGCTTGGTTGACCTCCCTCATATACAAACATAAATTAAATAAATCTTGTGCATTTTTTATTTTGAGTTATTAGCTGTTATATTTGTTGGACAGCAGCCCTTGTTTAATCATGTAGCACAGGTGCATTAGTAGTTCCTGTAGAGAGCAAATTCCTTCACTAGCACAAGAAGTATGTGATTCATCTAGAGGATAGTCGTGTCTCCTGACATTGTGAAATTTGTGTGGAGTTTTCTGCCTCCACTCAACCAAAGGAAAGGCTGACTTCATTTACATTTGTAAAAGAAATTGTCAGTTTAGAGTTCTGAAGTGAAATACGCTGTCAAGCACAGTATAGCTTCATCCTCAAGGCTGGCTGTTCCACCAGATTCAGAATCACTTTTGCATCTATTATGAAGAGTAGTAAGGCACGTAAACGACATTGCATCACCTCTCATGTATTTGTAGCAAGTGTAAGTTTGTGGAACCTTTACTCAGAAAGGTCTCTATCAAAGTGATTAACAAATCTGTCTTCTTTTATTGTAAAAGTTTTGGAAAACTCTGGCTCTACGTTTGTATTACAAGCTACTTCTCCTGTGTCTGTGGTTGATAAGATTCAGTGCCAAATAAGGAAATTACCATAATACTTGAATCCTCAGTGTTGGGGCCATAGACACTTTGGCAAGGTCCTATGCCTGTAGTCTTCAGCTTTGACTATGACAAATTTGCAGAGGCCTTCTATTAAGACCAACAGAAATTTTCTGGCCTTTTTTTTCCCTTCCAGGTTCTTGGTGGGTAGTAGGAATTGAGTGCCACCTATACTCCCCAGGTCAGGTCTTTCTCAATTTTGACCCATTCAGTACTGATGCTCTTGATCCTGATGTTTACCCCAGGATTATTTCTCTGCTTTGTGGCTTTATCTCTGATATCATCCCTTATATTCTCAACACTGACATCATTGCCTGTTGTTTCAGTGAATGAAATAAATCTTGTGCATTTTTTATTTTGAATTATTTGCTGTTGTAGTTGTTGAACAGCAGCCCTTGTTTAATCATGTAGCACAGGTGCCATAGTAGTTCCAGTAGAGAGCAAATTCCTTCACTAGCACAAGTAGTATGTGATTCATCTAGAGGATAATCATATCTCCTGTTGTTGTCACTTTGGGGACTAATGCCAGTTTTGGCACTATTATCAGTTCCAAGCCAACATACAACTACTTTGAGGCTTCACCAGCAGCATACCCAACATTGATACTAGCCTTGTCTTGAGCCACATATTCCTAGCAATCTCTCAGCTCATCTCATGTTAGTGGCTTTTGGAAATAAGATAAATTGCACTTTTAATGACATAACTAATAGCTGGGTGTAGAGATTCTTAACTTTAAAAACAGTGAAGTAGTTAGAAGTATTTCTGAATGTCCACAAGAAAGAAGGGAAGGTGAGAAAACAGCAGTTTGGTGCATTCCTGCTGCCATGTGAAATCCCTGGATGTCAAAACCATTCATGGGTGTATCTAACAGGGAACCTCAGGTAATGTTAAATGCTGAGAGAAATCAGACTCAACATAGCCGTGGAAAAGTTTTGTCCAGCACTCTGGAAAGAACAAAAGAGATGGAGACTATGCTCATGTAACTATGCAGATGCAGTCTAGGATATACCCTTCAAGAAACTGAGCAACTTCACCTGAGACTAGAGGCAGTGGAGGCTGAGCTAGATCTTATTGAGGAAATTTAGGGGGACCAGCAGGACAGATCAAGAAGGAAAAAAAAAAAACAAGGAATAATGGTGTACTAGAAGGCACAGAGGGGAAAGACTGTAAGACATTTATAGTGCAAGTTTTGACTAAGTGAACAACTTTAATGGTGGGTACTATATCAAGATTGAGAAGGGCTCACAGGGCACCCTGGTCTGTAAGCAATGGCCACAACCCAGACAGATAATTTTCCACTTCGAGACATATAAGCTGAAAGAGAGAGACTTCTTCCTCACCTTTGAAATCTGGAGCAAAATGGATTTGTGGTTTCTCAAGAGTCTCTATTTAGTAGGACTTTTCCTCTGAAACTAGAAAGGTGGGGTAGCATTTCTTCTGGTGGTCAGATTAGCTATGAACAAGGGATTAAGGATAACATTGCAATACTATGCAGTTTGTAAAGTGTATTTATCAAGGGGAACCAGAACATCTGTGGCTCCAAAGAAAGTATTGTGCAGAGGATCATAACAGTTAGTAGTAGTTGGATCATTATGATCCCCTAGCAGGCACAGAGATGGGAGAACCCAGCAAGTGAACTGGTAAATTGTTCACCCTCTTTAAGATATACCAATTCCTGCAAGAAAATTCAGAGATTTCCCAGTATCACAGAAGAGAAGGTTACTGCCTCAGGGGAATGAGAGGAATGTTAGGTTTGTCTGCAATACACAGTGATTACGGTGAACTAAAAGGATGAAGGATTAAGAACAAAAGAGGACTTTGAAGAATGTTTAATTTAGTACTGGGCACAAGAGTGAGGTAGTTGCATTGTCCATGAAGGTACTTTTTTCACATAAAAGTATGGCATTATTATGCTTAAGCATAAGACTCTAAGTGGACATGTAAACCTGCTGCAACTGTAAGGCACAACACTGCAGTTCCTGACTGATTTATTAGTGAGGTGAATAACTTGAGGGTGAGGGGACAGGGAAAAAGTCTGTGTAACAGATTCCTGAAGCAAGTATGTATAAGTTACATCAAACCAATAAATTCAGTAGCACTCAGTGAAAAGGAGCATACCAGGTAATCCCATCTGAAGGAGAGGATAATATGTGCAGCTGGTAGGCAATGCATTAAGCTGGCTTTTTGGACCCTGTTTGGGCATATTTTACCCACACATTGGAAAACCAAATCAACTTAATGTATACAAGTTCAACTGGTATGTTTGTTACTTTCAGTTGTACACAAAAAACTTCCCAAACACTGTCTTCCAACACCACGTGAAAAATCCACTATGAAACCTGCTTTTGAAATATTTATTTAAGCTTCTCTTTAAACATGCACTTTTCGTCAGATTTAAGTATCCAACTTCATCAGAAACAAAACTTTAAGTTAATAATCTACTAGAGCATTTTATAGCACCCAAATCTCATTGAAATCACATTGAAGTCACGCAGCACTACACATGTACTACGCAGAGAGCTCACCCTACTGGTGAGACTTGCAACTACTAGTTAATTCTTTATTTTTTATTTTTTATTGTTTGTTTTTTATATATTGTTTGTTTAATTTCTACCTATATAAAATCTCATATGCATGCAGATCGCAACTCAGAAAATACAATGCTATAATGAACAATGATAAAAAATATAAAAATATACTAACAAATGTAAATATAAAAATGTATAAAAAATCTCCAAGTAAAAAATTATGTTAAGCTTTATATAACTAACAATGTTAAAATAGTTAAAAATAGATAAAAATAAAGTTTTGACTTGTAATTTCGATCTCAAAGAACTGTACATGTATTTGCTCATAAAAGCAGCAAAGTCTCAAATCTAAAAATACAAATGAGAATTCACCTTAACAGATTTTTCAAGCGTAGGACACACATAATCGAATTACACTCATTCAGACCAGGAAACTGGCAGGCATTCAGCCTCAATTGCCAACAAAGCTCTAACCTTTCCAGTCTAAGTGACTCCGGACCACCTCTTCCGTCATTGTATAGTTGTTGTATGACGCTAAATTTGAAATTATGTGTGCTAGTTCCACCAGTATCTCCAGAGCATGCCCCTCCATACCCAGGTAGAACCAATCCACCCCTCTGTAGCACAGAAGCTGAGACATTAAGGTTAGGACTTGAATTACTAACCTGGTTTATGATGGGGGGCATTGCCCAATGTTGACCTGGGGGCAGACTCATCTAGTCTCCTGTTTAAGTCATCAACCCGTTGGGTTAAAAGTTCAATAAGAACAGTAAGGTTTAGCTGTGAGTCCGCTTGGCTCGCTGATGGTGAAACTGGAAGAACTGGTTTGGGATCCATCACACAAACAACACAAGCCTTGAAAATGGTTTGAAACAGGTAAACAAAAAACTTCCCAAACACTGTCTTCCAACACCACGTGAAAAATCCACTATGAAACCTGCGTTTGAAATATTGAGGAAGTGAAAGCTGAGACATGGAGGAGTGTTCCCACCAATTTTGTGTAATAAAAATATGACTTTGGTTTGTAGTGACAAACAGGGGTCTGACGAGTTGTTCAGCCCTTATTGCTTTATTTCCACTTTTGCCATGGAATCCTTTGAAATAGTTAACATCATTTGTAAGAATTGGAGGTTACTGCTGAACCATAATGAGACACGTACAACTTTCCCCGAATGCCCGAAAATAGTTTTCAGACGTGGTGCAAATTTGAAACAAATCTTAGAAAACAGAGCCACTGTGATGAAAAAGAAACTGGGTACATTCAAATGTTATATGTGTAACCAATGCAAATATATCCATGAGGGTAACAGTTGTTGTATTAGGGATGTTAAGATCAAAGCCAAGGACAAATATGATTGCAACAGTAAGCAAGTAGTGTATTTGGCAAGCTGCACCCACTGTCCCGCGTTCTATATCGGCAAAACCGACAGAAGACTAAGGGACAGGATATATGAACACATATATAGTATTAACAATAGTAAATCCACAAATGCATTGGCAAGACACATTTTAGAACAGCCCACACATAATTTCAAATTTAGCGTCATACAACAACTATACAATGACGGAAGAGGTGGTCCGGAGTCACTTAGATTGGAAAGGTTAGAGCTTTGTTGGCAATTGAGGCTGAATGCCTGCCAGTTTCCTGGTCTGAATGAGTGTAATTCGATTATGTGTGGTCCTATGCTTGAAAAATCTGTTAAGGTGAATTCTCATTTGTATTTTTAGATTTGAGACTTTGCTGCTTTTATGAGCAAATACATGTGCAGTTCTTTGAGATCGAAATTACAAGTCAAAACTTTATTTTTATCTATTTTTAACTATTTTAACATTGTTAGTTATATAAAGCTTAACATAATTTTTTACTTGGAGATTTTTTATACATTTTTATATTTACATTTGTTAGTATATTTTTATATTTTTTATCATTGTTCATTATAGCATTGTATTTTCTGAGTTGCGATCTGCATGCATATGAGATTTTATATAGGTAGAAATTAAACAATATATAAAAAACAAACAATAAAAAAAAAAATAAAGAATTAACTAGTAGTTGCAAGTCTCACCAGCATGCATATGAGATTTTATATAGGTAGAAATTAAACAATATATAAAAAACAAACAATAAAAAAAAAAAATAAAGAATTAACTAGTAGTTGCAAGTCTCACCAGTAGGGTGAGCTCTCTGCGTAGTACATGTGTAGTGCTGCGTGACTTCAATGTGATTTCAATGAGATTTGGGTGCTATAAAATGCTCTAGTAGATTATTAACTTAAAGTTTTGTTTCTGATGAAGTTGGATACTTAAATCTGACGAAAAGTGCATGTTTAAAGAGAAGCTTAAATAAATATTTCAAACGCAGGTTTCATAGTGGATTTTTCACGTGGTGTTGGAAGACAGTGTTTGGGAAATTTTTTGTTTACCTGTTTCAAACCATTTTCAAGGCTTGTACTTTCAGTTGTAGTTTGAGCATTATCATACAGTTGGTAAGTTCTGTTTTCAAGCAAAATTATAGCTGGAAGAATTATGTGGTTGCAGAATGCTTTGCAAAAATAGGATGTATGGAGGCAGCAAATTAAACTATTTAAAAGAAACCTAAGTAGATGAAAATACAGAAATGGGCATGACAGCCTTTGTGAGGTGAGAAAGATGAGTATTGACAGTAGTATCATTATTGCTTTAATAAATCGACATTTATATTATTTATTTATCCTTTGTTGACTGGGTAAGTTCAACTTGGCTATTAGCATATTTTTTGATGACACTGCTATGTGAAATTTAGCCAGGACACCAGAGAACTTTTCCTACTCTTCAAAAAAAAAAAAAAAAAAAAGTACAGAAGATTATTAACATCCACCTGAGCTACCACTAACTTGGACAGATGGGACCTCAATTTAACATCTCAATAAAAGGAACATAGGGAACCTAGCCTTAATAAAATAGAATGTTAATGAGTTAAACAATCCTGTTAATTGCAAAGATCATGTCAGTAGTAAAAAGAGAATGGGCTGTTATGTTTCCATTGGTTGTATAATATCTGCCTCACGAACAGCATTTAAAACTGGAAAGGAAAGGATGTCCATCATTCACAGATTTGATGTCCAAGGTGGCTAGAAGAAAGAGAAGAGTCTTACTAAATGTGAGGCTAATATCCTTTACAATTATGGGGACCTTGCCAGATAAGAAAGGTTGATAGGCAGGAATTAAAGGAATGTATATATCTGTATGTCATATTCTGACTATCTTTAATGCATGCATATTCTTCTTAAAGCTAGATATAGAAAAGTGAGAGGAATCATAGCAGACATTTTGAGATATTTTTTTGAAGGTATTCTCCTACTCAAATATTTACCCAAGTCTCTATTATACTACTCTTACGGTCTTTGCCAAACATCATACTTTCCCCACACACACTACACCTTACACTACAAACCTAATACTCAGTACTTCATTCTTCAGTACATAACTTCTAGACTTTCATATCTTATTCTCCAACTCTCTCATATCCTCTCCACTCTTATTTTTTCAGGCAACATTCATCCCAATCCAGGCCCCTCCTCCTGTTTAAGTCTGCAAGTATAACTTACCCCAAAAGTAGCAAATCACTTCATATAACTACTCTAAACTTCCAAAGTGTTCACAGTAAAATCCCTGAGTTGCATGCCTGGCTCTCCCAAAATGAAACAGATATCCCAGCTGCCACAGAAACGTGGTTGAAACCAACTATTCGGGACTCTGTGCTCCCCCCCCCAAACTTTAATATACTTAGAGCAGATAGACTAAATAAAAAAGGAGGGGGTATGGCCATTGTATACCATAATTCCTTCAACATAATCTCAGTTCAAAGACCACATCCCTCAGTTCCAAAATGCAGAAATCCTAATCTCCTTCCTGGAGCTTAATTGTTCTAAAAAAATTGTATTATTGTTCTGTACATCCCACCTGGTAATAATATTCCTATTCTTGGAGACATTCTAGCTTGGACCTCCAACACTATAAAAAATGAACAATTTTCCTTGGTGATGTAAATACTGACTGGGCTTCCATCACCATCAAACAGGCATCCTCTAGTATTAATTTCTTCTACTTTACACAACTCAGTACCCGATATAAAAAATAGATCAAAAGGAGAAGCTATCCTAGACTGGATTCTCGCATCTGATCCCTTTAAATTCATAAACTATGGAACCATGCCCAACTCCATTAGTGACCACCTCTCTGCATGTACAATTAGAGCCTCTTCTTCCACCCCAAAACATTATAATATCAAACCAGTGCAAAATCTTTGAAAATTCAATCGTAAGACATTTAATATCCTGCAAAGCATTGACTAGCATAGTCTCAAAACCCTTCCTTTATATGATGCTTTGCTCTTCTTTAATAACACTCTTCTAAATATACTAGATAGCCTAGCCCCAACTAGAATTAAAAAAAACAAAACTAACCATGCCCCTTGGCTTACTAAAGCCACCAAAGAAATAATAATCAACAGGGACAAAACATGGAAACTCTAGCTTAAGACTAATAATACTTTTGACCTTTTACAGTATAAACAACTTTGTAACCAAGCTACAAAACTGATTTCCAAAGACAAACAAAACTACTTCGGGAACCAACAAAAACTCAGACAAAGCAATCCCAAAGCTTTTTTGTCCTCTGTCAATAATCTCCTGCACCCAGGCACAAAACCTAACCCCTGCCCTCACCCTGACAAGCCTCCTGAACAAATAGCAAGTATCTTTAACTCCTGTTTCATTGACACTATTGTTAATATTACAGCTATTTTCTCTTTACCTCTCCCTAATAATAACTTATCCACTACTCTCTCACTCTCTCCATCACAACTTACTCTACCTCTGAGCTGTATAACTCTCTCTGACTCTTTACCCCAACCTCCACCAGGTACTAACTGCACTCAACAGTTATCACAGACACAATTTAATCTCTCTCCCATCCCTACTTCCCATATCAGAAAATTCCTGCAGAAACTTAAGCCCTGTTCTAACTCCGCTGACAATTCCAGCCAACTTCCTAAAAATCGCAGCAGACTCTGTGGCATACCCCATTAGCATTCTGATTAATAGATCCATCCTAGAATCTCACGTTTTTACCCTCGGAGAAAAAAATCTATAATCTTTCTTCACAAAGGTGGCACCTCAACTGACATCTCAAATTTACGCCCTATTGCTATCCTTTTCCTATCTGTAAAATTCCAGAAAAATGTGTCCAAAAACAACCCTTAGACTTCCTTCTAAAGAATAACATTTTCTCCCTCACACAGCATGGCTTCCGCCCCAGTCATAGTACAACCACCACTCTTATATCTTTCTTAAATACAGTCACCAAAGCCCGTGACTCTGGAAACATTGTATCAGCCCTGTTCTTGGACTTATCAAAGGCTTTCAATACCATATCGCACTCTATCCTCCTGTCTCATCTTTCTAGCTTATGTCTGTCTTCCCAATCTCTCACCTTGTTTAAAAGCTACCTCTCTAACAGAGAGCATGCTGTCAAATGGCAAAATTCCGTTTCTCCCTATATTCATAACCCTACAGGCGTTTCCAAGCCTCAATATTAGGACCACTCTGTTCACTATGTTAGTCAATAATCTTTACTGAATCATTCAGCAAGGTTCCCTCGTCCAGTACGCAGACAACTCCACTATAGTCTGCTCTGCCCAAAACTCAGATAGTTTAAAGCAACAGACACAAACTGCATTCACTACTGTTGAAACTTGGCTACATGAAAACAAGCTTTTATTAAATCCCAAAAAGACCAAACTTATGATATTCATTCCCAAGTAAAATACTTCCATTAATAAAACTAACTTTGAAATACTCTCCCTAAATTCCACAAAAATTGAGTTAGTCACCTCTACTAAACTGTTAGAGATAATAATTGACGAGAACCTTAAATTCGATCTTCATATTCAAAATAATATCTGCAAGACTCATACAAAAACATGGGCTTCTTTATAGACATAAAAGTTCCTCTCCCTCCCCTCCAATAAAAAACTGTAGCACAGTCTTACCTTCTTCTGTCTCTAACTTACGGTGCACCTTTACTAACAAACCTGCAATCCATCCTGAAGACTAAATTAGAAGCATGTTATAACAAGATTGCTAAATTTGCCACTAATAGTCACAACTATACTCATCACTGCACTTCACTAAAACAACTTCAGTGGCTGGAATTCCCCGATCACCTTCTCTTACTTCAATGTACAACCACACATAAATTAATACATAAGCCCCAAAACTGCCCTGCACTTAGTTCTTTATTCTTCTTCTATAATCCTATTAGGCCTCTTCATTCTAAACATCAGTATCTTCTTCAAATCCATAAACCTAAACTACCTGCAGGTCAACTATTATACTCTTGGAGCATAGCTAAACTCTGGAACAATCTACCCCCTTCTATCCACTTACAAGAAAGCCCTTCCATTTTTAAAACTGTGCTACACAATCATCTTCTGTCCAAGTGGGTGTGTAATTGTTCCTGCTCTCTCTCTCTGGCATTACCTAATCAATCACTGTACCCCTAAACTTGTCTGCCCTCACCTTTCTCTAATATATTTTCTCTTTTATCAATAGAACTTTTATTTTCATCACCCCCTACTTATACCTCTATTAGTGCTACTACCCTTCTCCTTTCCTCACATCCCTCTCTTTCTCCTTATTTTTGCTCTGTACACCCTTCCATCTCTCTCCTTTCTCTCCTTATTTTATTCTCCCTTCCCTCTTCCCCTTATTATTTTATTTAATAACTACCTCTGCCCTCAAACCAACTTCTACTAGTTCACTCATGCTCTCTCCCTGGCTGTCTTATTTTGGGCCTCAATGACCTGTACCGCTCCTGCTGTATACTACTGTCTCATCCTAACATTTCTCTTCAACTTTATATCTTCCTATTATTATTTCTGTGACCATGATGATGGTCAGCCTCCATGTCAGAAAGTTTGTAGCAGGTCTAGTTCACCCTAGGTTAATTTAATGAATATCCTTTTGCAATCTGGTAATTCTTTGATGTAATATCTGAAAATAATTTTTGTGTATTAAATTTTCTCTTTAACGTTTTGTAATTTCTGTAAATAATTTTTGTTTCTGTAGTATCTGTAAATGACTTTTATGTGTATTTATCTTTTTCTGAGCTTTTCTCTCCGGGCCTCCTTTGAAAATGGGCTTCCTTGGCTGACTGGACTTTCCTGGTAAACAAATGCCAATAAACAAATAAATAGGAGATGAGAATCAATTACATAATAAGGAAGAAATGGAGGGAAAACAGCAGCAGAAGACGGAAATATATGCAAGAGATGACCTACTCATATGTGTTCGTGGATGTCTGGCTGGTGAAGTCAAAAGAGAGGGGATAACAAGGTTTTTCTTTATTATTCCAATAGACACAATATCTGGTTACATATCGATAAGGAATACATATCAAGGGAACATACAGACTGGATTCAGGGAGTGGAGGTAGGACCACTAATCTTTTCATACCAAGCATTTTTAAAAGTAGAATTAAAATGGATATTTTAGCTTGGAAGGGTGAACATTGGAGATGCCCCTCGTATAATCTAGGACAAGGACAAGGAGTGGGTATTAAAAGTATTGAATGAACAATAAATCATTTGGAGGAGGACATTATAAAAAAGAGGTGGAAGAAATGCAAAAATGAAATGGGGGGAAAAGTATAAGCAAAAGAGAAGTAGAAATTAAAAGAAGATAGATTTATGACACAACAGTATGAGAAAATTAGAAATTTGCAGCTTAAATGGAGGGATAATATTAAGTAATAGCATATGGAACTCCTGTAAACTCCCAGTTAACTGGCACCCATGGGAATTGGCAGATGCCAGATAACTGTAGATGTGAAGTTGTTCAATCTTGCCATTTGTTCTTACACGTGGGTATGGAGCAGATCCATCGGCTCCGAGTTGGCCACTTTCCAAGCTCAAGATCTTTCAGTAGCTTGAGGCACAGCACCTATCACATGATGCTCTCTTGACTAACCCTCAGATCTAGTTTGCCGCTGCAACGGATCACAAGTCTTCAGTGTGCTCGAGCCAGTGAAGGTTGATTAAGAAGCATTTCTACAGCTTTAATTTTTATTCAGATATGTCTGTTTTTCTACCGATATCCCTTGTCATACTATCGTTTTTTAGGGCTTTGCCTTTTTAGTGTGTTTTATTGGAGCGGATTGCTCTTGTGCCTTGCTCTCTCTTCAGTTGGTCTCATCCTTCGCTATAGTTGTGCAGGGATCTAAAATTCTTCCTATTCCCTTTTTGACAAGTTTGTTAAGTGTTGTTTGCTTATTATTGGATTGTACTGATGTCCTTCAAGAATGCAACTGCAGTCATAACATATGGGTTGTCCTGCCTCAGGCAGCCCTCGGTCGGCCGAATTCCAAAGTCTGGGTCCGGCGTCGGCTGGTGTCGCCTCCTCTCCGATGCCACAACGGCTGGAGTATAAAGGCATCGGCCGACGCCATCTTCTTCAGTCTTTCTTGCCGCACGGTGCCCGAAGCAGAAGCAGTTCGCAAGTGCCAGTCGGTCAGCTCCTGTGTTTTCAGTACCGAAGTCATCTAAAAGCTAAGTACCCCGTTGGGGAACATTTTTGCTTGCCTCAGCCGATGTCAGAACAAATTGAGAAAGTTAGTAATTGTTTGTCTTGTGGTAAACAAATACCTCATAAGGACTTCCATTCTTACTGCCTTCCTTGCCTGGGCCCAGACCACGACGTCTCGGCCTGTGCTGCCTGTGCTTGCTTTAATAAGCGCACTCTCAGGCGCCGGGCAGAATTTGCCGAGGATTTTTTTGGTGAATCTTTTGCGTATATCATGCCGTCGGATCAACCGACAACTCAATCTGCCAAAAAACGAAAGGACCGGGACCGACATCCTCGGCCCGCATCCACTACTGATGCTACTCCTAAACCCTCCGCTAGTGCTTCGGTCCCTTCGGAAGCGGTAATTCAACCGCTCCAGGCTGACGACACAGCGTTAACACGACCTTCGGTCTCGGAGATCTCTCCCGTGCCGGTTGTTGATTTTCCTCCGGAAACCGAAGTTCTGGATCTACCCGACACCATTTCTGTAGACAAGGTTACTCCTGCACATGGAGCTGCTAGGCCTCCTGTATCCATGTCCATCAAGGCCTTTGCACGTGCTAAGGCCGCCAGCCAGGCCAAGGCCCATCCTAAACCTGCTGCTCAGGCCCCTTCTTCTGATAAGCAGATCATGTCTCTTGCTGCAGATCTTATTTCTCTTATCAGGGGGTCTCAGCCTCATCCAGACAGAGGTTCTCAGCCACCTGCAGAGAAAAGGCCCAGAACTGAGCAGGCTGACGACCTCTCTTCAGATGAAGCCTCTGGGGATTCTGAGCATTCTGATACCCAAGAATAATCCTTCCAGGCCTACGAGGACTCTGATGCTGAGGAATCAATTCCCTCTGCCTCCCCTCCAGAGGATTTCTCATTTGGTGAAGTCCTGCATTCCGTGAGGGAACATTTTCAATGGCAGGGTCAGGAATTCTCTGATTCCAGGAAAAGGTTACGTACCTTCCTCAAGCTTCTCCAGCACAGACCTTTGGCTATTCCGCCAGTTATGGATGTTTTGGATGATGTTTTCTCTGACTCCAGTGCTAACCCTGATTCTCTCCCCCCTGCTCCTGTCAAGCCTGACAGATATTATAGGGTCCCTGACACTCACAAGCATCTCTTTAAGGCCCACTCTGTGGATCTAGAAACTATTTCACAGGGCCCCAAGGGAGTGGCTACTTCCACTGCCAAAAATCCACTGCCAGCGGACAGGGAAGCTAGGTCCCTGGAGAGATGGGGTAAAAAAGTTTATACCTCTACCACCCTAGCCATGACGTCACTTAACTGCCTTTTTCACATGTTTCAGTACCAGGATTTTTTACTGGATGATTTACAGAAAAAGTTAGCCTCTCCTGAGCCTATTGATAGAAAGGCATTGCAGGATCATATACATAACACTCAGCAGGTTAACAACCATTTTCTTCAGTGTGGTTATGATGCATTGGAAGCTTCATGTAGGGCAGCTATGACTGGGGCTGTGATACATAGACATGCTTGGTTAAAAGATCAGTCTTTGCCTGACCATGTTAAAGTAAAGTTACTGGATGCACCTCTGGAAAAACAGAAGCTTTTTGGTGCTAATGCACAAGATGTGTTGAAATCCATTGAGGAAAAGCAAAGTCAATACAGTCAAGGATTTCCTTCAGGTTCAGCCACCCAGATTCAGCAGAAACTGGCCCTCAAAGAATTGGTCCTTCCCAGGCTCTGACAAGTTTCAAAGGGGAAAAAGCAGGCGTGCCCAGAGATAGAGGGCAATACCGAGGATCTTACAGGGGCCGCCAATGGAAACCTCCAAATCAAAGAAGTGGCGCAGACAGCCCAGCTGCACCACAAGGACAATCACAATGACTTGACTTTCATACCGCCTACAAAGGCTCAAAGAGAAGCACCTTTGGGCGGAAAATTATCCTTATTCTCACAAAACTGGCATATCTTAACCAAGGACAACTGGATTCTGGATTTAATAGACAAGGGTTACAGATTCCACTTCCATACATTACCAATAAGACAAGGCATGCCAAACCTGCCACATCATCAAAGGGCAGAGGCACTCACTCAAGTTTCAAAGCTGTTAAGTATAAAAGCAATAGAAAGGGTTCCTCCTCAGGAGCAAGGCCAGAGATTTTATTCAAGACTGTTCCTTGTTCCAAGAAAAGAAAACAAATGGAGACCTATACTGGACTTGTCAACTCTAAATACTTTTCTCATTATGCCAAAGTTCAAAATGCTGACGCTGCAGCAACTCCTTCCCATGCTGGGCAAGGGGTCTTGGCTGGTCACTCTGGACCTCAAGGAGGCATACCTGCATGTCCCAATCAGACAAAGCTGCAGAAGATACCTCAGATTTCTTGCAGGGACAGAGCATTATCAATTCTCAGCATTGCCGTTTGGCTTATCTACTGCGCCCAGAGTGTCCACGAAATGCCTGGCATCAGTAGTGGCACACTGCAGACTCCAGGGGATTCAAATATACCCCTACCTGGACGACTGCCTCATACAAGCAGACAACAAACAAACCTTAAAAGCAAACTTGGACTATGTCATGCAACTACTGCAGGCCTTGGGATACATAGTCAACATTCAGAAGTCAAGACTACTGCCATCCCAACAGATTATTTTCCTAGGAGCCAAACTGGACACAGAAACTCAAATGGCCTACCTCACAGAGGAAAAACAACAGCAGTTACCAGAGTACTTCAAAGGCCTAGCAAAACGCTCCCAGCTGACTGCAAGGAAAATCCTGCAGGCCCTGGGGTTCATGGCATCTTGCATTCTTCTGATACCTTTGGAAAGACTTCATATGAGAAAGCTGCAATGGTATTTAAAAAACTTATGGTCTCAACACAGCCAAAGCCTAGAGGACGTAATCCCACTTATTCCATGTCTGCAAAAGGAATTTTTGTGGTGGGCTCAAGCCAGTCAGTTAAACAAAGGCATGTCTTTCAACAGACCTCAAGCAGGTCAAATGATTACAACAGACGCCTCAGATCATGGATGGGGTCGCACATGGAGGGCAGATGCATTCAAGGTCTATGGACACCAAAGGAAAGACATCTGCACATAAACCAAAAAGAGATGTTGGCAGTGATACATGCAATCGAGACTTTCGAAAAATCACTACAACAAGGACATTTGCTAATAAGGACAGACAACACCACTGTCATGTGGTATATAAACAAGCAGGGAGGCACTCATTCTTATCCCCTCTGCAGACTAACAATGCTTCTCTGGGAAAAATCCCTGAGCCTGAAGATACATTTGCAATCCCAGTTTGTGCCAGGCAAGGACAATGTACTGGCGGACAAGCTGAGCAGAAATTTCATGGATCCACACGAATGGATGCTGCACCCTCACATTTTCTCACAACTAACAAAGACATGGGGAAGACCGGACGTAGATCTCTTTGCTTCCCACTTAAATCATCACCTGGAAAAGTTCTGCACAAGGACCCACCATCCTCTAGCCTGGAAAACGGATGCTCTCTCCTTCAGCTGGAATTCCCTAAAAATTTATGCATTCCCTCCTCTACCTCTGCTGACCAAGGTGATACTGAAGATCAAAGCAGAACAACCTACAGGCATTTTGATAGCTCCAGACTGGCCAAGGCAACACTGGTACCCATTGCTGTTGAGCATAACTCGGACCAAACCATGCCCTCTGACCCTATGGCCCCTGCTCCTAACACAACACAATTACAGGACTGTACATCAAGACCTGAAAACATTGCATGTGACAGCCTGGAGGTTACCATGACTCCTCCAACTATCTCTCTTTCCAAAACAGTTCAAGAGATCTTACTGGAAGCGCGCAGACCTTCCACCAGAAAAACCTATTCAGCCAAGTGGAAGAGATTCAGCATCTGGAATGCCAACAGGGGTCAGGACACAACATTACTGAGTATACCTCAGATATTAGAATACTTGGCAGAAATGTTTCATACTGGACTCTCATACTCTTCTATAAAGATTCACGCCTCAGCAATCTCAGCAAAATACAATTGTGACCCTCCAGTGTTTTCACATCCTTTGCTAAGACAGTTCCTAAGAGGGATAAAGAATATCAAACCTCCCAGAAAACAGCCAGTACCTGCATGGGACCTCAATTTCGTTTTGGAAGAAATTAACTCTTCCTTCTTTTGAGCCAGCAGCAACTTCAGAAATGCAATTTCTATCATGGAAAACGGTCTTCCTATTGGCAGTCACATCTGCAAGAAGAGTCTCGGAGATACAGGCACTCATGGCAGTGCCTCCCTTCCTCATTTTTCATCAGGACAAAGTTTCTCTAAGAACCAATCCTACATTCATGCCAAAAGTTATTTCCAGGGTGTCTCTAAATCAAGCTATTCACCTGCCTACTTTCTTCCCCAATCCTCAAAATAGGGGGGAAAAACTGCTGCATACTTTGGACATACACAGGCAGCTACGCTACTACTTGGACAGAACTAAGGCCACCAGAAAGTCTGACCAACTGTTTGTAGCCTATGCTGCTGGAGTACAAGGAAAAGCAATCTCCAAACAAACAATTTCAAAATGGATTGGACACTGCATCAGATTCTGCTATTCTTTCCATGGAAAAGGTGTGCCAGCCAATATTAGGCCACATTCCACCAGAGCTATAGCCACATCCACAGCTTTCCTAAGAGGAGTGGCAACAAAGGACATTTTAGAGGCTGCTACATGGAGCTCCGTGCATACATTTACCAAGCACTACAACCTGCCCTTATACTCCAGATCCCGAGCAGGCTTTGCTTCGGCAGTCCTGCAGGGGATTTTAGCTACACCATCCCTCTCATAGTTCCATCCACCCCCAGCTTGGCTATGGTATTCAACCCATATGTTATGACTGCAGTTGCATTCTTGAAGGACATAGTACAGTTTTGTACCTACCATAAATGTAGATGTCCGATAGATATGCAACTGCAGTCGGATTTTCCCACCCTCCTACCCCTCTGTAACTTTCTTTATGGGTCCCTACCCCTATTCCTATTAGCTGGGGGTATCTCCTATGGTGTATCTGTTTATTACTGTTGTGCATGTTTGGAATTATTTTTATCCATTCACCAAATTTAGCCTTCCTAGGAGGGCACCTGCCATCTGGGGCAAGAAACACGAAGAAGATGGCGTCGGCCGATGCCTTTATACTCCAGCCGTTGTGATGTCGGAGAGGAGGCGACACCAGCCGTCGCCGGACCCAGACTTTGGAATTCGGCCGACCGAGGGCTGCCTGAGGCAGGACAACCCATATGTTATGATTGCAGTTGCATATCTATCGGACATCTACATTTATGGTAGGTACAAAACTGTACTTTGTACTTATATTATCAGGGCTCTGATAATTGTTTTTTCTTTGTGTTTCTATTCTTGTGTTTGGATAATACTATTGTACTTGAAATTGTCAGGGATCTGATAATTGTGTTTTCTCTTGGATATGATGGTTGACCAAAAGCAAAAGTCTGGATTTAAAAGATGTGACTGTAGCCAAAAAATGTCAATAACAGATAACCACATTTCTTGCGTGTATTGTTTGGGACCTCTCCATTTGCAGGAGGATTGCTCCATCTGCCACTCTTTTAGTGACAGAGTTCTGTTAGAGAGATGTAGGAAACTAATTGATTGAGGTCTCTCAACACCTGAGTTTCAAGAAGCTTTGGACAAGTCAGACCAGACCTCCAAGTCTTCGAAAGGGTCGAAGTCGTCTCGGGTGTCCTCGGAGCCTAAGTCTTCAGCTCCGAGCACGTCTGTTAAGGTGCAGTCACCGGTTCCTAGGTCTTCAGAACTGTGTGCCGAACTGATGCTTCGGAGCCAACCTTTGGTTTTGGAGCTGGTATTGGAGACTTTAAAATCTCCAATACTTAGGTCTGTAGCTTCTTCGGCCCCTTCGATCCTATCTTCAAGGATGTCAGATATTGATGTGAACCGTGTGGTGCAGAGGCTCTTCGAGAACCCGGCATTGGCTAAACTGCTCTCGGCTTCGTCCCAACTGGGTTCGAGCTCTGTTCCTGCCCGATTGCCTGTGACTACTCCTCCTCTGAACCTACCCAGGCCTTCGGAGCCGGAGGCGGAAGATCTGATGGTTGTGGAACCCGTGGAGCAGAGTCCTGTTCCAATGACTTCGGTTCCACCCACCCTGATCTCTTCGGTGCCGTCTGAAGAGTCACGGATCCGACACTCACTCGTCGGTCCCGGGGGGGAGAGTCGAACCGACACGTCAGTTCCGACACTTCCCCTCGGGGCTTCAGCGCAGGTGAGCCTGGCTCTGTCCTTGGGTTCGAAGCCCTTGGCCTTGGCACCTGCGAGGCCCCTGTCTTCTTCGGAACCGGTGGCCTCCTCGGGCCGAGAGTCCGGGGCCTTTGATGCCATGAGGAGGGTGTTGTCTGTTCAGACCCACACTACAGGTCTCTCCTCTTCCTCCCTGAAGATGCCAAGTTCTGCTTCTTCGTCTAAAGCACCTACTAAGCGACTAGACCCAGAGCCTCTGGTATCCCCTTTGGGTGACTCCTGCTCTACTGAAATTTCACAGGCCGCCCCCACCGATGAAGTTCCCAGAAAGAGAGACTGCAAGAGGAGGCATTTGGATTCCCCTCAGGAATCCTTGACATCAGACACCGACTTAGAGAAATCGGAAGGGTCCCCATGGTCCCCCTCGGAGGATGTCTCCTTTGCGGACATCTTAGAAATACTTAAGCAGAGGGGAGACTGGCAGTCCATTCGCCCTACTGAGGATGAGTCGGTGCTCCTGAAGGCCTTTGGGTCTCAGCCCTCCACCTCCTGGGTTACTCCGCCCTTCGACTAACTAATGGATCTGGTCGCTTGAAGGGCGTGGGAGTCCCCTGGAACCAGTCCCTCGGAGGCCCAATAAATTCATCACTGCCCCTCAAGAGAAATCGTTCCTCACCAAAGGAGTCCCTGTTGATGCCATGGTGGTGGTAGCAGCCACCAAGAAAGAGATGTCAGAGACTTCTGCTACTGTCCATCCTCCTCATAAGGATTCCAGGACGATGGGCAGATAAGGGAAACGCATTTTTAGTTCTGCGACATTTGCCATGAGATCGCTTAACTACTTGACCCATTTTACTCGCCTTCAACGAGATCTCCTCCAAGAACTCGGAGGTACTCTAAAGGATAACACAGATGAGGCTATTTCGGAAAAGGTTACAGCTCCGCTTTCTACCCTTAATTCCATTGTCAACTCATCCATGCGGCTCATTTCCTATGCAGCCGAGGGATCGAGTCTAACAGCAGGTTCAGTGATTGCTCTGTGGAGACAGTCCTGGATGCACTTGTGCTCCTTTGCAGAAGCCTTCAGTCTTCCTTCGTCAATACCCGTTTGATGGCTCTTCATTGTTTGGTCCTAAAGTCAAGGAGACCCTCACTAGGTGTGAGTAGGAAGGAAAGACTCTATCTGCCATAGGAGTCTGTTTTTCCACCCCTACTAGACCATACCTCAAAGGGCAAAGAGGTGGAAAAATGTGGTTCCGGAAGTCCCAAGGAGCTTTCCAGAACACACGTAGTGACCCCCCCCTTCAGGGGCAGAGGAGGGGGCAATAATGGAAGATGCCGCTTTGACGGCAGAGGGGGACCGCAGAACCAGGGTGACGTGGAGCAGTTTCCTGGAAAGCCCTGTCAGTGCTCCTGAGAGGAGGCCTGACTGTCCTACTCTGGAGGCAGTCGGGGGTCGCTTGGCTTTGTACCCGGATGCCTGGCCAGGAATTACATCAGATTCTTGGGTACAAAACATAGTTACCAGAGGTTACCTCATTCCTTTTGTAGAACCCCCTTACCCACAAAAAGAATTCCAGGTGTTCCACCCAGTCTGAGGAATCAAGCAAGTCACAGAAATCCAAAACCTGCTAGAAAAAGAGAGTCATCCAGCCAGTCCCGCCGGACCAGATAGAATCCGGAACTTACTCCAGGTTCTTTTTAGTTCCAAAGAAAACAGGGGACTGGAGGCCAATTTTAGACCTCAGCAAACTCAATACATTTGTAAAGAAGCAGAAGTTCTGGATGGTCATGCTTCAATCGATACTCCCATTCCTGGGAACGGGCAGTTGGATGTGCTGTTTAGATCTCAAGGATGCGTACTACCACATCAAAATGGCCAGACTATCCAGAGATCACTTGCATTTCCGGCTGGAGGCCAGTCATTACCAATTTCAAGCTCTTCCCTTTGGCGTCACTACAGCCCCCAGAGTGTTCACCAAATGTATGGCAGTGGTTACGGCTCACCTGAGGCATCTAGGATTCCGGGTGTTTCCGTATCTGGACGATTGGCTCCTATCTGCCACCACCAGGCATCAACTCATCCAGTCCAGGGATCATACAATCAATCTCTGCTCTCAGTTAGGAATAACCATAAATTTAGAAAAATCTGCTTTATTACCATCGCAGCATATCTCATTTATTGGAGCAGTCCTAGACACCACCACTGCCCTGGTCAAATTACCTCTAGAAAGAGGCATCTCCCTAAGAAATCAGGTGTGTCATGCTTGTTACAAGAAAAGAAAGTACCTGCTTCTCAGGTGTTAAAACTCTTAGGCACAATGGCAGCTTCCCTCATAGCAGTACCTCTGGGCCGGATGCACATGCGGATACTCCAGTGGTTGCTTTTCACCCAGTGGTCCTACCAACAGCTTCCGATGTCATTCAAGATTCTGTTGACGGATGTTTGAAATAGAGACCTTCTCTGGTGGTTGAAGAGCCACCAGCTGACAGTAGGTCAACCGTTTATACTACCCCCTCCAGTAGCCACAGTGACCACGGATGCTTCCTTGATAGGGTGGTGGGGGATTTTTCAGGGAAAGACTGCCCAAGGCACCTGGTTAGAGATAGAATGTCATTTGCACATCAACGTCCTGGAGTTGAGAGCAGTGCTTTTAGCGTTGTAGCACTTTCACGACTCTCTACCTCAGGGGGACGATTGCGATTCAGACAGACATGTCGGTAGTCTGGTACATCAACAAATGGAGGGGAACCAAATCTTACCCCTAATGCCGAGAAGCTTTGAGGATTTGGAAGTGGGCTGTGTCCACCGGGCGCTTTCTATTAGCAATGCACATCCCGGGGAAATCCAACGTGATAGCGGACAAACTGAGCAGTGTGATTCTGTTACCTCACGAGTGGTTCCTCAAACAAAATTTGACCGAAAGGATGGGGCCAGCCTTGCTGTGACCTTTTTGCATCTCCAATGAATGCCAAATGCAGAAGCTACTTTGTCCTTAACCCTCCACTGGGGGACAGTCCCAGAGATTCACTTGTGCACGATTGGCCCTCGGGTCTCCTGTATGCCTTTCCTCCAACCCCACTGATTCCCAGATTCTTGATGAAAGTAAAGGGCTCGGGAAGGACAGTTATTCTGATAGCCCCTTTTTTGCCTTGGCAGATATAGTTACCCTTTCTTCATCAATATCAACTGGAAGAACCTTGGTTTCTGGACCCAGTGCCAGACCTTCTGACGCATTCATCAGGAGTTCTTCACCCCTCTCTTCAGTCCCTCAGACTGACAGCTTGGCTGCTCCACTTCCCAACCTAGCCAGGTCATATAACCTTTCTTCTGAAGTTCAACATATTCTGGTTTCCTCTCATAAAGTCTACACTAGGAAACTGTACAATAGAAAATGGAAACATTTTGTTTACTGGCCCTCTCAACGCGATATTGATCCCTATGTTACCCCTCTTGATATGGTTCTAGAATTTCTCACGATGATTTTTCAGGAAGGTGCTGCAGCGGCCACTGTTAGAGTTCAGTTGGCCGCTATGTCTAATTTTCGCTTGGAGATTGAAGGATCTAATCTTATGTCACAGCCTTTTTGAAAGGGACTCATCACCTAAGGCCACCCATCAGACAACCAGTTGCACCATGGAACCTAAATTCAATATTATCTCAATTGATGCTTTCCCCCTTTGAGCCTGCATCCTCTTGCCCCTTGAAATTCATATTGTGGAAAACATTATTTTTGGTGGCTATCGCTTCAGCTCGTAGAGTTTCTGAACTTCAAGCTCTTTCCTGTTAGGCCCCCTTACTTTGTGTTTTTTCCTGATAGAATGTCTCTCAGGACAAATCCCTCTTTTCTTCCAAAGGTCTGCTCCGAAACTAATCTGAATCAGTCTATTGAATTGCCCACCTTTTTCAGACATCATTCTAACAAAATGGGGTATATGCTGCATAAACTTGATGTCCACAGACAGTTGAGATTTTACTTGGACAGAACAAAGGATTTTAGAAAATCTGAACAGCTTTTTGTCTTCTATGCTGATAACTAAAAAGGGCTATCTGTGTCTAAAGTCACCTTGTCTAAATGATTATCCGATTGCATAAAGTTTGTGTACTCTTCAACTAATCAGACCCTAGAATACAAGGTGAAAGCTCATTCCACTAGGGCGGTATCCACATCTCTAGCTCACGCCTCTCGTTTGCCTTTGGAAACCATTTGTGCAGTTGCCACTTGGTCAAAGCCACATACGTTTATCACTCATTACAAAATGGACAAGGGCCTCCACGGACAGAGCTTCCTTTGGTTCCACTGTTCTCAGGAATGTGCTCCCGTGAGCCACCCAGGGTTTGGGTGCTTGGGGCACTACCCACGTGTAAGAACAGATGGCGAGATTGAACAACTTCACATAAAGAAGTTATGTTCTTACCATAACGTTCCATGTGAGTTGTTCATCTCGCCTTTGTTCTTACATTTCCCACCCTCCATCCCCCTCCAGGTTCTTGAAGACTGGTTACGACTGGAGGTCTGGTTAGGTTTGTCTGTTGTCCTTTTCTTCTACCAGACTTTCTTCCTGTGGTTAACTGTGTGTATGTATGCATGTATATATATATATATATATATATATATATATATATATATATATATATATATACACATGTATTGACATTTAGGGTATGTTAGGCTGTTCTTTGTTGCTGGATTCAGCAAACTAGATCTGAAGGTTAGTCAGAGAACATCATGGGATAGGTGCTGTGCCTCGAGCTACTAAAAGATCTTGAGCTTGGAAAGTGGCCGACTCGGAGCCGATGGATCGGATCCGTACCCACGTGTAAGAGCAAAGGCGAGATGAACAACTCACATGGAACGTTATGGTAAGAACATAACTTCTTTTTTCTGGTTGCTTGAGAGTTGCTATTAAAATAGGCCTGACATACTGTACTCTATATTATTTGTTTGGTTTGACTTGTTCTCAGGTTGGGGAGAGAGAGAATTTATTCCTATCTTCCTTTTAAAAACTCTAAAAACGTAAGGTATGTTTCTGCGGGGGGGGGACAAAGTGCAACACATGAAAATTGTACTGTATTTCTTCAATAATTTTTTTACCAGTTGCTTCAGTTCTGGTTAACTGAGAGTTTACTGTATTAGATCTACAGCAAAAAGTGAAAGAGTTGGAAGTTTAACAATTACAACTGAGGCAAGACTTTGTGTTTGGTATCCACTTTTCCTGTAGCCCTAGAAGTGCCAAAGCACTGACATTGAGACACGGGCAACAAGGTCATGAGGATTCAATCTAGAACAGAGGTGACATTAGTTTCATGAATATTATAGGTATCAGTAGAAGTCCATGCTAAATTTTATGAGAAAGCAGGAACAGATTTGCATGAAGGAACAAAGAATACTAGTTTTAATCAATAAAGCCTTTGGAAATTAAAAGGAGAGGAGATGTGGGGACTAATGCAAAAAATGTCTGATCGAGAAGTTAGTTAAATTCTCCTCAAGGGAAATCACTGGGGATGGATAGCCTCCCCAAAGAGGTATGGAACTCAGTGGGAGAGAACATGATTAAAATCTGGGACAAGTTGTTTAATTCAATATTACAATCAAAGATGATGCCAGATTCTTGGGAGGGGGCAGTGATTTCACCAGTATATAAAGAGGGAAAAGATCATCAGCTAGGTTCACCCAGTATTAGCATTACATTACAATTATATTTTTATGACAGTAATGGCAGCTAGATTGAATAAACAAGCTCCAAAACTAGTTGATGTTGACCAGATGGGGTATGTGAGTGGTAGGTGGACCTCAGATAATGTGACCTATACACTAATGATAATTCATAATATTAAAATGGACTAAAAACCAGTAGGTCTTATGCCCAGATGCTGAACAAAGCATTTGAGTAGGTTAAATGGGATATCTAGTTAGCATAAAGGAGAAAACTAATTTTGCACTAGAATGGCTTGTTAGTTCAGGTAAAGGTTAGGTTGATTCTATCAAAAGAGTTAAAGATGTCATAGGGAACGGAGCAAGAGTTGCCTGATGTCGCTGATTTTTTTTCTTTTGCCTAAGGATCATAGGAGGTTACTAGGCTAGTGACCCTAGGGCTGTTATAAGCCTAGACAAGTTTTACCCTTATTTCCACAATCAGCACCTATCACCCCTGTCCAAGAGGGACATAGGTGGAACCCCTGGGGTGAACTTATGGTTACCCATCCAATCGTCCATATTGCGTTTGAAGAGAGCCAATGAGGTGGTCTGCTTGACTTGAAGCAGGAGTCTGTTCTAAAGGTGTGGTAACCTTTGGGAGACAATCTGTCCCTCCAGCAGCTTCTATAAATGTCACATACCAGACTAAGGCCATTAGAGTGAGTAACCCATGTACCATTTGACTTATGAATATGCAGCATTTGCACTAAAGTAGGGTCAAAGATGGCCTTATATGCAAGGCAGAGATCACCTCTGAGCAGTCTGTATGAAACAGAATAAAGTGACAGTGATTTCAGACGGTCCTCATAGGACAGATGCTGAAGACCTTGAATTTTCCTTGTGAGGAACCTTTGTGGTCTCTGCAGTTCCTGCAGGTTCTTGGAAAGGTACATACCAGAAGGAGCATTGTACTCAATTACTGGTCTGATGAGGGGTGAGTACAGGGAGATTATAACTTCTTTTTTCTGGAGGCAATGCCCTTACTTATGAGCAATATAAAGTGCCCTTATTACCAATGTGGAGTCATGGTGATCAAAGGTAAAGTTGCTGTCAGCCTGTTTGCCCAGGTCTTTCACCACTGAGTGCATATTTAGGGTGGTGTTATTGATGTGGTAGTTAGCAGGAACATCACTTTTACCGAAAGGGATGTTAATACATTTTTTTTGCATTTTGTTTAAGACTATAGGTTTGGCATCAGTCATTTGTTTGTATAAAACCCTCTTGTAGGATGTTGACATCATTTGGAGATTCTGTGACCACTCCCAGTTTGCAGTCATCAGCAAACTTTGTCAGCCACAGACCTTTAGTTTTAGCTTGCACTTCAGCGAAATAGATTCCAAACAGTAGAGGTCCCAGGACTGATCCCTGTGGAAAACCATTTATTACAGGTCTGCTGTTGGAGGTGGATTCCCCTTTTTTGACTATATGAGTTCTGTCAGTGAGCCAGTTAGCGACCCATCTAATGATGTATGGGTTGATACCTAGCTGCGTGAGTTTGTCAATTATGCCTGAGTGGGGGATAGTGTCAAAAGCTTTGGCTAAGTCTAGGTAGGCTGTGTGCACATATTTCCCCTCATCCAAGGCCTTGGTGACTGTTTCGAAGAAGTCCACCAGGTTTAACAGGCATGCTCTCTCTTTGACAAACCCAAATTGAGTAGGGTCAAGTGTTGGGAGATTACCAACGTCTTTGTTGATAAGGTCCCTGATGATTCTCTCCATGGCCTTACATATAGGGCTAGTCAGGGTAATAGGTCTGTAGTTCCCGGGGTCAGTGGAGCCACCACCTTTGTGCAAAAGGATAGCAGTGGCCTTTTTCCATTCAGCTGGGATGAAGTCAATGCTTAGACAGTGATTGAAAAAAGTACTCAATGGTGTTGCTAATTCTTGTTTGACCCCATGTAGGACGCAACCTGGGATGTTATCAGGTCCCATGGATGCTGTGTTTTTGACCTTAGAGGGGGCATTCACAACTTGCTCTTTAGTGGTACAGGGTAGAGGGCAGGTAGTAGGGATGTCTTGGGGTAAGTGTGGCGGGGAAGTAGGAGTAAAGTTTTCACAGAGCCTGTAGGCTAACAGGTTAGCAGTGTCCACAGACTCCGTATATGTGGTGTCATAAACTACCAGTTTAGCACAAATCTGAACCTTTCCTTTTAGGTTGTGGCTGGAACTAAAGAACGGTTTATGGATGTTCTTCGTGTTTCACTGTTGCAGTCGTCACATTTGGGTTATCCCTGCCAGGGTAGCCCCTGGCCCTGTCCTTAGTTGAGGAAGCTAATTTGGATTTATAGTTAGCTTTGGAGGACTTCACAAGGAGTCTTATTTTATTTATTTATTTTATTTTACATTTGTTGACCGGGATAGTCCGACTGGATGCATGTCCATTTTCAGTGGAGGCCCGGGGAGAAAAGCTCCAAGGGTAAGCAGATACAGCATTACATAATACCAGCATTACATATTACAAACAGACTATTTACAGAAATTACATAAGTAAGCAAGTTAAACAAGTTCCACAGGTTACAGTTAATCCTGAGCACAAGTCAGGATTAAATTAAATTACACAGTAAACTGGTTAACAGATTTTTACACATTCTAGAGAGAGTTAGCCAGGCTTGATACATTGACATAGCCAGTTAAGTGACAAATGTTGTTTGAGTCTAGTTTTAAATTGACCTAAGGTGGAAAGTAAGGTAATATCAGCTGGAAGAGAGTTCCAGGATCTACTTACAGAGTTTGCAAAGAAAGAATCACCGGCTGTGTTTTTAATTTTGCTAGTCTGAATTAGTAGTTTGTTAGAGGATCAAAGCAGTCTAGGATTGTTATAGGGCGTGATAATATTTTTAAGTGCAGGAGTATTGTCCGGATTATAGAGGATTTTATAGGTCATAATCAGTTGGTTATACCGGATTAGACTGGGTAGTTCAAGCCACCCAAGCTGATTTAGATTGATGCAATGATGTGTCCTAAAAGGCAGCCCAGTGGCAAACCTGGCAATGTGGTTGTAGCAAATTGAGAGTTTGTTAAGGACAGTCTTGTTTAAATTCGAGAGTAGAGGGGATGCATACAGAAGGGTTGAAAGAAGGTGAGAGTGAGCTATGGCAATTTTAGCTGGAGGGGTTAGGAAGGCTTTTATTCTGTAAAGTGACCCTAGTTTTTTATTGATGGTTTTGATAGTTTGGTTAACATGTAGGTCAAATTTTAGATTATTGTCTATGATGACACCTAATAGTTTTGTAAATGGGTCAGGGGAGATTATTGTGCCATCATTTGATTTTATGGTAAAAGTGAAAGCGGTAGACCTACGTGTTGGTGAAAATAACAGCATTTTAGTTTTTTTGGGATTTAGGATCAGACGATGTTCAGAAAGCCAGTTTTCTATTGTATTAAAGGTGGTCTGGATAGCTGACCATAACTCTACTGGAGATGTGGCTGAGCAAATCGGAGTAGAGTCATCAGCATATTGGATACAGCTGACTTTTGGGATGACAGTATAAAGGTCGTTAATAAAGATGGAGAACAGCAAGGGCCCTAGTATAGAGCCTTGTGGTACTCCAAGGGTGTTAGGTGGAAGGTTAGAGAGTTTGTTCTGCCAGAGGACAGCCTGCTATCGACCATTCAGGTAGGATTGAAACCATTGGAGGGCTCCAGTATCTAGACAGAATGTTTGCAGGGTGTGGATTAAAAGTTGGTGATCAACCATATCGAATGCCTTGGAAAGATCCAAAAAGAGGGCTGAGGATATATAATTATTGTTGCAGTTATGGTGTCAGTAAAGGCTAGGATGGCTGAAGTAGTGCTGTGATGAGGATGGAAGCCATGCTGAGTGTCTGCCATAAGGCGATTTTGGATTAGGTGGTGCATGAGTTGTCTATGAATACATTTTTCCATAATCTTTGCAAGTGGAGAGAGTATAGCTATTGGCCTGTAATTGGAGAATTCAGTAGAGCTGCCTCCTTTGTAAAGTGGGATTACATAGGATATTTTCCAGATGGTGAGAATTTTAGCTTCTGCTATGGTTCGATTGATTAGTATTGACGGGGTAAGCAATAGCGTCAGTTGATTTTTGTAGGTACTCGGCAGGGAGTTGATCAGCAGAAAGTGTAGTGGGTTTTAATTTTTTGATCAAGGTACGGATAAGTGAAGTGGCGACTGGTTGGAAGCTGAACGCGAGTAGGTTTCTAGGCGTGCTACTTTCAGGACCAGGGGAGCTAGGAGGTAGTTGGCTAGCTAGGGCTTGAATTGTCTCAGTAAAGAATTGGTTAAAACTATCAGAAACATCTTCAGGGGTTTTATCAATAGTAGCAGCAGGGATTGGGGTTGAAGTTTGTCCAGGATGTAGTAGATTATTTAAACCTGCCCAAAACTTCTGTGGGTTATTTTGATTTACTGTCTGTAAATTACAGTAGTATTGTTTTTTGTCATGTAAAATTGATTTTTTGGTTTCGTTCCTGGATTGCCTCTATTTAATGTGATCTTGAGGGTCTTTAGAAGAATGCCATAAAGCCCATGCTTTGTTTCTAACGGTAATTTTGAGTTTAGACTCTATAGAAAGCCATGGTGCAGTTTTTGCCTTGGTTCTCTTTGAACGAACAGGTGCATGCAAATCAAGGATCTCAAGGAATTTGTTGTTAAAGTATGCTAATGCTTCCTCTAAGGGGAGGTGTTTTAGAATAGACCAATTACATGAGTTTGGTTCTTGTTGGAATTTGGCAGGGTCAAAGTTTTTATTGTTTCTAACATTTCTTAGTAAGGGTTGTTGGGAATTAATGGATTTGTGCATAATTACATATTGAGAAGGTGATCGCTTAGGCCATTAAGTAGGGTAACAGAGGTGTACAGTTGGGGATGACTGTTTATGAGTACCCACTCAAGTATACTTTCATTTTGTTTGGGTTTACCTATCCTGGTAGGGGTGGATATGATTTGTGTAAATGCATGCAGGTTAATATGGGTGGTTGGGGATTCTGAGGAACAGGTGCCCCAGTCTATGTTAAAATCTCCAAGTAGTAGGGTTTCTTGGGGGTAGTGACATGATAGCCAGTGCAGGATATCTTCAAATGTAGATATATTGTTACCTGAGGGAATGTACATACAGATGATATTAATGCATTTATTTTTATTAAGTTGCAATTTGGTGGCAAGAATCTCTGAGTTATTAATCTGAGGAGGTTGTATTACATCTATGGTGACATTCAACTCAGATTTATAGAGTACAGCTACCCCACCACCCTTCCTCGAAGCACGATCCAGTCTTTGTATGTTGTACCCAGGTGGTAACACTTCATTGTCTTTAGTGTTAGGTTTTAACCAGGTTTCAGATAAACAGAGAATCTCAGGTGAGTGGACATGCAGAAGTGCATGCAATTCATGTACCTTGTTATTAATGCTTCTAATATTAAGATGATAGACTAGGAGAGAGTTAGTTGGCCTATTAATTGTAGGTTTGTAGCTTAGATTGCAAGTAGAGGGGGTATGTGTATCTGAAGTGAGTGGGCCAGGGTTGGGGTGAATATCACCACCAAGTATTAGGTTGAGTCTATACTTGGTGATGAACTTCAGGAATTTGTTTATTAGTTTGTGGTAATGTTTGGCTCTAGAGCTAATGTGCCTGGGGTTGAGATGTTGATAGACTGAACAAGATGTTGGATAGGATCTGGTACTGTAAGTATGGTTGAAGGTGGAAGGATTTACAGCTGGGGTGATAGTATGGCCTTTTGGACCAGAAATCCTGTGAGAAACTGGTTTTCATGCAAGGTAAGGAGGTATGGTGTGAACAAGAGGGGTAGTAAAGAGGAGTATATCATTATCTGTGATTCAGCTAGTGAGTTAAGGAACTGTTTTACCTGGTGATGCAACACCAGAAGATAGAGTGGTGAGGTAAAGGTACTGGAAGGGGGATGGGAGAATGCCAGATGAAAGCTAATAGGTGCTATTAAAATGTAGGTAGTAAAATGGGGGTGGGTGGAATTATCCCAGATGAAAGCAGATAGGATCTGGAAAGTGGGGGAGTGGCTATAGTACTATAAATTTAGAGGTACTGGGGGCGGGAGGAAATTGGGGGCAGGGAGGGAGAAGAGAGCCCGAAATGAGGGCTATTGCAGTTTACAAGGTTTCCTAAGGTGTCCTAAAGCTATAAGGTAAGTATTACAGCTCTTATGGGGCTATTGCAGTTTACAAAGTTTCCTAAGGTGTCCTAAAGCTATAAGGTAAGTATTACAGCTCTTAATGTAACAGTCAATTTACTTCAGTTACAGGGGAAGGAGGCAACCACTCAAGTAGAAACAAAGAGCCCTATGGCTGACCAAGATGGTGACCTGCTTAATTACAAAGCACTGTAAGTGAAAGCTTAACAAATGCTTTTTGTGTGTGCAACCTACTCTGTGTAAATGTTGAAAGAAACTGATTGCAGTTCTGTAGACACTGTTTTGTAAGGAACTGTAGAGTTCAACTAGGAAAAGAGAAAAGCAGAGATTCTAGGGTAAGCATGAAGGCAACAACAGGCAGTTATTATATAATAATGCATTCAGAAAGGTTTGGTGGGGGGGGGGGGTAAAGTAGCATACTTCAGAATGAACTAAGATTTATAGCTAAGAAACCTCAGCAAAAGAGCAATGCAGTAAATAAACACTTGCCAGATTTTAAAGATATACCAGAAAAACTAAATCAATTATTCACAATTGTACAACTGGAAAATTGCCAGTAAAAGCACTTCAGGTATAGCTAGAGGGCGAACGTAGTGGGGCTATTGCAGTTTACAAGGTTTCCTAAGGTGTCCTAAAGCTATAAGGTAAGTATTACAGCTCTTACGGGGCTATTGCAGTTTACAAGGTTTCCTAAGGTGTCCTAAAGCTATAAGGTAAGTATTACAGCTCTTAATGTAAGAGTCAATTTACTTCAGTTACAGGGGAAGGAGGCAACCACTCGAGTAGAAACAAAGAGCCCTTTGGCTGACCAATATGGTGACCTGCTTAATTACAAAGCACTGTAAGTGAAAGCTTAACAAATGTTTTTTGTGTGTGCAACTTACTCTGTTTGAATGTTGAGAGAAACTGATTGCAGTCCTATAGACACCGTTTTGTAGGGAACTGTAGAGTTCAACTAGGAAAAGAGAAAAGCAGAGATTCTAGGGTAAGCATGAAGGCAGCAACAGGCAGTTATTATATAATAATGCATTCAGAAAGGTTTGGTGGGGGGGGGGGGGGTAAAGTAGCATACTTCAGAATGAACCAAGATTTATAGCTAAGAAACCTAAGCAAGAGAGCAATGCAGTAAATAAACACTTGCCAGATTTTAAAGATATACCAGAAAAACTAAATCAATTATTCACAATTGTACAACTGGAAAATTACCAGTTAAAGCACTTTAGGTATAGCTAGCCCAAGTTATTCAAGTCATAAAAGCACTTCTTCAATGTGTGTGTGCAATTTAAACATTAAAAAGCATATGCAGCAAGGAGGAGCTCTGATTATATACTTTCTCTAGGCACAGGTTCAGTTTAAACACAAATATTACCACAGAAATTCAGTAAAGTCACTTGCTACTTATAGAGCCTCTGAAAAAAATATTTGCTTGTTAAGTTGAGGAGGGAGTGTTTCCAGTTTGGGTCTCTTTCCCTGTTACTCTTAAGACAGCAACTTCTTCCTCTTATTGTAAAGCCTGTTGATAGCAGTTGTCCACCTGACAGATTTGCTCTTCCTCGAGGAGCTTGTTTTGGTCCTAATCAGGTGTGGCCACATCTGTGCAGTTGTTCAGGTGTTTGTGTAAAGCGTTTGATTAGAACTCTGCATAGTTGCCAGTTCCATCTGAGGGAGGAGGTGCAGTGAAGCTATTTATGCCATGCCGTAAGCGGTTATAATCTGATGTTCTTTTATTCTCATGTTACAGAATTCATAACTGTAGGGAAGTTGCTGCCTACAGCACAGGATATCCAGCCAGTATACCAAAGTCTTAGGAGCAGGGGTACGTGCTGCGTTGCTTGTCAGAGCGATAAACCAATGTCGGCTATAAAAGTGAAGTCTGCACGTACCCCCTTCAGAACTTTTCTGCAGCAGTGATCTACAAACCTCCAGTCGCCAGCTCTAGGAATCAGTTTGTTTGTTGTTTCGGCCATCCGATACAGACAAGTACCCCTTTGGGTTTTTTGTTTTCATATTATTGCTTTTCAAACATACATATCAGCTAGGAAAGGGAAGTATGCTGGTGGAAGACAAATTCCACACAAGAGCAGCCATGATAAATGTTTCTTCTGTTTAGGTGAAGGTCACGACCATACGTGATATTTGCAAATCCTTTGTACCTAAAATGCTCCACAGCTGTCTGCTGCCTTAAAGCTTTATTTGAAAAATCAGAGGCTCCAGCATCTAGCTTTAGGCATGGAGGGTGAGGTAAATACCTCCTAAGAGCCATCTCGGAAGAGGACCAAGAAAATTAGGCCTGACGCCCATGCTGCACCTCAGGAGTCCAGTGAGACTCTCGAGGTGGATGTTAGCCCAGAGTTTTATCGAACATCCTTTTCACAGCTAGAACTGGGAACCACGGTGGAAGCTAGTATGGCGGAAACACAGAGTACATCTGCTGAGGTTGATCAGCCCCTGATGGTGAAAGGGAAAGATGGCATGGGATGTCGGCAAGGCGTACTTCAGCTTTTCCATCCTCCCAGGTGTCTGCCTCTAAGTCAACACATCTTTCTACTCCTCTGAAGAGGAAACAGAAATTAAAACATAGGGAACGTAGAAAAGCTGTACCAGTTCTTGGATGGAAAGTTTTTTCCCAAAATCTTTTCAGGGTCTTCCAGGCCCTCCAGTCTCCGGTACCTGTACCAACCCCCACACCTGTGTAGACCTTAGAGGATTCAGAAGAGGAACTCTATTCCTCTGATGAATCACTTACCTGTTGCTCCCAGATAGAATCCTGCAAGGACTTCATTACCCCTGAAGAGGAGGACTCTATTAGTCCTGAATCTCCAGGAGAGGAATTCTCCTTTGGGGACACCATTACTCTGATGAAAGAACATTTTAAATGGCAGGCCTCAGATGTGTCTGAAACAGAAAAAAGAGATACTTTGAATTATTGCAGATGGACCAGCCCTCCCCATCTGTAACCCCTCCCCTGCTTCCAGCCTTTCATTATGCCTTTCTGGCTGCATTGCAGACCCCTGACTCTCAGTCCCCAGCTGCTAAACGTCCAGATAGATTTTATAAAGTTTCTCAGGATACACAGTTCCTATTCAAGAAGCCCCCCTGCAGACCCTGCTGTCATTGCAGTGTCAGCAGATAAATCATCCAGACAGCTGCCCTCCACCTCTCTGTTTCTCACTGACAAGGACAGCAAATGTATGGATAGATTAGGGACGAAGTATATATACCTCCTCAACTCTAGCCATTATAACCCTAACCTATCAAACTCACATGGCTAGGTTTGTTTTAGATACCCTATCAAAAGCTTCTGCAGTGATTCCAGATGTGTCAGACTCCCCTGCTAAGTCACAATTCTCTGCCCTGCTCTCTACCGCCTTTCAGGTGACCAGGCACTCCATAAAAATGGAGTTATGATGCGGTAGAGGCATCCTCCAAATCTGCAGCCTCAGGTTCTGTCCTGTGAAGATATTCTTGGGTGAGGTTACAGCCTCTTCCTATGGATGTCCAGACCAAATTGTTAGATACACCTTTTGATAATAAGGCCATTTTTGGTGCAGCTTCTGCAGACCTCCTTAAATCCCTACAGGAAAAGGACAAGGAGCTACAAAATCTAAAGCATTTGTTAGTCTGTCCCAGTCATAGGTATCATAGGAACTACCCTCAAAAGACCACCTTTGTTAGGAGGCAATCATCTCATTCCAGTGCCCCACAGGCTAAGGAACGGAGGCAACCTAGGAGATACTTCACTCCTAAACAAACGTCCGCCTCCATTCCAACTCCCTTTTGGAGGCAGCCTGACCAGAACAGAGCTATACTCCACTGTGAATCAAACCCATTACCCAACTCCACCCCCTTATCTTGATACCTCACCCTTTCCTTGCCCTCTTCATGGAAAATTACCTTGGAGGCATGGATCCTTTCCATCATCCATAAAGGATACTTTATGACCTGATGGACACTTCCTACCTTTCATGGGATACCCCAGCTGCCAACAAGTCTGCTTCATCTCTTCCTCCCAATTCTGGATCAGCTTCAAGCTCAGGGCACCACAAAAAGAGTACCTCCAGAACAGACAGACAAGGGGTTTTACTCCAGGATGTTTTTGGTTCCAAGAAAGGATTGCCCTTGGAGGCCAATCCTGGATTTGTTTGTACTCTATCTATTCCACAAAGAACTCCCTTTTGGAGGCAGCCTGACCAGAACAGAGCTATACTCCACTGTGAATCAAACCCATTACCCAACTCCACCCCCTTATCTTGACACCTCACCCTTTCCTTGCCCTCTTCAAGGAAAATTACCTCGGAGGCATGGATCCTTTCCATCATCCATAAAGGATACTTTATGACCTGATGGACACTTCCTACCTTTCATGGGATACCCCAGCTGCCAACAAGTCTGCTTCATCTCTTCCTCCCAATTCTGGATCAGCTTCAAGCTCAGGGCACCACAGAAAGAGTACCTCCAGAACAGACAGACAAGGGGTTTTACTCCAGGATGTTTTTGGTTCCAAGAAAGGATGGCCCTTGGAGGCCAATCCTGGATTTGTTTGTACTCTATCTATTCCACAAGGTGCCTACCTTCAAAATGCTCACCTTGCATCACCTCCTACCTCTCATCCGTCACCAAGCCTTTATGGTATCCCTGGATCTAAAGGATGCTTACCTTCATATCCCTCTTCACCCCAGCTACAGGAAGTTCCCATGCTTTTCCATGGGTTCCTTGCATTTTCAATATTCTGCATTGCCATTTGGGCTTTCCATAGCCCCCAGGGTATTAAAAAAGTGCCTAACTCCAGATGTTAAGTTGTCTATCTCGCCTTCGTTCTTGCTGGTTGGGATCGGAGCCGATCCTCGGCTCTGACTCAGCCATCTTCTATAGCTTGAGAGCTGTTTACTGGCTCGAGGCTACCCCTTATCCCATGATGCCTAGCAATAGCTACCCAGATCTCGTTTGCCGTTTTAGCTGCGAGGTGTCATTTTTCTGGCTCAGGCTCGTAGAAAGTTTTTTGTATAACTTTCTTACTCTAGAATTCTATATTTTCAGTGTTTTATTGTTAACGATTAGTCTTGTTTTTTGTGATAGCTCGTGTTTAGTTGTAGTATCCCTTCTTTACCTTGTAGAACTCGTTTAACTTAGAGAGTTCTCCCCACCCCTCCCCCCCCATCTTCTTCTTGTCAGGTTAGTCATTTAAGTTAGAGGCTTTCCTTCTACCTTTCTTCATAGGCTAGCCATTTAAGTTAGAGGCTTTCCTAATTTAAAAAAAAAAAAAAACTTTGTCTATAGTCTTGTAGTATAGAGCGTTTTTTGTGTAGACTGTATTTTGCTTTCGTAGCTGTTGTTGTCGTTTCCTTCTTTCAGGATGTCGAAGGAATCCAAAGTGTCTGGATTCAAGAAGTGTGACTCATGCTGTCAAAAGATGTCTCTGACAGATGGGCACACTTCTTGCGTCTATAGTTTAGGCGCTGTGCACCTACAGGACTCTTGTTCTATCTGCCATGCCTTTAGTCCAAGAGTCCTGCAGGAGCATAAGAATAAGCTTATTCTCAGGGGTCTTTTAAAACCCCAGGATTCACCGGCCAGGAGCGCTCAACCTGTGAAATCTCCTAAATCTACTAAGCTGTCGGCTCCAAATTCGGAGCCGTCCTCGGTTCAGACTCTACCTTCTACTTCGGTTCCGGCTGGTACCGATAAGACTATCTCCCCGTCGGTTCCATCAGAAACTTCAGAGCCTTCGCGGAGCCACAAGAGGCTGAGGGTCCCCTTCACTGGAATTGGTACATTCGGCTCCCTGGTCTCCTTTGCTTCAGAGCGAGCGCAGTCACCGATCCTCTCACTCCTCTCGATCCTCTAGGTTGTCCGATCATGATGTGGAAAGAGTGGTGAGTAGGTTGCTAAAGTCGCAGGCACTTGCCAAGATGTTGTCCAGCCCTCCTCAACAGGTGTCGGCTCTTTCCACTTCTATTGATGTTCCTCCTCCGACTCCAAAGAGTTCGGAGCCGGAGTTCATTGGGGTTCGAGTAGTGGAACCGTCGGCTCTGATAACTCTATCTCCTTCAGTTCCGACGTCAGCTCCGATCCCTTTGGTGGTGCCTTCTGTCGAGGGATCTGGGCACCGGGGTTCCCTCGTCGGCTCCGAGGGGGTGAGTGGCATCGGACCCTTGCCCGACACCGTTCTCCCTCTCGGAGCTTTGGCGCAGGTGAGCTCGGCTCTTACATCGGCCTCGGAGCCGTCTCCCTTGGTGCGGAGAGGGATTCCAATTTCTTCTGAACCGGAGCTTTCTCTGCATCGTGGCAGGGATGCCTTCGATGTCATGAGGAGTGTGCTGGCCACTGAGTCAGCTCCACTATCGGCCCTACCGGCTCCATCCCCTGTAGTGCCTGTGCCAATCTCTGCTCCTCCTCCAGACCCCAAGCGTAGGGAACTGGCACTCCAGGGCACCCCATTGAGTGTTTCCTCTTCTTCCGAGGTCTCCCCTGATCATTCAGAGGAGCCCCCTCGTAAGAAGAAATGCAAGAGGAAGCACATAGACTCCCCTGAGTCTGTCACTTCTGATACAGATTTAGATGATTCGGAAGGGTCCCCGAGATCCCCCTCTGAAGATGTTTCCTTCTCGGACATCTTAGAAATACTTAAGCAGAGGGGGAACTGGAACCCCCTAGCCCCTACTGAGGATGAGTCTGTATTTCTGGATGCGTTCAGTTCCCAACCTTCCACCTCCTGGGTTTCTCCGCCTTTCGATCCCTTTATGGCAGTGGTGGCTCAAAAGGCTTGGTCAGCTCTGGATATAGTGGAACCTACTCCAAGGAGACCTGGCAAATTCATCACAGCACCCCAAGATAAGCAGTTCCTTACCAAAGGTGTTCCTGTTGATCCCATGGTGGTAGCAGCAGCCATCAAAAAAGAGTTAGCGGAGACCTCTTCATCTGTCCAGCCTCCTAACAAGGAATCTAAGACCATGGACAGATACGGGAAGCGAATGTTCGCTTCAGCGACCTTTTCTATGAGGTCACTGAACTACTTATGTCATTTTACCCGGCTTCAGAGGGATCTCCTTAAAGAGCTCGGAGATACCCTTCAAGACCCATCAGCTGAGGGGGCTCAAGCTAAAGTGCCTTCCCAGCTGGCAATGCTTAATTCCGTAGTTAATTTCTCCATGCGGCTGATTGCAGCCGATGGTGCAAGTAGAGCTGCAGGTACGGGTGTGGCCCTTAGGAGGCATGCATGGATGCGGCTATGTAATTTTGCGGAACCCTTTCAAGCCTCATTCACCAACACCCCCTTCGATGTTTCCTTTCTTTTTGGACCACAGGTGAAAGACACTTTGACTAGGTGTGAGCAAGGAGGCAAGACTCTCTCTGCCGTGGGAGTCCGTTTTTCCACTCCTTCTAGACCATACCCCAAAGGTCAGAAGAATGGCAAAATGTGGTTCCGAAAATCCCAGGGAGCCTTGCCTGACGCACATAGCGATTTTTCCTCCAGGGGCAGAGGGGGAAACAATAGCAACAGATGCTGCCCTCGTGGCAGAGGTGGTCCGCAGAACCAGTGCAACAGAGAATCTTTCTCTGATAAGCCCTTTCAGCATCCGTGAAGGGTTGCCCGGCTGCTCACCTCTGGAGGCAGTCAGGGGAAGACTTTCACTGTACCCAAAGGCCTGGCAAAAGTTAACGCAAGACAGATGGGGTACGGTCCATTATATCCGGTTGTTACAAAATACCCTTCTGTCAACCCCCCCTTACCATCAAGGAAATCCCTTCCAGATGTTCCACCCAATCTGAAGGACCAAGCAGTAATAGAAGTCTCAAAACTGCTAGAAAAAAAGAGTCATCCAGGAAGTCCCGGCAGACCAGCACGGATCCGGAACGTACTCAAGGTTCTTTTTGGTACCAAAAAAGACAGGAGACTGGAGACCGATTCTGGATCTCAGCAGACTAAACAGGTCTGAACAAAGTTTCAGATGGTCATGCTTCAGTCCATTCTACCCTTTCTGGGTCAGGACAATTGGATGTGCGCGACAGATCTTCAGGATGCGTACTACCATATCAAGATGGACAGGCGCTCCAGGAGATTTCTTCGCTTCTGGCTGGGAGCCAGTCATTACCAGTTCAGAGCTCTGCCCTTTGGTCTCACCACAGCCCCCAGGGTGTTCACCAAATGTATGGCAGTGGTCATGGCTCACCTGAGACGTCGAGGATTCCAGGTATTTCCATATCTAGACTGGCTCCTCACTGCTACTACCAGGCATCAACTTCTACAAGCCAAGGACTACACACTCGCAATCTGCTCCCAGCTCGGCATTACAATAAACTTCGAAAAATCTGCCTTGTTGCCCTGTCAATCTATCACCTACATAGGAGCAGACTTAGACACAAGGAACATGTCCACAAGGCTACCGCCAGAAAGGGTGTCTACAATTCGTCAGCAAGTACAAATTCTGATGCAGAGCAAAAGAATCCCAGTCAGGTTCGTCCTTCAAACTCTGGGTTCCATGGCGGCAGCCATTCTTCTAATCCCACTGGCCCGCTTTCACATGAGGATCCTTCAGTGGCGTCTGTTCACACAGTGGTCTTTCTAACAGCTGCCCATGTCTCACATGATCATGATTACAGAAGCATGCAAAAGGCACCTTTCCTGGTGGATGGTCTCCATACTAGTGACTCAGGGCAGACCCTTATTCAGCCTCCTCCAGTAGCCACAGTGACCACAGACGCCTCCCTGATAGGGTGGGGGAGGCATTATCAGGGCAGGACAGTCCAAGGCACTTGGCAGCCTCACGAGTGCCATCTGCACATAAACATTCTAGAAATGAGAGCCGTGCTCCTAGCGTTGCAAGCCCTTCAGGACTCTCTACCTTCTGGGACCATTGCAATTCAAACAGACAACATGTCAGTGGTGTGGTACATCAACAAGCAGGGCGGAACCAGGTCCTACTCCCTGTGTCAAGAAGCACTCAGACTGTGGCAGTGGGCGATTTCCTCCCAACGTTTTCTGATTGCGACGCACATCCCTAGAAGGTCCAACGTCATAGCGGACAGCCTCAGCAGAGCTATCCTCATGCCTCACGAGTGGTCTCTGAATCTGGAAGTTGCAGATCTTATCTTCCGCAAATGGGGACAGCCTTGCTGCGATCTTTTTGCCACCCCCTTCAACAGCAAATGCAGCAACTACTTCTCCTTTCTTCCGCTTCCAGGTCACTCACCCAGAGACACTCTAGTCCATGATTGGCCTCAGGGTCTTCTTTATGCCTTTCCTTCATTTCCCCTGATTCCAAAACTCATACAGAAAGCAATATCGTTGGGTTACAAAATGATCCTCATTGCCCCCCACTGGTCTCGACAGATATGGTTCCTGTTCCTGCACCATTACCTTCTCGATCAGCCCTGGACTCTGGATCCGATTCCAGACTTACTGATTCATCAATCAGGCGGGTTTCATCAATCTCTCCAAACCCTCCAGCTCACAGCTTGGTTGCTCCACTTCCAACCTTAGCCAGGCTTCCTAGCATTTCCCCGGCTGTACGTGAGATTATTGTCTCCTCTCACAAATTCATAACCAGAAAAACCTATGCTAGTAAATGGAAACGTTTTTCTTGTTGGGTAGAGGCTAGGAACGTAGATCCCTTTTCAGCCTCAGTCCACGAAATTCTTGAATTCCTAGCGCAACTTTTTCATTCTGGGTCCGCTTCTGCTACAATCAGGGTTCAATTAGTGGCCATTTCTAACGTTCATGTCGGTCTGTCAAATTCAAACATTACGTCTCATAAGCTCTGTAAAGCTTTTTTGAGAGGGGCCACTCTCCTTAGGCCTCCAGTGAAAGATCCCCCTCCTCCTTGGGACCTTAATTTGGTATTAACTTCCTTAACTCTGCCCCCTTTTGAACCAGCAGCATCCTGCCCTATTAAGTTTCTATCTTGGAAGACACTCTTTCTGGTAGCTATTACTTCAGCCAGATGCATCTCTGAACTTCAGGCAGTATGTGTTCGTCCTCCATACTTGGTTTTTCATAAGGACATGGTTGCTCTGAGGACTAGTCCTTAGTTTCTTCCGAAAGTCTGCTCAGAAAATAATTTAAACCAATCTATAGACCTTCCTGTGTTTTTCCCGAACTACACCAACAAGGCAGAGTACAAATTACACCAACTGGACATTCATAGACAATTGCGTTTTTACCTGCACAGGACTAAGGAAATAAGGAAGTCGGACCAACTATTCCTTTCCTATGCTCTAGGCAAACAAGGTCTCCCAGTTTCCAAGGTGACCTTATCCAGGTGGTTGTTACACACTATTACTTTCATTTATCAATTAAGGAACAAAGAGTTACCTATCAAACTGAAAGGTCATTCTACTAGGGCCTTGGCCACCTCTGTAGCCTTCCAATCTAGGTTGCCCATGGATTCTATCTGTGCAGCTGCTACGTGGGCAAATCCTCATACCTTTATTTCTCATTACAAGCTATATATGATCTCCAGGAGCAGAGCTGACTTTGGTTCCACTGTTTTGAAGAGTCTGTTCTAATGAGCCGCCCAGGATTGTAGGTGCTAGGGACGCTGTCCCAACCAGCAAGAATGAAGGTGAGATAGACAACTTAACATAAAGAAGTTATGTACCTACCATAACATTCCATGTTAGTTGTCTTCATCTTGCCTTCTTTCTTGCGTCCCACCCTCCGTCCCCCTGTCCTATTGGACCGAGAGGAGTTTTGGTTTCACTGGCTGAGTGTTCTCTGCTTTGTTTCCTCTACTGACTCAGAGAGTATGACAGGTATGCTCAACCTATTTGTATAGACAGGTTTATTCTCTGGCTGTGTCTGGGGTTAGCTATTTCAAACGAGATCTGGGTAGCTATCGCTAGGCATCATGGGATAAGGGGTAGCCTCGAGCCAGTAAACAGCTCTCGAGCTATAGAAGATGGCCGAGTCGGAGCCGAGGATTGGCTCCAATCCCAACCAGCAAGAAAGAAGTCGAGATGAAGACAACTAACATGGAACGTTATGGTAGGTACTTAACTTCTTTTTTATCGCCCACTGCAGGGTATTCAAATATATCCATGCCTAGATGACCTCTTGATAATTCACCAGGATTGCCACACCCTCCATCACCACCTAGGCATGGTGTCCAATACCCTGGCAAACTTAGGGTTCTATGTGAACCAGGAAAAAGTCTCACCTGACACCCACCCAAGACCTGATTTTCTTGGGATGCAGGATAAAACAGACCAGATATCAGTCTTCATTCCTTGCCAGAAGGTGGAAACCATCACACATTACCTCCAAACACTCCTCTCTCTCCAAACATTATCAGCCAGGGAATTCCTGAGGGTCCTAGGCCACATGGCATCCTTGATACCCATGCTTCCCTTAACAAGGCTGCATATGAGAAAATTACAATGGGTGCTGAGGAGGAGTTGTCAGCCATTTCCTCCTGTCTCCCCTTGGTTCCTCCTTTGGCATCTAGGTTAGAGGTAAAACTATTCGTAAGAGGGGTCCTCCATATTAGACCACCTAGAAAACAGATACTGCCTTCATGGGACCTTAATTTTGTCATTGAAAAACTCACACTACCTCCTTTTGAACCAGCTCACTCAGCATCGCTGAAACTATGTGCTTGGAGAACAATACTACTGGTAACCCATCACATCTGCCAGGAGGGTCTCTGAAATCCAGTCCCGGATGGCTAATCCCCCTTACCCCGTATTCCATGAGGACAGGGTCTCCCTCAGGACTAACCCCTCATTCATGCCTAAAATGGTTAATGAATTGTCCTTAAATCAAGCCATTAAACATCCCTGTTTTTTCCCTCAACCTCAAAATCCATCTGAAAAAACCCTACATTCCTTGGATGTTCATAGGCAGCTTAGGTATTACCTGGACAAAACCAAATCCATTACAAAGTCTGACTAACTGTTTGTCTCCTTTCACCCAAGGGCCTTGGGGAAGGCGGTCTCTAAATGGACCATATCTTCATGGATTTCTAAAGCTATTTCTGCCTGTTATTCCTTTCATGGAAAGGTCTTAACTACCAATGTGAGAGCACATTCTACTAGGGCAGCTGCCTCTTCAGCAGCCTTTTTCAGGGTAGTGAACTACTCTTTCATCCTGGAAGCAGCCACCTGGTCCTCGGTCCATACCTTTACCAAGCACTATAAGATAGACTTGGTCTCCAGAGCCAGAACTGGGTTTACTAGGTCAATTTTTCAGGATCTCATAAACCAGACCCCTCTGCCTTCCCCCCAGAGTCATACCTAAAGCTTGGGTACTCTCTCTACAGTTATGAATACTGCTACATGAGAATTGAAGGACATAGAATAGTTGTGTAAGAACTTGCCATAACCTTAGATGTCCTTCTATTCCATGTTGCAGTATTCAGCCCCCCCCCACCCCATCTGGCTCTGTTTTGTCCTGGAGTGACTTTCCCTACTTTCTCTCCATCCAAACAGGACACTGTAACAGGCACATACATTTATTGGCTTCCTTTGTCCTGGTGACATATGTGGGTCTGAAAAGCTTCCTTTCCTTGCTCTCCAGGGGTACTACTGTATGTGGCAGTCATTTCTGAAGGGATATGTGCAGACATCACTTTTATAGCTGACCGGTTTATGGCTCTGACAAGCAACGCAGCACATACCCCTGCTCCTAAGACTTTGGTATACTGGCCAGTTGTCTGGTGCTGCAAGCAGCAACCTCCCTACAGTTGTGAGTACTGCAAAATGGAAGAGAAGGACATCTAAGGTTATGGTAAGTTCTTACACAGTATAGTTTTTGGAGAAGTTTTTTAGTTTAGTTTGTGCTACGGGAATGGGTGGTGGGGGCAGGTGTAATAGTAACTTCGAATGAGACTGATTTGTGGCCATATTTCACCAGGGAAGACCTCACAATGGGGTTGCTACAGTGTGGTCCCCCATATTGGTAAGCACCAGATCCAGGATGTTGGCATCCCTTGTGGGAGGGAGTCAGCTAGCTAGTCTAGGGCATTGCAGTTAATGAAGTTGAGGAACCTTTGGGAAAGTGTGTTTACCAGTCAATGGATGGGTAGTTAAAGTCGTCCAAAACCATGGTGTTCAGATGTATCTTGATAGACGCAAGTAGATCCAAATAGGCAGAGTGGGTGTCCTGATTCATGGAGGGGGTCCTGTAGCTGTCAATTACTTGAATAGGTGTACTGCCAACAGTTAATTGCACCTGAAGCATCTAAAGGGATTCATGCTGTTTAACCAATCTGGAGGTGTATTTGTCTTTAATGAATATTGATAGAATGCCTCCTATAGATGTTCTTCGTGTTTCACTGTTGCAGTCATCACATTTGGGTTATCTGCTTACAGTAGCCCTCAGTCGGCCTGATTAACAATGTCTTGGGTCCTGCGTCAGTTGCTGTCCCATCTTTCATGACATCAGGTAGTCAGGGGTATAAAGCATGCAGCCGATGCCATTACATCAGTCTTTTTTGCCGTGCGATGCCCAAAGCAGAAGCAGTTCAAGTGCTAGTCGGCCGACTCCTGAAATGTTCGCTTTCGAGTTTCAGAATCTAAGTCTTCAACTAAGCTAAGTACCCCATTGGGGAAACCTTTTCTTGCTCTAAACCGATGTCAGTAAAAGTCAATAATTGTATTTCTTGTGGAAAGCAAATACCTCATAAAGATTTTCATTCGTACTGCATTCCTTGCCTAGGCCCTGACCACGATGTACCTCGCTGTCGGTTCTGTACCTTATTTAAACAACGAACTATTCATCGTCGGTATATTTACGCTTCTAAATATTTTGGTACTCTGTTCAATTATCCAGATATGGCTTTGGTAAGCCACCCGACTGCCGACTTTCCGAAAAAATACAAAGATAAAGACAGACCGCATAGGTCCAAAGCTGCCGACGATGCTTCTCCTAAGCTAGTCACCAGTACTCAGTGAGGCGCTTTCGCAGCCCCTGATACCCGCTACTTCAGATTTGCAGGCCTCTACTGAGACCCATTCGGAGTCCGGTATACTGCGAGATGCTTCAACTTTGGAACCTGAGGATGTCTCTACCTTGGATGGGTCCGGAGCCACTGTGCAGGCACTGGCTTCTGAGGGTGTATTCAGGCCTACTGACTTGCATATTAAACCGATGCCATCTTCTTCTTCAAGGCATAAAACTCGATCCATGCCTAGAAAACCGACGCCCAGACCCACATGGTCAGGCCTCTATGCCTAAAAAACAAATGATAAGAATGGCTGAAGACCTTATTACTTTAATCAGGGGAAGCCAACCTTCCCCCTCCAAGAGACCTAGGACTGAGTTTGCTTATGATTCTTCTGATCAGGATTCTGAAATTTCTGTTTCCTCTGATGACCAGGATTTAGCCTTATCTACCTATGAGGATTCTGATTCAGAGGACTCCATTCCCTCTGCTTCCCCTCCAGAGGATTTCTCTTTTGGTGAAACCTTGCATACTCTTAGGGAGCATTTTCGCTGGGAAAGCCAGGATTACACTGACTCTAAAAAGAGGCTTAGGGATTTCTTACTCCTGCCCCAACACAGGCCTTTAGCTATCCCCCCTGTACTGGACATTGTTGATGATGCCTTTTCAGAATCTAGCTTGTCCCCTGACTCTTTACCTCCTGCTCCCAGAAAACCTGATAGAAATTACAGGGTTCCTGACTTTCACAAGTTCCTTTTTAAAAATCCTACTGCAGATCCTGAGACCATTCCACAGGGACCCAAGGGCATTAAGGCTGCTACTGCCAAAAATCTTACGCCCTCTGATAGAGATTCCAGGGTGCTGGATAGATGGGGTAGGAAGGTATACACTTCTGCAACCTTGGCCATTAGGGCCTTAAACTGCCAGTTTCATATGTATCAGCAGCATATTATTGGCTTGCTTAAACAGAAATTGATGTTGATTCTTGACTGTGCTGAAAATAAAGATTTACAGGATTTAATGCATTCTGCTGAACAAGTTGGAAAACATACTTTGCAATGTGGTTTTGATTCACTACAGGCTTCTTGCAGGGCTGCTGCCACTGGGTCTGTACTTAGAAGGCATGCTTGGCTTAAGAAGCAATCTTTGCCAGATCATGTTAAAGTTAAATTGCTGGATGCTCAATTAAACCAAGGCTGCCTGTTTGGCAACAAAGCAGAAGTAGTACTTAAAACGATGGAGGAAAAAGCTAAATCTATGCAAACTGTTAAAGATTTCCTGCAAGTATAGCCTCCTAGATTTAGTAGGCATTGGCCCTCTAAAAATTGATCCTTTCCTGCCCCTTCCAGGCCTTCTCAGTCCAAATCCAGAACCAGCAGAGCACCCAGGCTTCAGTCCCAAGGTACTCACAGGGCTAAGCAGTGGGGGACTCCCACTTCCAAAGCAGGGAGTGGTAAGACTTCCCACTATGGTAAACTGTCTCAATGACTTAACTTTAAATCTTCCAAGCCCTGCACAACTGACTATTCCCTTAGGGGGAAAGATTGCCTGGCAGGCAAAAAATTGGGAACTCATTACCCAGGACAAATGGGTTTTAAATATAGTTTACCAAGGATACAGATTCCACTTTCACTCCTTACCAACCCCAAACGTTTGGCCAGAACTACCCCCAAATCAGTGGATGGAGGCTCAAAAGCAAATTCTTGCTCTCTTAAGCATAAGGGCTATTCACCCTGTTCCAGAAGAGGAACGGGGACAAGGTTTCTACTCAAGACTTTTCCTAGTACCCAGAAAAGACAACTCCTGGCGTCCTATACTGGACCTCTCTATCCTAAACACATTTTTGGTGATTCCAAAATTCAAGATGTTAACTCTTCACCAACTGCTTTCTGTGCTAGGCAAAAATGCCTGGTTGGCAAGACTGGATTTAAAGGAAGCTTACCTGCACATCCCAATAAGGGAATCCTGCAGAAGATACCTACACTTCAAAGCAGGATACATGCACTATCAGTTCTCTGCACTGCCCTTTGGCTTATCTACTGTGCCCAGGGTATTCACAAAGTGCCTAGCTCCAGTCATTGCATTTTGCAGGCAAAGAAATATCCAAATATATCCATATCTGGATGATTGTCTAATTCAGGCAGAAAACCAGGACATACTATTGAATCAACTGACGTTTGTACAGAAATTGCTAACTTCCCTGGGGTGCACTATAAACAAAAAGAAATCACATCTTGTACCCTGCCAACAAATTGTATTCCTGGAAGCAAGCTTGGACACAACTTCCCAGATGGCTTTTCTCACGCCAGAAAAACAAGTTCATTTGACAGCCTACTTCAGACTACTGGCCACAAAGACCCAGCTATCTGCAAGGAAAACACTGCAAGCCCTGGGGTTCATGGTCTCCTGCATTCTACTAATTCCATATGCGAGACTGCATATGAGGAAACTACAATGGTATCTAAAAAGCCTATGGTGTCAACATTCTCGGGATCTAGAAGCAATGCTTCCTATCATTCCTTGTCTACAGATAGTTCCTTTGGTGGGCAGACGCCTGTCACCAAAACAAGGGACTGCCATTCACTCTACCCCCTGCCACCCCAACCCTAACAACAGATGCATCAGACTATGCATGGGGGGCTCACTTGGCAGGGAAGTGCATTCAGAGCAAATGGAACCCAAGTCAAATGCACCTGCACATCATTCAGAAAGAAATGTTAGCTGTACAGAATGCTCTGACAGCCTTTAAGGACTACATCCTTCCAGGACAATTAATGGTAAAGACGGACAACACCACTGTTATGTGGTACATAAACAAGCAGGGGGGAACCCACTCATACCCTCTATGCAGACTAGCCATGGCTCTGTGGAACACAGCCTTGAGCTACCTAGTGCACCTACAGGCTGAATTCCTGCCAGGAAAGCTAAACACACTGGCAGATGATCTAAGCAGAAATCCCATGGACCCACATGAGTGGAAACTGGAACCAAAGATATTCAGCATGTTGAGAAACAAATGGGGAAGCCCAGATATAGACCTGTTTGCCTCCCCCTAATGCACCCAGGGTATTTACAAAATGCCTAGCCCCAGCCATAGCTTTCTGCAGAACCAAAGGTGTCCAAATCTACTCCTACCTAGACGACATCCTCATTCTAGGAGAAACAGAGGACACCCTTCAGAATCATCTGAGGTTCAGCACTTCCCTACTTTCACAGCTTGGGATTCACCCCAACCTCCTAAAATCATCCTTAATCCCTCAGCAGGTCAAGATCTTTCTAGGCTGCAGGATCAGAACAGACCTGATGCGGGCTTTCTTCCCCCAGGGCAAAGTCCTTTCACTCTCCACTCACTTCCAAAGCCTATTACAGGTTCATCAAATATCTGCAAGACAATTCCTGCAGATCCTGGGACTCATGGCAACCACCATACCAAAGCTGCCCCTAGCTAGAATGCACATGTGAAAGCTCCAGTGGTACCTGAAATATGTGTTGTCACAACACCAACATTCCATAGAGCAACAACTTACCCTCCTGCCTTGCCTAAAAGCAGAACTAAGGTGGTGGATCCATCAAATACGTCTGAACTCAGGCCTTCCACTACAACCATCCTCCCCAACCCAGCATATGCATACAGATGCATCAGGCCTAGGGTGGGGGGCTACCATGAAAGGTTTCATGACACAGAAGGCCTGGCGTCCTACCCTCCAAAAGAAACACATAAATATGAGGGAAATTACTGCAGTTCTTCTAGCTCTGAAAGCCTTCTTTCCTATCCTTCAACCGGACCCTATTCCAATATTCACAGACAACACCATAGTCATATGGTATCTCAGCAAACAGGGAGGGACCAAGGCCTACCTCCTATGCCGGCTAACACTACAAATGTGGGACCTCTCCTCCAGGCACACCTTAACCCTGCAGGCAACCTATATCCCCTCTCAGGACAATAAACAAGCAGATATTCTCAGCAGAACATCCTCTCTACAGCACGAGTGGATGTTGAACAGGGGTACCTTTCTAGACATTGTCCACCGGTGGCGCACATCTCAGGTAGATCTGTTTGCCCCCCACTCTGAACAGACAGTTGGTAAAATTCTGCACCAAGGACCATTCTCCACTTGCCTAGAGGGTAGATGCCTTCAGCATTCCATGGAAGGGACAGTTTCTATATGCTTTCCCACCCTTCCCTCTCATTCAAAAAGTCCTCCTGAAAATCAGGAAGGACAAACTATAAATATTGCTGGTGACTCCCTACTGGCCAACGCAGCACTGGTTCTCCTACTTCTCTCATTAGCCAAGGGCAGTCACCACAAGTTACCCCACAAGGTGGACCTTCTCACACAACAAAAGGGAACTCTAATTCATCCTCACCAGCAGATGTTAAGCCTAGCATTTTGGGTGATAAACGTCTAATCCCTTTCAGACACCACTACTCAAAGGATGTGCTTTTAGTCCTGAGGGAGGCCAGGAAACCAACTACTAGGGAATCCTACTTATCAGAATGGGAAAGGTTCTCCAAATGGTGTCACCATAAGGACAGAACCCCCCCCCCCCCCAGTCCTTACCTATGTGTGTGAACTGATTAAGTGTGGTCATTCGTACTCTTCAGTAAAAGTCCACCTATTAGCAATTTCAGCCTTTCTACCGCTAGATCCCTCTTTACTGTCCAGGCTAGATGTCAGACTCTTTCTGAAAGGTGTCTTACATATCAGACCACCAAGAAAACCCATCTCGACTCCCTGGGACCTACATTTCATTTTGGAAAAACGAACACTGACCCCATTTGAAACAGCTAGTGCTGCTATGCTCCAAATGTGTACATGGAAGACTGTACTGCTGGTAGCCTTTACCTCAGCTAGAAGTGTGTCAGAGTTACAAGCTCTTATGCCCTGCTATCCTTACACTACCTTCCATAAGGATAGGGTGACCCTACACACTAACCCTGACTTCATGCCTAAAGCGATCAACGAACTGTAGCTAAACCAATCCATTCACCTGCCCGCCTTCCTTCCCTCTCCAACCAATAACAGAGAGAGGATACTCCATTCCCTGGATGTGCACAGACAACTAAGATTCTACCTAGACAAAACTAAGCCCATCAGAAAATCTACCCAACTATTTGTATCTTTTCACTCCATGGCCCTGGGTAAAGCAGTCTCCAACCAAACCATTTCTTGTTGGATCAGGAAATCTGTTTCCTTTTGTTACTCCCACCATAGTAAGCACCTACCCCAAGGGTAAGAGCATACTCTACCAGGGGCATGGCAACCTCCAAAGCCTTCCTCAAAGGCCTGGACACAGCCTCCATCCTGGAAGTAGCCACCTGGTCCACAATACATACCTTCACCAAACACTACAAATTGGACGATGTCTCCAGAACCCGGGCAGGGTTTGCTAGAGCAATCCTGCAGGGTTTTGTGAAATCAGCTACATCTACCTCCACCCTTCCCTCCAATTAAGCTGTGGTACTCTCCCACACTAAGAATACTGCAACATAGGAATAGGACATATAATAGTTGTGTAAAATTTTACCATAACCTTAGATGCTCTTCTCTTCCATGTTGAAGTATTACTTCCCACCAACCTATCCCCCTTTTTTCACTACTGACATAACTATAGGGCAGTCTAAAGCTCTACCCTAATTCTGGGGCAGACTAGCCCGCATATGACACTTTGCACCTCTGGCTGACATCTCTTGTTGTTCTCTATGAGGCTGTCTGACTAGGCATTTAAGTTCTGAGGTCTATGTGTGCAGACGTCACATTGAAGGTTCCCTGGTTTATGGCCTTACATGTGACGTCCCATGCCCCTACAGCAGCCAGGCTTAAGCTTTTGTATAGGAGCTGACGTTCGAGTCGCCTGAGATGGGAAATCCCACGCTAAGAGTACTGCAACATGGAAGAGAGTGACATCTAAGGTTATAGTAAAATTTTACACAACTATTCTTTCCTTGTCAAAAGAAGTATCTGAAGGCATTTAGTGTATGGACAGTCATTTCAGGTAGTCCACCTAGCCTCTTGATTATCAAGGGAAGAGATGCTTTTGCAGTACCATCCAACAACAGTGTACAAGATTGAGGCCTGCAGCGAGACTCTTTTGGAGTCTGTAGTGCTGTCAGTTTCCTCAGCTTCCTCACAGGTCAAGGGATTCAGGGCATCTGATGGGTCTGGGATCAGTTTGCAGAACCCAGCTTCAACTCCCCTCCCAAATCTACCGATAAGGAGGGCAAGCTGAAGGTCAAGTGAAAGAAGTTTGTTTTTAGGTTATCTCAGCATATAGACCTTCTGGGTCTCAGTCACAACAGGCTTACCAGCATGACCATGTCAGGCTGGCTGATGACCTCATGGATTTCTTGAGATTAAGGCAGCTGAAACCTGGTAGGACCCTGCTACAGGATCTTTTCCTGGCAAAAGGAAGAGGGACATTTCCCTAGGCATCTTCTGATTCTTATGACTTCGATGAGGATGAGCTGGCATATGTTGACCAGAATACTTTGGGGGTCATATGCTGAATGTGAGTCAGATGAAAACCTCACCTCCTCAGGATTTTAAATTTGGAGAGACTCTCCACAAGATGATGGAGTTCGTCAATTGTGAGGCTTTCTATTATCCTTAATCTTTAAAAAAAAAAAAAATTGTTTGAAAATTTCTTAGGCTTCCGGAGCACAAACCTCTGGCCATTACATCAGTACAGGTTGCTGAAGACATAATTGTAAACTGTTCCCTTTAGCCTGACTCCCAGTCACCTACATCCTTGAAGCCATGTCATTTTTATTGGGTGCTGAGTTCCCAGAAATATCTCTTTAAGAACCCTCTAGTGGACCCTGCAGCAATTTCATTGGGTCCCAAGGGAGCCAGAGGTGATGCCTCTAAAACCCCTTGCCTAATGAGAAAGAAGGTAGAACCCTTATATATATATATTTGGCTAGAAGGTGTACACATCTGCTACCCTAGCCATGAGAGTTAATTCTCAGTTTCATATAGTCAAATTCCAGGCAACCCTCCTAAACCAGATGAAAGAAAAACTGGAGAGTATGGAAGACAGAGCCCTCCACAAAGAACTGCTGTACAACTCTTCCTCTTAGACTGCAAAATGTTTCTTGCATTGTGGCTTTGGTGCTGTGGATACATCTAGCAGGACAATAGCTTCAGGGTCTCTGATTAGGAGACATTGTTGTTTAAGATAACAGTCTCTTCTTGAGTATGTAAAATCAGAAATCCTGAATGCACCTGTAGACAAAGACTTTCTGTTTTGACTCAGAACTCAAAGCAATATTTAAGAAACTGGAGAACAAATGTAAGTCCCTTCAGACTGTCAAGGATTTGTGCATGTACAGGACCCAAGGTTCAATAGGAATTGCCCTTGTAAGCCCTGCTCCTTTCCTGTCTCCTTGTCTAGACAAAGAGAGAGGATGACTAGAAGCAGCAGACAGCATAAACAGCAGAAAAGATGGCAAGCTGACCAAATATCCAGGCCCAGCAGACCCCATTCACAGGAGTCCAATAGGGAGCAGCCATGACTGAGCTGGGCACCTCTCCATCCCTCCTCCAAGTCCCACCCTAGCCCATTCCCCCTTTCCCCTGCAAAGGTAGAAGGAAGCCTCTCCCTTTTCTTGAACAAGTGGCCGCACATTACCTAGTACCAATGGGTGCTTCATATAATAAGAGCAGTATACAAACTGCATTTTGCTTCCATCCCAAGACCAGCACATGTCCCTACTGTCTCTAAAGGCTCAGTAGAACTAGCCCTCCTATGAGATAAAAGAAAAGAGTACTACTCAGTACTTTTTCTAATTACAAGAAAAGAAGAATCTTGGTGACCAGTCCTAGACTAATCAAGACTAAACAGATTCCTGGTAGTTCCCTAATTCAAAATGTTTACTTTTCAAAAGCTCCTGCCTATATTTTCCTTGCAGGCTTACATGGTCACCCTAGATCTTAAGGGCGCTTACCTCCACATTCCTTTATCAAAGTTGCACAGGAGGTATCTTCATTTCATGCACACCTCTCAACCTCTTCACATAAGAAATCTGGACAAAGCCTAAAATAATGTGGGGCAAATGCCCAAAAATAGGGCCAGATTTTAAATAATGCTCCTATAAACTTAGAAGATTGCTAGAATAAAGTTTGTGTTTGCATGCATTTTCTAAATAATATGAAGTCTGTAACTCAAATATATGTCATTTACTGAATTCATTCCTCAGTGGTTTGCCAGAAACCCACACATTTTATGAGGAACAGACCAAAAATATGAGGTGACAATCTGGACAGTTGAGAGGTATGATTTCATGGCAGATAGTAACCACTGTCAAGTCTATGCTTTGCACTTTGGCTTGCCTACTGCTCCGAGAGTGTTCACAAAATGACTTGCTCCAGTAGTTTCCTACTGCAGGGCACAGTGCATGCACATCTACCCCAATCCAGATGATTGCCTAATCCACGTGAACTCCATGCAGGATCTAGAAGCTACCCTATACTTGACCATGGCCTGTGTATTAAACCTGGGTTGCTCCTTGAACATAAAGAAATCTTATTCCCTCTCTCAGACTTTTTTTTCTTAGGAGCCTTGCAATGCACAGGAAAACAGATGTCCCTTCTCAAGCAAGACAGAGTTCTTTTCCTGACCAAATATTTCCAGTCACTACTACAGATGTCAGTGATGGTCAGTGAAATCCTCTGGGCTCTAAGGTACATGGCCTCCTACATTGATGATCTCACTTGTCAAGCTGCACATTAAGAAGATATGATGGTTCCTAAAAATGTGTGGTGCCAGCACAAACAACCCCCTAAGCCTCAAGATAAAGCTTCTTCTCCTTTGCCTAAAAAAAAAAAATTTATAGTGGATGGCAGCCAGCCTACAGAACAAGAGAATCCCATTCCAGTACTTTGTAGGAAACCAAATTATCATCTTGGACACCTCAGGAATTGCTTGGGGTTTACATTTTTTTTTTGGGGGGGGGTCCACAGATACAAGACCAGTGGGAGACAACATTACTCCAAAGTCACAGTGTACAAGGGTCATGATGGCATTCAAGCAACTGTGGAAACCAGCCCCAGTTTTGATCAAGGCAGACAGACAGTGCCATAGTTATGTAGTATATAAACAGGGAGATACCCACTCTGCCACCTAGCTATGCAGCTGTGGGAGCAGCACAGGATATGGGATTAGACCTGATAATGTGGTGTCTCCCAGTAGAGAGTAGAGTAGCAGTCTGACAGACCATTTGAGTAGGTCAATCATAGACCCCAAATAATGGATGCTAAAAAAGACAAGGTTGTGTGGTGTGCCAGAAATAGACCTTTTTGCCTCAGAAGAAAACAGTCATTTAACAAAAGTTTTGCCCAAGGGCCAAAGACAACCAGATCTGTAGGGCTGACATCTTCTCTTTCCCATGGACAGGTCTATTTTTGTATTCTTTCCCTCCCATCCTCAGGGAGGAGAGGCCAAGGGTGATCTTGACTGCACCCTTTCGGAAAAAGCAGCGTCATTGGTTCCTTCTATTACACAGTGTGAGATGACAAGAACAGTGGCTGCTTCCACTGGATGGGGGATCTCGTGACCCACAACAGAGGAGCTACCATATACACCAACCTAACCACCCTGAAGTTGGCAGGCTGGATGATGTGATCCTCCTTTTTCATGGTCATCTCTTGAACAAGGACATCTTATCTATGCAGAAAGAAGCCAAAAAACAAAAAAATAGTACGTGGAAAATCATTCATCCCAAAATGGAAAATATTTTCTGTTTGGCGCCATAACAAGAGTGAACAACTCCTGCTATAGCAAGTCTGCCTTTGGTTCTAACCTGTCTGGCTGAAAAATTTGCAAATGTTCTCTCTCATTCATCCATTAAAATTCATGACTCTGCTGTTTTGGCCTGCCTCCCAGTGCAACCCCCTCCCCCCTTTCTCAAAGACATTAATCCACCTAAGACCACCATGAAGAGATCCTGGACCCTTCAGAGACCTCAGCTTTGTACTGAAGAAGCTCACTCTCTCACCCTTTCAGCCAACAGCCTCTGCAGAAATCAAATTGTTTTCCTGGAAAATTGTAGTTAGTGGCCATCACCTCAGCTTGAAAAATAGCTGAACTACAGGCGTTGATGAGTAAAGATTTCACCAGGACAGCATCTTTTTGAGAAATAGCCCTACTTTTATGCCAAAGTGATTACTAAGCTCTTCCTAAATCAGACCATACATCTGCCTTATTTACAAACCCGTAAAGTGGGAGAAAGAACTTTGCACTCCCTGGATGTTCACTGGCAGTTTAGATATTACTTGGACAAGACAAAAAAATTTCAGTGTCAGATCAACTTTGTATGTCATTTGCACTGCATAACGCTGATTAAACCAGTTCGCAAACAGAACATCTCCAAGTGGATCTTTAGTTGCATCAGTTTTTATTACAGACTAAAGTAAAACTTATTCCACCAGAGCCACAGCTTCAACTGCCTTCATTAAATGAATGACCGCCAAAGAAATTCTGGAAGCAGGCACTTGTTCCTCAGTCCACACCTTTACAAAACACTACAACTTGTAATCTTTTTCCAGAGCCAGAATCTGGTTCGGCTGTGCAGTTTTGCATGATCTGTTCTCCACTTAGCTTCATCTCTCCAGCCACCATCCTCAGCTTTAGGAATCCTCCTAAGAAAATATTACTGCAGTAATGAAAAACAATGAGCACAGTACAGTTGTGCTGTATTGTGTTGCAACACATGAAAATTGTACTTTATTTCTTCTATTTTTTTTTTTGCCGGTTGCTTGCGTTCCGGTTAACTGAGAGTTTACTGTAACAGTATGTTTTAGGAGAAGTCATTGTAAAAGTAAAGCCAACCATCATCTCCCACAAGGGAATAGTACATTATTGTTGAAACTGTTACGCTTTTCAAGTGTTTCTAGGTTTATTGCTTGTTTGCAGTATAGTGTAATATGTTACGTGAAGTACCTCTGAAGGTTTTAGGGAGTTAAAGAACAGAATTGACTTCTGCGGAGTGCTGGCTGTTTATGCATCCCTCTACCAGTGATCTAAGTACCTCTGAAGAAATGAGATCAGCATTGGCCTTCACGGGAAATAGAGTAGTAGAAAAAAATCTAGGTAAATCAAAGGGAAACAGGCTGCATAAACCCAATTATTATGATGCACTGTTAAAATGATATTGCTGGACGATTTTATGTTATGGTAAGTACTTATCACAGTTATTATGTCACAGTAGTGCAAAATATTAGTAATAGTGTTCTATTTCAGTTGACATTCTTTATTTTATTTGAACTCTAGGTCTAAGAAACATTTTGTCAATTACAACTGCCAAAGTTCCTATTGTTAAGTTCATTCATAGCAGAAGTGGCCTCGAAGGGGATATCAGTTTATATAACACTTTGGTAAGGAAACATCAGTTTTCTTGTTTTACAGTTTTTTCTTTATTTCAGTTTTCAGTAATACATTATTACTAAAATGAATAAATCATTGCCTGTGTTTTATGTAAGAAAATGCCAGTTTTCTTTTGATGCAGTTTTTTTCTTTATTTCAGTTTCCAGTAACACATGATTACTGAAATAATTCATTGCCTGTGTTTTATTTTTTTAAGTAGCTTGTTTAACCTTATAGTCTTGATTTTCTAAAATATTTGATCATAGTAGCATGCAGAGTTGCCTAAGACCATCTTGCTCTGATAAGTCTTCGAAATTATTACTACCTTGCAACTGGAGATAACTTAAATATGTGAAGGGATTCAATTTAAACATTTTCAGTGGTACATCCAAGTGTTTCTCTACTGAATAATGATTTTGAGTATAGATGCAAAAACTTCAATATGTACAACTCACTTTTTGGTGCTTTGTCAGTGTAGAAAGCAGTTCATATGCAAAATGTATGTCTCACTGTACATGGAGAGAAAAGTTAATTATTGAATTGATTTATTTGTTCTCTTTGGTAATCTTTTTTTCCTTGAGAGGGAAGCTTAATTGTCATGTTACTGCGAAAAGTTCAGGATCTTTCATGCATTTTTCTAGATAATTTTTGTTTTACTAACAAAACGTTTTTTTTTTTCTGATTTCAGATGCTTTCTGTAATGGGTAGCATTTGATATTTTCTCTTTTGATACTCATAACTCTGCATATTTCTGTTTTTTTATTTAATTAATTTATTTATTGATTTAATTATTTTTGCTTAGATACATTACCCCTGTCAGTTGATGCATTGCAGATGGCTGACTCAGCCTCATGACATTAATTTCTCATTTTTACCAATCACATAGCTGGATCTCAAGCTTGAGGTTCATCATGGAAAAGTTAACATATTCGGTACCTAAAATGCTGTAACCTGTGGTCTGTATATCCTAAGTTAAGACCCATACCAGTGTTGTATTTGCTGTCTTGCGAGTAGAGCATAACTTAAAAGCATTGCTGTAAGTGCCAAAGGTTCAGTGTAGCCCACATGTAGGAAATAAAAGGAAAGGGTCAAGTCCTACTTTAATTCTGTTTTTGGCAAATCTAGAGCATACGCAGTGCAGCAGTCAACAGAAAGCTTTTTTTCTCTCACAGCCATGGATTTATGCATGAATGACATGAGAAAGTAAGGAAGTCCAGTGATGCATGTTGTTAACTTTCTGTTTTTACTAACTCCACTTCTGAGGTAGCCTTGGGTTCCTGTGAGCTGTAAGCTTGCTAATATACTTAAAAAGAAAATACATATAGAAAAAAAAAACATGTAAACAGGAAGAAGTTAAACTATAATTGCTCTAGTAAGCATAACTCCTTGACAGCAAGCATTCTGGGGATTAAAACGTATACATTCTTTCAAATTATGACATAAATATGTTTGCATAAGCTGGGCCAAAAAGTCTCCCACTGATTCCCAATTTTTGTATAAACCATTTATTATCCTAAGTAAATATACTGTGTGCAAGTACAAAATATGTATAGGGTCCCTCATCTAAATAATGTGCTACTGCTGTTAAGTCTGTTGTATGGGGAATTAAGGTATACGGATTTATTAGATCCAAGCTGACCCAAAATATTCACTTTTCCATTTAACATTTCTAAATCTTTCCACTAATCCACCCTTATTATTTACAAACATGGGAGGTTTTCTAACAAACCCTTTTAATAATAAACCAACATTCTGCTGAAAGCCATCTATTCCCGAAATAATTGTAACAGGAGGGTTAAGTAATGACTTGTGGATCGTAGAAATGACATAAAACGTTGAATATTTTTGGTATTTATCTAGAGCAGAAGCTGCCATTAAAAAGGGGATAATTAATACAGCGTATAAAGTATTGCATGTTAACTATATTAATTAGTCAGAAGAGGTCTGAAAAGATTGGGAAGAGAGATTAGGTAAGCAGTTCACAAAGAAAGAATGGACAAATGTATGTATGGCTCACAAATATGTAACAAATTCTAGAAAATGTAGAATTTTTCCCCGGAAGTTTTTGCATAGATACTTTTATACCTCAAGCAGACTCCAAAAAATTTTTCCTCAGGTAGATGGCAAATGGTGGAAGTGTAATGGGGAAGAAGGAGGTACATGGGAGCATATGCTCAGAGTATAATGACCTGCCAGACTTAAAAGAATTCCCTATGGATTACTCTTCTCAGGCATACCGGGTGAGCAATTGAATGCAACTAAAGAAATAATTTTTTGAACTGAGATACAGGATCTGAATTGCCTAGACATAGTAAAACCTTGTTAAGTTTAATTCTGGTGGCTGCCAAAAAGCAGTTACTAGAAAATGGAAATCAAAATGTAAACCAACTGTACCTAAAGTAGTGCATATTGTAACAGAGATAAAAGAACTGGAAGCAGGATCTTTAGAAAAGGGTAGGAATAAATTTCACAAGAAAAAATGGAAATTGTAGGAACAATATATGCAGAAAATGTTTTGGAGTAGGAATGAGGTTTAAGAATTTATGTAATGTTCTTTTGATTGTGTGATAAATAATATATGTGATGTGTAATGTTTGTAAATGTGAACTTATTAATGTGGCTTGATTACTTTTATATAAACGTAAGTTTGCTTACGTTATAAGTGATAATTCAGTAATGTGTTAAAAAAATAACTCCCACTCTAATATCACCCACCCCATCCAACCACTACTTTTCTTTCCACTCCACTAACTACCTTGATTATAGCAAGCTCAGATGCTCATAAGCCTAGTACTTATTATACAGCAGGAACTTCTTATTGTAACATTTGTTAATGTTTGTTATGTACTTCACAGATAAAGATTCTAGTTGTCTACTGATGTACTATGTTCTTCATCTGTAAATATGTTGTAAGTAATTGCTATGTATATTTTTAATCGCTATGTAATCCAATGTAACTACTGTCTGTTTACTTTAACTGTGGAGCTTTTCTCCCTGGGCCTCCCCTGAAAATGGACCCACGTCCAGTCGGACAATCCCGGTCAACAAATATAAATAAATAAATACTATTATTTGTCTCATCAGTCCAGTCACTGACATACGTGACAGCAGTTCTCCAAGCTGTGCCAATTGCGTAAGTGCAGGCATCATCAAGTCTTTGTTTACTAGCAGTAACGGTAAGTAAATTTTCCAACTTCTGTCATAAAGAACATATCAGTAGCATTATCAGATGTTACCTTTGAATATACACAGCATTTACCACACTGTACAAGATACTTTCACTTTAGCAAATCATTAATGGCTTACTAATTTAAGGAATCCATTTTTAGTTGCAAACAAGTAAAAAATTCTAAAAGAAATTATAGAATGACTGGCCATTAATATTCAAAAACGAGCATGCTGATTGACCAGCCCAACCAGCGTGCCTGTAGTAAATCCGAGAATATACTAATAGAAAAAAAGGTCCGGTCACCCAGACATTTTCCCATTAGTATACTTCTTAATTTTTTTTTTACTTTTCTTTTTTTCTTGCCCCACAAAAAGAAAATAGAAGACCTGAAATGAACAAGAGAGATGGCACAGACAAAAATAACAGGATAATCAGGTACATTCTGCAAAATTAAAAAAAAAAAACTGATTATCTTTCTGTTTTGTCTGTCTCGGCTCTCCCGAATGTAAAGCCTCCCGATTTCTTTCTTTTTTTTTTTTTTATTTTCAACTAAAAAAAAAAAAATCAACAAAGATCTTCCTTTTTCCATTGCTACCTCTACACAGCAGTGATGTACTGCATAAGCGTGGGAACATAAGTCCCTTACGCGTGTGCAGTACATCAGAAATGCCCCAGAATACCGGAAAACTGCAGAAGGGCAGCATGGAGGCATTTTACAATAACATTTTTTTTCTTTAATAATGTCATTTTATAATAGCAATAACCCACGGCTGGGTGTGGACAATGCTGGATTTGCCTACAGTTGGCTTTGTTCGCCCTCATGACCAAACCACACCACACCAACCATGGGTAAATCCAATATTACCCACACCTAGTCATGGTTTATTGCTTAAATCAGTGGTTCCCAAAATTTTTTGTCCCAGGGCACCCGAAAATTTTTTTAGACCAGCCGCAGCACCCAATATTTTTTTTTTGTCAGACAACACTATATCAGAACATTTGCAAACTCTTTGGAATAAATATTTTATAATAATGGGACTATATACAAACACTGTAAACACAATAAAATGCAATACAACTTTGGAGTAACATTACTCAATACAAGTATTTAAAATCAGATACCAATTAATGAGATTGATGACTGTATACTACGTGATAAATTCTCAAGTTTGGCTGGAATTTTCGACAAGCATATTCTCAAATCATTTTCTACATCTTGAAGTCTCTCTCTGTGCTTATTTTTTATGGAAGTCATTGTGGAGAATGCTTTTTCACACAGGTAAGTGGTACAGAAAGGCAACAGTACTTCAATGGCTTTTGCTCCAATTTCAGGATGTTCCTCTTCAACTTCAAGCCAAAACTGTGCCAAATTAACTGAGTTAAATTGAGCTGCAACAATCTGTCTGTTTCAACATCTATTAACTGTTCCTTCTCAGTTAGAGAAAGACCAACCAAATTGTTGTGCTGATGAAAAGGGTTCCTAACCCAATCTTGAGCAGATGTATCAAGAGATGGGAAGTAGTGCTGAAGCTGCTGTTTTAGTAAAGCTAAGTGTTCAAGAATCAGGTTGTGTAATACAAGTCCTCCAAGATCAGCTCGTGCTGCATTTGGAAACATGTGAATTGAAGTTGCTGTTTCTACTTCCCGTTGCCACAAATCAATTTTGCGTTTAAATGCTTCCAGTTTGTCGGTGACAGAAAGACTGTTAGCATCAACACCTTGCATACCTAAATTCAGGATTTCAAATATGTCAGCAAGGTATGAAACTTTACTGGTTCAAGAGGAATCAGACAGTAACGTTGTAAATTCATTGTGTGGTTGATTTTGAAGAAAAAATGGTTTCAAGGTGAAGTTCACAAACACGTGCGAGAACTTTGCCCCTGGACAGTCATCTGATATCATTATGTAGCAAAACAGTGATATAATCAGAACTCATATCATTACATAGTTCAGAAAACAGTCAGCTTTTGGCTGGATGCGACTTGATGTAATTAACAATTCACACCACTTCACGTAAGATGGTATGTAGATCAGATGGCAGTGTTTTACTTACAAGGGCTTCTCTGTGAATGAAACAGTGTGTTGTTGGTTATGCTTGGATTAGTTGCTTTTGCCAAACTCAGGAATCCACGGACACATCCTGTCATAGCAGGTGCTCCATCTGTGCAAATTGAGGTGCACCATTGCCATAACAATCCATGTTGCTCAAAAAATGTGCATACACACTTAAATATGTCTTCTCCACGTGTCTGAATTAGCTCTCTGCAAAACAGGAATTGTTCAATAAGTGACTGTTGATTTGGATATCTTACAAATGCCATTAATTGTGCTTTACCACTGATGTCTGTAGATTCATCGAGTTTGAGAGAGAATCTCTTGTAGATTTTGAGCTGGTTGCAAACACTGTCATTGATATCATCGGACATCATTTCAATTCTTCATGCAACAGTATTGTTGGATGATGGTATTTTTGCAATAACTTTCTCTGTCTCATCACGTAACATTGCTTTCACCATCAGCCGACATGCTGGCATTGTCAAATTCTCCGCAACAATATGTGGCTTCATGTTTTTTGCCACTAATTCTGCCACTTGAAAGCTGGCAAGTTGTACTTTGTCATAAACTGTAACTGCTTTTGTAAAAAACTGAACCTGTTTCAGTTGAGATTGTGGCAAGCATTTAAAATAAAGTTGGGATTTTAAATGGCGCTGCAACTTACTGGGAACCACGGCTTCATTTGATAGAAGTTTGTTGCATATAATGCAATGTGGTTGTTGCATGCCCTGTTTCTCAACAAATGTAAAACTATAACTGATGTAATTCTCCAAATAAAGCCTTGTTTTCTTAACAGCAAAAGCCTTGGCTTTTGGCTGGTCAGCAATTGTACAACTTTTGCTGGTACTCTCATTACAATCACTATCATCTTCAGAAGTGCAGTCGATTTGACGCTTTGAGGTAGAGGCCATTGTTAAAAAAAAAAAAAAAAAAAAAAAAAAAACAGTACTTCAGCTCAATCTGAAATTTAATGTTAACTTTTATATAATGCACAGTTCAACTTTTAATTATAAAATCTATGACAGCTTCACCTCTCGTACAACAAAGATGTTGAGGTAATCACACACAGTGTTGCCAGATTTCTAACACAGATCACGCAATTGTTGGATTTATGAAGGGTGGTGGAAATCATTAAATAAGTAAAAATCCAAACAATTTACTTTTCAGCCTTTCCTAACTGAATACAAGGCGACAATTCCAGTGTACAAGCAAATAAAAATTTTTGATGGTACTTTTTTTACACCTTTTTTGGTAAATCCTTGTGGCACACTTGGAGCCTCTCCATGGCACCCAGTTTGGGAACCACTGGCTTAAATAGTATTCAGTCAGCCACCACAGAATTCAGAGAGATTTAAAGTCAATGTTTATGAGAAAAATTACGCAAACAATAGAAAACTGAATGTTAAATTAAGTGAAATAAAGTTGTCACTCTGACCTACTACACCAGTTGTGCCAGTCACACACAAGCTGGATTTCCTTTCCATTGCACTAACTTCTGTCCACATTCACTTGCAGTCTCACCTCATTATAACAGTAAAGATCAAAAAATCACAAACCAACACAAGATTATTTCAGATAAGCTCTGGATAGTTCTTTCTGCTGTCTGTGAATTTATAGGTTAGAGGTACAACAACAAAATGTAAATCAAAGTATGTCTTCCTGTCCACATGCTATACCTTTCTTTCTGCAAACTGTGAAAAGTAGGGGTAACAGTAAACTGTAACTCAAATAAATCTTCTCTTGCCAGTCAATTGCACAGCCTGTCACAAACTGACACAGATAAACTCTTGTTTGTGGCTTCTGGATTTTGGAAATTGTATTCAACATTTGTATAAAGCAGAGGAATGTGGAAACCAAGAAAAGACAGAAATTGAATATTTGTGGAAGACTTAATTATTCCAAAGTTAGAGGAAGGTGAGGCTGAATACTTAATAGCTATGATAGGAAGGGATGAGATAAAAATAATCAGTCAACAGGTAAGTCTCCAGGAACAAGCAGTTTTCCAGTGGAAGTTTAGAAGTTAAGAAGGAAGAAAGTGATAAAAGATCCCGAAGGCTTTAACAGTATTTTGAATGGGGAAGGAGCCCCAGCATCTTAGAAAAAAGCTGTGGTGGCTGCATTACCCAAAGATGGTAAAGATCCTAAGCTTCACATAGACCCATTTCAAGTATTAAACCATGATTATAAAGTGTTAATCTCTGTACTAAGAGAATGACAAAGGTGTTGCCAAAATGCATGGATATGAATCCTTGTGGTTTTGTGGAGAAGAGACAAACATTTTGCACAGTCAGTAGAACAGTGGTGATCTGAGGAAAGCAGAATATAAGAAAATACCATTATTGTTGGTGGGTCTTGATACAGAGAAAACATTTGCTAGCGTCAGCTGAGATTTTATGAGTAGGACAATGGGAAGCATTTGCATTCCCTAATAGTATAATAGGATTAGTTAAGAAGATATATAAAGGGTTGGAGGCAAGAATTATTGTGGGAGGCTTTCTCTGTGACAAGCTGTGCTTGAACAGAGGTAATCGAGCAGGGGTGTCCTATTTCCTTTTATATTTATTTGAGCTTTTGGCAAAGAAAATAAGAACCTCACAAATTCAACGAAATAACTGGTATGATTTTCAAAAAAGTTAGCTTTATTTGTAGATGATATTTTCTCCTTGATAAATACAGAAAAGGCCTTTTCAGTGTTGAGGAATATTTTGAGACAATTTCAAATCTCTTCAGAATATAAAATTAATGAAGATAAAACCATCTTTATTGGTAAACCATGTACCCTCAAATGAGTTGGTTCAGTGATACCCACATTTATGGAGATATAAGATGAGCTGTTTAGCTCTGTGGATTAAAAATGATTCTTTTATGGCAGCTTAAGGATATGTGGAAGGAGAATAAAACAATAATTCAAAAACATAGAAACTAGAAGATCTTTGTTATGGATGTGACTAATAATATACAAGCAGTGAAAATAAATTTATTGACCAGAGGAGAAGTTTTGGGCAATAATTAGAGAGTTGAAGGAATTTGTTTGGCAGTGAAAGAGGGTAAGAGCTTATTGGATAAGTTAATCTTCCACATAGAACAAAGTGGTTTAGGATTACATGATTTGAATGGATATTTTAGAGCTACACAATTAAGGCTGATGCACATGTTGCAAGCAGAAGGTTATAAATCAAAGTGGGAAGGAAGGATGATGAAATGGGGTAGGTTTGAGAGGTAAGGAGATACTAGGATTTTGGATGCAAATCTTCAAAGAGAACAGCAGCAGCCATACAGAATATTGTAGCCATAAAGCTGCAGAGAGTATTCCGAGAATTAATTCAACACAGGAATGGAGAAAGGAGATTTTGCCAGTAGGGATGGCTGCAGTTAGGGCAATAAAAAATTGGCAAGAGGGGGCTGGAATTTCCTGGAGAAAGATGACAAAGTAATCAAAGGATTGGGAACAAGTAACTAGAGAGGAAAAGATAGAGTGGATGAGGCCAAGAAGAAGTTTGGACTGTAGGTTACAGACTGCCTTCCCTACCATAGACTAATATCAGAGTATAGGCAAAGAGAAAAGGACAGGTGAGTGCTAAGTGAAATACCATCTCAGGTAGACCTTTTATCGAGTCTAGGACAGAAGCTGCTGTTAAAACAGGGATAATTAGTAGGACATATAAAATATTGCATGATAGCTATTGCAGTCAATCAGGGGAGGTTAGAAAAGATTAGGAAGAGAGACTGGAAAGGCAGTCTACAAAGGAACAATGGGAGGTCATCTATATGGTTCCGAAGCATGTGACAAAGTCCAGAAGCTTTAGGATTTTTGCTTGGAAGTGTTTGCATAGGTACTTTTTATACCCCAAGCAGACTTCATATCATTTTTCCGCAAGTGCATAGCAAAAGCTGGAGGTGTGATGGAAAGAAAGAGACAACTGGGAAATGTGTTTTTTGTGAGTGTAACAAGTTGGCTGAGTTTTAAAGCTCCTTACAAAATACTGGGGAGAAAATGGCTGCAATTGAGAAAATTATTTTTTTTGTGTGTTGAATGCACAGGATCTGAATTACTTATACATAGTAAGGCCTCACTAAGTTTAATGCTATTGACTGCCAAAACAATTAGTAGTAAATGAAAATCAAAATCTAAACCAGCTGTAATTGAGGTACTAAATATTAATATTATAAAGGAGATAAAAGAACTAAAAGTGGGATTTTAGAAAATGGAAGGAGCTAATTATATAGAAATAAATGGAATTTATGGGAACAGTATATGCAGAATAATGTTCAGGAAGGGGTTTAAATGAAGGCAGGAAATGAGCAATTCATGGAATGCAGTGAATAATTGTTAGTATCCTTGACTTTATCACTTCCATGTTTGCAGGCTTTGTAAGATCTCCACAAACTATGAGAAGTCCTCCCTGGTCCTGACTCTAAGGATCACCTTCATTGCAGCATAAGTAGACACTGCTCATTGTTAGTCATTCCTACCCATTTAAAGAGCTGAAGAAGTTGTAGCTTTTGCATTGTGGGTTGGGGGTCAAAGATGAAGAAAAAGACACAAGACCTCCAGCGTCTTCTAGCTATTAAGGCGCCAATGATTTTCATGATTCTTTTTGTATTCCTGAGGATGTGAATAGGGCATTTGATCATGAGTTGTCAGTGACTTTAAAGCCGTTATACATTTATCAACATTTGTGTGATGCTGCACACTTGTCACTGGGTCTAAAGTGGTGAATGATTCCAACCAACTTTGACATATCTTGCAGCAGAACCAGTTCATACCCTTCAGTAAATGCATAGTGGTATAAAAAAGAAGTTATGTGCTCACTGTAATGTTCCATCTGTGTTGTCCATTTTCATTCTTACTCAGCTCTTGCGTTCAGATCTGACTCGGCCACTTCTACTAGCTCTTGGATCACTGAAAGCTTTGGCTCATGAAAGCTCTCAAACTCCTCCTTTTCCAATAATGCCTAAGTCCCTGATATACCTCAGATCTTGTTTGCTGCACTTTATATCCGTAGAGCATTGCAAAGGAATAAAAATATTAAGATAACCAGCAAAGACTGAGACTCAAAGAAAGGAACAAGGTTCCTTCAGCATCTTCGATCCTTCCAAAAGAGTGACGAGGAGAGATTTGGTGGGAGGGTAGTTGAGGAAGAATAAAAATGAACAACATGGATGGAACGTTATAGTGAGTACATAACTTCTTTGTCTGATGTCAATTTTCATTTGTTCCTCAGCTGTTGGGACAGAGTGCCCAGCTACCTCAACCCCGGGGGGACACTAAGGAAGGATATTCTTGAGTACCGTTAAACCAAAAGATGCTCTGCCCTTAGAGACCAGATCTAATTTGTAATGAGCAATAAAAGTATGAAGATTGTCCAAGTTGTGCCTGCACAAGTATCATCTAGAGAAGCTCTAGACAAAAAAGCTGAAGTAGTAGCCATAAATCTTGTGGAATGTGCTGTTGGTAGTTTGGGTAAGGATATGTCCAGTTTATTATAAACAAAGGTAATGCAGTCAGTCAACCATTTAGCTAATGTTACTTTAGAGATTGACTTGCTCAATTTTGAATCCAAAAAGATACAAACAGTTCTGTTTTTATCTTTCGTTCTGCATAAGTAAAAACATAGTCTGTGAACGTCCAATAGGTGTAACATGTTTTCTTCTTTATTTAAAAAAATTGGAAAGAAGACTGGTAAGTTTACAGTTTGAGTCATATTAGATTCTGACACCACCTTAGGAAGAAAGGAAGGGTTGATTCTTAAGGATACTCAGTTTTATGAAAAATCAAGTAAGGGGGCTTAGAAGACAAGGCCTGCAATTCAGATCCCTTCTGGTATAGGTAATTGCTACTGAAAATATAGTTTTCCAGGTTAAATATTTTAATTCCATCTTAACTGAAGGTTCAGATGGAGACTGGGTTAGAGCTTGCAACACTACATTTAAATCCCAAGGGAGAGTAGGATCTTTAATAGGAGATCTTAGGAGAAGTGTTCCTCTTAGAAAGGCATTACAAAGTTTGGAAGGTGGTACAGATGCATTATCTATTTCATCAGGTAAATTGGAGATGGCAGCTAATTGCACTATAACAGTAGAAGAGCAAGCTTTTTCATTGAAGATTGATGCTATAAATTCCAGAACTTTAGAGATAGGAGGAGAAAAAGGATCTAATTGATTCTGTTGTGCTCAAGATACAAAGTTTTCTGGTGGAAGCTTTGTGAAATGATAAAAGAATATGATGGAAGAGGAGAGCTTGGGCTATCTAGCAGTCAACAGAAGTGGAAAAAACATAGGCCCAGAATGTCTGGATGAATTGAATCTGTCAAGTGAGACAGAAGTCTGAAGTTGGATCCAGGATCCAAGGGGATGAAGAAGATGAGGCCAAAGAGAAGGAAATCAAATCTGACAAGGCAAATAAGGGGCAATGAGAATTACTGTGATCTTCAATCGAGATACTTTCTGAAGAAATTTGGGGATGAGGGATATCTGGGAATAGGCTTAAAGGAGACAAGTGGACCAGTCATGAAGTAGAGCATCTCTCAGTGACATCCCCAGTGGGGGAATGAGGGCAAAGAACCTGCCGCACTTGTTGAGAGGGGATGCAAAAAGGTCACAGCCCAGTTAACCCCATCAATGGAAAATCCTCTCCACCACCTTCATGTTGAGAGACCACTTGTAAGGCATTAGAATAGACCTGCTTAACTTGTCTGCAATCACATTGGGCTTCCCCTGAGTGTTCGTTGCTATCAGAAATCAACTGTATAAGATAGCTTCTTGACACAGGTTTCCCGTTGTTTACATATACTGTCTGTTTGAATCGCAATAGTTCCGGTGAGGAGAGTGTCGTGGAAGGCCAGCAAGGCTTAGAGGATGACTGTCATTTCCAGGACATTCATAGTGTGTGCTGGCCTCTTTTGGGGACTATATGCCTTGGAATGTCCTTCCAAGGACGTGGCCCCCACACCCACAATCTGGGAGGCACCTGTGGTCACTGTGGCCTTGGGTTGGGGAAGAACGAAGGGATGACCTTGCACTTGACTTGATTGTATCTACCATAGGAGATAATCTTTATCTGACTGGACAGAGGCCGGTAAAGAATGGACTATTGAGTAGCTTATGTCATTTGGAGTATTCTCATTTGGTACCTTGATAACGATACTAGGATGATTGCTGCTGACATGCACCCTAAAGCTTGAAGGATTAATCAAGCTGAGAGAGAAAAGTTTTGGATGATATTCTTGACCTGGATCTGAATAGTCTGCACTCTTGCCAAAGGAAGAGATGCTGTTTGTGTGATCATGTTGAAAGCAGCACGATGAATTCTAATGTCGATTTCTTGTAATTGATCAAAATACCCAGATGAGAGCATATTTGGAGTATGTAATCTCTGGCTTGTATCAGTTGATGTCTGGTTGAGTGGTGATGAGCCAGTCATCTAGGTATGGAAACACTCTGAATCCTTGCAGCCTCAACTGAGCTGTCATTACTGCCATACACCTGGTGAACGCTATGGGGGCTGTGGAGACACCAAAGAGCAGAGCTCTGAATTGGTAATGACTGGCTCCCAGTCAGAAGCATGGATATCTCCTGGAGCATCTGTTTATTTTGATATGATAGTACACATCCTGAAGATCTGTTGAGCACATCTAATCATCCTGATGCAGAAAAGGCAGAATTGACTGAACTGTGAGCATCTGGAACTTTGTATATTGAACCGACTGATTTAGATTGCTGAGATCCAAAATTGGTCTCCAGTCCCCTGTTTTCTTTGGCACTAAAAAGACTCTTGAGTAAGTTCTGGACTCTGTCTGGTCTGGAAGGGTACTGCTTGAATGACTCTCTTTTCTAGCAGCGTGTGTATTTCTAGTGCTGCTGCCTTCCTCTGACTGGATGGAATTTTAGGGATTTTCTTTGAAACCAGAAGAGGTGGATGGGAAAAAGGTATGCTATAACTGTTGGATGTTATCCTGTGCACCCATGAATCTTTTGTATTTTTTAACCAGGCTTGCTGGTGCAGGGATAAATGACCCCCAACCACCTCCAGAGAAGGACAGTCAGGCCTCTTTCAGGAGCTCTGGTAGGATCTGTCAGAGAAAGAATCTCTCGATCCTCTGTTCTGTTCTATGGACCTCCTCTGCCCTGAGTGTGGCATCTTCCATCAGAGTTCCCCCCTCTGCCTCTGGGAAACTATCTCCAGATGGACCTTGGAAGGGACCATGGGATTTCTTGATCCAGGTCTTCCAACCTCCTCATTGATTCTAGAAAAGGTTTGTTGAGAGGTCGAAAAAAATACACACACACAAATCAGGATTTACCTTCCTGCTCACACCTGGAGAGTTTGTCTTTCACTTTGGGGCCAAATAGGGAACTTCCATCAAAGGGAACATTGATGAAAGAAGCTCTGAAAAGTTCTGCAGAGTCACACAAACACATCCAGGGGTGTCCCCTGATGTAAATACCTGAACTCGTGAGGTACCTTCCTGTTGTATGAGAGGTAAGCCTCATGGATGAATTGGAGGTAGACTGAAGGCTAGCCAACTGTGAGGCAACAGTGTTCTCTTCCTCAGAGGGTATAGTCCCAGAGAGGGATTTGGTAAGTTCTTTAATCAAATCCCTCTGGAGTCTTGTGAAATGTGCCTGATAGTTTAGTGATCGAAGGGCAAAGGTCGCTGAAGCATAAACACACTTCCCAAATCTGTCAAATGCCCTAGACTGTCAGGAGGGTAGACAGAGAAACTGTGTCCTGCTAGTTCTTTCTTGGTGGCTGCTGCTATGACCATGGCATCAACTGGTACTCCTTTGTTCCAGTGGATTATGTCTGTAGGTGGTACCAGAATCTTGTCTGGTCTCTTCTATTGGTTCAACAGTATCAGTCTTCTTCCATGCCTACTGAGAGACCAAATCAATGAGCTCATCAGCAGGTGGAATCATCCAGGAGGTAGAAGGGCCAGAATGAAAAACCTCCAGCAATACTGACTCCTCTTGGGAAGAGTTGTCGGGAGACCAACCTCCCCTTTGCTTTGAGTTCCAGAATGTCTCCAAATGAGACGTCATTGTGTGGTGATCGTGGAGACCCCCCCTTCCTCATCAAAGTTGGTATCTTCAGTGACTGACTCTTGAGGAGGGTCTAGGTGCCTCCTTTTGCATTTTCATTTCCTAGGACCTTCTTCAGAGAAGTGTCATAAGAAATTAATATACCCCGATGAGTATCCTGGTGGATAACTTGGGCTGGCTGCCCCTGTGATAAGGATGTTTGAGGCTCAAGACACAGAAACACATAGGCTAGGGTGATTGCAGCTGAACAAGGTGTAGAAGTTTGAGCTCTAGGGAATAGAGAAAGCCCTCTCCACTACCTTGAATGTTGAATGCCTAGGAGAGAAGGAAACAGACAGCTGTGAAAGAACATACGTATGGGCCATATGTTTCCTCCACCCCAAAGGCAGAGCACTCAGAAGGAGTTGTAGTCGTGCTGTCTTAACGGTGAGGCTCTCAGTGGAAGAGATGGCTCCGACAGCTTCGGAGTCGACTCCAACACCTCAGATCCGGTGCTGACACTTACTGCTCTGATAGTCATCTGGAGCCAGTCTACTCAGAGATGCCACCGGAGTCAAAGATACCAGTATCTTTGAATCCAGTGTGAACGACTCCAGAACCTTTGGGCCAGATTATACAAATGGTGGTGTCTCAGAGAATGCTTCAAGAATGGGAATGGCAGCCTAGAGGTGATAGGATCCGGACCCAAGAGTGAAGATCGGATCTGAGGTGACTTTTTTTTTTTTTTTTTTTTTTTTTTTTAAATCTTTGCATCTGAAGATTTAAACATTTTGCTGGAGGTTTCAAACTCTGAGCTGATGAAGCCAATGGCTCCAGAGAGCATTTTCTAGAGTCTTTCTTTTCAGACATCTTGGGGGGGTGAGCCCCAGAAGATTAAGATTTTACATGGCAGTAAGCCTCTGAGAATCAGCTTATTTTTGTGGTCTATGATGGCCCTAGGGTTAAAACCCTTACAAATGTCACAATTTGCATCAAGTCATGATGGGCCTTGGCAGTAGATGCATTCAGAATGCATTTCTGATAGTGGAATTTTGTAGCCAAAGGCTGAAGTTTTTTTGAAACCTGAGGGCTTCTCTGACGTTTTAATTAAAGGGAGAAGTATACAGAAACTACACTAGATCAATAGCCAAAAGCCCAAGAAGTCATAAGGATAAAGATAAACATTTTTTAAAATCTAAATAATTATAAATATAGAAATATACCAACTATGATAAAGCTAGAAGTACCCAAAGAGACAGAAAGAACTACCAACAATGGTAAATTAAATAAGAGTACACAAGTGCTTCAAAGGGAGAAGGGAGGAAACACTAGCAAATTAGGTGAAATAAAGATACAGATAAAAAAATATAGATGTGGGTATAAGATAGAAAGTATAAGATATTTAAAATTATTAAAATCACTGTAATCCCCAAAAAATTATCGACTTAAGCAGAAACAGCAACCACATCTGTATTCTAAGGCAGCAAATGATATGTGAGGTATGATGTTCATCGTGTTACACTGCTGCAGCCATCACACTTGGGTTTTCCTCCCATCAGGCGGTCCCGCAGTCGGCCAGAGTTCCAAAGTCTTGGTCCGGCGTCAGTTGCTGTTGCTTCTTCCCTGACATCAGTGCGCCAGGGGTATATAAGATGCATCTGATGCCATTTTCTTCAGTCTTTCTTGCCGCGCGGTGCCTAAAGCAAAAGCAGTTTGCAAGTGCTGGTCGACCGACTCCTGAGATTTTCAAAGTCGAATTTCAGATCCGAAGTCTTCAATAAAGCTAAGTACCCCGTTGGGGAAACTTTTTTCTTGCCTCAGACCTATGTTAGAAAAAGTTAATAATTGTATTTCTTGTGGGAAGCAAATATCTCATAAGGACTTCCACTCTTACTGTATTCCATGCCTAGGCCCTGATCACGACGTTACTAGTTGTCGGTTTTGTGCCAGATTTAACAAACACACTATAAAACGATATTTTGATTTTGCTTTGCACTACTTTGGCCGAAGGTTCAATTATACAATGCCGTCAGAACAACCGACGACCGCGATTCATAAAAAATGCAAGGACAAGGATAAAGACAAGCATCCGAGGTCCAAAACCGACGACGAAGCCTCTTCTAGGCCAGTCTCCGGTTCGCCGGTTCTCAGTGAGGCGCTTTCGCAGCCCCTGACACCCGCTACCTCAGAGCCACAGGCCGCCTCCGACTCCCTCATGGAGACAACTAGGCCTCTGGAAACTCAAGGTATTGGGCCTACGGAAACTAATCCCTCAGATGGGTCTGGAGCCACTGAGCAGGCAACGGCTTCTGAGGGTGTTTTCAGACCTTCACAACTTACCATTAAAGCAACAGCCAAGACAAAAAAACCATTAAAGACAAAGAAGCAAGTACAGCATTCTCCTGGACAGTCCTCCATGCCTAAGAAACAGATGCACAAAATAGCCGAAGACCTCATTACTCTACTCAGGGGTTCCCATCCCCCTCCTGAGAAAAGGCCAAGGCAGGATACAGACTATGATTTCTCTGATCAGGTTTCCATTTCCTCTGATTCCTCTTCAGACCAGGGATACTTTCCACCCCCCTATGAGGACTCTGATGCTGAAGAATATATCCCTTCAGCCTCTTCTCCTGAGGATTACTCTTTTGGGGAAACTTTACATACCATGAGGGAGCATTTCCATTGGGAAAGTCAGGATTATTCAGAATCCACGAAAAGACTCAGGAACTTCCTTTTATTGCCTCAGCACAGGCCCCTTTTATTGCCTCAGCACAGGCCCCTTTTATTGCCTCAGCACAGGCCCCTAGCTATACCGCCTGTGTTAGATATTGTGGATGATGTGTTCTCTGAATCCAGCTTATCTCCTGATTCTTTGCCTCCTGCACCAGCCAAACCAGAGAGGTACTATAGAGTCTCTGACTCTCACAAGTTTCTTTATAAAAACCTTCTGCTGACCCAGAAACCATTTCCCAGGGTCCCAAAGGGGTTAAGGCTTCCATTGCAAAAAATCCAGTCCCCTCTAACGGAGATTCTAGAGCATTGGATAGATGGGGGAAGAAAGTTTACACTTCTGCAACTTTAGCAGTAAGGGCTTTAAATTGCCAGTTTCACATGCTTAAGTACCAACAATATTTAATGGCTCAGTTAAAACAGAAAATGCCTACAAGCTCAGAAGCTCCTGACTATAAAGAAATGCAGGATTTATTGCATGCAGTTGAACAGGTGGGAAAACATACTCTGCAATGTGGTTTTGATTCTTTGGAGGCCTCTTGTAGAGCCGCAGTTACAGGTTCTGTGATTCGAAGACATGCTTGGTTAAAAGAACAGAGTTTACCTGACCATGTTAAGGCAAAATTATTGGATGCTCCTTTACAGCATGATACCTTGTTTGGTGTTAAGGCAGAAGAGGCGTTAAAGAAAATGGAGGATAAAGCTAAATCTATGCAAACAGTCAAAGATTTCTTACAGGTACAGCCACCTCGATTTAGCAGAAATTGGCCTGCAAAGAATTGGTCCTTTCAAGTGTCAGACAGGCCACAGAGAGGCAGATACAGACGCCCAAGAGGCAGATCTCAACCCCAAGGCTCTTACAGACAATGACAGTGGGGTACCTCAACCCCAAAAGGAGGTGAGGACAAGTCTCAACCTTACAGGAAACAGTCCCAATGGCTCCCCCCTTCGTATGCCAAGCACTTCCCTTTTGGCAGCCCTCTTAGGGGGGAAACTTGCACTTTTTTCTCAAAATTGGCAAACAATCACCCAAGACAAATGGGTTCTGAATATTGTGTCTCAAGGTTACAGGTTCCACTTTCACACTTTACCAAGGCTAAAAGGAATGCCAAACCTGCCACAAAATTAATGGGCAGAGGTTCAAAAACAAATTTCAGCCCTCATGGACATGAGAGCTATTCAAAAAGTACCACAGCAGGAACAAAGACAAGGATTTTACTCAGGACTCTTCCTGGTCCCCAGAAAGAACAAGGCCTGGAGACCCATACTAGACCTCTCAACTCTAAATACTTACCTGGATGTTCCGAAATTCAAAATGTTGACACTACAGCAACTTCTTCCCATGCTGGGCAAGAAGGCTTGGCTTGTTACTTTGGACATCAAAGAGGCATACCTGCATGTCCCTATCAGACAAGATTGCAGAAGATACCTCAGATTCAAAGCTGGTACAATGCACTACCAATTCTCTGCACTGCCCTTTGGATTATCTACTGCGTCCAGGGTCTTTACAAAGTGCCTGGCACCAGTAATTGCATTTTGCAGACAAAAAGAAATTCAAATATATCCATACCTGGACGACTGCTTCATTCAAGCAGAGAGAAAGGGCATTCTCCTAAAGCATCTGGCATTTTTAAAAAGGTTGCTAATTTCTCTAGGGTACACAGTAAACGAAAAGAAGTTAAAACTAGTGCCCTCACAACAGATAATATTCCTGGGTGCCAGCTTAAATACAATGGCCCAGCTGGCTTATCTCATGCCAGACAAACAAGGACAACTGACTCAATATTTTCAATTGCTGGCAAAAAAGTCCCATTTCCCTGCAAGAAAAATTCTGCAGGCCCTGGGATTCATGGCATCCTGCATACTACTAATTCCATATGCCAGACTCCATATGAGGAAATTACAATGGTACCTAAAAAGTGTTTGGACTCAACACTCTCACAGTTTAGAAACAGTAATACCAATAATTCCCTGCCTACAACAGGAGTTTCGATGGTGGGCACAGGCATGTCACCTCAACAAGGGTCAGCCTTTCACTCTACCCACAGCCAGGCAGACTCTAACAACAGATGCATTGGATTATGCCTGGAGAGCACACGTGGCAGGAAAATGTATTCAGGGCAAGTGGACCACAGACCAAGTGCATCTTCACATCAATCAAAAAGAGATGTTGGCTGTTCAAAATGTCCTAACAGCTTTCAAGGACCTTCTGCATCCAGGACAATTATTGTTAAAGACAGACAACACCACAGTAATGTGGTACATAAACAAGCAAGGGGGGGGGGGGGCACTCATTCTTATCCCCTATGCAGGCAAGCCATGACCTTGTGGAACACAGCTCTAACTTATCAAGTTCATCTGCAAGCACAATTCCTGCCAGGAAAGAAAAATACTCTGGCAGACGACCTAAGCAGAATTATCATGGACCCTCATGAATGGAAATTGAATCCACAAATCTTCAGCATGGTAATGCAAAAATTAGGGTGCCCAGACATAGATCTTTTTGCCTCCCCACCGAATTGCCAACTACAAAAATTCTGCACAAGGACTTACCACTCACAAGCATGGAAAGTGGATGCTCTTTCGTTCAGCTGGAAAAGCGTAAAAGTTTATGCCTTCCCACCATTGCCTCTCCTTTCAAAGGTACTCCTACAAGCCAGACAAGAAAAACCACAGATGATCCTGATTGCTCCAGACTGGCCATGCCAGCACTAGTACCCAATCTTAAAGAACTTAGCTCAAGGCCCACCATGGATTTTACCTCAAATTTCACACCTTCTGACTCAACAAAACAATCAGATCCTGCATGGTCAGCTCAAAACCCTAAACCTGGCTGCATGGCAGATTCATTAGTCAAACAGGCAACACCTCTCTCTCTCTCTCTAAAGCGGTTATGGATGTCATCTTGGAGGCCAGGAGGCCTAGCACCAGGAAATCTTATTCAGAAAAATGGAAGAGATTCTATGCCTGGAACCAGGCTCAAAGCATTGACCCTCTTATCCCAAACATTCCTCAGATTTTACAATACTTAACTGAGATGCTGGACAAAGGCCTATCCTTCTCATCTATTAAGATCCACGCCTCTGCCATTTCAGCTCATTACAACATGGATCCTCCATTATTCTCTCATCCCTTGCTAAAGCAGTACCTCAGAGGGGCTAAAAACATAAGACCACCCCAGAGAGCACAAACACCAACTTGGGGCCTCAATTTTGTTTTGGAAAAGCTGACCTTGCCACCTTTTGAGCCAGCCAATACAGCCAATCTAAAATGTTTATCATGGAAAACAGCTCTGCTCCTGGCAGTAACTTCAGCACGAAGAGTCTCAGAGCTACAGGCATTAATGGCAGTGAAACCTTTTATAATATTTCATCAGGACAGGGTTTCTTTAAGGACAAACCCTACCTTTATGCCAAAGGTGGTATCTATTGTGGCTCTTAACCAAACCATCCATTTGCCAACTTTTTATCCAAACCCTCAGAATAAAGGGGAGAAACTTCTGCACTCTTTGGACATACACAGGCAGCTACGCTTCTACTTGGACAAAACAAAAGCTTTCAGGAAAACTGAGCAACTGTTTGTAGCATATGCTGCAGGATCACAGAGCAAGGCTATCTCAAAGCAAACTATTTCCAAATGGATAGGACACTGTATTTGTTACTGCTACAACAGGAGTTTCGATGGTGGGCACAGGCATGTCACCTCAACAAGGGTCAGCCTTTCACACAGCCAGGCAGACTCTAACAACAGATGCTTCGGATTACGCTGGCAAATCAGTCCCTAATAACATTAAGCCACATTCTACCAGAGCAACAGCCACTTCAAAAGCCTTTCTCAGAGGCGTACCAACCAAAGACATTGTGGAGGCTGCAACTTGGAGTTCAGTGCACACCTTTACCAAGCATTACCACTTGCCTCTTTACTCTAAATCCAGAGCAGGATTTGCCACTGCAGTTCTGCAGGGCCTCATAGCCAATCCTAACTCTTTATAGACCAGCCACCCAACCTTAGCTTTGGGATTCTACCCAAGTGTGATGACTGCAGCAGTGTAACACGATGAACATAGTATAGTTTTGTACCTACCATAAATGTAGATGTTCGAGTGTTCACACTGCTGCAGTCCAGGTTACCCTCCCTCCATCCCCTCTGTCCTAGCTGGACTTGTCTATACCTTTCTGTCCTATGCAACCTTTGTGGTGTATTTGCTTGTAACTGAAGGTATTGTTTTTATTTTTTATATATGTTTTATTAGCAATATGTATTGCCTACCTACTTGGGGGCACCTGACATCTGGGGCAAGAAAAACTGAAGAAAATGGCATCGGATGCATCTTATATACCCCTGGTGCACTGACGTCAGGGAAGAAGCGACAGCAACCGACGCCGGACCAAGACTTTGGAACTCTGGCCGACTGCGGGACTGCCTGATGGCAGGATAACCCAAGTGTGATGACTGCAGCAGTGTGAACACTCAAACATCTACATTTATGGTAGGTACAAAACTGTACTTATGGACTAGGGCATTATGGGAAAGGTAGGAGCTCAAGAGCTTTCAGTGATCCACGAGCTAGTAGAAGTGGCCAAATCAGATCTAGGGGTTGGATCCGAACCCAAGAGTTGAGGGACAGATTAAAATTGACAACACCAGATCCTGTTATACTAGTGGTATTCTGAGTTTGCAGGAGGAATAAATAAAATCCATTCCTGATTTGTGCGTCTTTGTCCCACCTTTAATTTTGGCTTTGTCTAGATTTATTTTGCTACAAGGTTGAAGTATGCTTTATGTTCTGTACCCCTCTCCCACATAACTCACAAACTGATGCAGGCATTGAATAATGCCCGAGTTCCTCTTAGATTAGCAGTGGATTAATGCTGATGTTTCCTGTGGCAAGGTTACAGGGATCAAAGCCTTTTTGCCCCTTTGTAATTTACTTATTTATGTTCTTGTTTAATTTGTAAGATTACATCTCTGGTGACACACAGGGCTAATGCTGTATGTTGAAGGTAGAAGGGTACAGGGTTGGAATTCTTTTTAGTTTTAAGGTACACTACTTGTAGTGTCCCCTTTATCTAATGGTTCCCTGATCCATGATTTTTTTTTCAAGTGCCATTAAGACACAGTATGTAGAGTATCCTTGATGTTTAGTATGACCCCCTGGCCCACATTTTGTGTAAGCGCCATTAAGGCATGACATGTAATCCCTGATTGGTGCTCCCAAGTCTTCGGGGTTAGCTCTGCTGGCTAGTGTTCTTCCCAGTGTACATCTTCAGCATTGACCTTGATGGCAAGTGTTTCTTAGGCCAACATTTTCAGCTATTCCATGATGGCTTGTGATATCCTCAAACGAATGCTGCAGGCTCTGCTCATTAGTCTAGGGGTGTATAGAAGTATGACAATTACTCCAGCCACCCACACATATAGCTGTCTCCACACACAATTGCACACACTGACGCACACATATTCAGCCATACACATACCTAACCTACCACTCACTAATCCCCCTACTGCAACGTCCCAAACAGACATTTAGTCACACATGCAGCTCCTTCACTTAACATACACACACACACACACACACACACACACACACACACACACACACACACACTACTTCACCATTAATCTCCCTAGGACTTACCGCTACTGTGAATAATAAACATGGCCTTTTTGCCATGTTCATTATCCAGGAGGCCAGGAATGGCCATGCTAGTTTACTCAGCTGAGAGATTCCCTGAATTGCTAGGTTGCATAAATGCCTTTTTGTAGGCAGTTCCGGGGGAGAGAACATGGCTAATTAGCATATGACTCTCCATCAGAATGTGTCATTAGCATCTAGCATGGCAGTAGAAATAGCCCACTGCAATGCTGCACCTCTTCATGCAAAAGCACTCTGTAGGGCTGTTTCTGAATACAGAAAGTTACCACAAGTTATACACGTTATGTACACTTTTCAATAATTTTTCTGAATTCAGACCTCTGAATCATCAGGGATATTTTTTCTTGCACATATTTATGAAAACAGAAAATAATGTTAGGAATTCAGATGCATGTGTGAGAAGTGGTAGCACACACTGCACACAGTAGTGATCCAGTCTTATTTATTTTTGTTTATTGATAGTAGGGCAGGGAGCTGTATTTGAAAGCAGCACAATGAAATGTATTATCGTGGCCATTATTTTCATTGCAGATTATTGGATGTATACAGAGTGGAGACTGTTTTTAGAAAAGGAAGTTTGTATGAAAATCACTGACATTTACAAGCTTACTGTTAAACGATCATAGGTAATGCCTGCTTGAGGGTGGCATTGTATGTGCCTGAGATCATAAAGTTGGGGTACCTTATCATGCTCATTGCAGTCAAACTAAAGTTTTACAGTGGCTATGTTTTGGGGTTTGGCAAGTAATGTGTGAAAGGAAAGAGCAGTTACATAGTGGGTTTTGAATGATGATTGCATTGATATTGTTTTTGGGAGGCAGTATGTTTCTGAAAGCCACAGATTGGCTATTATTTCTTTCACTTTCTTCACACTCAGATGTCAGAGATGTACACAGCAGCTGTCTCTGTTATGGGTGGTAGGCTGTGGGTGGGGCACATGCTGCTGTATGGTCACTGTTGAAAGACGTTTGATACGGCTCATTGAGGGACATTGTATGAACTTGAGAACAGCAAGTCGAATTACATTACTCTTGCTGTCATTTATTTTCCTTTATACATAGTCAGACAGCAATGTTCACAAAGTTGCTAACTTTTTTGGAAGGGCTGGGCAAGTTATTTGTGATAGCAAAAGGCAGATGTCATTCTATTCATCTGTTGCAGTATTCATAACATGAGGGAGTTCCCCGCCGTAGGCCCGGTGTTGGCCAGTGTAGAAGACTTCAGTACTATAGGGTGCATGGTATGTGACATGTAGGCTCCGATCGGACGTCAGCCATAAAAGTGACATATGTGTACACCATGCACAGAACTTCTCCGCTGCCAAATCCAAATGCCAGATTCCAACATACGGTCTGACTCCAAGTTGTTTATGCTTCTTCAAAGTTCAGGTAAGTGGCCCTTTGGGGAATTTTGTGACTTTTGCTACTGTCTTTGGTGGTTAGAGTTCATGTCATCCAAGAGGGTCAAGTGCCAGTGTGGAGGAGAAATTCCGCACAAGTGCCTGTTCTGCCTAGGCCCATACATGACCACAAAAACTGCCCTATTTGTCAGGTGTTTGTCAAAAAGACTTTAAGGACTAGATTATCCTCCCTAGCTATATACCTTGAGAATCGGCACTTAAAGTTGCTAGCAAAAAGTGCTATTGAGGGAACCTCGTGGCACTAAGCTGAGTCAATTTTGAAGCAGAAGGCCAAAAAGCAAAGGCCTGAACTTTCTGCAGTGCCTCTGGATACTGATGTCTCTTGAGGCAGAGGACAGCCCAGAGACATGTATGGTTCACAGCTGAGATTTGCAGGTGAAGCCTGACATCCAGGCCACCTTGGATTTGAGCATTAGCATGTCTGCAGAGACAGAGCAAGCATCTGTATCGAACGTCCAAGGGGAACCATGTCTAATGATTATAGAAGGCCCTAAGGAGATTCCACAGATCCTTGTTAGGGAAGAGGTAGATTTTGACCTGATTGAATGTAGGCCTATGTCAGGCCCTCCTATCCTACATAAAGCAGACCTGTATGGAAAAAAGAAACAAAAAACCAAACATTTGTCTCCACCAAAATAACCTGTTAGCGATTGGTAGCAATTCACTCAGGGTGTTTTCAATGCCCTTATGTCACTTAGGCCTCCTCTAGGTTTTGCATCCCCCCATACTCTCTCTCCACTTAAAAGAACTAGTGAAGAGGACACATCTGAGGAAGAGGCATCCTCAGTAGATGAATCCCTGGCTTACTCTTCTCAGGTCCTTTCCCTTGGATGATGCCTCCCTAGAAGATGAATCAAATGGTACAGACTCACCAATGGAAGACCTTTCCTTGAAAAGACCCTAGCTAACATGAGAGACCACTTTAAGTGGGTTAGCACCCAAGTATCTGAAGTACAGGTGGAATCACCTAGCCCATCAGCTGTTCTTCCTGTCTTGCTTGCCTTTCTTTATACTTTTGCCTCAGCTTCACAGGCACCGGATGTCTGCAAGTTTCTCTTCATATGTCCTTCTGCAGACCCTTCTGTAATTTCTGTAGCTACTGATAAGTCATCAGAATTGCTGGCCTTCACTACACTCTTACCATCTGATGAGAGCAGAATCCTGCATAGACTAGGCAAAAAGTATACACTTCTACCACTCTAGCATTCATGGCCATAAATTATCAAACACATATGACCAAATTAAGAAAAATTTCTTGGCTAAGACTTCAGCCCTTACCTGAGGACATAAAAGCCAAACTTATGGATGCTTCTGTGGACATTTCTGCTTTGTTTGGACCTGCAGCTGCTAACTTGTTCAAATCATTGCAAGAAAAGGGAAAAGCACTGCAGGAACTGAAACATTTTTGTTTCCCCAGTACCCAAGTTCCAAAGAAATTATCCTGCAAAGCCTGTATTTGTGCGGAGACATTCCCAGAACACACAACCAAGAACAAAAAAGAGTGAGAGGAGACAGCAACTGCCTGGGACCCCACCAGCAACTCCGCCACCTAAGCAGAACTTTCCAGACAAGCCACCCTTTCTTTGACTGCTTTCCCCTTCCCACCCACATCCCACTTTCACAGTGCCTTCCCCTATCCCTACCAGCCTGGGAAGACACAACCTAAGATGCCTGGGTCCTCTCACTTGCTCAAAAAGGGTATTTCATGGTGTGGGATCAACTACCCTCCTTCAGGGGCATCCCTCAACCTCCCAGGGAGCTACTTGTCTTTTTCTTAGAGGTTCTTTTAGAATTACTGAACCAAGTGACCATTCAGAGTTTCCCCAAAAACCAGAGAGACAAAAGATTTTACTCCAGGTTTTTCCTGGTGCCCAGGGAGGAAGGTCCCTGGAGACTCATCCTTGACCTGTCCCATCTCAATACCTTCCTAAGAGTACCAACTTTCCGAATGCTGACCCTCCCTACCTTTCTGTCTATACCTTCAAGGCCATTTATGTTTCAAAATATTATGGATTTATTACCAGCTGTTATACATGACAGCCTTTTTGAATGTGTATTTCCAACTTTTGTGTTACTTGCACATGGCATGGCAAGTTGATCTTTTATTCAGTTGTTTCATGTCTTCATTTGAATGTATGTCCCATTTTCATAACTTTTTGTTTTAATGAAACCCTCAAAAAATAAATTTTCAAAACACACAAAACTATATACATCTTCAAAAAATGAAGTTTAACCCTCCAGATAGGAACCGTTGAACCAAATCGGCAGCTGCACCCACAGGCATTACATAACTTAAACTTAAGGTTACCCATGCCAAAGCTCATATTACAGTCCGAGCTCCCACTTACACTGATTGCTGTTTATTTTTTTCTTATCTCTATAACGCTTCCAGATGTGACAAACAACTTGTATGTATTTAGAAAACATTAACTTTTAGATTTAAGAAAAAGTGCACTGGCTGTCTTTAAGTAAAACTAAATTTATATATATTCTATTAAATGAGATGAAGTGTTATGGTTGATAGTGAAGCCACTATTTCTTATTCACTTCCAGTAATTTCAAACTTTATTTTTACTGAACTGCTTGCCCTTGTACCTTCGTATTTTGCATTTCCTTCAGCAAACAGTGCTCAGAACTCTGGTGTTTAATTGCTTGTATGTGCAGGCAACTTGTCTCCATGGCAACACAGTCATCAGTTTAAAAGAAAATAAAAACTAACAACTCCACAGATGGATGGGTCCATGTCAGTTTCACTCACAACAGAACAGAATGTACACCTGCCATCAGCTGCAGACTTCTTGACTCCTGTTAAACATTTATTAAAGGCAAAAAAGCAAGCTAATATATTTGCATATGCAAGAAACGTGGCACTTCTCATGGTAGACATTATTTGTCTTATTTTTCAAGCCTAATGCTTACAGAAAACATTTGATGTTAAATTGTCTATCTCGCCTTCATTCTTGCTGGGTTCGGAGCCGACCTCGGCTCCGACTCGGCCACTCTAAAAGCTCGAGAGTTGGTTCCACCGGCTCGAGGCTCCCCTTATATCCCACAATGCTAGGCGTGAGTTACCTCAGATCTCGTTTGCCGCTACAGCTATCGAGGTGTGTTTTCTACCGGCTCCAGGTTAGTGAAAGTTAGACTAGTTTAAATTCTTTAAACTCAAGTTAGCTTAGTATATTTTTTCTTTCCCCTTAGTGTAGTGGATTTTATCCCTTCTACTTTTTATCCAGCCCCCGTTTTTTCCTAAGAACTTATAGTTCTTTCCTTAAGGCCTTCGGGCCCTTCCTTCCTATCCTTAGGGTGTGTATATGTTTGATTAGGGAGTTTTTTTTTTTTTTAACTTAACTTACCTTAGTTTAAATAATTCCCTTCAGTGTAATCTGTGTGTGTGTGTTTTCTGTGTGTGATTACACTTCGGTTCCTTGAGTATGTCCAAGGATACAAAGGTCTCAGGCTTCAAGAAGTGTGACTCGTGTTGTCAGAAAATGTCTCTGACAGACGGTCACACTTCTTGTGTGTATTGCCTGGGACCTTTACACCTGCAGGACTCTTGTGCTGTATGCCATGGCTTCAGCCCTAGAGTCCTGCAGGAGAGAAAAAATAAACTCATTTTAAGGGGTTTGATTAAGCCTGAAGGTTCCCTTTCTGTGTCATCGGGGAAACCTTCTAAGGCTTCAAAGACCTCGGCTCCAGCTTCAGAGTCGAGGCCTAAAGCTTCGAAGCCTACTGTTTCATCGGCTCCGGCCGGAGCCGATGAGTCTTTGTCTGCAGTACCTGTGGTTTCCTCGGCTCCAGCCGGAGCCGAGGCATTAGAGATTCCTGGGTCGGCTCCGATCATACCATCGGAGCCGACATCTAGAAAGAGATCGAGGTCACCGTCCCTTGGCTCCGTTCATTCGGCTCCAGCGTCTCCCCTGCTGTCTGAACGGAGCCATAGATCTCACTCCTCCAGGTCATCGAGGCTCTCAGATCACGATCTCCAGAGGGTAGTGAGTAGACTTTTGAAGTCCGAGGCACTGGCCGAAATGCTCCAGAGTCCGACTCATCAGTCAATGCCTCAACTTGTTCCATTAAATATTCCTCCTCCGACTCCTTTGAGCTCGGAGCCGGGGCGTCTCGGGACCGGGACTGTGGTAGCGTCGAAGCCGATACAATTGTCTTCGGCTCCGTCGACGGCTCCGTTTTCTTCTTTTGAGGAATCTCGGCGCCGAGCTTCCCTCGTCGGCTCCGAGGGGATGAGTGGCATCGGACCCTTGTCCAACCCCCCTCTCCCTCTCGGTGCTTCGGCGCTGGTGAGTTCGGCTCCGACATCGGCCTCGGAGCCATCACTGTCGGCGCCGAGGGAGGTTCTTAGCTTCTCGGAGCGGGGACCTCTGGCTCTGCCTGACAGGGGTGCGTTCGAGGTCATGCGGAGTGTGTTGGAACCTTGTTCGACTCCACAGTCGGCTCCGTCCGTCCCTCCCTCTTCGGTGCCTTTGGTTATGTCGACTCACTCCCTCATCCCAGACCGCAGAGAGCCAGCTCCTCAAGAATCCCCTGTGGGGATCTCATCCTCTTCCGAGGCCTCCCCTGAATTGGCAGGGGAGCCCCCTAGGAAGAGAAAGTGTAAGAGGAAGCACATAGACTCACCTGAGTCTGTCACCTCTGACACAGATTTAGAGGGTTCCCCACGTTCCCCTTCTGAAGATGTCTCTTTCGCAGACATTCTAGAGATCCTGAAACAGAGGGGAAATTGGCCAGCCCTTAACCCTTCGGAGGATGAATCTGTGTATCTTGAGGCGTTTGGCTCTCGCCCTTCCACCTCCTGGGTGTCCTCCCCCTTTGATCCCCTCATGCAGGTGGTTGCAAAGAAGGCCTGGACGGCTCCTGATTCAGTGGACCCTACCCCCAGGAGACCTTCCAAATTTATAACAGCACCAACTGACAAGCAATTTCTCACAAAAGGTGTTTCTGTGGATGCTATGGTGGTAGCTGCTGCCACCAAGAAGGAACTAGCTGATCCTTCAGTGCCTGTTCATCCCCCTAACAAAGAATCTAGGTCTATGGACAGGTACGGGAAGCGGATGTTCTCGTCAGCGACCTTTGCTATGCGTTCGCTGAATTACCTATGCCATTTTACTCGTCTTCAAAGAGACTTGATCAAAGAAGCGAGTGACTTGTTGAAGGACCCTATGGCTGCGGGTTTTCAAGACAAGATGAACACTCAGCTGGCTACCCTGAACTCCATAGCTAACTCCTCCATGCGCCTCCTTTCTTATGCGGCTGATGGAGCGAGCAGAGCCGCAGGGACAGGTGTGGCCTTACGCAGACATGCCTGGATGCGGCTATGCAACTTTGCGGACCCCTTTAAAACGTCATTCACTAATTCCCCGTTTGATGGATCATCGCTTTTTGGTCCTCAAGTGAAAGAAACCTTGACTAGGTGCGAGACGGAAGGCAAGACTCTTTCTGCCGTCGGAGTCCGTTTTTCTACTCCTTCTAGACCTTACCCCAAAGGCCAGAAAAGTGGAAAAATGTGGTTCCGCAAACAATCTCAAGGGTCTTCGCCTGACGCACAAAGTCGGTTCCCCGCCAGAGGCAGAGGGGGGAATAACAATGGTAGACGTCGCCCTAGAGGCAGAGGGGGTCCGCAGAACCAGGGCAATCGAGAAACCTTCTCTGATAAGCCCTTTCAGCATCCCTGAGATGTTGCCCGACTGCCCATCTTCGGAGGCAGTCGGGGGAAGATTGTCACTGTACCCAGAAGCCTGGCTATCCCTGACTCAAGACAAATGGGTACAGTCCATCATTTCCGAAGGCTATTCCATTCCCTTCGTTCGCATTCCAAACCAATCAAAAAAATCCCTTCCAGATGTTCCACCCGCTCAAAGGGATCTTGCAGCGTTGGAAATTTCAAAGCTGCTTCCAAAAAGAGCAATTCGGCCAGTTCCAGCAGACCAGCAAGGATCTGGAATCTACTCCAGGTTCTTTTTAGTTCCAAAGAAAACAGGGGACTGGAGACCAATTTTGGATCTCAGTATCTTGAACAAGTCAGTCAAGAAAACAAGATTTCGGATGGTCACGCTGCAGTCCATCCTTCCCCTCTTGGGAAATGGAAACTGGATGTGCTCTATAGACTTTCAGGACGCGTACTATCACATAAAAATGAACAGACGCTCCAGAAGATTCCTCCGCTTCAGGCTGGGAACCAGTCATTTTCAATTCAGGGCCCTGCCCTTTGGTCTCACCACTGCCCCCCGGGTGTTTACCAAATGCATGGCAGTGGTAGCTTCTCACCTGAGACGACAAGGATTCCAGGTGTTTCCATATTTGGACGACTGGCTCCTCACAGCTCCCACCAAGCATCTTCTTCTAATGGCCAGGGACTACACCTTTCGCATTTGTCAAAATTTAGGCATTTCAATAAATTGCGAAAAGTCTGTTTTGTCGCCTTGTCGTACTATTACCTTCATAGGCGCAAATCTAGACACAGTCAACATGTCTGCGAGACTAACAGATCAAAGAATAACAGACATACGCAAACTGGTCTCGCTCCTCTTCAGCAGCAACAGAATCAAAGCCAGGTTAGTTCTGAAAGTATTGGGGATTATGGCGGCTGCCATACCTCTGCTTCCATTAGCCAGATTCCACATGAGAATCCTTCAATGGATGCTCTTCACGCAATGGTCATACCAGCAACTTCCGATGTCCCACACCATTATGATTACGCAGACATGCAGGAATCATCTTCTGTGGTGGATGTCTTCCCCTCAGCTCTCATTGGGAAGACCCTTTGTTCCTTCCCCTCCGGTTGCTACTCTGACAACGGACGCCTCCCTGATCGGGTGGGGGGGGGGGCATTATCAGGGCAGAACTGTCCAGGGCACATGGCGACCAGACGAATGCCACTTGCACATAAATGTTCTAGAGATGAGAGCAGTGCTTTTAGCGTTGCAAGCCCTTCAACACTCTCTTCCCTTGGGAACGATAGCAATCCAGACAGACAGTATGTCTGTAGTGTGGTATATCAACAAGCAAGGCGGAACCAGGTCCTATCCCCTGTGTCGAGAAGCACTCAGACTGTGGCAATGGGCGATTTCTTCTCAGCGGTTTCTGATAGCAACGCACATCCCCGGGAAGTCCAATCAAATCGCGGACAAGTTGAGCAGAGCTATCCTCATGCCTCACGAGTGGTCTCTGAAAGACTCTGCTGTGAGAGAAATTTTTCTGAAGTGGGTTCAGCCTTGCTGCGACCTTTTTGCTACTCCCCAAAACAGCAAGTGCAGAGATTATTTCACCCTATTCCCATTACCAGGCCAACCCAGCAGAGACGCTCTAGTCCAAGTTTGGCCCCGGGGACTTCTGTATGCATTTCCTCCCTTCCCACTAATCTCTCAAGTGATACAGAAAGCTATCGCTCAGAAGGCCTCGTTGATCCTCATTGCTCCTTACTGGCCTCGACAGGTTTGGTTCCCCTTTCTACATCATTTTCTGCTGGAGCGACCTTGGCATCTGGACCTAGTTCCAGATCTTTTGATCCATCAGTCGGGTCAGTTTCATCGCTCCCTTCCCTCTCTGAACCTCACTGCTTGGTTCCTCCAATTCCAACCTTAGCCAGGCTTCCTCAAATATCTCACTCTGTTCGAGATATATTGATAGCTTCCCATAAATCTTCCACTCGAAAGATTTATTTGAGTAAGTGGAAACGTTTCGCCTATTGGGCTCAAGGAAGGGACATAGATCCTTTCACTGCTTCCATCCAAATGGTCCTTGATTTTCTAGCTGAACTCTTCCATGCAGGTTCATCTCCTTCTACTCTTAAGTTTCAATTGGCAGCTATTTCTAACTTTCATGTGGGCATTTCAGAGTCTGCCATAATGTCCCACAAGCTTTGTAAAGCTTTTTTGAAGGGAGTTTTTCTACTCAGACCTCCTTTAAGAAATCCTCCTCCTCCTTGGGACCTAAATTTAATTCTTAGTTCTTTGATCCTACCCCCTTTCGAACCTGCAGCCTCCTGTTCTTTAAAATTGCTATCATGGAAGACACTCTTTCTGGTAGCTATTACTTCAGCTAGAAGAGTTTCAGAACTTCAGGCACTCAGCTGTCGACCTCCTTATCTGTTGCTCCATAAGGACAGGGTATCTTTACGAACCAACCCGTCTTTTTTACCTAAGATAGCCTCGGCGTCTAACCTAAATCAAAGCATTGACCTCCCTGTGTTTTTTCCAGAATATTCTAACAGGTCTGAACAAAAATTGCATTGGCTAGATGTTCATCGTCAGTTAAGGTACTATTTGGATAGAACCAAACAATTCAGAAAATCTGACCAGCTGTTTGTCTCTTATGCAGAAGGCAGAAAGGGACTTTCAGTTTCAAAGGTATCATTATCTAGATGGCTAACATCTCTGATTTCCCTTGTTTATGAAATTAGACACCAGAAGCTGCCTATCAAACCTAAAGCCCATTCTACCAGAGCTTTGGCTACTTCTATAGCCTTCCAAGACAGACTGCCTATTGACACCATTTGTGCAGCGGCTACTTGGGCTACTCCTCACACTTTCATTTCTCATTATAAGTTGGATTTAGCTTCTAGGCATAGAGCTAACTTTGGTTCCACTGTTCTCAAGAGTCTGTTCCGTTAGGCCACCCAGGACAAGGTGCTAGGGACGCGGTCCCATCCAGCAAGAATGAAGGCGAGATAGACAACTTAACATATAGAAGTTATGTTCTTACCATAACGTTCCATGTTAGTTGTCTTCTTCTCGCCTTCTTCTTGCGTCCCGCCCTCCTTCCCCCTGGCCTAGACAGACCTAGAGGAGTTTTTTGATTGTGACCTCTCTTTCTACCACCTCTTTACCTTAGGTATATGCTGCTCTGCATATTTTCCTGGATCAGGATGTAGGTCACCCTTCTCTTCTCCCTGGTTTATAGAGGTGGAATTTGTTTATAGTTATTCTATTACTATTATAAGCTGGGCCTAGCTTACAAACGAGATCTGAGGTAACTCACGCCTAGCATTGTGGGATATAAGGGGAGCCTCGAGCCGGTGGAACCAACTCTCGAGCTTTTAGAGTGGCCGAGTCGGAGCCGAGGTCGGCTCCGAACCCAGCAAGAATGAAGGCGAGAAGAAGACAACTAACATGGAACGTTATGGTAAGAACATAACTTCTATTTTTTTTAGATTAAACCAAGAACATTAATCCAGACATTCACTTATACAAAAATAAGAGAAAATAGTTCAGCTTTATATATAATTAATGCACTTTTACAGCCCATCCCTAAGCCAGCAGCCCAATGCAACATATTAACTTAAACTTGCTTTTTATAGACTTTCTTCTGTTTTTACATTGTAAAGCTTATATTTGTTAAAATTTAAAAATGGTACTTGCTTACTTTAATATCTTTATCATATACAAAATCACTAAAAAAGTGTTATCTACAGCCCATTTAAAATTCTCCTGACTACATACTACACAGAACTGCTTTACTATATAACAGGCAGTTTATACCATGACATGTTTTATACAAACTCTATCAAGAACAAAAATTGTTTTACATAGTTACTTCTCCCCTTTTAGTTTCCTTCTAAACATTAATAACATAAAGTGGGGTACATACTTTGCAGTCCACCCACAAGTTTAACAAACTCAACAAAAGTCCAGTCTTTTTCATTCGCTTTTTCTTGTAAACCCATATTTCACAAATGTGATTGAGGCTTTATAATTTCAGATTTATTCACTAATTTCAGTGATGCTGGTCTTCTTGTTCATCTCCCTTCACCAGACCCTGGTTCAAGTCTAAGGTACTCCAGATTCTTCTAGTCAACTCCTGGGCTTTATTTCTGTCTCTCAAGAATTTTCTTTTGAACAATTGGGAAATGTTTCACTGGGAAAGTTTCTCTATGACCTTAATTGTTAGAAGAATGAAAAGCAGAGACCCTTCTGTTTCATGCCTTTTTTTTTGGTTGGATACATTTTTTAGTTTCTCCTTAGCCTGTTCTTCTTCAAAAATGTATATGATCCTCCATGAAAAAATATTCTGAAGACAGCTTGAATGTGGTACCTATCTGTCGACATTCCCTGATTGCTGAGATACATTTGCTTCTCTTCTGCCTGGTGTATAGTGAATAATCACTTTCCACAAGCACTCTCTCTCCAATTTTTAATATTCTTCCTTCTGCAGATGTTTTGCCATGATCAACCATTTTTGCTGGTATGGCTGCATCTTTACTACTACAGATTTTGACTGCTTTCTCATGGCCATGTTTGGAGCATACTCTTGATGTGCCCTTTCAATTAAGAAATCCTGCTGTGGAATACCAGTCTAGTTACTTGTTTGTGCTATCATAAAAGTAATACAGTATGTTCTTTACAGATCTTCTAGTACAGCAGAAGATCTTAGGTTTTCTCTGCATGGTCTGTCTTCTAACTCTACCATTTTTTGAAACAACTCTTCTTGAGAGGTCTCATACTCAGCCAGACTTTTCTTCATTTCAACCTCTGATTTTTGCAGTTCATCTCAATAGCTAGTTAAAGCTGCTGCTTTTTCCCTGACTTTGTGTTTGTCCGTATTATTCAACTGGGATTCATGCTTCTGCAGTTTTTGGATGCCTTCCCATGCATCCCCCACTTTTCTTCAGTATTCTGAAAAAATGGTTCTTTAATGGTATCATCCATCTTAGGCCACTGAGAAGAGCTCCTGCTCTATCCTTAACTTTGTCTTGGAGAAGTTTACTCTCTCAACTATTGGGCAGGCAGAGTCCACAATTTTGAAGTTTTTAACTTGGAAAGATGCTTTCTTGATAGGCATCACCTCTGCTGCAAGCTCTCATGTGTGTAGATCTCCCAACTCAGGTTTCACCCTGACAGGGTGTGTCGCTCATCCAGTCAGGATAAAACAGACAACCCTTTGTGGGTTCTGTTCATGCAGCTTTATTATGTACAAACACATCAGGATTGAAGCTTAATAACTTTAACTTAGATAAACTTATAAACACTAGCTGTTACACTCATACATGGTCACTCTCTGGCTGCACTCTCAAAATGGCACTGAGGCTAGCATGTGCTTGCTATTTATATGCATGTTCAGCCCTGTGAAATGCTTCTTAAAGGTACAACACAGCTCTGTATTCTATATCTTTCCTCTTTGAGAAATGAGCTGTGCAATACTGACAACATTAAATGACATGCAGTTGATGCAAATGATTCTTACTCATGCATTTATACAGAACTAGATACATATATACAACTACATCCAGGTTGCTGTGTATTTCACACTAGGTCTGGAAATACGACCAATTCATGTGACATAGAAACTAGAGTTAGGTTTAGCAGATTGGTTTTGTCTCTGCTGAATATTCAACCTTAGGTACATCAGGAACATCATCAGAAATGGAAGTAGGAGTCAAGACACATTCTGCAAAATGAACATTGTCTGGATTGCACTGAGATCTACAGTCTGTATCACAAGAATAATGCTGTGATATCAATTCTGATACAGGAAGTAGATGTCTGCGATTGTGATTTCTCCTGTACTCCACACCCTCAGATTTTACGAAGTAGGATCTCGGCTTGGTACATACACCTGTTACTTGACTAATCCAGTTGAAACCCTTTGCTGTTTGTATCCTCACTGTCTCTCATCCTTTCAATGGATGAAGATTTCTGCTCAGTTTGTCATAACTGGACTTCTGGAAAGAACACTTTCTGAATAGTTGGGCTCTAATTGTTCTGTTGTTCTTAGCTTTAGGCCTCATCAAACTAGAACTGATTGGCAGTGTTGTTCCGGTTTGCCTAGATAGAAGTCTCTGAACAGGTGAGCCAAGTATATCAGCACGGGGTATGTTTCTGAGATTAAATTCATTGGTATTATCACACTTTGACTTCTCCAGTAATTGCTTTGCACTCTGTATTGCACGTTCAACTAGTCCATTTGACTGTGGATGTTCTGGACTACTAGTAGCATGTACAAAATCTCATTCTCTTGCAAATTTCTGAAACAAATGTCTAGTAAATTGAGTACCATTGTCAGAAGCAACATTGTGTGGACTACCATGGACCGAGAAATGACGTTTCAACTTGGTGATAACAGCAGTGTACTTTAGATTAGGTAGTAAATCAGTCTCAAACCAGTTCGAATAAGAGTCTACCAATACTAAGTAATGCTGATTGTTCCCCTTGAATTTATCAGTGGCTGCTGTTGACCAGGGTATTTCAGGAACTTGACTTAGCTGAGTGATTCTCTTTGCAAATGTGATTTAGTACTGTTGCATACTGAACAAGAAGAAATTACTTTATCAGTGTCTTTTACTAGAAAAGGCCAAAATACTAGTTCTGTCACCCTTCTTGGGTGACCACGATGCAAAGTCTGGATATATTCATGTTGTAAGGAAGCAGGAACAACAGTTGTAGGACCTTTGAAAATAATGCCATCTTCCATCAACATCTCATCTCTGTAAGGAAAATAAGTTAGCACTTTAGGTGGTACACTAGATTGCTTTGAAGGCCATCCAACATTAATTTAGTGGCTGAGCTTTTGCAAAATTGGATCAGTCTTTGTATGATATCTCTGCTCATCAAGTCTCCTTGTAGAAAAATGATGCACTTCCATGACATTAGAGTCAAAATTCTCTGCATGAAGCTGTTCCATTGTATTTCTGGGCGATCTGGATAAGGTATCAGCCAGAAAAAGAAGTTTGCCTTTTATATAGAAGTTGTACTTTTGGAATTTGTGCGTCATTCTTTGTAATCTTGCTGGAGATGAATGTATAGCCTTCTTTAAAATAGTAACTAGAGGTTGGTTATTCATTCCAGTCTGAATAGCTCAACCGTAGAGATAATCATGAAACTTTGAACATGCAAATACTATTGCCAAAAGTTCTTTTCTAATCGGAGCATATTACATTTCAGTTTGGGTAAGGGTTCTAGATGCATAGGCTCCCGGTCTGCCTTCTTGAAGAAAACTCCACCAAGACCAAATTTTGAAGCATCACAGGAAAGAATTCCTGGTTTACTGACATCATAGTATCTTAATGAAGGTGGGGGTAGCAGTTTTCTACTTAAGGTCTTCAAATGCTCGCTGGTGCTGTTCCAACCAAGACCATGTAACATTTTTACGAGTCAGCTCTCTCAAAGATGCTGTCAGTTCACTGAAGTCTGGTATAAACTTGCCTAAATAGTTGACCATGCCGAGAAAACATTGTAGAGCTTGAACATTATCAGCTGCTGACATCTCAAGAATAGCCACTTGCTTGGATGGGTCTGGTCTCAAGCCAGTACTAGCAAATAAATGACCTACATACATAACTTCTGGTAGTCTGAATTTGCACTTTAGAGGACTGAGCTTTAAGTTCACTTCACATGCTCTGTATAGAACTTTCTTAAGGTTTCTGTCATGCTCTGCTTCACCATTGCCTCCAGCCAATAAATCATCTACTATTGTGGCACAAGGATAACCTGAAAAAATTTGCTGCATTGCACACTGAAAGACTTCACTTGCAGAATTTATTCCAAATGGCATCTTGAGGAATCTGTATCTGCCAAACGGGGTACTGAATGTAGTCAGTAATGAGGATTTGCGATCAAGCATCACTTGCCAAAAATGAACTTTTTGCATCCAAGACAGAAAAAACAATGGCATTTGTTATTAGGGCTGTGACTTCTTTGACTGTACGCATTGGCTGATGCAGTCTCTTTAATGCTTTGTTCAAATCTCTTGGGTCAATACATATTCTGATTTTGTCTAAGCCTTTCTTGTGGGCTGCTGCCATGGACGACACCCATACAGTTGGTTTTGTAACTGGACAAATTACACCTTGCTGCACCATTTTATCCAACTGAGCTTTAACTTTATCCTGCATAGCTATTGGAACTTTTCTTTCTGGTCTGACCACTGGACTGTAGTCTGGGTCTAACTTCATAAAATATACAACTGGAAATTTGCCCAACTTGTCCTCGAAAACATCAGCATACTCTGAGAAAATAGCTTCAGTAAAAGTGGAACTAGGATATATGCTTATATGATGAACTACTTTGGTAAAGGAAAGCAAATTCATTCTCAAACTGTCTCTGAGACCCAATAATGACTGCACAGGTCTTCTGACTACGTAAAATAACCAGCTGTAACAGTTCTTAGCCACATAACATGAAAGCACTACTTTGGTTTGAATTTCTTCACCTCCGTAGCAACACGTTTCTCACAAATAGTCACATTGAGTTTCTCACCAGTCTTCACCTTAGCAAATGTGTCTGCTGATATAACATTACACTTTGAGCCAATGTCTACTTTAAGCTGGGTGGAATTACCATTCATCTGGACAGTATTTCGTTCTTTGCCAACAGATTCACTGCATCAGCCTTTTCACCAATTACTAATACACAGTCTACATAGAAAGTAGAATTGCAGCTCTGTATAATCAACTTGCTTTTTTGAGTGACCCTTCTTTATAACTGTGTGAGGTTTATTTGATTTGCACACTTTTGAAAATGGTTCCATTTTTTACACTTATGGCATTGCTGACCAGATGCCAAGCTTTTCTTTCTTTTAGACTCATGATTGGCACCACAATTGCGACAGTTAACTGTAAAGCTAGATTTGTTTTTTTTCTGATTCACACTTATACTGCACTGAGCATGCTCATTTAACTGAGCTAGTCTTAGAACTTGCTGGAAAACTACATGGCTTCCCTGGAGAAACCTGCAAGGGGCTGTGGTTGCCATGTGCTAAAGCCTGCTTCTGTTTGCCACGTATTGCATGCTGTCTACATTTGCTCTGGAGCTTACCAAAACCATGCTGTTATCACTTGCAAGCATATTTATGTGTCTTTCTGTAACTTCATGGATTTGACAAATCTCAATAGCTTTGCTTAGCATTAAATCACTGTGACGAAGCAAAATCTTTCTCACAGCAGCACTATTAATGCCACACACAGGGCTATCCTTTATTAACTCATCTTTTAAGTCGCTAAACTGGCACGTTTTAGCTTTGTTTCTCAGGTCAGTAATATAAGCTGCAAAAGTTTCTCCTGGTTTTTGATCTCTTGTGTAAAACAAATACTTCTCTAATGTAATGTTTGTCTGGGGGTTACACATTTCCCTTAATTTGCATTTCAGACACTCGGGACCTTCCCTTGACTCTGCTTGTACAGCAATATGATGGTTTTCACATTCTCCCTCATACAATGCTGGTTCATACACAAATGAATGCTCTCTTTCAGTGGCCTCTGACCCAGCTAGGTTTAGCAAAGTAAATGCCCTAGTGCATGCAACGTTGTCAGAATAAGCTGCTTGTATAAAAATATCACACTCTTGCTCAAATATTCTCCAATTCTCTGCAATACTCTGATCAAATACAAGTGGTAAGGGCTTTCAAAATCCATCTGCCATATTAACACATACCAGTGAAGACTTTTGCAAGTATGTACAACCACACACATATACATATGCTAGAAATTATTGCAAGTCTCTCGGGCACTGTAATACTCTTGAAATTACTGTAGCGGAAGAAATCACCTCTTATCAGTGTAAGAAATATTTCAAAATAACTGCACTGTGCAAATGAACTGCGCAGAAGCAGCTCAGAGTAAGAAACATTTCGAAGTAACTGCGCTTTGCGAATAAAGACTACACCGTACACTGAAACTTCTCCAAAATGGCGGTACTTTGCTAGATAACTCTACAGTGCAAGAAACACACTGTAATGGTGACACTTTGCGAACAGACACACCCAGCACAAGAAAGTTATCGAAATGGCTGTACTTTGACTGTACTTCACAAAATAGCTGTACTTTGCACACAAACTCTTTGGAATAAATGCACAGTAATAAGCACACACACACTGTAAGCACTCTTACACACTTTGAGATACTTCAAATAACTCTAGTTGTGCCTTGAATGCAATGCAAAATAGTTATGCCAAAACACAGTACTTTGCCAAAAAACATGCAGTTGCCTCGTTTTATTTATGCTTAATGTGCCCCTTTTTCGATTTACTCGTTTAATCTTTTTGCATGCCCGTTATACTTTTTGGTGCTCGTTTTACTCTAAACATGCCCGTTTTGCTTTAAACATGCCTGTTTTGCAATTCTGAGGTCATTCCAAATCTGTTATGTACTTTTTTGATGCTCGTTTTATCACATCTCTTAATCTTAAACACTTGGTTTATTCAGTAAACCTTTTGAACCTCTCGCTTGTTTAATAATGTGGTTTGTGCCCTTGTAATGCTCCTTTTTATCTTTTCTATAAAATAAATAATTCACATAAGTTTTCATTACCTTTTGTTTGTTTCTGGCCCTTTTTTGTACTCCGTTCTCTTACCTTCACTGTTAACCCTGCACTTCATAGCTCTGAAAAGCAGTCTCTGGAATCCTGTTCTCACACCATTTCGCTCGTCTAGTCAAGATAAAATAGATGAGCCTTCATGAGTTCTGTTCAAGCAGCTTTATTATGTACAAACACATCAGGATTGAGGCTTAATAACTTTACCTTAGATAAACTTATAAACAAACTAGCTATTACACTTTAAACATGCTCACTCTCTGGCTGCACTCAAAAATGGCACTGAAACTAGCACATGTTTGCTGTTTATATGCACGTTCAGACCTTAGAAATGCTTCTTAAAGATACAACACAGCTCTGTATTCTGCACAGGGTATCCCTGAAGACCAACCAATCCTTTATGCCTAAAGTTGTCACAGAAATCTCATTAAAGCTAACCTTTCATTTCCCTTTTGTTCGTAAATCACAGTGCAAGGGATGGAGGATACATCACATGTTGGATGCCCACAGTTAACTTAGATTTTACTTGGACAGGGCAAAGCAGTTCAGAAAATCAGACCAGCTGTTTTTGACTTATGCATCTAACAAGTCATGCAGCCCAGTTAAAAAGCAGACTATCTCCAAATGGATTTTATCAAAATTTGCAACAAACTCCTCGAATACAAGTGCCACAGTAGTTAGGACATACCCCACTAGAGCTACAGCAGCTACTGTGGTCCTCAGCAGAGGTATATCTACCAAGCAAGTCCTGGAAGCAGACACCTGGTCCTCCCTTCACATATTTACCAAACATTATAACCCTTCCCCCTTTTCTAGAGCTAGAGTCACCTCTTCAATCCTGCTGGTGGGTCTATGTTTTAGTTCTTCTCCAAATTTACATCCTTAGCTTTGGAAGTCCTCCCAAAGAGTTGTTGCTTTAACAGTGAAACATGATGAATGTAGTACATTTGTGTCTACTTACCATAAGATGTTGGTATGTTTTCACTTTTGCAGTGATCTTTTCCTCCCACCAGTCCTCTCTTATTACTGCAACAGTGAAGGCACATGAACATCTGCATGTATTGTATGTAAAGACAAATGTACATTCTGTGCGTCAACCTTTGGTCAATGCACTGCTCCAAGGGTATTCAGAAAGTGTCAAGCTAATGTGATAACCTACTGCAGATTGCAAGGTATTCACATACACAAACTGAGATTCTAGGAGAACAGATAGAAATCTTATTTGACGATTTCTCACACGATTGTTATCCTTGGATATCTCCTAGATGCCTCAATTCAAATAGCTTTTCTTCCATGGGAAAAGGTAGATCTGTATCTAAATCTTGCTGCTTTTTTCCACTCTGACTACTGTCTCAGTAAGAGAATTTTTCAGGACTCTGGGTCTCATGACTTCCTTGATTCCACTAGAAGGATTCCAGGAGAAAAATCTAGTGGAAACTAAAATCTATATGTTTCCAGCATCAACATCTCATGACTTTTCAGATTCCAGTTTTGGGTGTTTGTAAAAAGTTAGATTGTTTTTTTGTTTTTTTTTTTGAGACACCAGATTTACCACAACCTACATTTCCCATTTTCCTTTGACTCCAGCACAATCTGTAGCAACAGATGCCTCAGACATTGCTTGGGACGTAGCATCTCTAGGATAATAAATGTGCATGTGTTTTGGAACTAAAAAAGACAGACTAAAACATATAAACATAAAAGAGATGTTGGCACTTATACATGCTCCCAACTCTCTCAGTCATTTGTCATCCCCAGGACCACTACAAATGCTTACAGTCAACACCACTGTAATATACATAAACAGGGGGACCAGATCTTACCCTCTGTATAGACTATTCATGGTAGCCAGGGATTCCAGCACAGTCTCACTTTACAGGCACTTTTTATAGTGTCAGAGGAAAATTGTGTGGCAGACAAGCTGAAAAGGATGAAGACAGACCCTCTTCATGAATGGAAGTTGAATCAGGGGTCCTTCCAGGAATTCATCCAGCTTTGGAGAACACCTCAAGAAGATCTTTTTGCCTGCACTCACAGCAGTCAGTTGATAAAGTTCTGCCATAGGACTCCATGCAAGATGATCTGGAAGACTGATGCTTTTTTTTTTGTTTTTCTTTTCCTTGGATAGGAATGTACTCGTATGCTTTTTCACTCTTTCCACTAATAGCAGGGGTCATACTGACTCAGGACTCTCATTGTAGTGACTCCCTTCTTTTGGAAATAGTCAGAGGCAGTTACCACAGACATCCGCACAGACTGGACCTACTCACACAGAACAGGGGTGTTTCATATATCCCAACCCCAAGTAACTGATTGCCTGGATGATGGAATCTTAATACCTTTTAGGCACCTGTTTTCTGAGGATGTACATTGGGTATTAATGGAGGCAAGAAAGCAACTACTAGAGAGCTATATATCAGTAAATGGAAAAGATTTTTACGTGGTGAAAAGGACAGGAACCAGAACTCTTTCAGTGCTAGTGTTTTTCTGGTTTTACTTTGTGTAAGTTACTACCCTCTGGCCTGTCATACTCCTCTGTCAAGGTTCATTTGTCTGTCATTTCATCATGTCTTCCTATGGATTCCCATCTTTCAATGCAATCTCACATGAAAATTTTTTGAAAATGATGCTTCGCACCAAGCCTCTTAGAAAACGGTTGGCTCCTTCTTGGGATCTTAATTTTGTATTGCAAAAATAACTCTTGCTCCATTTAAACCACCTTATTGGGGTGACTTGAAGTTCTTAACATGGAAAACGGTGATGTTCTTGCAGAGATTTAAGCAATCGGTGTCTGAGTTGCAAGTTCTTATGGTAGCCACCTTACCTCATTTTCCTCAGAGGCAGAGATTCCTTGAGTGTTAATCCTGCATTTATGCCTAAAGCTGTACCAACGTTTACTTTGAGCCATGCAATCCAGCTCCCTATTTTCTTCCAGAATCTAAGAATGAGGGAGAAGGATATTCCATACAGTTGGTATCCACAGGTAACTTCAGTTCTGTCTTGACAGAATGCAGTCTTATTCTTATTTCTTGTAAAGGTGTAAAGGGCAACCTGTGTCAAGGAAGTTTGTTATCAAATGGTTATCTCATGCTGTTACCTTTTGTTATACCCACCACCACAAGACAATTCCAGTCTTCATCTGTACCTTTTTGGAAAGGATTGGCTTCTAGAAGTATTCTAAAAGCAGCAACTTGGTCATCTATCCATACCTTTACAAAGCACTATAAATTAAATTCCTTCTCAAGATCTAAAACAGACTTTGCTAAGTCCATTCTGTAGGGTCTCCTGGACACACTCATCCTTCTTCCTCTCAGCCAATGTAAGCTATGGTAATCTACCCGTAAAGATTTAGGCTACTGCTTCAGTGATCATAATGATGAACATAGTACAGTTGTATTAGTAAACTTAACATAACAGTAGATGTTCAAATGATCACTGCAGCAGTAGCCACTTTCTGCTTCATCCCCCTTAATTTTGTTATGTTTATGTTGCCATGGTGGTAATTTATATTTTTATTTTCTTAGCAGTGGCCTTTTTGGGACATTAGTTTCCTACTGTCTGTATGAAAGCTCTGAAGGGATTGTTGTCCAAACTGCTACTTTTTTCAGCTCATCTCAAGTTGAGTAATAGTTTGGGTGCTTGAAAGTTGCCCTTGAAGTTTTAGATGTTGGCTAATGGTTGTATCTTGTGCAGGGTAGAACCCATGTAGCTAAGGTTACTACAGCAGTGGTCATTTGAACATTTACTGTTATAGTAGGTCTATGTACACTACTTTGCTTTACATTCTCTGTACTCCTGTAGTGTTAGATTGAGATAAAGTGGAAAAACAAATGTTCACAGTAACTCTCTCTTGTTACCACTGTCTAATGTCAGATTGAGATGAAAGTGAAAGATTATTTGGCCACTGTTACATATTTCAGTTTGCTGCTGTTAGATGTATACGTTCATAGGTAAATACTAAGCTATCAGTCTGCAGATTATTACAAGTCAGTAACCAGAAGTTAGAAGCAAACCCTGTACCTTGTATCCATGAGGCAAAGACCTTAACTATTTTGCCAAACCATCAACCCTTGTTCACAGCATGCCTCCTTACCCCTTGTCATAAAAGATAATCACCTGTATACAAGTCTGGTATTTGTGAGGAAAGTGAAAACAATAATGCTGTATTTTGTTCCGGTATGTAGCTCCTAGACAGTACACTGCCCCTAGACAAGATGTAGTGACCTTTTCTATAAAACCTGTGAGGTTTGATTGCGAAAAATGTTAAATAAACAATGACCATATGATGCCTACCCCTACACACAAGCTATAAAGAGCATTTGTTTGTACCATTTGATTGTGATGAAAATTTAAGAAATCATGACCACTCTCTCTTCAGCGCTTACAAAAGTGATATTGACCTTCTTTGCACAGCTTGAGATTAGGTGGGGCACAGCTCAGAAGTCCCTAATAAGCCTGTACCTGAATCCACTAACACCAAACTCATAAAGGGTGAAATCAGACTAAATCTTCACCAAGGCAGATTATACCCTCCTAGTTGAAGGTGTAAATGCATTCCAAGCCCCACTCCAAGCTGGAAGTGGTAACTACATCGAAGCTTACACTAAAGCCTCGTATAATCATTTGCATAAGTGTATAAACTTAGCCGTACCAGAAAGAATCAAAGCCAGAGCCCCAAGTAAAAACAAACTGCCATGGTGGACATCTAACATCAACAAACTTTACAGTAAATGCAAAACGTTGCTGTCCAGGAAAGCCAAGGCCCCAACAATGGAAAAGCACCCTCCTCAGCCTCAACAGGCAAGTAAGACAACTTGTCAAACCCTTCAAGAGCTCTTTTGAAAGAAACTTAGCAAGTACAGCCAAGGATAGCCAAAAGGCCTTTTGCAGCTATGTACATAACCTAAAGGGTAGGACTGAAGCATGTGCTGAACTAGTGGCCAATGGCATCACACAAACTGACCCAACAGAGATTGCAAACCTGCTACTGAATAGGTTTGGTGAAACTTTCACTCCCTCATTCCCTTCTAACTTACAACAAACCTTCCCTCAACCCCACCCTTTATATCTGAAGAGCAGGTCCTCAAAGCCTTGTCCAAGGCAAAAAACATTTGTCTCTGTTAGACCAGATGACATCCCAGGGTGTCTTCTATACAGACTAAAACATGAACAGTCATCACCACTAAGTACTCTTTTCAGTCATAGCATAACCACAGGCTTTGTTCCTGCAGAATGGAGAACAGCAACAGTTATTCCCCTCCAACAAAGGTGGCGTAGCAACAGACATGGAGAATTACAGATCCATAAGCCTGACCAGCCTCATCTGTAAGGCCATGGAATGCATCATTATGGACCTCATAAGTAAAGACATAGGTGACCTACAAACCCTGGATCCTACCCAATTCAGCTTTGTGAAAGGCAGATCCTGCCTGTTAAATCTGGTGGATTTCTTTGAAAATGTGACCAAGGCCATTGACGAAGGCAGATCTGTGCACACAGCATTCCTTGAACTGACAAAGGTTTTCAACACAATCCCACATTCAGGCATTACCAATAAACCTAGTAAACTGAATGTAAACCCCTTTGTTGTAAAATGGGTCACCATCTGGCTCACAAACTGGATATGGACTGTCAAAGTGGGTGACTCCACATCAACCAGCAGCCCTATTACTAGTGGGGTGCCACTGGGGTCAATGCTGAGTCCTCTACTGTTTGGTATATACTTTTCAGAAGTTCAGGTCAAAACTAAGGGGTTGTGACTGACCAAGTTTGCAGACAGCTGCAAACTAGGTACAATCATTGAATCCCCAAATGATGTCAGTATATTTCAGGAGGGTCTTACACAGACCAGTCACTGGTGTATTAGCCACAGTCTCAAACTGAATGCAAAGAAATGCATCATCTTTCCCTTCAGTACAAACAATGTCCCCTCACTGTCAAAACAACAATACCCTAAGTACTCATGAAGTGGTAAGGGACCGACTTGGGATCACAAGTTGACTGTGACTTTAATTTTTGACCACCATGTGTCTACTGTGGTAAGGAAAGCTTTCTATTTAGCACACTTGATTAGTAAAGGCATTGCCTCGAGGGCAAAAGAAGTTATAACCCCCCCATATTCAGCACTTATCCATCCCATAATTAAGTATAACGCCTTGTTTAGCATGTACCATACTTAGCATTTGAAACAGTTAGAGAGACCTCAGAGGTTTCTAACAAAGATGATCAAGGGGCCCCAGCACGTGCCTAACACAGGCCGACTAAAGTCTCTGTCACTGTATTCCGTATCGTATAGACTTCTTAGGGGAGACTTATGCCTGACCTACTGAGCAGTCCAAGACCTAAACCTAATAAACTTGCTGCATATCCGTAAATCAAACAGGACTAGGGCCACATGTTCTAGGGACCTAAATATGGCCTGTGACATACATAGTACATGTTGCAGGGACAGATTTATCTTCCAGCGACTCCCGCATCTTTGGAATAGGCTACCAATTCATGTGAAACAGGGCACCTGTATGACACTGTTCTAGAGGAACCTGGACGAGTTGATGGGGCACCAAAAGTTCTTATCAGGGATAGAGCCCACAACCCTCCTGGACATGGGCAGTCATCAATAAATGCGATCTTGGGTATTGACTAGCATTACTATGGTATTACGTAGGGATGAAACGGCTTGGCTTAAAATGACCTGCGGGTCGATAACTTAGTAAACTCCTATGAGCCTATGATCTGGAAGTTGGGGAGCACCAAACCTGCAGAAGATGTGAAGGTCTAGTTGTTTTCTGATGCATTATTTTGCTTATTTGTGAAACATTATTACTTACTTATTAACTGACCTTTTTGTTTTATTGTAGTTTTTGTCAGAATTGTTATGTATGTGCCCACCAATATTGTATGTTTCCACAGATAAAATCTGTATTTTTTCTCTCTCACAGACGCACACACACACTAATCCTGACAAGCCAGGTCTATCACAAGGCAAACACTTACCTACAGGCAAATTGGAAGAAAATCAGCTCACCTATGGCTTGTTCATGGGTTCATAGGCTGGTACTAGGCTATACAAGCCTAGCCATAACAATTCCCTGGCTATTTCTTCCCACATTATTTACTTTCCTGGACCCCTGTCTAGCAGGGTGACTGACGTGATCCCTGGGGTGAATTTCCTTTCTCCCATCCAATCGTCAAGGTTCCTCTTGAAGAGGTCCAAAGAGGCACTCTGCTTGACATGTATGGGCAATCTGTTCCAGAGTCTGGGGAGTCTCTGGGTCAGGAACCTATCCCTCCAGGATGTTTTGTTTATTGTGATGACAAGGTTTAGATCCCTGGAGCGTGTAGCTCTGAGGGATTGGGATTTCTTTAAGTGTAGCATGTCCAACAGCTCTGGGTTTGACATGGCCTTGTATGTTAAGCAGAGATCGCCTCTGAGTAGACGATATGCGACAGAGTATAGCTGGAGATTTTTAAGGCAGTCAGCGTAGGGCATCTGCTTTAGGCCTGTGATTCTTTTAGTGAGGTATTTCTGAGGCCTTTCCAGTTGTTGCAGATGTCTTGAGAGGTACATACCAAATGGGGCATTGTATTCTATAATGGGTCTAATGAGGGATGAGTGCAGTGGGACAATGACCTCCTTTTTTCTGGATGAAAAGCCCTTCGTGATGAGGTGTGCCACATAGAAGGATTTCCTGACTGTTGTGGCGATGTGGTTATCGAAGGTGAGACCACTGTCCACCTGTGGCCCTAAGTCTCTTATCACACTTTCTGTGTTTAGTGTACTGCCACCTATATGGTAATTCATGGATACATGTTTTTTCCCAAAGGGGATAACAATACATATGTTCATCGTGCATACAGCTGCAGTCATAACAGATGGGTTCTCCTGCCGTCAGGCGGGTCCTCGGTCGGCCGAATTCCAAAGTCTAGGTCCGGCGTCAGTTGTCGTCGCTTCTTCCCTGATGTCAGTGTGACAGGGGTATAAAAGAACCAGCCGACTCCATTTTCTTCAGTCTTTCTTGCCGCGCGGTGCCCGAAGCAGAAGCAGTTCGCAAGTGCCGGTCGGCCAGCTCCTGAGATTACGAAAATTTGGAAACCGAAGTCTTCTTAAAAGCTAAGTACCCCGTTGGGGAACCTTTTCTTGCCTCAGACCGATGTCAGACAAAGTTAATAATTGTATTTCTTGTGGGAAGCAAATACCGCATAAGGATTTCCATTCCCTCTGTATACCTTGTTTAGGCCCAGACCACGAGGTCTCGGCCTGCCGCTTTTGTGCTACATTCAACAAACGCACTATTAAGCATCGGGCGGAGTTCGCCCAGCATTATTTTGGAAAAGCATTTAACTATACTATGTCGTCGGATACTCCGACTCCGGTTTTGTCTAAAAAAACGAAAAGACAAGGACCGGCACGCGAGGTCCGCGGCCTCTACCGACACCACGCCAAAGCTGGCTACACGTGGTCCGGTTCTCAGTGAGGCACCTACGCAGCCCCTGCCTACCGACGACCTGTCTTTGACGGTGTCTCCTGTACCCGAGGTCGCAGGCTCCTTGGCCCACACCCCGACTACAGATACCGAAGCCACAGTTGGAGTTGAATCTCAGAATGTGGACAGGTCCACCTCCACTCAAGGTGTCTTCAGACCTTCCTCTTCTTTCTCTATCAAGGCTTTCACTAAGTCCAAAGCAACCATGCACTCTAAGAGACCAGCTACACAGGGCCCATCTCCAGGCCCCATGCCTAAGAAACAGATGCTTAAAATGGCTGAGGATTTAATTACTCTTATCAGAGGTTCTCAGCCCCCTCCGGACAAAAGGCCTAGAGTGGAGGAAGATTCCCCCTCCTCTGATCAGGGCTGCATTATTTCAGAGCACTCTGATGATCAGGAACATTCTTACTCCCCTTTTGAAGACTCTGATGCGGAGGAGTCCATCCCTTATGTATCCCCCCCTGAGGATTACTCATTTGGGGAAACTTTGCATACCTTAAGGGAACACTTCCACTGGGAAGGCCAGGATTATTTTGATTCCAAGAAAAGGCTCAGGGAATTTCTTTTGCTTCCTCAGCACAGGCCTCTGGCTATACCTCCTGTCTTGGACATCCTAGATGATGTTTACTCGGAGGCCTGCCTTAACCCGGACTCTCTACCTCCAGCTCCAGTTAAGCCTGACAGGTACTACAGGGTCCCTGACTCACACCAATTTCTATACAAGAGCCATGCTGCTGACCCAGAAACCATCTCACAGGGCCCCAAGGGAGTTAAGGCCTCCATTGCTAAAAATCCATTGCCTTCCGAGAGAGATTCCAGATCCTTAGAAAGGTGGGGAAAAAAGGTATATACCTAGGCTACCTTATCCATGAGGGCCTTAAACTGTCAGTTTCATATGCTAAAATACCAACAGTTTTTGTTATCACAATTGAAAAGTAAAATGTCACAACCTGAACAACCAGACTTGAAGGAGTTGCAGGATTTGATGCATAGTGCAGAACAAGTGGGTAAGCATACCTTACAATGTGGTTTTGATGCTCTAGAGACCTCATGCAGAGCTGCTGTTACAGGATCAGTCATACGTAGGCATGCCTGGCTCAAGGAACAAGCCTTGCCTGATCATGTCAGAGCTAAATTACTAGACGCCCCTCTTCAAAAGGATGTACTATTTGGTGCTAATGCTGAGGAGGTATTAAGGAAAATGGAGGAAAAGGCTAAATCAATGCAAACTGTGAAAGAATTTCTACAGGTTCAACCCCCACGTTTTAGTAGAAATTGGCCTTCCAAAAACTGGTCCTTTCCTGCCACAGACAGACCCCAAAGAGGCAGATACAGGCGCCCGAGGGGAAGAGGACAATCCCAAGGATCGTATAGAGGCAGACAATGGCAAGCTCCTACACAAAGAGGTGGTGAGGACAACTTGCAATCTATCAGAAAGCAAACCCAATGACTTTCCCCTTTGCATGCCAACCAGGTCTCAAATGGCAGCCCCCTTGGGAGGAAAGCTGGCATTATTTTCAAAAAATTGGCATATTGTCACAAAGGACAAATGGATCCTGGACATTGTAAACAGAGGCTACAAATTCCATTTTCACACCCTTCCAAAAATGAGAGGCATGCCAAACCTGCCACACAATCAAAGGGCAGAGGCACAAAGGCAAATTACAGATCTCATAAACATGAAAGCTATTCAAGAGGTACCTACGCACGAACAAGGTCAAGGGTTTTATTCCAGGCTATTTCTGGTGCCAAGGAAGGGAAAAGATTGGAGACCTATTTTGGATCTATCCATCCTAAACACATTTCTACTTGTACCAAAATTCAAGATGCTCACTCTACAGCAGCTTCTTCCCATGCTGGGCAAGGAGTCTTGGCTGGTAACATTGGACCTCAAGGAGGCATACCTGCATGTCCCAATCAGACAAAATTGCAGAAGATACCTCAGATTTCTTGCAGGTTCAGCTCATTATCAATTCTCTGCATTGCCCTTTGGCTTATCTACTGCGCCCAGAGTATTCACGAAATGCCTGGCATCAGTAATTGCCTACTGCAGACTTCAAGGGATACAAATATATCCCTATTTGGACGACTGCCTGATCCAAGCGGACAGCAAACACATTCTTCTGAAACATCTGGCTTATGTAATAATGTTATTGAACTCTCTGGGATACACAGTCAACAAAAAGAAATCAAGGCTAATACCCTCTCGGAAGATAATTTTCCTGGGTGCCAACTTGGACACAAACACCCAGATGGCCTACCTCACGCCAGAGAAGCAGGGGCAACTAATTCAATACTTCAGAACACTAGCAAATTGCACCAGGCTTACTGCAAGGAAAATCCTGCAGCCTCTGAGATTCATGGCATCTTGCATCTTACTAATCCCATGTGCAAAGCTGCATATGAGGAAACTACAATGGTACCTGAAAAACATATGGTCTCAACACAGCCACAGTTTGGAAACAATAATACCACTAATTCCATGTCTGCAAAAGGAATTTCTGTGGTGGGCTCAAGCATGTCAAACAAACACAGGTCTTCCTTTCAGCAAGCCTCAAGCAAATCAAGTCATCACAACAGACGCCTCGGACTACGCCTGGGGGGGCGCACATGACAGATCGGTGCATTCAGGGCAAATGGTCCCAAAAAGAAAAGCACCTTCACATCAATCAAAAAGAAATGCTAGCAGTAATAAATGCTATTATAGCTTTCAAGAGCTTTCTACAACCAGGTCAACTATTGATAAGAACGGGCAACACCACAGTTATGTGGTACATAAACAAGCAGGGAGGAACACATTCTTACCCCCTATGCAGACTGGCCATGTCACTTTGGAACATGGCCATGGACTTACAAATAGAACTACAAGCACAGTACTTGCCAGGCAAGGAAAACACACTGGCAGACAACCTAAGCAGGAATATGACAGATCCACACGAATGGAAGTTGCATCCAAAAGTTTTTACAGAAATAATCCAAGAATGGGGAAGGCCAGACATAGATCTATTTGCCTCCCACAAAAATCATCAATTGACAAAATTCCGCTCAAGGAACTTCCATCCAAAGGCCTGGAGAGTGGACGCTCTCTCTTTCAGCTGGACATCAATGACAGTTTATGCCTTCCCACCTCTTCCTCTGCTGCCCAAAGTTCTATTGAAGACCAGAGCAGACAGACCAAAGATGATCCCCATTGCTCTGGACTGGCCAAGGCAACACTGGTACCCACTCCTGAGGAGCCTGACGCATTCCCCACCATGGACCCTGCCTCTAATGCCTCTTCTTCTGACTCAACACAGTTTCAAATCTCTTCACAGTCAGCTAAAAACACTCAATCTAGCCGCATGGAAGATTCCTTAGCATCGCAGCAGGCCCTACTCTCCAAGGAGGTGCAGGATGTCATTTTGGAGGCTAGAAGGCCATCAACTAGAAAAGCTTACTCCGCAAAATGGAAACGTTTTTGTGTCTGGAATGAGAAAAAGGGCCAGGACCCTGGAAAACTGAATTTACCTCAAATACTACAATATTTGACAACTGCTAAGCAGTGGACTTTTTCTCCTCCATCAAAATCCATGCCGCAGCCATTTCTGCAGAATACAACACTGATCCACCTTTATTCTCTCACCCTCTCTTAAAACAGTTCCTCAGAGGGGCTAAGAATTTAAGACCTCCAAGGAAACAACCAATACCTGCTTGGGATCTTAATTTCATTCTGGAAAAACTGACCCTGCCTCCTTTTGAGCCAGCTGCTTCATCAGATTTGCAATATTTGTCCTGGAAAACAGCTTTCCTTCTGGCTGTCACCTCAGCTCATAGAGTTTCAGAATTACAGGCTCTCATGGCTGTCCAGCCTTTTATCATCTTCCATCAGGACAGAGTTTCCTTACGAACCAACTCGTCCTTTATGCCTAAAGTGGTATCCAGGGTAGCTTTAAATGAGGCCATACATTTACCTACTTTTTATCCTAATCCTCAAAACAAAGGGGAGAGATTACTACATTCCTTGGACATCCACAGACAACTGCGTTATTATTTGGACAGAACAAAGCCTTTCAGAAAATCAGAACAGCTCTTTGTGGCCTATGCAGTAGGAGCTCAAGGAAAGCCAATTTCCAAACAGACAATTTCAAAATGGATAGCCCACTCTATACGCTTTTGCTATTCCTTTCATGGCAAAACTGTACCTACAGGCATTAGAACTCATTCCACCAGGGCCACAGCCACCTCTGCAGCCTTCCTCAGAGGAGTTCCTACCAAGGATATTTTGGAAGCAGCCACTTGGAGTTCTGAGCATACCTTCTCCAGGCACTACAACCTACTACTATGCTCCAAATCTAGAGCAGGCTTTGCCACTGCAGTCTTGCAGGGCATTTTGGCTCCTCCTAGTTACACCTAGTGCCTACCACCCCTTTCTTAGCTTTGGGATTCTACCCATCTGTTATGACTGCAGCTGTATGCACGATGAACATAGTACAGTTTTGTACCTACCATAAATGTAGATGTTCGAGTGCTAATACAGCTGCAGTCCATGTTTCCGTCCCTCCTTCCCCTCTAGGGGTATTCTTTTATGGTGTATTTGCTTGCAACTACTGTTTTTTGATTATATTGCATTGCATTATTACCTAATTTTATGTATTGCCTTCCTTCTGGGGGCACCTGACATCTGGGGCAAGAAAAACTGAAGAAAATGGCGTCGGCTGGTTCTTTTATACCTCGCACTGACGTTAGAGAAGAAGCGACAACAACCGACGCCGGACCTAGACTTTGGAATTCGGCCGACCGAGGACCCGCCTGACGGCAGAAGAACCCATCTGTTATGACTGCAGCTGTATTAGCACTCGAACATCTACATTTATGGTAGGTACAAAACTGTACTTTCTTGGCATTGAGCTTGAGCCCATGGCTCTGGCACCAAGCATCTGTTTCTGTAAGGCCCTTTTGTAGAGTATCCACATCATTTGGGGATTCAATAATGGCTCCCAGTTTGCAGTCATCTGCAAACTTTGTTAGCCAGAGTCCCTTAGTGTTGACCTGTACTTCAGAGAAGTAGATGCCAAACAAGAGCGGCCCCAGGACTGAACCCTGAGGTACTCCACTTGTCACTTGTCTGGAGCTGGATTTGGAGTCGGCTACTTTTACAGTGTGGGTTCTATCAGTAAGCCATTTAGCAACCCATTGGGTGACATAGGGATTAATGCCCAACGTAGTAAGTTTATCTATGATTCCAGAGTGGGGGATGCTGTCAAAGGCCTTGGCAAGGTCTAGATAGGCTGTGTGGACCACCTTACCCTTGTCCATGGCTCTGGAGACTGATTCAAAGAAGTCAATCAGGTTCAGGAGACATGATCGGCCCTTCACAAACCCAAACTGGGTGGGGTCCAGTGTTTGAAGGTTGCCAATGTCTTTGTTTATAAGTTCCATGATAATACGCTCCATGGCCTTGCAGATGAGGTTTGTCAGACTGATGGGACGGTAGTTTCCGGGATCCAAGGTGGATCCCCCTTGTGGATTGGGATAACTGTAGCTCTGCGCCACTCAGTGGGCATGAAACCTGAGGTGAGGCTATGATTAAACATGACACTTAGGTGAGGTGCCAGTTCATATTGTAGTTCATGTAGTACACAGCCCGGGATGTCATCTGGTCCCATGGATGCTGTATTCTTGGCTTTAGAGAGTGCGTTTTGTACCTGTGTGGCCGTTATTACTGGAATTTGGCAATCTTCCAGTATTGAGATGGGCCATTTAGGGGATGAGAGGGGGGTGAAGTTGGCACTGAATCGATCTGCCAGGATATTGGCAATATCCTTCGGATCAGTATATTTAATGCCATTCTGTTTTAGCTCAGAGCAGATCTGAGCATTGCCATTTAGATTCTTGACATAGTTATAGAATGCTTTGTGGTTGTCTTTGGAATCTTTGGCAATTTTATTTTCGTAACTAGCTTTGGATGATTTAATGAGGCATCTCAGTTTCTTACTGAGGCTAGTAAGGGAGTTTTTTGCATCCTGGGATTTTCCTCTTTTCTGCAAAAGTTTATTCCTTTTGTTGTAAAGTTTGTTTATGGCAGGGGACCACCAGATTGGCTTCCTTTTTTATGTGTTTTGTGTTTATGTGTTGGAAGAAACTAGATCACCTAGATAAAAAGTGGATAATGTCTCCATCAAACAAGCTAGAGCCAAGTACTGTAAGACAGTGGTGCTACTCACTGTGCTGCTTTAACACTGATCCTGCCCAAGCCATCTAAGTCGGCCACTTATTGTGTACAGTGCTGATGTCAAACTGTGATGTAAAATTGTAGAAATTATGGCCAACTTATAGTTCTTAAGTATATTGCAACACCCTTCCATAACTACAGAAACAGGCACACACATGTACAAGCATAAATCATAGCAGTTATAATTTTACACAGATTTCAGCAAATATAGTTCATTTTGTCTCCCTCTTTTGCCAAGCCAAATCAGTAACTGCTTAATGGGATCAAGCAACAGCAGGGGAATGTCACTGTTATCCATAGATGGCCCCCACACTAATTCTTTATGACCAGTTTCACTACATACACCTCTGATTACAGTTATTAAAAAACTGGGTAATAGTCAAGTATTCTGACTTGATTTACACAGATGTACACTAGTCTGCAAAGCTAGTTTAGTGATTTTTAACTTGAATCACAACAACAGGGTTAGTTATTTTCACACACAGACAGCCCCCATAGTCAGCAACTATAGCTACTTTAACTGTGTACATCTCAAATATCTGATTATCATTAAAAATGTGTATATTTATAATGGCTACTGTAAGGTATTTCAGTCCTTTTTTTTTTTTTTTTTTTTTCTAACAACACATAATTTTTTGTGTAGCCATTAGTCCTGTAAAGCCATCAGCCTCCCATGATATCCACTTGCCTGCCAGGATTTTAAAAAAATATGTTGTGTTAAAAAAGTATGTTGTGTTACCACCAATTGTGGATTCTCACTGGTGTTTTAAACACAGCAATCACATGTATTTTTTTGTATTTTAAAGTATGTGGGAGTTCTGCATCTTTCTGTCCCACCCACACTCTTAATAAATCTGATTTGTTGTCTACTTCATGACTAGGACAGAAAATCAACATTTTGTGTTCGGGTATACAACACCCACCAATACTTTGAACAAGATGCCTTGGGTTATTTATTTAAGTAAATAAATGCTACTGCCATGTTTCTTTACTTTTTATACATGCATGTGGGAAAAGCACACCTAGCTGAGTAACATCCTAAGTGGCTGCCTAGTTCTGTTATTGCAGTTTTTGTTATGGTAATTGTATTGAAACTGAAGACCAAATTAGGTCTGTCAGTTGATATTTTGTTCACTGAAGTATGTATTGTTGTATGTATGTAGTTCTAAGCAAGCCTGGTCATTTTTGTATTGGAATGGAAACATTCAGCCAACGTGTTAGTTGTATCTGTAGGAATTAGAAAGTCCTGTGCATTTAATCATGAGCTTTTAAATTTGCTAAGTAGCTTATTTACAGATTTTCAAAATCTTGCAGGATTTTTGTAGTTTTACCTTTTTTTCTAGATAGTGAAAATGGCTTTTTTTTACCCTTTCTTTAGAGAGTCTGACATATTTTACATACTTGTCTGTATTTGTTGTTTAGGTTTTTATTTCTCTTATTTGTGTTATTTACAGCTTTGTCCCTTTCTTCCATACAGTCCCAAACCACTACATCTACCCAGAGTAAGGTGTTAACGTCTCACAAACATTTTATCCAGAGGTGCATATTTATTGAGCTGGTTCATAAGAAGAGAATTAGAGATACAGTGCTGACATTATGCAAGCATATGTTCCTAGCAGTCTGTCATCCTGAGTTTTCTCTCTGCCAACAGAGATGGTGTAATCTTGGAATTTTGAGCATCTGTTGATGAATATATATTTCCAAACAGTATAGGTTGTTCACTGGTCAGTTAAGGGGTTTGTAAAGGTTTCACTGTGCTTATGGTTGTTGGATTATCTTGTTAAAATCCAGTCCATCAAGTGTGCCTTTTTCCACAGTGTGAAATGTTTATGAAGTGTATAAGCACCCTGGATATGATATCAGAAAGGAGTTCACCATTCCAATGAGAGTTTGATGGAATATTATCTGTTAACAGCAGTAGCTTTCCTTGATAGTTGCTATAGAAACATTCTCTGCTGTTGGAGAGAAAGCATTTTGTGAGTTTTGGGTTCATATATACATATCCAATATGTAGTTTACAGGTATTTCATTCAGTGACTGTTGGTAATGTAGCCTCTCACACAGTAACTTTGGGTGGAGTTTTTTGGCTTTAGTCAGTATGAGTACTCTATGTAAATCATTTCTTCTGCCTGTCTTTTCTGAAAGCATTGTAATCCAATGTGGAAAATTCTGTATCCCGCTCATGCTGTTGAAACCAAGACTTTGGAATAGCTAGTATGTGATTACATACATGCTTGTATTTGAGATATTTTGTTACATAAGCTTCCAGTGCTGGTATTTCTAGTTCTGTTGTGCTAAGCATGATGGCAGGGACTGTCTTTGTCAAGCTGTGTGTTTATCAGTGCATCCATGGGTTTTGCTCAGCATCTCCAGAGGAAAGTAATAAAGCTTGAAGGATTTGTTTGAAGAGTTCAGTTTTGTGTTTTGTTAGGGTGTATGTTTATATGCATCTTGGGTAGAAGTTCCTTTTATTACCAATGTAAGTAATTATATAGATTTGTAATAGGAGATAATATAGTGAACCATGTTTGGTTAGAGCTTTTAAGTTGAATGCTCCTGAATAAGGTTGAATTGATGTAGTTCATAATTATTGATGTAGCCTGCAAGTATGGCGTGGTGGGACAGATAATGAGCGTTTGTCTGCTCCACATTTTTAAATTAAGATAAATGTAGGATGAAAAGTAATAAATTAAGCTGGATCATACGAAATCCTGAGATAAAAGTAGGGAGGATTTAGAGCAGTAAAATATATTTTCCACCATGGAATGGTAGCGTAGTAACAAATACACTTGTAGTGCAAAAAAATGCTCATGTAGTGTCAGAAATCAGTACCAGAAACTCATGGAGGCAAAAGTAATACTTATTTACTTATTTAACATTTGTTTACCAGGAAAGTCCGACTGGGACAGAATCCATTTTCAGTGGAAGCCCAGGGAGAAGTGCTTCAGATGCATGTCTTTTGGAATGTGGGAAGAAAACGGAGCAAACCCACACGAACATAGGGTAGACATGCAGGCTCCACACAAAAGCACCCCAACCGAGAATCAAACCGGAGAACCTCTTACTGTGAAGCAACAATGCTAACTGCTGTACCACTGCACTGTTCATGTTTGTTTATTTTAAACATGAAGTAATGTTGACACAAAAAGAAAGTAGCACTGTAGAACAATGAACAGTTAAGTGCTTTTGTCCTTAAACCATCAGGACTTCATCAGAACTGTTAAAGTCAAAACCAGTGAAGTTTAAATAGCTTCAGGAGTATCATGTGATAATAAATGTCACTTAAGAACATATTAATTAAAAAAATGTAATAAACTGTGAACAAGTTATTCTAACTTGAATAAAAATATATGTATTATAACTAGATAAGAGCAAAATATATAAAAATACATATCTGGTGGTAAGAATATAAAAATATTTAACCATGCTAGGTAGCACTCAAAACCTTTTGTTTAAAAAGCATGATACACTAACCACGAATATGCAAATATATGTTGAAAAGTAATAAAAGATGAATATATGTGATTACTTGGGCCCATATTTAAAGTTTAGAAGCCCTAAGTTTTAAATTAAGTAAAATAGAAACCTTGTTCATTCAGTCCTGGGTATATAGAGGCATTGAACCTCAGTTGCCAGGTAAGTTCACTATATTCAGTTCTTCTTTCCCAAGACTCTCCCCAGTTAGGGTATGGAACAACTTCTAATAGCCCAGAAGAAACATAGAAAAAGTAGGACATATCTGTGCATGTTTAGAAAGGGCATTATTTGAATTGCTCTTCAGTATGGCATAAGTGTGTGCATATTTTTTTGAGTTTTATGTTCAGTACTGCTAACTCATTTTTAGATTATGTGCTGTGCAATCATTAGGAAACCTGTTCATTTTTAGTTTACAATAATATTAAGTGACAGAAACTATGAGTATTTATATCTGTGTGTTCTCACTGGCAGTCATTTGCATACACATTACATGGGATGTTTTATTTATATATTCCTTGTATGTTAAAAGAAACACGTTTCCTTACTTAAGCAATAAATAAATAGCCTGAGGCTATCCTTAGCAAAGCTGTGCTACTTTCTGTTCATTGCTGTACCATAATTAGTTGGGAAGATCTATGAGCAGAAACCCCACAAATATTAAATTGTGCAGTACAGGGCTGACAAATTGTGTGGACTGTTAACATGGAAATACATCAGCAGGTCATGGTAGTATAAGGTAAGATTTCCTTTTTTTTTTTTTTTTATACTGGCAAGCAACCGGATATAATACTGAGATAAAAATGGCAGTCAAGTCAGTAAATAACCCTAGCTGCAAGCTGGCTGTGGATGAAAGAAACATGGATGCACATGAATGAAGTCTTTTTTAATTTACCGTGGCAGGCAGCCAGATATAGTGTTAAGACTCGCAGTCACTTAATAAGGTGAGCTGTGAACTGGCTGTTGCTGAGAGAAGCAAAGTTGAAATTTCCTGACTTTGCTTCTTGTTTTTGATATGTGCCTCATAAAATGTATGGTCTTATGCTAAATCATTGAAGATTACTGTCACTAAATTGTGTGTGTGTGTGGGGTTGGCTGCAGCTAAAAGCAACTTTTGCTGTTTTGTCCATTGCTCATTTAAAGTCTAACTTTTCAGGAGTAGTGTTTGGCTCCATATTGAAATGCTGACACTTGAAATGCAGAGTATTGGTATGTTGAAAAAAAGCCAAAAAATGGAGGGGCAAGCCTCCTACACCCCCAAACGTCTATATATACTAACTCAGAGGTTGCCATCCCTCAGAGAATAGTGAGTATTCAAATAAAAAAAAATGGCAATTTTTTCGCCCAGTCAGTGTTTTGGGACTTGGATGTAGCAGGCCCTGACATTTCAGTTAATGTGTGAAATACAAATTCTGTGATGGCTGTATTGGCGAGTTGAAATTGACCCTGATTCGGTGTGTCCCTGACTCTCCCTCATATTTTTGGTGTGTTCCCTATAACATTTGTGGATTTCTGACTAGTGATTGCAGTCCTCAGTGACTAAGTGATGACAGACATTTGACTTTTTGGACTTTATATCCTTCAGAAAATGCATACCAGTACAAAAAAACGTGTTCTAGCAACTTAAGTATATAAGAACAATATTTAAACATTGTCCCTGATTCTGGACCTTTCTCCCACATCATATCTTGGCTTTGTCACTGATTCTTGTGCTAAGAGGTTGAAAGGTATTATTTTTATGGAAATCAGATGATGTATACATGACAGAGTGGTTGGGTTGGTGGCTCTTTGTGGATGAAAGTGACTTAGCCTCTGGTTGTTTGCACAGCTAACTGTCTGACTTTACAGGTCTAATATTTTTTTTGTGAAATAAGTTGGAGTAGTTAATATTCACATGAGACCAAGTTGAAATGGCCCAACTCTAAGTTGTCCCTGATTCTTTTGAGTTTCAGATTTCATGTTGAACAGAAAATGCATGTTATTGCAAAAATGTATTCTAGGAACTTTGAAGTATACAAGAGAAAGCTTTATCTGAATCTGGGCCTTTAGAGGCATTGTTTCTATTAAGTTAGATGAGGTATATACAGCAAAGTGGCTGTAGCTGCTGGGCGGCGATAGTGACTCTGTGTGGATGAAAGGTACTTACCCTTTTTGTTTCTTCAGTTTAAACAGTCTGGGTTTGCAGGACTAGTGTGCATTTGTGTGAAATAAGTTGGAATATGTGGGTTACTGTTTGTGTGAAACTGACTTGGAGTACCTTGTACCCATAATTACTTTATTATTTTACCATAATCAGACATCTGAGGTACACAGTCAACTACAAGACTATAATTATTGGGTCTGGGGGCTGTCTCTGAATGGCTGTGGCTGTCAGGATCACATTACAGCCATTAGTTTTACTGAGGATTAGTGTGCATTTGTGTAAAGCAAGTTGAAATACTTCGCTGTTTGCTTATTTTAGTTGGATATATGGTCTAGACAGTCAAGTGGTTGTAATTAATGGATAAATATTGGTGGGTTTTAATGACAGAAGTTTGAACTGACTTAAATCAGGAAAGTGAATCCAAAAAGTAAACATCTCAACCTCTTAGCCCAAGAAATCTGAACAAAACCTAAATAATGGAGGGACATAGGCCCCAAAATAGGGACTTTGTAAATATTGCTCTTATAAAGTTAGTTTTTAGAATAATACATTTTGTGTTAGCTTGCATTTTGTGGAAGATATAAAGTCTGAAACTCAAATGTGTGTCATTATATAGTGACATCAATCCTCAGTGATTTGCCAGAACACCACAAATTTTATGATGAAAATACCAAAAAATATGAGGGAAAAATCTGGACATTCTGTGAAAATCTGTACAGTTGTGAAGTCTTGTGCATGTTCTAGAAACAAACAAAAAATGTGTGTGGGGATAGGGGCCATAAAGTGCGCAGGACCCGAGACGCACTTAATCCGCAATTGGATGGGGGGTGTAGTGGAAGGGAGAGGACCATAGCAAAACTGAGTGGGCAGACTCCTTACAGCATTTACAAAAAATAGCTGTCACTGCTGATAAGGAGAGCTTCCATAGCAGTTATGGGGGTCTGTGTATGCTTGATTTAATACATAGGCTGTAGTAAATGTTTTGTTTTCAGCTGGATTCTTTTAAGTAATCGGGTGATTGTTCTTTTTTATAGGCACTGCATAACACAAGATTGCTAGCAGCTTATGCAGCAATTGATCCCAGAGTAAAGTACCTGTGCTACACAGTGAAAGTTTTTGCAAAGGTAAGATACTGAGTGCAGTAGAGGTTTTCATTTATTTTAGTGCTTAACAATGTGTTATGAAAGGTGACAGTAAGAAATTAAGAGGAATGTGTGATTTTAGAAAATATGCATGTACTCTATGGTACAAAAGCACCCTTTTGGTGTAATTATTTTAGTGAACTACTTACCTAGAAAATACAGTATATTTTAGTAGTTTTCTTTTTCATTGTTTTATGCAACATTCTCTTGACCATGATTTCACTAATTATTGCTCCTCTTTCTACTCTCAGATTTCATGTTTTTCATAGGGGAACTTTTTCAGTGTAAAATTAAGGTTATCTTGCAGTTACAGATGCCAGATCAAAATACAGAACTTGTGTGTTTGTGATACCAGTTTTGAATATGGTTGTTGAACACACACATGTCAAAGCATCCTTTACACTTTTTCTTAAAAATGTGTTTAGAATAATTAGTGTCACTGTGTAGCTGTTTCTTTTACTACATGGGTACATGATCAGAGCCTGAGCAGCTGCTTGCCTGAAGTCCATTTCATCGAAAAAAACTGTTTGAATAACAGACTTCCTGAAAAATAACAAAAAAAAGTATTTTTGCAGGGGGTTGAGTCCACCTGCACTCCCACACCCAATGCAGCTTAACAGTATCAACTCTGACATCACGCAATACCATGGAAAGGTATCATATATTTTGAAAAAAATACCAGTTTCTTAATCTATTCAAAACGTATTCCGTTCAATGACTTTACTCTTTAAAGAATACTAGCAGCTTGATATTCAACCACTAATGTGGTGTGTGTGTGTGTGTGTGTGTGTGTATATATAAATATATATATATATATACACATACATACACACACACACACACACACACACACACACACACACACACACACACAAACATATACAACAAAACACAGCTGCCTGCACTCCACATGTCTTGTGAATGATCTCTTGTTCTCGGTAGTTTATTTAATATATAACCCTAATCTAATGTTAGGCATACTCACCAGTACTAATTTCTCTCTTGGAATACAGGAGTCCACTTTCTTTATTAGGCATTTTAATTCATTTGTAAGAAAGAACTTGATTTGCATCTTGTTTGCTACTGTTATGTAAAGGTGAGTGAAAATAACTGTTTGTATGAGAGATTTTTTTGAGGTGACGACATAAATGATCTTGTAACTGAAAAAAATAAAATGGCCACAGATTCATCCTGAAAAAAGGCCAAACAGAGTGCTGCATTTGCAAGGAATGTGTTGTAATGTGGGTATGATAAATTCCAGTATATCCAATGCGCAGATCTGTTGTACAGCTCTTTTGCATTAAACAAGTTGGACTTTACTTTAACCTTATGTAATGCCTTTTTCTAGTTCTAGGTGTGGTGGGACCAGTGATATATTTCCATTTGCACTTGTGGGTCCCAGATCTGATGCATCTTCCTTTGTGGATCAGGAACTAGTGTCTACGTTTTGCGACCAACATTAATGATGTATTAGGGGTTCTCTGTTTGAAGCCACAAACAGAATTTGCATAACTTGCAGTTTACTCTTGAGAAATTAAAAGTTGCCTGACGTAGTGTAAGGTTCTTTAAGGAATCATAAGATCCAGTTTCTGTTTTCATCCAGTTCAGTGTTTCGATTGTTAAATATGATCGGATCCGATCTTGGCACCTTCTACCAGAGCTTTGGATCTGAGACTCTGACTCCTCTCCTACCCATAATTCTCTTCTTCTGTCTAGTTTACTTCTGATTTCATTTGCTGCCTGTTCATCTAGATGTGTTTCCAAGAGCTGTTCTTGCGAACACAATAAGTGAAAGCCTTTTTCTCCCCAGTTTTCAATCCCTCTTGTCTTCCCCCCTTAACATTTAATATTTAGTATAGCTTATGTTGTAAACTAGCATTAAGATAGGTAGGCAGTGGAATTTAGTCCTTAAGACTATTTTTATTTATTTATTTATTTTACATTTGTTGACCTGGCTAGTCTAACTGGATACATGTCCATTTTCAGCAGAGGCCCGGGGAGATGAGCTCCACTTGAAAAGATTAACAAAAAGATAAACATAAACATAAAATGGTTAACCTATAAATGCATGTACAAAAAGCAATAGATTATTACATTACATTTCAATCGCTGAATACAAAAATTGTTACAGAACATTATATAAATTTGCCAGTAACTCTATTCTCAAGGAAGGAAGAAGAAAAAAAAGAAATGTTTTTTTTTTTTTTTTTTTTTTGTGGATAGAGTAAGGAACAGATTTGGATTATAGGTTCATAGGTTCATAGGTTCATACTAGGCTATCTGCCCAAGGGCATTTATAAGCCTAGCCCATAGTTATGTGGCTTTCGCCACCCCTTTAGTTTGAATAAAAACTATGCCTATCATTTTGCTGTGCCTCTGTCAAGCAGTGACGCTGAAGTAATCCCTGGGGTATATCTGCAATCTCCCATCCATTGGTCAAGATTCCTCTTGAACAAGACCAGAGAGGTGCTCTGCCTCACATGTACCGGGATTTTGTTCCACAGCATAGGGAGTCTCTGGGTGATGAATCTGTCCCTCCAGCACGTTCTATTTATAACCGTGTCAAGGTTTAAGTCTCCGCCCTTGTGGTTCTGAGGGATCTAGATTTTTGAGGTGAAGCATATTCATCAAATCTGGGTTTGACATGGCCTTATATGTCAGGCACAGGTCACCTCTGAGCAAGCGGTATGAGACTGAATAGAGCTGGAGTTCTTTCAGTCGGGCAGCATAAGACATATTTTTGAGACCCTTTATCCTTTTGGTGAGGAACTTTTGGGGCCTTTCAAGCTGCAGCAGGTGTCTGGTCAGATACATTCGAACGGGGCATTGTACTCAATCATAGGTCTAATAAGTGATGAGTACAGGGGACGATGACCTCCCTTGATCTAGATGTGAATCCCTTCATGATCAGGTGGGTGATATAGAAGGTTTTCCTAACTACTTTAGCAACATGAGTGTCAAGCGAAAGGCTACTGTCAACCTGGGTCCCCAGATCTCTGATGACTTTTCTGTGCTCAGTGGATTGCCACCTATATGGTAGCTAGGGGTAGCCTTGTTTTTCCCAAAGGGTATGACTATGCATTTTTGGCGTTTAACTTCAGGCCATGGCTCTGGCACCAGTTATCCATTTCTGTGAGGCCCTTCTGGAGGATATCTGTGTCAGATGTGTTTTCGACTATGGCGCCCAGTTTGCAGTCATCTGCAAACTTTGTCAGCCATAACCCTCCTGTGTTTGCTTGTACTTCAGAAAAGTAGATGCTGAACAAGAGTGGACCCAGGACTGAGCCCTGTGGGACACCACTTGTGACAGGCTTTGAGTCTGACATGGCTCCAGCAACTCTGACCCTGTGGGTTCTGTCACTTAGCCAGTTTGCAACCCATCTTGTGATGTATGGGTTTACATTCAAGCTGATGAGTTTTTCGATGATACCTGAGTGGGGTATTGTGTCGAAGGCCTTTGCCAGGTCGAGGTAGGCTGTATGGACTGCCTTTCCCTCATCAATGGCCTTGGTGACTGTCTCGAAAAAGTCAACCAAGTTTAAGAGGCAGGATCTGCCTTTGACAAAGCCAAACTGAGTTGGATCCAAAGTCTGCAAGTTCCCTATGTCTTTATTTATGAGTTCCATTATGATCCTCTCCATGGCTTTGCAGATAAGGCTTGTCAAGCTAATGGAGCGGTAATTTCCAGGGTCTGTGGAGGCACCACCCTTATGAAGTGGGACCACAGTCGCCGTGCGCCACTCCTTGGGTACGTATCCTGAGGTGAGGCTAAGATTAAACAGCTGTCCTAACTGTGGGTTTAATTCCTCATTGAGTTCATGAAGCACACAGCCGGGGACACCATCCGGTCCCATGGATGCTGTGTTTTTTGCCTTAGTGAGGGCAGTTCTCACCTGGGCGTTGGAGATGTTTGGGGGGCTACAATCCTCTGGAATAGATATCTCTCCTTTTGGGGGGGAGGGGGGGGAGAAGTTTGCACTGAACCTGTCAGCCAGTATGTTGGCAATGTGTGTAGGTTCAGTAATTTTCACATCATTTTGAACTAATTAGTCCATGAAAATAGAGGTATTGTTTGAAAAAAAGCTAGGTCAGCAGTGATGATGATAGCAGTGCCATTTTAGATTTATATATTATATATATTCTTCTAGACTTTTCTAATAGTGTTAACTGTTGGTGCTAAACTTGTGTGTGTGTGTGTGTGTGTGTGTGTGTGTGTGTGTGTTAACAGTAAGCTGGTAATGTGGTTCTTCTATGTAGTGTGTGTAATGTATACATTTATATATATGTGTGTGTGTATACATATATATATATATATATATATATATATGTGTGTGTGTGTGTATATATATATATATATATATATATATATATATATATATATATATATATGGGTGTACTTCAAAACAACAAAATACCATAAGAGCGAATTCTATATTATTGAGTCGAGTTTATCAAAACCACTTAACAGAGAAACTTTAAAACATCAAATTCCTAATAACCGAAAAGTTTCCTCTAATGTGTGTGATCATCAAGTTTTTTGTTTTCCTTCGTTTTTGCAGCCCCCCCCCCCCTACAAATTAAATGTACCAACTCCGAGATCGTACTACCTTGAGGAAAATGGTAAATTAAGAATGTAGATTGTATAGACATGGCTTGTATTTCAGGCTATGCATGCCATTATATCCACCATGTCTCTAAAGCAGTACACTGTACTTTGGATAAGACATTTATTTCTTTTCTACACTGGTGCTAGTTACCAACAGTAAGTTAATTGATTTAGATTAAACAGAATTAGATGTTTTAAATTTTTGTTGTTATGCAGTTATGATAAACTCTTCTCAGTAATGTGGAATTCCCTGTTACGGTATTTCATTGTTTTGAAGTAGACCCATTTATATATATATATATATATATATGTGTGTATGTATATATGTGTGTGTGTGTGTGTGTGTGTGTATATATATATATATATATATATATATATATGTCTGTGTGTGTGTGTTTATATATACATATATATATATATATATATATATATATATGTTTATAGATAGATAGATGTAGATGTGTGTGTATATATGTGTGTGTGTGTGTGTGTGTGTATATATATATATATATATATATATATATGTGTGTGTATATATATATATATATATATATATATATATATATATATATATATATAGACATACATACATACACACACACACAAATATATATAAATATAGATATACAGATCCCTGTCATATGATAGATGTTTCAAAACTTTGAAATTCTTATGATCGAGACCATATCATTGAAGTTTTGAAACATCGAACATAAAAAAAAAAAAAAAACTTTTTTTTTTTTTTTTTTTTTTTTTTTTTAATTAAGGGTTTGCTTCCTCCTCAGACGGGGTCCTCCACTATGTTTTCCAAAGCAAGACCTTTATCTGCTTTTCCCAATACCAAGAAGAAGAAGATTGAGATGTACAGGACAAAAGAAAAACACCAAAATAAATTGGTAGAGAAAAGGACTGGAGAAGAGTGATTAGAAGAGAAGAGAGTAGAAAAATCAAGAAAAAGGTCTCTGTATCCAACCAGTCTGTCAGGTCCAATGTCTAAGACTTCAAGGCAGTTGGATCCACCTACCGCCTGGTTCTGAACTTTGTCTCCTAGAGCTACCTTGTCCCTGAATCTGGTGAGTCCTCTGCTAAATTCACCAATTCTTCAACACGTGCTACCTTCAAAACCTGCGTCATTGAGGTCAGGAAGATCCACCAGAAGTCTCTCAGAAATAGAAGTCGACTGAATGTTGAGAAAATTTTTGAGGGCACTAATCCAGCTGAGGGTTAATCTGGTAGTGTTCCCCTGAAGAGGTCCATGAACAGGACCATTGACCCCGTCACACTTCACTGCTATACTGGTCTAGTACTTGGATCCAATCCCAAGGGAACTAACCCTTCTTGCACACCTTGGTTGGATCCGAAAGCCCAAGGGACTTTGGCTTCAATAACATCCATTACTCTCTCTACTCCAGTGTTGTTGAGTCTAGACGAGTTCTAGAGTTAAAGCACCAGGGTCAGAGTGCAAACAGTGGAGTAGACCCAGAAGTTATCACAGCTGGTTTTCCCCCGTCGATGCTTTGACCCTTGACAGCTTGGGTCTGAAGTCCTCCTAGGAGCTAGTTTCCATTTGAACGGGGCGACTTCCTGCTTCATTTGAAAGAGGAAGTTCAGAGCTGTGGAAGGGATGTTGTTTAGTCCAAGAATATAGGTGTGTCTACCAAGTTCATATCCATCCTGACACCCAGTCGATCCTGTGCCTCATTCGTCTCATTTGAGCCAACAGAGACAGTCAGAACCTGTAGGCTTCCAGTCAGCTCAACATTTGAGCTCCCCGTTTGATTCCCATCTGTCTCCATCAGAGCCGCAGAGACACGTTCTGCAAAAACAGACACAAACGGAAGCACATAGACTCCTCACCTGAGTCCGTCACTGAGGACTCTGATTTGGGTGAGGGGGAAGGAGACATCCTAGAATTGATGAATGAGAAGGGGAGATGGTCTATTGAATCTGTTTCATGACTTTGGGTCTGGTTCATCTGCATCTCGGGTGGTTCCTCCTCATGATGCTTTGATAGACCTCATAGTACAGAGGGCTTGGAGGGACCCATATTTTACAGAGCCAATCCCCAAGAAGTCAGATATAATCTTAGTAGCTCCAAAGGACAGAAAACACTGTTCTAAGGGCTCTCCAATAGATGCCTTGGTGGTAGAAGCAGCCACAGAGAAAGAGCTATCTGAAAAAGTTCAGCTGTCCCTCCCCTTAACAGAGAGTCCAGGGTATTGGACAGGCTAGGGAAATGGACTTACTCTTCAGTGACTTTTTGCATGTAGGGCACTAAATTTCCTTGCTCATTTGACTCATTTCCAAAAGGACTTGATTAGGGAGGCATCCAAGTCTGTTTCAGATAACTTACAATCGGGTGTTGAAAAGACAGTGACTGCCCATACGTCTACTCTACAATGTACTTATAATGTTGCCATGCGATTGCTATCAGATGCAGTAGATGGCATATCAAGAGCAGCTAGTATAGGCGTTACCATGTGTCACCATACCCGAATGCGGTTTTGCGACTTTGTGGAAAGCTTCACGGCATCTTTTATTAATGTCCTTTCGATGGTTCCATACTTTTTGGATCCAAGCTAAGACAGATACTTAATTACCAGGCATGAGCAAGGTGGAAAGATCCTGTCTACTGAAGGAATCCATTTCTCCACTCCACAAAAATCCTATTCCAGGAATCAAAAGGGAGGTAAGAAAGTGTGGTTCAGGAAATCACAGGATTTTCACAACACTGGTGCTGGAGATAAGCCTCTCTGAGGCAAAGGTGGTGGCAACTTGAATAGACATCGCTGCAAAACCATGGTTTCCATGGTACTTTTTACTGAGAAACTGTACCAGCTTCCCTGAAGGGTTACCCGGCTGCTGCACTCAGTAGGCAGTCAGAGGTGTCCTTAACCTTAAACCCTCAAGTCTGGCAAATCATCACTTTTGATTCATGGGTGTTAAGGATAATCACCAGAGGCTATACTATACCCTTTTTGTATTTTCCAAAGAAAAGTTTAAAGATTCCCGATACTCCACCCAAACAGTTGGAATCCACAGCCACAGAAGTTTCAAAACTGCTAGTCAAAAGAGTCATCCAACAGGTCCCTCAAGACCAATTAGAAGCCAGCGTCTATTCCAGGTTCTTTTTAGCTGTGAAGAAGACAGGGAATCTCAGGCCAGTATTGGACCTTAGCCACCTCAGTGAGTTTGTCAAACAGATGAAATTCCAGATAGTTATGGTACAGTCCATGTCTTCTCACTTGAGAAAGGATAATTGGATGTGCTCAGCATATCTCCAAGATGCCTACTACCATATCAACATTCAGAGGTAATCCAGGAGATTTCTCTATTTCTGGCTGGGAGCCAGTCATTACCAGTTCAGAGTACTGGCATGCTGTCTCACCACAGCACCCCTCCCCCACCCGGGTATTCAACAAAATTATGGCAGTGATGGCAGCTCATCTACAACTGCAAGGGATCTAAGTCATCCCATAGCTGAACAATTGGCTCCTAACTGATACCTCCAGGGATTTAATGATACAGCACCAAGCATTTTTTGCTGTGTGTTGCAGATCTCAGTCATATGAAGAGCAAACTGCCTGTTGCCTAACACACAGAGTTCATTGGGTGCCAGATCAACACAATTCAACAAATTGTGTAACTCCCAATGACAAGAATGCTGTTATTAAGGCTGGTGGCCTCTCAGGTAGCTCAGCATCCTTGCCCACAATTAAGGCTGAGTATTTGTTAGATCTGAGGGCCTCTACCATCACGTTAGTACCATTAGCAAGATACTATATTAGAGTATTACAATGGATATGTATTTATTCAAATGTTAGTTAATAAAAAGTATAAGTTGTGTGTGCATTTTTTTTTGTATTTTTATGGCTGCACTTCAGTTAAAGGACACTAGAGGGAGTTTTATGTTCAGGTTATTTTTTATGCTTTTTCATTGAAAGTTTTAAAGTATTGGATTTAAATAGTAATTTATGGAAGTTTTTTTAATGAATATGTTTTTAGGAAAAGGTATATTTATTGTATTGCATTAAAATGTTAACTGGATTTGTCTATTTTTCTAAATGTATTTATATGGTCAACTACACTGCTTTTTCACATTCCATATTAATCAACATTGACTTTCTCAACTTCATTGGTCAATTAATTAATTTCATAGGGTAGAGGAAGTGTAAATGCAGTGGTTTTAACAGTCATTCCACATCTGATGAAGTAACTGGAAATGAAAATGTATTGTGTAAGAGACATTAATGTGTGGTTTATACGTGTGTTCAATAAAGTCATGATTTAGCACTTCTGCAGCTGGTCTTCATTCCTTGTTGGTACCTTTGGATGTTATTGAGTTTTTTGTGGTGCCTTGGTGAACTTTATTTTATTTTATTTATTTTATTTTACATTTGTTGACCGGGCTAGTCTAGCTGGATATATGTCCATTTTCAGTAGAGGCCCGGGGAGAAAAGCTCCACACATACATAATAATGAACAGACAGACATATTGTTGATAAAGACATACAATAAAAATAGAAATATAAATCAGTTTTGTTAATAAAATAACATACATTAAGGAACTCAAACAGTTTAATATCATACATAATGTTTGGTCAGTTTCAAAGCATTTTACCTAGTACATAAAGGTTATGCAATAAGGCATTTGCCATATGGATAACAGTTGAAGCTCAGAAGGGTAGAGTAGTAGAAGGAGAATGTAAGATGAATAAAAGGGAAGAGGCAGGGGTTAGGAAGAGAGAGAGGAAAAGAAGGAAGACAATCAGGAGGAGGTGGGAGAGATGGGAGAAGTAGGTCAGAGCATAGTGGGACAGCAAGGGAAAAGAAACAGGGTAGTTGCTAATTAATAAGCAAAAGAAGGGTAAAAGGAAAAGAGAGGGTGGAGAGACGGAAGTTAGCCTGCAGTACTACAAGAACAAAGCCAGTGGTTTTGGAAGTACAGTTTGATATGTTGTCTGAAAAGAGGTAAGGATGAGATTAGAGTTAACTCCTTGGGCAGCAAATTCCATGCTGTGTTACAGTGAACACTGTCAATTCAATGGTCACAGAGTCTGTGTCTCCTTTACACCAGAATCTGCCTCACACAAATATGCATGAACCATATAATAATTGATGGATAACTTTTCCGTCAGGGAGAGACTAGAGACTTTTCTGTCCACTAGTTCTCCAGACCACAGTAATCACAGATGCTTCCCTTCAAGGGAGAAGGCAGGCATTTCGAAGGGAAGGACATGGTCATCTGCAGAGGCTAAACACCACATCATTGTCTTGGAGCATTGCAGACTTTTCAAGACTACCTACCCAAGGGTTTTGTATTCATCCAGACTGACAGTATTTCAGTGGTATGATGCATCAGCAAACAAGGCAGAACACATTCATATCCTGTTTGCTGGGAATACATGCAACTCTAGCAATAGGCAAAGTCTTCCCATCGTTTTCTCGTAGCAATACACATTTCCTGGGACAGTATGTATACTAGCGGACAAGCTGAGCAGGTGTATCCTGTTACCTCATGAGTGATCTCTCAGACAAACAATGGCAGCAGAGATATGCATCCACTGGGGCCAACCTTGCTGCAACCTCTTTGCCTCCTATCCATACAACAAATGCAGCAGTTACTTTGCCCCTATCCCTCCACAGGTCTCCTGTATGCTTTTCCACCAGTACCTCTGTTGTCAAAATTCATACAGAAAGCCACAAGGTACAAGACCAAGGTGATCTTCATTGCCCCATTTTGACCCCAGCAAGTTTGCTTTACCTTCGTTTGGCCTCATTTGCTGCACCCACCCTGGGTGCTGGATCCCATCTCAGATCTTCTGAGTCACCTGTCCAGAATGCCTCTACGGGACCTACAGACCCTAAAATTATCTACATGGTTTCTGCAGTTTTAATGATAGCCAGCTATGCCAGGCTGTCGTCTCTGTTAGTACATGAAATCTCCTCTTCTCAAAAGGTGTCAACCAAAAAGACTTTGTAAGAGCAAATGGCAAATATGTTCTATTTGGGCATCTTCAAAAGGATTAGACCATTTTTTGGCCCCTCTTCCATCGGTACTGGAATTTCTTTCATAACTTTTTCACCAGGGTTCTAGTTATTCTTCTATCAAAGTACAGATGGCTACTATTTCACATAGGCCATAATGATTCATCCGTTGCTTCTCTTAGGATATCCAAAGCTTTCATCAAAGGAACCTTTTTTGTTGAGACCTCCCATTTGAGAACAAGTTCCTTTATGGGATATCACATTATTAGTTCAGTTACTCAAAAACCAAGCCTGCGGCATCAGCTGACTTAAAATTTCTTTCCTGGAAGACTGCCATTACATCTGCTAGATGAGTTTCGGAGTTGCAGTTGTTTTCTTACACAAAGATAGTGTCATTGATAATAAACCCTACCCTTCTACCAAAAGTTTTGTCTGAAGCAAATCTAAATCAATACATTTATTTACCAGTATTTTTCCAAATTATTCTAGTAAAGGTGAACATATGCTTATATTAGTTGTGCACAGATAGCTCAGATTTTACTTGCATCATACTCAAGATATTAGAAAATCAGATTAACTATTTGTCTCCTTTTCCAAATCAAAATGAGGACACCATGAGTCAAAACTTCTGCTTTCTAAGTAACTGGCAGACTGCATTTCTTTTGTTTATAAAACTTGAGGATTGCCTTTGCATTCAAGGCCTTAGGCTCATCACACTAGAACAATTGCTATCTCTACAGCCTGTGTAAAAAGATTTCCTATTAGTGGCATCTGTGCAGTAGCAGCTTGGTCAACAGTTCACACCTTTGTAAATCATTACAAATTAGACTTGTCATGCTCAGGAAAGGTCTTCCTTAAGACCAACTAGGTCCTTTTAGACAGTTTGGGAATCTGTCCCAAACATTGAATCAGACAAAAATAGACAACATTGGATATGATAGTTATGTACTTGCCATAATGTTAGATCCGTGTTGTCGAATTTCTGTCCATTTCAACATCCCTTCCTGCTTTTTTCCAAATTGCTATTTGCAGTCTTCTGGGGCTCATACAGACCTTGACTAAGAATTCTGTCTGTTTTTTCAGGTCACTTTTCCAAGCTTAGAATGCTTTTTAAGTTGTTATTCCATTTCATAATTTTTTTCTTTTAGTACCAAGATATCTGGTCTGAATAATTCAAATAGTCAGCAAACTCGATCTGAGGTAAATCAAACAGGAGGAGGGTATTGTAAGCTCTGGTAGAAGGAGCTGAGGTTAGATTCAATTGGATCCAACAACCAAAACTTTGAACTGGGTGAAAATGAGACAATGTGGATCTAACATTATTTAAGTACAAAACTGTCACTGTCCAACAGGCCCATCCACCATCTCACATGGTACTGAACACCATCTGCCCCCATGAATAAGGGTGTATTACAAACCACCCACTTGTTTTGCTCAGGTCTAGGAGGTACCCAGAAGATCGTGCTTAAAGGTGGCCTTCTACAGTGACACACTCAGTGAAACTTTTCATTTCTAGCCCTGCATTCATGGCTATGTGCATCTCCTTGTAGTTCACAGCATGATAGAACACCTTGGATGTGAATTATAAATGGAGTCCCATGGTTCTTAAATTTTATTTTTTTATCTCCTTCACGTTTTTGTGTTACTGTTAAAATTCTTCATGGGAAAGCTCCTACATTTGATGCCTAAAAAACGCAAACCTTGTGTGTGTTCTTTAGTCACCAAATTAATAATTGTGACCTGCACTGGTGGTATCTTTACTGCTTGGGAGAAGGGAACACTGTGAAGGAATCGCAGTAGTCAACATTCTAATCCATTTATTAAAGAGAGAATATAGTGAAAAGCTTGTGGTCTTCTTCATCAAACATAGTATGGTGGCTTTGGAAGGTAGCCAGTCAAATGAAAGGCAGGATATTTTTTTTACATTTACTTAGTCTGTAGTCAGAGTGAAGGGAGATGGTAAGACAGCACAGGTCAGAAACTGTCCAAATCTTCCTTTGTCATAGTCTGGCAAAGTCTGTCACTTTGCAGCCTTCGTGATGCCTCCTTACTAGTAAGGAAATCAAGCTCATGCCTTTTTATCAGTGAGCAGTATAGAAAAAGCCAGGATAGGTTAGATCTTGAGTACCATAGATTGGCTATCCCAGTCATGTACTGGAACATAAATTTGGACTGCCCACTCCTGTAGAGGGGGCATTTGAGTCCCTTATTGAGGATTTGATGGGTGAACTCAAAACTGTGGAGCATTGCCCTCTTCCCCCTTCCTGGGTTGTTTCGTCAATAAAATTTGAGAGTGCGCTAAATACTTCCATCAGATCTGGTGAGTTTGAGTCCATCAAGATAACACTGAATGCTAGAGCACTGTCTCACATTTATGATTTGTCCGTTGTATGAAGGAGCATTGCCATTTCTATATGTAGATGCAAACTGTTAAGGAATGTAAGCTAACATTAATGCAAGGCCCTATTCATGTCTCACATAAATAGGCATTTCCATCAGATATGCTCTGCTATTTACATAGGGTCCCATCACTTAACTGGCACGTTTTTCCAGTCGGAGAGTATCAAATGAGTGTATACCACCTGCTCTGGGAGCAGCCAAGAGGAGGGGATCCCAATGCCCTTCCAAATCAGTGGTGAATTCAATTCAGAAGAGACTGAGACTGCTTCAGAGATGGACAAGGATTATAAGCTACTCTCTGTATATATTCCACCCCCCCAACCTCCAAATCAGTGTTGTTTTGCTTAGATGCTTCAAACTCATAAAATCCTTTCCTTCTCAAAAAAAATGAAGATAAATTGGTATTTGGGAAGGACACTTGAACATGCATCTTCTCTTTGCTGCACCATCTGTTAAAGATCATACATTTTTGTTCCATTGTGACTAAAAAATACTGACATATCTTTAAGCACCTTGGGGAATGGTCTGTCATTCTGACTAAGCATCCAACAGCAAATTGTTGTTCAGTCTGGCATACGATCCAGTGGTCATAGCATTGTGTACCGGCCTCTGGAGAAGCTGACAGCAGTCCCTGATTTTGAGGTAATGAAGTGTCTTGCGAAGTCCCTCTCCCGCCATCAGTTTTCTCTTCTGGCTTTTGTATAACCTGCTGTATTGCTGGTTGTGCTGATATTGTGTACAGGACTGCAGTATCAGTGATGTGTTTGCAGTCCTTTAAAGAGGAGTTGGATGGAGCTTTTCTGAATGCCCCCTTTCTGGAGATGGAGGAGGAGGTCCAGTTTGTCCAGATTTCTAAGAATTTATAGATTTCAAAAAAGTAAGTGTTGACAACGATAAAAGGTCTGTCTTATGCTGCTGTGCTGTTTTTCTTTCATTTAAGTCCAGTCACAAGAGCAGAAGCCTTCTTACAGATGAAGACATGTCAAGAAGCAGGTAGTCTTGCATCCTTAAATGTTCGTCTGACAGTTCTGTAAAGGGACACACACAGTATGCTGGCCGCTGCTCAGCCATTATGACTACTAGTCAGAATGCAAGTGGGAAGTATCTTCAAGTGTGTCCTGGGTCGGAGAACCATTTCTTGTGACCATTGGACCTAATATTGGGAGCTGCAGTGAGTTTATTAATTTGTTAGCTTATACGAAGAATGAAAATGAGAATATATTTTTCCTCTTTTTCTCCAATAACCACAGGCACATGCTTCTTTTGTCAGCATATGCCACAGTGTCATGTACCAAGCTAGATCATCATGCCTAACCCCTTCCACCTTTCAGAACTTTTATGCCTTATGCTTAATTTGAATCTTAGCTCTGATATTCGTTGTGGTAAAGTTTTTTTCTTTTGAGATCTAGAAAATGCAAACTTGTTTATATCATAATCAGGTTATGAGCCAGTACTCTTACTGGCTTTGTTGCTTCTGCTTGAAGGAATGGCACTAGGTCAAGTTGTACCACAAAGTACCAGCGCTTTAATCTAGCTGCTTAAAGATGTCAGTCAAAGAAATGACAAGCCTACCTAATATCTCACAAGACAGCAGTCATTCAGATGCCCAACTGGGAATTGTCAGGAGGGTTCCTCGTGATATTTCACTGTTGTTGAAACACCACAAGCGGGAAAAGAACATGAGGAGTAGCCATCACTTATACACTTCCAAAGCTAAATGCATCAATGAAATGGAGTCACAGACATCCTATGTTGCCAGTTTTTCATCGGCTAGTGAAGGGTTAGATGCAAGCTTATCCTTCAGTTTACTGGCCCACCGATGTCACCTGGTAACCACCTTTTAGTCTGCATCCAAGGGTGTTGGTGCTTTGCACCTCCCAATCTCAACATCTTCTTTAAGAAGTCAGAGCAGCTGCACAGCTGAGTAGCACCCAGTGAGTATTCCCTTGAATTTCTCAGCATGTGCTCAGTGGTGGCATTCGAAACTCTGCTTGATGTTCTTTATGTTTCACTGTTGCAGTCATTACATTTGCTGGCAGGTTGCCCTCAGTCAGCCTGAATTCCAAAGTCTTGGATCCTGCGTCGGTTGCTGTCTCCTTTTCCATGACGTCAGGTCATCAGGGGTATAAAACATGCAGCCGACGCCGTTTTCTTTAGTCTTTCTTGCCGCGCGGTGCGCGAAGAAGAAGCATTTTGCAAGTGCCGGTCGGCCGACTACTGAAATATTCGTGTTTGAGTTTCAGAACCGAAGTCTTCAGTAAAGCTAAGTACCCCGTTGGGGAAACTTTTTTCGTGCTTTTTACCGATGTCAGAAAAAGTTAATAATTGTATTACTTGTGGGAAGCAAATACCTCATAAGGATTTCCATTTATACTGTATTCCTTGCCTAGACCCTGATCACAACGTGCCTGGCTGTTGGTTTTGTGCTAGATTTAACCAACACACTGTTAAGCGTCGGTATATTTTTGCATCTAAGCATTTTGGAAACATATTTAACTACCCAGAGATGTCGTCGGATAGTAATCTGACTACCGGAGTATATAAAAAACGCAAAGAAAAGGACAGAGGAAGGCCGTCAAGATCCAAAACCGATGAAGCTTCTAAGCCAGTCACCAGTTCGCCAGTACTCAGTGAGGTGCTTTCGCAGCCCCTGATACCCGCTACCTTTGAGTTGCAGGCCTCTACCGACACCCATGTGGAGTCTGGCATGCCGCAAGATACTCAAGGTGTTGGACCGACGGATGTGTCTCCCTCAGATGGGTCCGGAACCGCTGAGCAGGCACCGGCTTCTGAGGGTGTATTCAGACCTCAACATTTTTGTATCAAACCGACGAAATCTGCAAAACCAAAGGCAAAGACACCTTCAAAAAGTAAAAAAATGATGCCTGAACCACATGCACTGGCCACTATGCCTAAAAAACAGATGATCAAAATGGCTAAAGACCTTATTACCTTGATCAGGGGTACCCATCCCCCTCCAGATAAGAGGCCTAGGCAAGACACTGACTATGAATCTTCAGATCAGGTTTCTATTTCTTCTGATTCCTCTTCTGATCAGGAATTATCTTTACCTCGCTATGAGGTTTCTGATGCTGAGGAGTCTATTCCATCTGCATCTCCTCCTGAGAATTATTCATTTGGAGAAACCTTGCATACTTTGAGGGAGCATTTTCACTGGGAGAGTCAAGACTTCTCAGAATCAAAAAAGAGGCTCAGGGATTTCCTTCTTCTCCCTCAGCACAAGCCTTTAGATATTCCCCCTGTGTTAGACATTGTGGATGATGTTTTTTCGGAGTCAGGCCTGACCCCTGACTCTTTACCTCTGGCTCCCAGTAAGCCTGACAGATATTACAGGGTCCCTGACTCTCATATATTTTTATTTAGAAACCCTGCTGCTGATCCTGAAACTATTTTGCAGGGTCCAAAGGGAGTTAAGGCCTCAACAGCAAAAAACCCTACCCCCTCCGACAGAGATTCCAGGGCACTGGACAGATGGGGGAAAAAGGTTTATACATCTGCAACCTTGGCAATTAGGGCCTTAAACTGTCAATTTCATATGCTTAAGTACCAGCAACATATTATGGGATTGCTGAAACAGAAAATGATGTTGATTTCAGAATGTACAGAAAATAAGGAATTGCAGGAATTATTGCATGCAGCTGAACAAGTTGGAAAGCGTACTTTGCAATGTGGTTTTGATTCTTCAGAGGGCTCCTGCAGGGCCGCAGTTACTGGATCTGTGATTAGGAGGCATACCTGGTAAAAGGAACAAAATTTGCCGGATCATGTTAAAGCTAAATTGCTAGATGCACCTTTACAGCATGATTCTCTGTTTGGTGTTAAGGCAGAAGAGGTTTTAAAGAAAATGGAAGACAAAGCTAACTCTATGCAAACTGTTAAAGATTTCTTACAAGTGCAGCCACCTAGATTCAATAGACACTGGCCTACAAAAAATTGGTCCTTTCCTGTGACAGACAGAGTTCAAAGGGGCAAATCCAGACACCCTAATGGTTCCAGGTACCAGGCTCAAGCCTCATACAGGTCAAAGCAATGGGGTGCATCCACCTCCAAATCTGGGGGAGATAAAGCACAAACCTACAGAAAGCAATCCCAATGACTTCCTTCTGCCTACACCAAGAACTTATCTGTTGGCAGCACCCATAGGGGGAAAATTAGCACTTTTTGCTCAAAATTGGCAATTAATAACCCAGGACAAGTGGGTTCTGAACATCGTGTCACAGGGATACAGATTCCATTTCCACACTATGCCAGTGACAAATGGTTGGCCAGACCTGGCAAAAAACCAATGGGCAGAGGCACAGAAACAGGTTACGTCCCTCATGGATATGAGGGCCATTCAGACAGTACCAGAACAGGAAAAAGGACAAGGTTTTTACTCAAAACTGTTCTTGGTACCCAGAAAGGACAAGGCCTGGCAGCCAGTACTAGACTTATCGATTTTGAACACATACCTGGACATTCCAAAATTCAAAATGCTCACCTTGCAACAGCTTCTGCACATGCTGGGCAAGAATGCTTGGCTGGTGACTTTGGACTTAAAAGAGGCATACCTGCATGTCCGAATAAGACAGTCATGCAGAAGATACCTGAGATACAAGGCTGGCTTAATGTGTTACCAATTCTCTGCACTGCCCTTTGGCTTATCTACTGCGCCCAAGGTCTTTACAAACTGCCTGGCACCAGTAATTGCATTTTGCAGACAAAGAAGTATTCAAATATATCCTTACTTGGACGACGGTCTCATTCAAGCGGAGAACAAAGACACTCTTCTACAACACCTGGCCTTTGTGAAAAGGCTTCTAGCATGCCTAGGGTACACAATAAACTGAAAGAAATCACAACTGGTACCCTCTCAAAAGATAACATTCCTGGGTGCAAGCTTGCATACAACTGCCCCGATGGCTTACCTCATGCCAGACAAACAAAGGCAACTGACTACTTACTTCAAACTGATGGCAACAAACACCCAGTCTTCTGCAAGACATATTCTGCAGGCTCTGGGCTTCATGGCATCCTGCATCCTACTAATTCCATATGCAAGACTGCATATTAGGAAACTTCAGTGGTACCTAAAAAGTTTATGGAGTCAACATTCACACAGTCTGGAAACAATGATTCCTCTCAATCCCTGCCTAAAACAGGAGTTTCTATGGTGGGCAAAGGCCTGTCACCAAAACATGGGACGGCCCTTCACTCTACCCCCTGCCAGCCAAACCTTAACAACAGACGCATCAGATTATGCCTGGGGATCCCACGTGGCAGGAAGATGCATTCAAATCAAATGCATATACATATCAACCAGAAAGAGATGCTAGCTGTTCAAAATGCCCTAACAGCCTTCAAGGACTTACTTCATCCAGGACAACTACTGATAAAGACGGACAACACAGTCAAGTGGTATATAAACAAGCAAGGGGGCACACACTCATACCCCCTTTACAGATTAGCTATGGCACTGTGGGACACAGCTTTGACCTACCAAATAAATCTTCAAGCTCAATTCCTGCCAGGAAAACAGAACACTCTGGCAGACGATTTAAGCAGAAACCTTATGGATCCTCACGAGTGGAAACTAAATCCACAAGTATTCAGCATGATAACAGAGAAATGGGGGAGCCCAGACATAGATCTATTTGCCTCTCCTCAAAATTATCAATTGAAAAGATTCTGCACAAGGACTTATCACAGACAAGCATAGAAAGTGGACGCCCTATCCTTCAGTTGGAAAAACCTGTCAGTTTATGCCTTCCCTCCTCTGCCTCTTCTACCCAAGGTCCTCCTAAAAGTCAGACAAGAGAAGCCAAAGATGATATTAATTGCCCCGGGCTGGCCCCGCCAATACTGGTACCCAATCATAAGGAACTTGTCTCAATACCCAGCTTGGACCTTGCCTCAAAGACCACGACTACTGCCCCAGCAAAACAATCAGATCCTGCACAATCAACTACAGACCCTTAACCTGGCAGCATGGCTAATCATGTAATCATATGAACGACATTTTTCAGTAAAGCTGTGATGGATGTCATTTTGGTAGCCAGAAGGCCTAGTACTAGAAAATCTTATGCTTTCAAATGGAAGAGATTCTGTGCTTGGAATCAAGCACAAGGAACTGATACAGCAGAACCACATATTCCTCAGATATTACAATACTTAACTGAGATGCTTGACAAAGGCCTATCTTTCTCATCAATCAAAATCCATGCCTCTGCCATTTTGGCTCATTACAATACAGAGCCACCAATCTTTGCTCATCCTTTACTAAAGCAGTATCTTAGAGGAGCCAAAAACCTAAGGCCTCCTATAAGATCACCATTACCTGCATGGGACCTCAATTATGTGTTGGAAAAACTCACCCTGCCTCCATTTGAACCAGTCGCTACTGCTGATATAAAGTTCTTATCATGGAAGACGGCTCTGCTACTAGCAATTACTTCAGCAAGAAGAGTTTCAGAGCTACAGGCCGTCATGGCTGTAGAGCCTTTTATCATATTTTACCCAGACAGGATGTCTCTGAGGACATATCCTACTTTTATGCCTAAGGTGGTTTCCAGTGTGGCTTGTAATCAAACAATTCATCTGCCAACTTTTTTTCCAAATCCGCAGAACAAAGTGGAGAGAATTCTGCATTTCTTGGACGTACACAGACAGCTAAAATTTTACTTGAACAGGACAAAAGCTCTAAGAAAAACTGAGTAATTACTAGTGTCATATGCTGCAGGATCAGAAGGAAAGCTATTTCAAAGCAGACTATTTCAAAGTGGATAAGCCACTGCATCCGTTTCTGCTACTTGCAACATGGTAAACCTGTGCCCAAGGACATTAGGTCTCATTCCACCAGAGCTGCAGCTACTTCAGCAGCCTTTCTCAGAGGAGTACCAACCAAAGATATTCTAGAGGCTGCTACTTGGAGTTCTGTTTACACCTTTACAAAGCATTACCATTTGCCTCTCTACTCTAAGCCCAGGGTAGGCTTTGCCACTGCAGTGCTGCAGGGCCTTATAGCCGCACCTAATGCTGTTTAGCTCCAGCCTCCCAACCATAGCTTTGGGATTCTACCCAAATGTAATGACTGCAGCAGTGAAACATGAAGAACATAGTACAGTTGTGTACACTTACCATAAATGTAGATGTTGGAGTGTATTCACTGTTGCAGTCCAGGTTACCCTCCCGCCATCCCCCTGTCATTCTACAGGCTATCTTTCCTTCTCTATCTTCTACAACCTATGTGGTGTATTTGCTTGTAGATGAAGGTAAAGTTTATACTGATGCATGTATATATATATATATATATATATATATATATATATATATATATATGGGTCCCTATGAGTTGATCGACAACTCAAAACATCGACAGTGACTTCACCAACAAGTCACATCACCGACATCGCAAAACACGGACGTTTACCAAGTAACGGATGTAAATCCGCTACTCATGCCTACCATGGTTGCATGACACTGCCACACTTAACAAACCATGGTAGGCATGAGTAGCGACTTTACATCCGTTACTTGGTAAACGTCCGTGTTTTGCGATGTCGGTGATGTGACTTGTCGGTGAAGTCACTGTCGATGTTTTGAGTTGTCGATCAACTCATAGGGACCCATATATATATATATATATATATATATATATATATATATATATATATATAATATTGCTACCTTTTTGGGGGCACCTGACATCGGGGGCAAGAAAAACTAAAAAAAATGTATGTGCTTTTGTTTGGAGGTATATTTTTTGTGTTTTAAATTATATATATATATATATATATATATATATATATATATATATATATACATACATACATACATACATACATATATTGCTCCCCAATTGGGGGGCACCTGACATCTGGGGCAAGAAAAACTGATGTAATGGCGTCGGCTGCATGTTTTATACCCCTGACGACCTGACGTCATGGAAGAGGAGACAGCAACCGACGCAGGACCCAAGACTTTGGAATTCAGGCTGACTGAAGGCAACCTGCCAGCAGATTACCCAAATGTAATGACTGCGACAGTGAATACACTCAAACATCTACATTTATGGTAAGTGTACACAACTGTACTTTACACCATCCAGCCAAGCAAGTTTTAGTGACCTTGGTTGAAACTGAGTACCTTGGACTTTCTGCACCATTTGGGCTTGCTTGGACATAACTTATCAGGAATTAGACGGCTATATGAATTGCAGGAGCACATCCTCAGAAGCATGGACTGATACCAGCACTAGTTGCTGAGCAGAACTCTCCATTCTATGCTCTGTCTTCAGGTATTTTTGTGATCATCTTTGGTCCTGTCTGGTGCTTGCCCACTTCATTTTTGCCCTGTCATCGACCTTCTGGTGCTTGCCCACTGCTTCTTCAGCCCTGGAAAACACAGCCACCGTGGAGATGGAGATAGCAGTGAATCTCACTCATCCTGTCTCGTCTGGGTTAGGGGATTTAGATGTCCAAGAAGCCTTTATTTCAAAGTCAGATTAATTTCTCCATTAACCCCCCCATTTCTGTCAAGTAAAGACTACATGGAAGCTCTGCAGATACAGACAAGGAGGGTCCCTTAGACTGATAAAATTCTTATCGAAGTGGCCTGTGGACCCATTACATTTTACCATAAGAATATGACTATCTGATGAAGGAGGAGGAACCTTGTCATCCCACCCATGGAAGCCTTTGCTCAGAAATGCCATTTTTGCAGACTGAAAACATTTGGAAGATGTTACCAGGAAGCCAGATGTATTGCAAGTCACCAGTAGAGTAAAGTGAGATTCAGTTTAAGTATCTTAAATCTGACTCCTCTGTGGTCTCCACAGTCCATCCTAGACCACAGAGATCATATTTGCCTTTCTACCCTGCTACCTGATAAAATTTCAGAAGCTTTTCACAGGTTATGAAAGACTGTGATTCCCTCTGCCATGTTGGGTCACAGGTTCCATAGCTATTTGTCTTTCTTGTCGAAGTTGCAGTCCTGCCCAGTGCACCAGGAAGTATAAGAGATTTTGGCTTTTCCTGATTAGGGGATAAAGGATGAACTATTCAAGAAACTCTTGTTTTCTACAGAGGGCTTCCATGTGGCTTACTTTTAATGTTGACTGTGTTGACAATATGGTTAGTATAGGAAGTTCTGTCCGAAGTATGGCATGATTGCTGTTTTGTCTTCTTTAAGGATGAGCTGAAGAAAGTCATCCATTATGTCTCCTTTGGGGCATTTTGGAAGCCTTTTTAGGATTTGCTAGATGACTTCCAGAAAAAGGAAATAGACTTTAACCACTGTGAGAGCTCTTTGTGATCCACCTGGTCCCTCCTACTTTTTTCAGGTGGAACAATTCCCAAGAAAGAGGATTCCTCATAATTTGATGAGGTTCCTAAGTAACAGGCTTTTGCCACTTACAACTTTTCTGCTTAAGCAATCCTTAATGACAGTTCTGGCAACCCTGTACTCCTGACCTTGACCAGTTCTGGGCTCTCTGGAAAGAGGGTGATCTCTGAGTTTGCCATGGCTTGAGCAGATATCACAGAATACAGGTGGGTCATCTGTGTAGTCCTGGATGACCACATCTTGGAGCTCTTCATTTCACCCAGTAAAGAATTGCACTCTTGACCTAAGTGGTTTGAGCAGAGGTCTTGGGACAGTCAGAAGCTTTACTCCTCTGAGGGAATGTAGAGGATCTCTGTCCTTCAGAAGGAGCTTAGGAGTTTTGCATCCACTTCCTAGTTATAAAGGATTGGAAGATTTGAAACTGTACTGGAGCTCCTTGATTGATGTGAGCATATCTAATGCATCAGATGCTAGATGGTGACTCTCCAGATGGTCAAGCCTATGCTGCTGCAGGGTTGCAGGATGGCATTACTAGACAAAATTTATGTCTTCTACTACTACACTCTCTGGGGGTTGCAGTGGGGGTTCCTTCATGTCATTATATTTCAGTGCCACTTTGAATTCAAACTGGTCTGTTTTCTTTACACTCTGCTTTCAGTGCTTTTACCAGGGCAGTTGCATAATAATAGAGGACTTTCTGAAGATGTATCTGCAGAGCTTCCATGTAGTCTTTACTTGAATGAATGTCTCATGATAATCTTTTTCGAGAGACTCCCTCTTAGCATTCTTATGCTGTTTGCAGTGCCTGAAGGTCTAAAACTTGGAGAAGTCCTTCCTCCCTATTTGTGAAGATTGCCTTTGTCATGGCAGATCTGAAGCTGTTGGTGTTATTAATGTCTCCACGCACAGAGGGCCTGTGAGGTTGTGCCGTAAGCATACTTAACAAAGGCACAGTGGAAGATAGAGACTGGGGCCCTTCTGCAGCTTTTATGCTTGATAATTTGCCATGACCTTCACAGATCTGTTAGCACAGCAGGGGATGTTGAAAAATGGATGGTGATGTGCCAGTAGCTTCTGAGCCCACCACTCTTTATATTTCTTCTTCTTTTGGTATCAAACCCTTGTTGCTGAGTTTTGGAATGGTGAAAGGTTCATTCGTATTCAACATAGACCTTCCTTTCTTAAAATAGGAATCATCTTATTTACATCTTTATTAAATATGACATTTTTTAAAAGTAACATAAGTGTATATACAATAATAGAAAAGAAAACCAGCCATACTAACATTTCCTTATTCCATGCCGTATACAGTTTAACAGTTTTCATTCACTCCAGTATAACATAAATTGCTCAATTCCTGCCTTCTCTTAAATTTCTTTCTTCCTTCTGAACACTGTTCTGCATGTGTTGTTCCCACACATTCCATTTATTTCTATGTAGTTTGTTCCTTCCTTTTTCTAGAGATCCTGCTTAATTTATTTTATTTCCTTTATAATATTCATTACTTCAGTTATAGTTGATATGGGTTATGATTTATGTTTTTTTACTAATTGCTTAATTTGCAGCCAAATAGCATTATATTTATTATGGTCTTATTATATCTGAACAATTCATATCCTGTATGCCAGCTTAAAAGAATTGTTTCCTTGGTTATAACCATCTGCTTCCTTTTTATTTCTGACATAATATTCTGTAGGGAATTTTTAAAATCTGCCAAATTGTTGCATTCCCCAAAAAACATGTATTGCATTCTCACTTCCAGCATTTGCTGTCTACCTGAGGATGAATTCTGTGACATCTGCTTGTGGAGTAAAATACCTATACAAACACTTCCAAGCAAAAATCCTAAGCCTTTTAAAGTTTGTTGCATACTTGGGAGCCACATAGATGTCCTTCTGTTTTTCCTATGTATATTACCTTTACATTTTTCTCTTCCCAATCTTTGCTAACCTCTTCTGATTGATTGTTATAGTTATTATGCAGTATTTTTGTACACCCTTCTTTGTTATCCCTTTCATTCCAGAATCAACTACAATGCCAACAGAGCTGGTCTTTCCTTTAGAAATTCCCTGTCCCTTTCTTTTTGCCTATACTGTGTTATCAATCCCTGGAAGGGAAGGTCATCTCTAACCTGCAGTCCAAACTTCTGCTTTGTCTCACCCCATGCTGTTACCTTTTTTCTCTACTTTTTTTCTCCAGAAAAACATTGTTCCTTTTGTTTTCTCCAGTAAATTCTAAACCCTCTTGCCTTCTTTCTGTACCCATATCTGCTGTTATCCCTACTTTCTCCATTTCCATGTAGGCTTAGTTCTTAGAATACTTTCTGGTAGTTTATGAATATAATATGCCGTATGGTTGTTGTCATTCTGCTAATGAACCTGCATTCAAATGTTCTACTCTCTCTATTTACTTCTCAGCCCTCCAACCCCCAATTTCATCATCTTCCCTTTCCACATTGACTTATAACCTGGCTGTGTTGTGTATAAATCATCTCAGATCTTTACCACTGCTACTTTGCTTTTGTGATTGCGTAGTCCGCAGTAGCTCTTTCATAGTTCAAGGAAAGTAGGTTTGTCATGATGTGGGTAACTCCACACAAGCTTTCCGAAACTTTGGGCAGTGTTTCTTGCTTTGAAGAGTCTGAATGAAAGGATATGGGTGAGACTGCAATACCTTCCATCTCAGTCAGTCATCCTTTCCGTGGTGTGATATGTTAACAGACAGGGCAGCACATGCACCCCCATGTGCAGAGTGGCTATGCGTGTCTAGTAGTGGGCCATAGAAAGGCATCATCCTTGCAGCAGTTCACATTCCAGAGAAAGTGAATGTTGCTGGTGGACTCCCTGAGCTGCAGCTTCAGTCCTTGCCCTGTAAATGAATATAATATAGTCCCCTTTTGGGAGAATGCAGTCCTCCCTTTCTCTTCTTTAGCAGGGAAGATTCCATTATAACATTCCCCATTTTTGTACACTTAACACATAAATGACAGAGGAAGAACCAGGACTTATCCTTGTCATTGTTTGGTGAATTAATAGAATTTGATTTCAGGAAGAGTCATGTGCTGCTTATGAGTAACCCACATTTTGACTTAAAAATGGTGTCCGAACAGATCTTACTCTAGTCCATTAATTTCCTTGTTTTCCTTTTGGGAACAGACAGTGGAGGAGAAAGAGCTTTCACACCTGGATGTATACTGTCAACTCATATTTTCTTTGGGGAGAGTTTCAAAAATAGTTGACCATAGCATTTGGGTTTTCCCGCCTTCTGTATTCTGTGTTCCAGGTAGATTTTCCAGTAGTTCCTTATTTTCCTTTTGAGGACCAATGCTAGTGTCAGGCCTGCAAAGGTACGGACTCAGGTTTGTTCAATATTCTGCTGTATAGCCACTGTTGTCATACTTTCTCTCCAGTGCTTCTCCCTGTCTGAGAACTTTTCATTCCTCCTTTTCATGCCAGAGAAAATCATTTGCATAGTGCCTTGTGCTAAAGATTGTTTGTCATTTTCTTAATGGAATTGCTTCAGAAAAGACAAAAATGTTTTGGTGAATGTTGGAGAAAGAAAAACTGTGTCTTCCCTTAAATTTATCAACAAAGCATGCCCCAGTAGGGAAATAGCACCTAAAGATTATCACATCGTGTGCTTGTTCTGCTTAGGGCCTGCACGTAACTCAGTGTTTTTTTTAAATCTGTAATTTAACAAAACTGCCAAGGCTAAGAAATTTGAAATTATTTTCATCTTCCCTGATAACCTCTTAGAAATTTCTAAAATGTCAGTCTAAGAAAGAGGTTCCTAAGAAGTTATACTTATATATATATATATATATATATATATATATATATATATATATATATATATATATATATATATATTTATTTATAACGGGTACACTTCAAAATACTGACTTTCAAAATCCCTAAACTCAAAATACTGAGACCAAAATCTCTAAAGCTCAAAATACTGAAAACTAAAAATACTAAAACTCAAAATATCGAGAGAAAAAAAAAACATAGTACAGCAACACAACTATATTGCAGCAGAACTACATACAGAAACATATTACTCCTCTGCAAGTATAGGCAGGGGGCCCCCCACACCCCCTGCTACGAAAGTATATCGACTCCGAGATTGCACTTAACTACACTAAAGTGTAATCTTGGAGTTGATATAGTTAAGTAGCAGGGGGTGCGGGGGGGGGGGCTTGCCCCCCTGTGTATACTTGGAGAAGAGTAATATGGTTTGTGTTTTATTTGTTTCTGTATGTACTTGTGCTGGAATATACTAAGTGTTGGTATCCTGTGTGTTTTCAGTATTCTGAGCTTTAGAGATTTTGGTCTCAGTATTTTGAGTTTAGGGATTTTGAAAGTCAGTATTTTGAAGTGGACCCATCTATATATATATATATATATATATATATATATAAGTGTAAGACACATGCTCGACTAGCATATGTCCGAATCACAAAACATCGAACACACATACACAAAAGCGTTTAACATCGAAAAGCATTTCTGTGTATGTGTAATATAAAAAAAAAAAAAAATCCCCTGCACCCCTCACTTGGGTGGCGTGCCCCCCCCCCCCACACACCCTACTTTAATATTCTCACTCCCAGATCGCACTACAGTGGGGAAAAGGAAATTTTCCCTTACCCGCACTGTAGTCCGATCTACGAAACAGACACACATAATGGAAGCGCTTTTCGATGTTAAGCACTTTCGGGTATGTGTGTTCGATGTTTTGTGATTCGGACATATGCTAGTCGAGCATGTGTCCGGATTCCATATATATATAAATATATATCTATATATATATATATATATATATATATATATATATATATATATGGTTCCCGTTTAGAAACGCGAACTAAAACATAATCGAAACGCAAAATCACGACACAGGAAACGCGAAAGCCAGGAATCTCGAAAACGCAATATACCGAACAGCACCAGAAAACACGTACGGTACACGGAAATATCGAAAAAATCTCGAATAAACCCCAAACACTTTATTAAAGAAAGTACAAGTATCCCTCTTGTTCAGAATAATAAATAAATTCGATATCTGTAGCAATACCACCGTCGTGCAGGAAAACGAAATATAAACCCATCCTGAACTGAAACTTTAAATAGCACGTCCACTCCTACTACTTATCGATCTGAACAGTAGTAAACGCGACATCCCATAGTCTTCAAACCTTCAACAATCTCGCAATAGCCATGAGAAACTCCATCGTACTGTAGCTGCCTCTATTCTTCACAACCTGCTGGAACTGTAAATGACGCCGTACAACCTTCCGCTTCTTCGGTGACGGAGGCGCACCACAACTCATACGTATTCTGAGCTCATCCACTCTGTCCTGTTCCCTAGCTAATATTCTCATCAGTACACACAGATCTGTTTGTCTATGCCCCAGTAGACTCTTTAACCTATGATGCCATGCTTCAACACTGTTTTGTGTACGAGGCAAAAACAAGGCGTTTAACTGTTCCACATTCCAAAACGTAATAGGGAACAGTGGTGGGAACTTTGAAAAACCAGTAGTCCGCGTACAAAACTTACGAGGTTTACCATGAACATACCATTCGGAAAAATAATGTAACAATTCAATGCCTTCAGTAGGGAATTCTGCTTTAACCTCATTGAATGCTGTAATCACATCGCTCTCTGGTAGGAACGCTAAAGCGATCAAACATTTAACATGCAACTGAAAGTGAAACTCCGTGTTATACAAGTGGGCTAAACCCAACTGTTGCACTTTCCGCCATATATTTTGGGAGAAATGAAACAAACATCCTTTGGCTATGACACCCTGTAGGTTTGAAAGAATACTTCTTCTAGCTGCGATTTCAAAGTCACTCAAAACATATTTCACAGACACTTCTAAACCATGTTCATCCATCATCCGTAACACAGAATTCCACATGTTATTGTACGCTTTTAATGACTTCTTATTCATAATACAATATAGTAATGGTACACTCTTATGGTACCCTCCATACTGAATCATGCCATGTATACTGTATAACTGCCTGCACATTCTACCCTTGTAAAAATAAGTCCCATCAACAAGCCAAATCGTTGCAGTGCTCAGGTCAATTAAATTTTGCTTAGTAGTAAAGATGGCCACTGCTGTATCTGACACAGCATTAACTATACATTTGTTCAGAAATACTCCTGATTTCGTAGGGAACTCTGTGACATTTATCTCTTGTAAATGCTGGATACGAGAGCTACTACAGTCCGACAGTTTACGTCGAATCCTACGGACCTGTTGTGCTAGTTGTTTACGGGGAGGCAAACTGGGAGTAATAACACTTGAAGTTGAAGCTAGTACATCATCGACAAGCAAGCAAGGGTTATCTCTAGAGTTGCTTGCCTTTACTTTTAAAGTATTGCACACTCTATACTGCTCAATAGCAACAGGGTCTTCGGGATGGAAATGACCTACTGATTTTAATAATTGCTCCCCGGTAGGCACACTTATTGACACAGCCCTACCTCTGCACTTTTCCTCACATTTCCATTTGCAGCACCAATAGCTCTTCTGTTCACATATCTTTTCCCTGTGTAGCACATATCCATCCAATAACAGCACCACACCTCCTTTCTGCGATGATACAGTGCTATAAACGGCACCAATAGACCCTGGGGCACTATAGCTTCGATCCTTGTACTGCATATTAGCGGTATAACCTTAGATCCGTCATCCACTTCTAATTCCTCTACTTTGGGTTATACTGTCATTTCGCGCTTCTCGTCTTTCGTGATTCTGCTGATTCGCGCTTGTACTCTCGAGATATTACGTTTCGGTCATCTTGCATTTCGCGTTTCTAAACGGGAACCATATATATATATATATATATATATATATATATATATATATATATACACACACACACACATATATGTATGGATGTATATCTATGTATATAGGTTTACTATCCAAATTTAGAATGTAGGTTCAGCGAACACAGGAATGCTGAACAGCAGTTGGCTGATTCCCATGTTTCCAAATGTTATTTGAGAGAGAGTCTATATCAATGAATGCCACTGTCCATTCGCTGATATGGACTCGATGTTATGACTAGAGAGCGTGGTACAGTGTTGATTGGGAAATGTATCCCCTTCCTCACTATAGTGCAGTCTCGGAGTTGGAATATATAGTTTGCATGGTGTGTATGGGGGGAGGGGGGTGCAGGGGGGGAGGCTTAACCCCCCACCTGAGAAACGTGAATTGCAGTGTTGGAGTTACACTTACCTTTGCTCCTATATAGACTTTAGAATAGATACTCTACGAAAATGTCAAATCTGCTGAATTTGTTTAGCAGATTCTACATTTACACCTACTTAATATACAGGAATTTGACGCTGACTTTCGATATTAAATACTTTTTTTGTCAGTGTTGAGCTTTTGATAGTAAGTCATGTAGATGTATAAATAAAAGTTGGGGAGAGAGAGGGAGGTAAAAAAGGAAAGAAACACTGCTTAAGATACATAAAGTTGAAAAATTTAGGTAGACCCCCTTTGATACTGATAAATATGGAAGTTTTCATTAATTCAGCAGAGGACACATCTGGTTTGACCCTTACCAAAAACAGGAATTATAAATTGATCATCACAGAACAAATCAGTGACTGTAAGTCTACAGACTCTAATGATAATTCAGTGCTTTCATCAATACCTGCATGAAAGCCATTCAGAATGATTTTAGAAGTACAAGAATTGGGAGTTCCTGCAGGCATAATTGTTTAAAAGCCTAAACCACATCACAGACTTCTATTAATGCTACCGTTTTCCCTGCAACAGTTTTGACTACAAGCTCTTCACACATGAAGACATCAGCATTACCCATGAAATGGCAAGGCAGCAGTGAGGTCATATATTAAACTTCCCTGTAGCGTAGTGTACATCTGTTTTAAAAGTAAAAAAAAATATAAAGTTTCTCAATACAGATGAAGTTTGCTGAGAGTAGAAGGGAATGCAGGAGAAAATATTTTCTAATTTGTGCTCTAAGGAAGGTGAGGATTTTTAAATGAGCCATGTTGTGTTTTCACCATAACTAGATGTGGACCATGAAAGCGCATTTATCAATTCTTCTGGTTTAACCCCTGAAGTTAATACCTCTGCAGAGGCTGTTAACTATATGGTAGAATTTTAAGCGGTCTTCTGTCTTCATTAGATCTTCCATCTGTCAAGAAAGGATTGATGATGATGATGAACATGCATTTTTCAATATGGATGGTGCCTCCTTGGTGCCAGACCTTTTATTTTATAATGAAACCAAACATTTTGCTTCAGATACTCCACCGTCATCAGCTGAGTCGACAGGCTTTATAAGGCTCACTAAGAAAAGGCAACATCTTTTTTTTTGTCAACCGATAAGGCACACCTTTCTGTAGTCTCTCTCTCCACATCTTCTCACTCCTGAGATTTTGCCACTTGACCAGGGAATCAAGACTGCTAGACAGAATTATTCAAAAATGCATCTGTCTGATGCATTAGCAATCAGAGCTCTGAACTGTTTAGCACACGTTGTTTACTAGAATTGCCTAGATAAGAAAGTTAAACTGGAAACATTTAATACTGATATTGTAAAGATTGATATCCATCCTTTAAAATTTGCTTATGATAAAGTGGATGCCACATTTAGAGCAACCATGTGTGAAGGTTGTAAGAGAAAACAACATGCATGGATGAAGAATGAAAAATGCCTCAAAGGGTATTAATTGTCAGCTATTGGAAGCCTCAGTTACTCTGGATATGCTTTTTTGGTCTACCTGGTATACAGCGAATAATCATGATAGACAAACATTCTGCTGTCTCCGATGTTTAATACTTTTCCTTTCTGTTATAGTTTTTTAAACACCTTTATTAAGTTATACTTGTATCATAAATACTTGACATTTATATAAAAGTAATCAAACTGTATTAACAAGTTTATGTTTACAAACATTATCCTTCACATATATTGCTATACATCATGTAACCTAAGCAACATCACATAAACTATTCAATTTTGTCCTTTTTTTTTAACTAGAAATATCTTTATTAAACCATCACTTCTGACCTAGGCAATCATACATTTATGTAAATGAAAACAGATCACACAGACACAATCCTAATTGCAAACATTTTATATCACAAAACATACTGACACACTCCCAGTTGCATACACTATACATAACTTATAATCTACCCAATCATTTTCAGTCAAACATTACATAGCTCATTTAAGGTCTGCCTTCTTTTAAACCTCATTCCTTCCCGTATGTGTTGCTCCCACAGTTCCCATTTTTCTTGTGTAGTTTGCTCCTACCCTTTTCTAAAGATCTCAGTTCCAGTTGTTTTATCTCTGTTAGATTTTGATTTCCATTTTCTAGTAATTGCTTTTTTGCCAGTGACCATAATTAGACACAGCAAGACCTTACCATGTCTAGGTAATTCCAGTTCTGAATCATAGCTTAGTAAAATCATCTCCCTTGTCACACCAGTCTGCACACCTAGCATCACTGACAGTGCATCCCGCAGGGAATCCTTAAAGTCCTCCAACTCACCGCACTCCCAGAAAATGTTTTCTCAATTACCTCATTCTCCCCCGTCAAACCTCCAGCATTTGCTGTCTACCTGAGGAAAAATTCTTTGGAGTCTACTTGGGGTATAAAAATATCTGTGTAAATATTTTCAAGCAAAAATCCTAAATCTTTTACATTTTGTTGCATATTTGGAAGACATGCATATATCCTCCCATTGTGAATTGCTTATCCAATCCTTTCTAACCTCCTCTGATTGAGTCTTATAGTTCTTATGCAATATTTTTATGCTGTACTAATTATTCCTTTTTTAATGGCAGTTTCTGTTTTTGATTCTACTAAAAACTCTACCAGTGTTGTTCTTTCATTTAGGACCCCCCCCCCTATTTCTTTCTCTTTGCCTATACCCTGATATCAGTACTTGAAAGGGAAGGCAATCTGTAACCTGCAGTTCAAGTAAATTCTCATTGTCTTCCCATTCTGTTATTTTTCCTTCTTTAGTTATTTGCCCCCAGTACCTTGGTTCCTTTGCCAGTTTTTTACAACAAATTCCAGACCCCTCTTGCGTATTGTCTGTATCCCTGAATGCAGACGTCCCCATCATCAGAATCTCCTTTCTCCATTCCCATGTTGGCTTAGTTCTTAGGATACTTTCTTCTACTTTATAGATGTAATATTCTTTATGATTATTGTTATTCTCCTTAAAGACCTGCATCCAAAATCCTAATCTTTCCATATTTCTTGAGCTTCCCCCGGTTTCATCATCATTTTCCAGTTTGAAATAGAATTTTCTGCTTGTGCTATGTATAGGAGCCTTAACTGTGTAGCTCTGAAATACCCCTTCAATTCCAGTAATCCCAATCCGCCCTGTACTACTGGAAGAATCAGCTTATCCCACTTGACTCTTGCCAAAGTTCCCTCCCAGATACAGTCCTTCAGCTCTTTATTACTTGCTATCCACAACTTCTCCTCTGGTTGATAAAAATATGCCTTACCTGTTTATAAGACTAATGGGACTAAAAACATTTTAACCACTTGTATCTTACTATCCATATCCGTATAACAAAGCTTCCATTTTCTCAGTTTTTGTTTTATCTTTTGTTCAGTCTCTTCCCACATATCCTTAGCTGCCACACCAGAATAATTTTTAATCCATATTCCTAAATGCTTCATTTTATCTTCCCCATAAATGTGGACATTGCTGAACCAGTTCATATGTGGATACATAATTTACTGCTATTGCCTTTGTTTTAGCTTCATTAATTTTGTATCCCGAAAAGATTTGAAATGGTCTCAAAATTTTCCACAACACTTTAATATATCTTTCTGATTTTGTCAGGTATAAAATAATATCATCTGTAAATAGAGGCAACTTTTCTTGACTACCATATCAGTTATATCCTTGGATTTCTGAGACCCTTATTTTCTTTGCAAATGATTCTAAATATAATGCAAATAAAGGAGAAAGAGGATATCCCTGCCTGGTTCAGAAGTTGTTAGAAAGAACCCTGCCCACTTTAATTTTCACCTCCAATCCCTCATATATCTTCCTAATAAGTCCCAGCTTACTCTGTCATATGCTTTCAGTGCAGAAAGACCCACCAACAACAATGGTATTTTCTTACATTCTGCTTCCCTCTGAATCATCAGTGTTCTGTTAATATTGTCAAATGTTTGCCCCCCTCCACAAAACCACATCATTCCATATCTATCAATTTTTGGCATTCATTTTGCCATTCTTTTAACCATTGTAGACATGAGCACTTTATAATCATGGTTTAGTATTGAAATGGGCCTATATGAAGCTGGATCTGCTGGATCTTTACCCTCTTTCTTCCAGGATGTTGGTACTTCTCCTCCTCTTAAAATACTGTTAAACAAAACCTTCCAGATATTTATCAGTTTTTTTCCCTCCTAGCTTCCAAACTTCCACAGGAGTACCATGTATTCCTGGGAACTTTCCGGTAGATTGGTTATATATCACAATTTTTATCTCATCTCCTCCTGTTCTAACCGTTAATAATTCAGCCTCATCTACCTCTAACCTTGGCATATTTAATTCTTCCAAAAACATTTCCATTTATACCTTTTCTTGATTTCCGTATTTCTCTGCTTTATACAGACTTTCATAGAATTTCCAAAATATTTCTAATACCTCTATTGGATCTCTTGTTACCTTCCTTATTATAGGCTCCCTAATCTTGGCAACAGCCCTTTCTGCTTTCTTTTGCCTGGGTTGCTGTACTAAAAGTGTTTGTGCTGTAACATTATTATTAAAAAAAAAAAAAAAAAAAAAACACAGCTGCTTAACAGCAATCTTTCTAAACTCGTGTATGTTCTTGAGGTAATCCCTTATTTTCTGCTTGGCATTCTGCAGTTGATCCTCCTCTTGTTCTGTGAGATAAATGTGATAGTGTTCGATCTCGCCGTTTGTTCTTACACATGGGTTCGGAGCCGATCCTCGGCTCCGTGTCGGCCGCTTGCAAGCTCTGCATCGAGAAGAAGCTCGAGACAACCTAATACCCACAACCCCCCTCTGCCTTTACCTCAGATCTAGTTTGCCGCTGCTGCGTTCGCATCACTGGGTCGAGCTCGAGCACCTACAGATAAGATTTAAGACTTTATTATTATATTTTTAGAAAAAAATTATTCTAAAGAAGTTGTAAGTGACATAGTGTATGTGTGTGTGGTAAGGTTAGAATCTCTCGGTTCCGTTAAGTTTATTTAAACTTATCAGAGTTTTTCGGGGCCTACCACCCTTTATTGGATTGACAACCGGATTGACAATTTTATTATCGGATTCGACTTTTGCCCTATTACCCCCTCCAGGGGAAATCCCCAGGGACGCACTGATTCACGATTGGCCCCCGGGTCTCCTGTACGCTTTTCCTCCTTTTCCTCTGATTGCAAAGTTTCTCCAGAAAGCCAACAACCTGCAAAGGACAATAATCCTCATTGCCCCATTCTGGCCTCGTCAAATTTGGTTCCCTTTTCTCTTGACACACTGCATTCGGGGGCCCTGGATCCTGGACCCAGAGCCAGATCTATTGACTCACTCGTCAGGGGCTCCCCACCCCTCGCTTTTGTCCCTCCATCTAGCAGCTTGGCTACTCCAATTCCCTACTTAGCCAGGTCTGATCTTCTTTCACCTGCAGTTCAGAATATACTAGTGGCTTCTCATAAAGCTTCCACTACTAAAACATACACTAGTAAATGGAAGCGATTTGTATTTTGGGCAAATACACAGCAATTGGACCCTGTCATAGCCCCTTTAAATAAAATTTTAGAGTTTTTAACAGAATTGTTCCACCAGGGTGCTTCTCCTGCCACTTTAAGAGTTCAATTGGCTGCCATCTCCAATTTTCATGTGGAAGAATGTGGGGCTCCTGTTATGGCCCACAGACTTTGTAAAGCCTTTTTAAAAGGGTCTTTTCATATTAAACCACCAGTTAGATCTCCTACGTCACCTTGGAGTCTAAACTTATTATTATCTAAGTTGATGCTGCCCCCTTTTGAACCAGCCTCCTCTTTCTTGTCCATTGAAATTTTTGTCGTGGAAGACCCTCTTTTTGGTAGCCATTACATCCGCTAGGCGAGTATCTGAGCTTCAGGCTCTCTCCATTAAACACCCTTATTTGATCTTTCACTCTGACAGAGTTTCTCTTCGCACTAATTCATCCTTTCTTCCCAAAGTTTGCTCTATTAACAATATTAATCAGTCCATTGAATTACCCACCTTTTTCAAGAATCACTCCAATAAAATGGAGTATATGTTACACAAATTAGATGTCCACAGACAACTGAGATTTTACTTGGATAGAACAAAAGATCACAGGAAATCTGATCAACTTTTTGTAGCCTTTGCTGATAGCAGAAAAGGAGTAGCGGTTACTAAAAAAACTCTTTCTAAATGGTTAACTGATTGTATCATCTATGTTTATGATTCTTCAAATCAAACTTTATTGGACAAACCCAAAGGACATTCCACAAGATCAGTGTCTACATCCCTGGCTCATGCAGCTCGCCTACCACTAGACGCTATTTGTGCGGCTGCTACTTGGTCTAAACCACATACATTCATTTCTCATTACAAGGTAGACAAGGTTTCTAGGGACAGGGCAACCTTTGGTTCCACTGTGCTCAAGAACGTCCTTCTGTGAGTTTCTCAGGAACATGGAGCTAGGGACGCTACCCATGTGTAAGAACAAACGGCGAGATCGAACACTATCACATATAGAAGTTATGTCCTTACCATAACGTTCCATGTGGAGTGTTCATCTCGCCTTTGTTCTTACATTCCCACCCTCCCACCCTTAGGAAGAACGTTCAGTTTGGTGCCTGGTCTAGGGTATTCTGCTTCTGCATTGCAGTTGTTGTATATATGATATACATGTATATATATATATTTATATATATATAGATATAAGTATTTTGTGTCTATGTGTTTTTGGCATGAATGTGTTCTCTCTCTGACTGCTGGTTTGCTTGCAAACTAGATCTGAGGTAAAGGCAGAGGGGGATTGTGGGTATTAGGTTGTCTCGAGCTTCTTCTCGATGCAGAGCTTGCAAGCGGCTGACACGGAGCCGAGGATCGGCTCCGAACCCATGTGTAAGAACAAAGGCGAGATGAACACTCCACATGGAACGTTATGGTAAGGACATAACTTCTATTTCTTGTTACTTCTTAACCATAGCACCCTTTCTTTTATTTCCACCCTATTTTTAAACTCCGCCTTAATTTTATCCCACTCCCTAGCTGTGTTTTCAGAAGTAATTTCTATCCTCATGAATAGCTCCTGAATAATCTCCACTACATATTCCTTAAAATCCTGCAAATAGGAACCAACTCAGTAACAACAAACTGGATGTGCTGAAGGCTGGATATACTGCTCGTACACAAGGATGCAGATAAACTTTTATTACCACACGAACACATAATGATGAATGGTTAAGCGCTTTCAACTGTACAACACAGTCTTCCTCAGAACAAATCATTACTGAACATTAACCTTTTTATAGTCATCTAAATTGATTAATTGAATAGTTAATTGGATAAAAAAACGCCAAAAACCTTAAAGGCATACATATCAATGCAAATGCTGCATATATAGCTATCAACAAGCTAATCCCTATGACTGCTAAAAATACATTAAAATTGTAATAAAATTGTAATAAAATTGTTTGAACCCTTATACAAAAAATGGCAAATATGATTGTAGTAGCAGACAAACTTAAATATTCTTAAAAATAAAACCTAATAACTGAGTAATATATAAATATACTGTACTATATAAGAATCTCATATTAATATCTATCTGTAAAACTATATAAATATATAATAAAAAATTATATAAATATATGATAAAAAATTAAGAACACAGATAAATGACCATAAGAACTATACATACAACGATAAACATTATGAAAGAGCTAAAAAAGGTTTTATACTAATGAATTCATTTAAACCAGGCCTTCTAGTGGAATCGGTAAAAATTTGCCACCTACTTTCATATTGTGCCAGCAGCATTTTCCAATTCCCTCCAAATGGTGTATTGGTGATCTGATCAATAATTGCAAATATGAAGCCATGGTCCTTCCCTTTCTCTAAAATGTGTCTATACAAGGCATTTTTAGTATCACATTTCTGTATTTTGTATTGATGTTCATAAATTCGTTTTTTCAGCTGTCTTTCCGTTTTTCCAATATAATGTGCGTTACATTTATTGCATACAGCTGCATAAACTACCTGTTTCGTATTACAATTGCCCGTCCTACACTTAATAATAGTATGGTTGATATCATCTAACGTAATAGTCCTGGCTTCATTGATATATCTGCACTGTTGACATCTTCCACATTTAGATGTACCTTTATATCTATCCCCTTCTTCCTTTTTATAACTCGCTCTTTCCAGTATTCTCTTCATATTGGGAGCTGTCTTAAAAACACATTTGGGAAATTTACGTAATTTTTGTTCTACATCCATTGATGTTATTACTTCCCAGTGTCTTTGCAGGATTTCTCTAATTAAATGAGTATGGGGTGAATACATCAGTACACATACTCTTCCACAGTATTCATTCCCCAGCTCTGTCTATTTTTCCATGTTGTAACAGCCTAGTAATGGTAAATACTTGTAACCCCACTCATTCTGTACATATTTTATAACATCTTGGACCATATTTTCTGGGTAAGCACGACTTAAGAATATTTTTTTTATAAACCTTAGCTCAGTCTCCATGATATCCTTAGTGGATGACATCCTTGAAGCTCGAATGCATTGTCCTTTTACCACGTTTTTAAAGACGTGGGGGATGGTTACTAGAGTAATGAATGTAATCATTCGAAAACATGGGTTTTCTGTACACTTTTGAGATCAAACCTTCCTCATCATGGCTAAGTAATATATCTAAGTATGGAATTTCTGTATAACTATAATTGTGTGTAAATTTCAAAAACTCTGTGGTGTTATTAAGAAATTCCATAAATTCATTTAATCTATCCACTGATGCATTCCATAAAATAAATATGTCATCCAAATATCTGGCATAATATACAATATCAGAAAAAAATTCACTTTTAAATACAAATTCAGACTCCCATTCTAACATAACCAAGTTCGCGAAAATGGGAGCACAAGCTGCTCCCATTGCCACTCCCTTGGTTTGTCTGAAATATTCCCCCTGAAATACTATATAATTATGGTCCAATACTAAAGCCATCATATCACAGATTAAACATATCTTGTCCCAAGAGAAGCCTGAATGTTTCCTCAGACTGCTTGCAAAAAATTCCAGACCTTCATCTTTTGGAATGCTAGAAAATAAATCCATAACATTGATGGTAAGGTAGATTAAATTAGGGCTCCATTTATCCCTTGTTAGTTCTCCCAAAAATTTCCATGAATCCTTCATGATATGTGGAATAATGTTATAAATATTTTTTAGCCATCTATCTATCAGCTTCCCTATATTAAAGGTTTTGGACCTAGAGCCTGAAACAATAGGTCAGAAGGGTGGATTCTCCATAGATTTGTGTACCTTGGGAATTCCCACCATTTTCGCCAACACAGGATGGTCTGTTTTCAAAAATGAATATGTGTCATGTATCCTATTATCTATAAGGTATTCTTCAATACTCAAATCTATTCTCTTATGACCAATATTAATTTGATTAATAGATACATTTTTGTAGTTGCCTGATTCGTAAAGGAGGTTGTGAATGCCCTGATTGTATTCATTTGTGTAAAAAATTACAGCCCCACCTCCCTTATCAGGCTTCATAATTCTTATATCTTTATTACACATAATCTTGCATAAACTTTCTCTTTCTATTAATGAGAGATTATCATTTATATTGGTCAAGTTATTCCTATCCTTCCTCAAATTTTTGTATGTCCAATAAATATCATTACAAACCAATTTTTCAAAGTTCAATACTTGTGGGTTAGTCACGGGAATATATGTGCTTTTCTTCACAAGATCGGTACCCGCTACACCAATACTTTTCACTTCCTTTGAATCGTTTTTATCAAATTGTAGAGCTAGGTTTAGTCTTCTGCAATACATCTTAACTTCCTTAATGTTGTCCACTAAATTCAATCCAACCATGGGAATAAACTTCATTCCCTTACTCAAAAGTTTAACAAAATCAGTATCTACCTCTACCTCTGTGTAATTGAACACTTTGAACCCATCATATGTAATTACATTAGGTCGTTGGAGAGAAGTACTGCTGTCCAAGGGATCCGACTCCTCGGTATTATTAGTTCTACTACCCTTAGTACATTTGACTTTAGCTTTAGTAGGGCATGACAGGACAAACAACAAACAGGGGCACGTCCGAAGGAATTACCACCAGTCAAGAAATATGGCAATTGTAAATCGAAGGCTATTTTGGCCTCAAAAGGTACTGTTACTCATACTGTTTCTCATGCTGTATCGAGCCCTTGTAAATCTAAGATTTATGCTAAACAAGGGAGAGTTGATTTCGAATATAATGTAATGAACAATAAATATAATGGAAAAGTATATAATGAAGAATGCTTGATGGAACAGTTTTTAGGTGATAGTTATGATTTTTTTGATGTAGAAGCTGGAAATTTTAATGAAAAATGTAAAAGTACAGAATTGATATACACATCTCTGAAAGAATTAATTTATGACTTTGGTAAAAAAACTTGTGTCTTATAAGAACACTAAAATTGATTGTAGTTATTTGTCTAAGTGTCTAAAATTGAAAATTGTACCCAAAGGCTTAAGATTCTTTAAACTGCCATTGGGTATTGTTTTTGGATCGGACACAATTAAGGACTTTAATGATTTATTTGATGGATTTGGGTTTGCATTTATAAAAATGCTAATCAAATATCAGGATGAAAAACTTATTAAACTGGCTAATGAATTAGAAAGTATGAATAACACTATCACAAGCCATAAGGATTATGATTTATGGAAGGAGCTATATATGAAACAATATACTGTTGCTGACAATAAAATACATACTATAGTGGAGAGGAAAAATAGGAAAATATCACGGGATTTAGAACTATATAATAAGAATAGAGCCTATGTTTGGCCAACTAATAGAGCTTCTGAAGATATTAAGACGTATCAGACTATGAGAAAACAATCCAAAGGTTCTATTAGGGAGGAAAATTTTCAAGGGGGGAGATTTTTTCCAGCACGAAAACCCAACAAACAGTGGTACAGGGTCTGACAAAGTGTGTAAATGGGCAGCCATCTACATCTTTGGTACGTGTTGATTATGTGTCAGGTAGCTTGCTAAATTTATCACATTCAATTGATTCCAAGGGTAGTAGAACTAATAATACCGATGAGTCGGATCCCTTGGACAGCAGTACTTCTCTCCAACGACCCAATGTAATTACATATGATGGGTTCAAAGTGTTCAATTACACAGAGGTAGAGGTAGATACTGATTTTGTTAAACTTTTGAGTAAGGGAATGAAGTTTATTCCCATGGTTGGATTGAATTTAGTGGACAACATTAAGGAAGTTAAGATGTATTGCAGAAGACTAAACCTAGCTCTACAATTTGATAAAAACGATTCAAAGGAAGTGAAAAGTATTGGTGTAGCGGGTACCGATCTTGTGAAGAAAAGCACATATATTCCCGTGACTAACCCACAAGTATTGAACTTTGAAAAATTGGTTTGTAATGATATTTATTGGACATACAAAAATTTGAGGAAGGATAGGAATAACTTGACCAATATAAATGATAATCTCTCATTAATAGAAAGAGAAAGTTTATGCAAGATTATGTGTAATAAAGATATAAGAATTATGAAGCCTGATAAGGGAGGTGGGGCTGTAATTTTTTACACAAATGAATACAATCAGGGCATTCACAACCTCCTTTACGAATCAGGCAACTACGAAAATGTATCTATTAATCAAATTAATATTGGTCATAAGAGAATAGATTTGAGTATTGAAGAATACCTTATAGATAATAGGATATCCAATGACACATATTCATTTTTGAAAACAGACCATCCTGTGTTGGCGAAAATGGTGGGAATTCCCAAGGTACACAAATCTATGGAGAATCCACCCTTCCGACCTATTGTTTCAGGCTCTAGTTCCAAAACCTTTAATATAGGGAAGCTGATAGATAGATGGCTAAAAAATATTTATAACATTATTCCACATATCATGAAGGATTCATGGAAATTTTTGGGAGAACTAACAAGGGATAAATGGAGCCCTAATTTAATCTACCTTACCATCGATGTTATGGATTTATTTTCTAGCATTCCAAAAGATGAAGGTCTGGAATTTTTTGCAAGCAGTCTGAGGAAACATTCAGGCTTCTCTTGGGACAAGATATGTTTAATCTGTGATATGATGGCTTTAGTATTGGACCATAATTATATAGTATTTCAGGGGGAATATTTCAGACAAACCAAGGGAGTGGCAATGGGAGCAGCTTGTGCTCCCATTTTCGCGAACTTGGTTATGTTAGAATGGGAGTCTGAATTTGTATTTAAAAGTGAATTTTTTTCTGATATTGTATATTATGCCAGATATTTGGATGACATATTTATTTTATGGAATGCATCAGTGGATAGATTAAATGAATTTATGGAATTTCTTAATAACACCATAGAGTTTTTGAAATTTACACACAATTATAGTTATACAGAAATTCCATACTTAGATAGATATATTACTTAGCCATGATGAGGAAGGTTTTATCTCAAAAGTGTACAGAAAACCCACGTTTTCGAATGATTACATTCATTACTCTAGTAACCATCCTCCACATGTCTTTAAAAACGTGGTAAAAGGACAATGCATTCGAGCTGCAAGGATGTCATCCACAAAGGATATCATGGAGACTGAGCTAAGGTTTATAAAAAATTTATTCTTAAGTCGTGCTTACCCAGAAAATATGGTCCAAGATGTTATAAAATATGTACAGAATGAGTGGGGTTACAAGTATTTACCATTACTAGGCTGTTACAACATGGAAAAACAGACAGAGCTGGGGAATGAATACTGTGGAAGAGTATGTGTACTGATGTATTCACCCCATACTCATTTAATTAGAGAAATCCTGCAAAGACACTGGGAAGTAATAACATCAATGGATGTAGAACAAAAATTAGGTAAATTTCCCAAATGTGTTTTTAAGACAGCTCCCAATATGAAGAGAATACTGGAAAGAGCGAGTTATAAAAAGGAAGAAGGGGATAGATATAAAGGTACATCTAAATGTGGAAGATGTCAACAGTGCAGATATATCAATGAAGCCAGGACTATTAGGTTAGATGATATCAACCATACTATTATTAAGTGTAGGACGGGCAATTGTAATACGAAACGGGTAGTTTATGCAGCTGTATGCAATAAATGTAATGCACATTATATTGGAAAAACGGAAAGACAGCAGAAAAAACGAATTTATGAACATCAATACAAAATACAGAAATGTGATACTAAAAATGCCTTGTATAGACACATTTTAGAGAAAGGGAAGGACCATGGCTTCATATTTGCAATTGTTGATCAGATCACCAATACACCATTTGGAGGGAATTGGAAAATGCTGCTGCCACAATATGAAAGTAGGTGGCAAATTTTTACCGATTCCACTAGAAGGCCTGGTTTAAATGAATTCATTAGTATAAAACCTTTTTTAGCTCTTTCATAATGTTTATCGTTGTATGTATAGTTCTTATGGTCATTTATCTGTGTTCTTAATTTTTTATCATATATTTATATAATTTTTTATTATATATTTATATAGTTTTACAGATATATATTAATATGAGATTCTTATATAGTACAGTATATTTATATATTACTCAGTTATTAGGTTTTATTTTTAAGAATATTTAAGTTTGTCTATTACTACAATCATATTTGCCATTTTTTGTATAAGGGTTCAAACAATTTTATTACAATTTTAATGTATTTTTAGCAGTCATAGGGATTAGCTTGTTGATAGCTATGTATGCAGCATTTGCATTGATATGTATGCCTTTAAGGTTTTTGGCGTTTTTTTATCCAATTAACTATTCAATTAATCAATTTAGATGACTATAAAAAGGTTAATGTTCAGTAATGATTTGTTCTGAGGAAGACTGTGTTGTACAGTTGAAAGCGCTTAACCATTCATCATTCTGTGTTCGTGTGGTAATAAAAGTTTATCTGCATCCTTGTGTACGAGCAGTATATCCAGCCTTCAGCACATCCAGTTTGTTGTTTCTTAAAATCCTCTCTTTTCAACAGATAGGTGGGAAAACCCCAGTGTTTCATTTTTATTTCATTACCCTATGTTTTTATTTTAGCTGTTATTGGCTCATGATCTGAAATAGTTATGGGTGTGTATCAAGACCTTCAATTAAATATACATATTCCTGTGAAAATGTAAATTCTGAATAGCCTAGCCCAGTTTTTATATCTTTGGGAATAATATGTAAATTCACTCCAAACTCATATTACTGAATTCAGATCTTCCATGGCAAATATTTTCATAAATTTCTTCTAAAATCTACCCTCCTTTGTTATACTTCCCCTTCTGCCCCCTCCCGACACATCTTCATTGCTGCAAATCAAATTCCAGCCCCCACCTGTAAGTAATATTCCTTGCTGAAAACTAATTATTTTTACCAGGTTTTCTTAAGTTCCCTTATAGCAGTTTTAGGCGGAATACAAATACATGCCAGTGTAATCCTCCTACCTGTCAGTAGCCCCTATTGTCTTTGTTGTCCTCTTCTGTCACTATTGGAGCTCCTCTTGCAATTAATATAAGTACTCCTCTTTTCCTTTGTCCCAGATATTCCACTGAATAACCATCCTGAAAACCTTTCTTTATCAAATTCACATGTTCAGTTCTTTCCAAGTGTATCCCCTGTAACATAGGTATTTGCACCCTACATTTTTAATATAGGATCATCATCATCATATGAGGTTATTAGGCTATTGGCCCTGAGGCCCTTATAAGCCTAGCCAAGAGTTTAGCCCATGTTTAGACAAATCAGCACCCGATGCCCCTGTCCAGCAAGGGACACGGGTGGAATCCCAGGGGTATATTTTGTGTTTCCCATCCAGTTATCCAGGTTGCGCTTAAAAAGGGGTAAAGAGATACTATGATTGATGTGGAGAGAGAGTCTATTCAGTAGATGGGGGAGTCTCTGGGACACAAATCTGTCCAGCCAATAAGTCGTGTTGATGTCACAGACCAAGTTGAGGCCGAGCATGTGGGTTACTTTAGTGGAGCTTGACTTTGCGGATATGCAGCAATCCCATCAAGGTGGGGTCTCTGATCACCTTGTATGCCAGACAGAGGTCATCTCTGAGGAGTCTGCATGAAACTGAGTAGAGGGCTAGGACTTTTAGCATATCTGTGTATGGTAGATGTTTGAGGCCCTGGATTCTCCTGGTGAGGAATCTCTGTGGTCTCTCGAGCTGCTGCATGTGCTTTGTGAGGTACATGCCGAAAGGGGCGTTATACTCAATAATGGGCCTTATAAGGGAAGAATACAGGGATGTTATGACCTCCTTGTCCGTGGATGAGATACCCTTACTTATGAGGTGTAGAAGGCTTTCCGTACAACAGAAGCAACATGGTGGTCAAAAGTCAAGTTGCTATCAACCTGGGTGCCCAAATCCCTCACGACTGATTGCATGCTTAGGATGTTATTAATGTGATGATTTGTAGGGATGTCACTCTTGACCAGTGTTACTGGTGCCCATCAGACTGAAAGCCTTTCAAGCGAGGGGGAGGATAGACAGCCAGAGCAGGAAGAGGAGGAAGACAGACGTCTGAAGGATTCGTTGGTGGTGAATATCTCTGGTATTGAGCTAACAGTTGACTGTGTTAAATAAAGGCTTGACATTCATTCCTGCAAAACCCCTGAGACTAAGTGAGGTTGTGAAGGATTTACGGCTGTTTGGGAGAAGTATTATGCTGAAGTGTATGTTTGGAACTGGAGGGGAAGATGTAAACAATGCAATGAGGCTTAGGAAGCAGTGTGTATTTGTTCCTGCCCTGCATCCTTTTGTAGATACCTTCATTAGGACTTGTGAAGGTGAGATAGCGAAAGTTGTTCATGAGCAGAAGAGGTGAGACTTTTATAATCTGACCAAGGATGACCATAAAGCTTTTGAAGAACTTAAAAGTAGGGATGACATTATCATCAGACCGGCGGATAAAGGGGGTGCGGTTGTGATCATGGTGAGTACCAAATATGAAGAGAAGATGTGATGTATGCTTAATAATTCAGATACCTACACCGAAGTAAAAATGTGTGAAGTTAAAAAGATCATTGTAAATGTGAATGACAGAGTTGAGGAGCTCTTTAGGCCGTGGGTGATTATGGAGGAGACATATAATTTTGTGAAGACAACGGATCCTGTTATACCCATTATCAAAGGCTTACCGAAGGTGCATAAAAATAGAATGGATCCACCATTGAGGCCGATGGTCTCTGACAGGGGCTGGGTGACTGAGTATATGTCAGTATGGGTTGAGAGGCATCTGAAACCTGCATTGGAGCTTGCACCAGCAGTATTAAAGGACACCCCCCATTTTCTGACTTCTTTATACTTACCAATGTCTGATCAGCAGCAGCTTGGACATTCAATCTTGGTTACACTTGATGTTAATATTTTATTTACTGTTATGCCCAACAATGTCGGGATTAAAGCAGTTAGTGACTTTTTAACTGGGAAGAATGTATGTGGTCCTGATGAGAATGCACAGATATGCATTTTTCTTGAGCTTGTTCTGCATAACAATGCGTTTATGTTTGGTATGAAGTATTATTTGCAGAAATAGGGTGTAGCCATGGGGAAGGCATGCACCAACACTTATACCAACTTGGTGTTGGCGCAGTGAGAGGAGTGCTGTGTCCTTGAGCCACATAAAACCTGGAGAGACTTCATCTATTTTTACAAAAGGTTTGTTGATGACCTCTTTATTGTTTGGATGGGGGTCAGAAGAACAGTTGGCGGATTTTATGGATTATTTACAGCAGAGCACTAGTTATTTGACCTTTTCTGTCAACTACTCCACCACCTCAATAGCCTTCCTTGATGTGGAATTATTTATGGATGCACAAGGGTTTCTGCAGACTAGGACTTATAGAAAGGATTGCTGGAAGAACACCTATTTGGAGAGAGGGAGTATGCACCTCCAACATGTCTTTAACAACGTTATGAAAGGGTAAATTATGCGTGCCTCCAGACTGTGTACCCAAGATGATTTGTATGATAGAGAGACTGAGTTTCTGCTGTCATGCTTTGAGGAGAGAGGTTACTCACAGGGAGCCATAAGGATGGCAAACAGGGAACATCATGTGTGTAAGCAGACCTCTGCAAGACCTTGGTTTGGTGGTGGTGGAGCTGGAAGTCCTACTCCTGAATTAGCCTCTTGGACTAGAGGGCGTATCGACATTGTGAACAGTAGAGTGTGCCTGAAGTTACTGTTGGTTACAATAGCGATGAGTACAAAATTAAGAGGATTATACATTAGAACTGGAAGATTCTACAGTTGGATGATGGTACTAAGGAGGTTGTAGGCTCGGCTCCTGTCTTTGGGTTCGGAAATGCACCTAATTTAAAGAGACTGCTCTGTAAAGACTTTATGGGATATACTTCTGGGCAGTATGGTTTGGGAATGCAATGGATATGGTTTGGGAATGCAATGGATAGGAACCTTTCTGTTTGGACACTGTAAAAGGCTGCACCTTTACAGACAGGTCTAATAAATTTCAACATCTTGTCACTGGACATGTGTATTGTTTGAAAGGTTTTACCAACTGTTCTACCAGGGACCTGGTCGATAGCGAAGAGATAGGATTGTGACTCATTTTATGCTGGCAAAACCAACAGAATTTTGAATTAGAGGGTCCTACAACATTGCAGAGATATAAGGATTGGTTGTGAGCATAATACACTGGCACAGCATGTTAAGAAAAATTTGAGACATACTTTTAAATTTGTAGTCCTGCAGTTATGTGCTCTAACCAGAAGTGGGGGTGATATTTCCTTCAAAACAGAGCAGGTTGAAGTAAACTGGATTGCAGATCTACAGGCGGATAGAGTGCCAGGGCTTAATAGTGTTTTACCACTGAAGCCTCCTCTTAGAGGGCCTAGACCTTGGAAATCAAATTGATTGGTCCCAATAGAGGGTTTGAGCTCTATTGCATTTTTATTGATTGAATGTGGTTTATAAATAGGTTTGTGTTTTAGTATGCTTTGCACTTGGATTTGAAAAAGAGTTGGATTATTCAAAAGCACTTATCCTGGTTATTAAAGATTTTATTCGTACTCTGCCATGGTGGATCCTTTGGGTTTTGTTGCTGCTGAATGCTTGGCAGGTTGAACTTATATATAGTTGTTTCTTGTCGTATCCATTTGAGCCTCTGTCACATCTTACAAAACTTTTTTTTTTTTTATTGAAAGCCCTCAAACAAAAAACAACCAACCCCTAATACCCCCTTAAAAACCTATTAATTTAACACTAACAAACAAAACTATGTACATCTTAAAATATTAACGTTTTAACCTCCTAATAAGAACAAATATCCCAAACTGACAGCCACACTGATAGACTTCAGTTAACCTAAAAGAAAGGTTGTCCATGCTGAGATGCATGGTGCAGTCTGTGCTTCTATTAAGTGCTAACTGGTTTTGTCTTTTCTTTATAGCTGTTCCAGTTAGGAAACCCCTGAATACTTTCAGAGAACATTATCTCCTAGCCAGTTTCTCTTCTCTTTTTTTTCCCCAGCCAGTCACTCTCCACCAAACTGTAACCAATTTCTCTTCATCAGATTGTCTTAATGGGGACATGGGAACCAGACAACCAGTTTCTCATTATCGGACTGTCTCCAAAGAGACATGAGAACCAGACAGTCAGTTTCTCTTTATCAGATTGTTTCCATGGAGACATGAGGGACAGATACAGAAGTGCTACTAAGCATACATTCATTTTCTAGAAGAATGCCTCATAATATTCAATATTCTTTTTCATTTACTTGCTTTCTCTTAAAACTTGTTACTAAGTTAATCTAAGGTCCTTAATCCAGTCATCCACCCCATGCAAGAATGGGAAAAAGCACATTATTTTTTTATTTTGTCGTGCTCTTTTAAACCAGGCCTTTTTTAACATTGCCATGTCTACATTTCTTAAAACTAAACAAGAGGAAAGAGAGAAGGGAGAAAGAAAGAAATTTCCTTTCTGTCAGAGTTTTGTCAGGGTCAGCTCTTTTTTTACTGGAATGATTGCATCTTTATTAATGCAGGTCTTAGCTGCTTTCTTGTTTCCAGGTTTGGAGCATACACTCAGTGTGCCCTTTCAGTTAACGAATCCTACTGTGGAACACCAGTCCGGTTGCTTATTTGTGCTTTCATAAAATTAATACCTTCAGATGTCCTGACTGAAATCACTTTTGCAGAATTATTGACTTATGGTTGTCAATGCTGATATCCAGCTTGGAACCAAAGCTTTACCTTCTCTAGGTCATACGTATCCAACACATGACCTCAGTTCATATACATTGGAGTATACAGACAGACATACAAACATGGATCCTCAGACTATCTTGCCACCAGCCTGAAAGCAGGTTGTACATCCATCTGACCGTTTGTTGTTTGGTCATTGCTACTTTGCTGCCATCATTTATCCAAATATGTGCCCCATGGGGAACCTTTCTTTTTTGTCTTACAATATTTTGTTGAAAGTTGTACGTCAGCTAGGAGAGAGAAGTGTGAGTGCGGCAGGCGGCTTCCATACAAGGACTTGTATACTAAGTGTCTTTCTTGCCTAGGCTTGGAACACGATCACAAGTCCTGCAGTTGTTCATTCCAGAAAACATTTGGTTGAGGCTTTCTGCTGTCAATACTTTTCTCAAGACCAGTTGTCTTAAATGCTTGGCCCAGGCCAAAGTGACTGACTGTGCATCCATGGATGTCCCTCTGCCACCGAAAAAAAACTTGAGGCCTTGAGCGGTTATGCAGTCCAACATTTTTGACTCTGATGTACCCACTGAGTTTGCAGAACCCACATTATATCAGGCTACTACTTAGTTGCTTGATACTGATAGTGAGACTCCATCTGAGGCCAGTATGGCTGTTGAGGCCTTGTCAACTGCCAATACATCCAAGGAACTGCATCTAATCTTTTCTGAAGAACTGCACAATGTATGTCAAATTCTGCTTAGAGAAAAGATCCCAGGCTCTTTAATAGACGTCAGACAGGATTCTGAACCTCTGTGCCTCTTACAGGTGGATGTCATGCCTAAAAATAAAAAAAAAAATAGAAGACTAGGCATGTGGACTCTCACACAACACCTAGGGAAAAAAGTGGTTAGACTATTTACAGGGATTTTTCAAAGCCATCATGTCTTTAAAACCTCCTTCCTTTGGGTCTTTACAACAACAGGCTACCCTTCAGAAACCTAGCATAGTTTCCTCTTCTTTTGATGAGGGACAGGAATATGACGTTAACCATTTTCTGGACTGTTCCTCTTAACTGCATTCTCCAGGGTAGATCTCTGACAAAAAGGACTCCATCTTATTGGATTCCCCCATTGAGGAAGCTTCCTGTGGAGAGACTGTACAGAACATGATGAAACATTTTGAATGACAATCCATGCAGATCTCTGATGTTCAGAAGGGGTATTACTGCCTGTAAAAGACGAGTTTCCCATGCCCCTTCTCCAGTCCCTCCTGTCTTTGAGGCTTTCCAGGAAGCATTTTAGTCCACCTGTTGCGTGTCTGATTTTCAACCTCCAGTTCTTAAGAGACTAGACAGATTTTGCAAGGTGTCTGATGACCTTAAATAACAAGAACCCAGTGGCAGACCCCTCTACAGTATCTCTATCTCTCTTCTAAGTCCTCTAGTTTCTGCCAGGTGAAAATGCCCTACCTAATGACTGCGATAGTAGGGCTATGGATAAATGGAGAAAGAAAGTTAGTTCACACCTCTGCTACCCTTGCCTTCATTGCAATTAATTACCAGGCTCAGACACACCTCTCAACTGTCCAGAGTTTTGCAGAATTTCCAGCATTCTGCCTTGTATTTTTGTTCTGTTCCTCATAAAAAATTGTCGTTTTGTGGCAAATCATTGAGGATTGAAGTAATTAAATGATGATAAATAATGATATACATTTGAGTTTCAGACTTCCATTTCCTTTAGAAAATACATAATAATTCAAAACCTGTTATTCTAGCAACTTTCTCCATTTATAGGAGCAATATTTAAAATCTGTCCCTATTTTTGAGTGTTTGTTCCCCCTTATTTCTGTCTTTGTCCAGATTTCTTTTGCTGAAAGGTTGAGAGGTGTGGGCTCAGATGTCAAAGATACTTGATCTCTGTCCCCTACATTCCCTAAATAAAGTTATACTGGACCCTCCTACTGCATAGTTTAGCATCAAATGCACAGCTTACTATTGCAGGCCACTGAAATTGCCAAGAACAGCATTAAGTGCAGTTGGGATGCTGTGGATGCTTCTTCTATATAAGCTGTCACTGGACTTGTTATTCATAGAAATGTGTGGCTTCACAGTCAACTTATACCTGAAATTTTAAATCTAAAATTCTAGGCTTCCCTTGTCAAAGACGTATTGTTTGGTCCTCTGGCAGGTAGCCTGTTCAAAACTCTCCAGGATCAAGGTAAGACCATGAAAGACTGCAGACAGATCCTACTCTCCTCAATTCCTAGATACGATAGGAACTACCTGTCTAAATCTACCTCCATCATTAGAATGGATCCTAGGACTGTTCATAAACAAAGGAACACCCCTAGGGAAAGATATTCTGAAAAAACCCATAGGGAACCTCTAACATGGAGGACTCCCTTCAGATGCAAAAACCTGTGACTGCCACTGCAGCACTCCTCCCACTGCCCTCAGTACCTTCTCTCCCCTTTCACAAAGATTGTCAGTCTCTTGGGTTGAGTGGGGAGCCAATACCACAGACAAGTAGTTCCCCTCCATCATCAGGGATGGTTATGCCATGTCATGGGAAAATATTTCCCCACCGAAAGGCATGCCACACCCTCCTCAAAAACAGTTATCCCTTTTGGGCCTCATTAGTCAAGATCTTTTGAATCAAGGTACCATTGAGCAAATCCCAAAGAACTTCATGAGAAAAGGGTTTAACTGCAGGATTCTCCTAGTACCAAGAAAGGAGGGACAGTGGGGACCCATCCTACACCTGTTTATCCTGAACACTTACCTGAAAGTTCCATCCTTCAGAATGCTCTCTCTTCAGACTCTTCTACCTTTCATCCCAACACAGGCTTTCTTAATATCATTAGATCTGAAGGCCACCTACTTACACATACCCATCTGTCCTCCTTGCAGGAGATTCCTCATATTTCTGTCTCCTTGCATTTTCAGTTTACTGCTCTGCCTTTTGGTCTTTACACAGCTACAGGAATGTTCATAAAGTGTCTAGCTCCAGTAGCAGCTTTCTGCCACACTCAGGGAATTCAAATTTTCCCCTACCTGGAATGACATACTGATCCAGTATCTCACTCTCTCAAGAAATGTTTGTTCATCATCTAAAGTTCACCCTCAATCATCTGACAGGTCTGAGATCTGATGTTGTCCTTTTCATTCATTCCTCAACTGATGGGTCTCAGATCCAATCTCACATCTGGCTCGGCCACATTTATTAGACTCTCTGATCCAATTCTGGAGCTCCTCTCTTTACCCATAATGCCCCAGTAATCCTGCAGTATCTCAGATCTTGATTGAAGACTTATTGCTGCAGATGCTGATCCTTCTCGCAGAGCTTTGGGGTGTAGTTTGTAATTACAGTAAGTGCAATTTCTTTTGAATCTCTCTTATAGCTTTATCTGTTCTATTCACCTCTTTATCCCCTACCTTAGTTTTCTTGAATTTCTATTGCGTTAGAGTTGTAATTTATATTTTCTCCTGTTTCTACCTTTGATAATTCTCAGTACCATTGTTGGTACTTCTCTTCTTTCTTCCTACCCTTTAGAGGGTAATTCCTTTCCCTTATCATTGCTGATAGTTTTCCAGAAATTTTTTTGTCTTTCTTCTCTATTACGTTTACATTAAACTGGAAATAAATAAATAAATAAAACTTTTACATTGATGGTTAGACAGCCCAGGCTTTCCTCCTCCATCTGACAAATATTACTGTCATTTCAGAAGGCCTGTACCAGGAAAATCTACATAAGTAAGTGGAAGAGATTCGCTGTTTGATCTTAACAGAGGGAATTAGATCCCTTCTCTACTCCTATTTCAGCTGTTCTGGAGTTTTTAACATCTGTTTTTCAAGAAGGGACTAGATGTTCTTCGTCTCCCATTGCTGCAGTCCTTACATATGGGTAGTCCGCTGTCCACCATCGGCCCGAATACCAAAGGGCTAGAACCGGCGTCGGTCATCGGCGCCCGAGACTGACGTCAGTACGTGCCAGTACAAATGCGCATGACCGACGCCATATCCTCAGTCTTTCTTGCCGCGTGGTCCTAAGCAGAAGCAGCGTTTGCAAGTGCCGCTCGGCGTTCTGGAATTGTCGGTTTTCGAGTTTCAGACCGGAGACCAAGTTGGGCTAAGTACCCCGTTGGGGACACTTTTGTCTTTTTCTTGCCTCAGTATTGACGGATGTCAGAAAAAGTTAATAACTGGACTGTGCTAGGCTCGTGTTTGGTAAACGTTGTAATTACAACATGCCGTTGGATTCTCCGACGCCTGGTTCTTCTAAGAAACGCAAAGAGAAGTTTTTGCGGTCCAAACAGGATGAGTCGTCCGCTCCGGACGCCGGTTCTGTAGAACCACCGACTACTTCAGCGGCTCCTTCTGAAAGTTTACCTGAGTCTCAAGGGGAGCCTTTGTTACTACAGGAAGTGGCTTCTCCTGTGTTAGGCCAGGCTGAGGGTGCTTCTCAGATGTCGGTGGTTCCCTCCCCTCATAGGGTAGTTAGGCCTCCTCCTTCTCAAAGCAAAAGCCATTCTAAGTCTAAGTCTGCCCCTGCTGGTGCTAGTCCCCAGGGTCCAGCTCCTAGGAAGCACATGTTAAAGATGGCTGAAGATTTGATTACTTTAATTAGGGGTTCTATGCCCCCCCCTGAGAAGAGGCCCAGGGTAGAGACAGAGGTGGAGGGTTTGGTTCAGTCTTCCAATGAGTCAGATTCCTCTGTGGAAGAACTTCAGGATTTCCCTCCCTATTCTGATTCGGAGGCTGAGGACACTACTCCCTCTGCATCCCCTCCAGAAGATTTTTCTTTCTCTGAGACTTTGCATTCCATGAGGGAACATTTCAAATGGGAAGGCCAGGATTATTCTGATTCTCGTAAAAGGCTAAGAGAATTCTTGTTTTTGCCTCAGCATAGGCCCTTGGCTATTCCCCCTGTACTGGATGTTGTTCAGGATGTATTTTCTGAGGCTGCCCTTAACCCAGATTCTCTGCCTCCTTCCCCGGTTAAACCAGATAGATACTACAGGGTTCCGGAAGCTCACAAGTACTTATATAAGAGTCCTAGGGCTGATCCAGAAACTATTTCTCAAGGCCCCAAAGGTGTTAGGGCTTCTGTGGTTAAAAATCCAGTTCCTCTGGACAAAGATGCTAGGGCCCTGGATAGGTGGGGTAAAAAACTGTATACCTCTTCTACTTTGGCTATGAGAGCTTTAAATTGTCAGTTTCATATGCTCAGGTATCAAAATTATTTGCTGGGACAATTGAAATGTAAAGTAGATGCTTTAGCTGAAGGTATTGAATGTAAGGAGCTTCAGGATTTAGTGCATGCTTCAGACCAGGTTGGTAAGCATTCGTTGCAGTGTGGTTTTGATGCTTTACAAGCTTCTTCCAGGGTGGCTGCTACTAGTTCAGTTGTTCGCAGGCATGCCTGGCTTAAAGATCAGACCTTGTCAGAGCATGTTAAGGCCCGAATTCTGGATGCTCCTCTGCAATCTGATGTTCTTTTTGGCCCTCCAGTAGAATCAGTTTTGAAAAAAATGGAGGAAAAAGCTAAGTCTATGCAGACAGTTAAGGACTTTCTACAGGTTCAGCCCCCTAAGTTCAGTAGGAATTGGCCTGCTAAGGGATGGTCTTTCCCCTCTTCGGATTTTCAATCTAGGGGCAGATCAAGGCGAGGTAGAGGTAGGGCTTCCCCTCAGGGCCCTGTTACTTCTAGGACTTTGAGTTCTTCTACCCCTTCTGCTGGGGAGGGCAGGGGTCAGTCCTTTCGGAAACAGACCCAATGACCTGTGTCTTCAGCTGCCGGACTCTGCTTTGCTGGCAGCTCCTCTAGGAGGAAAACTGGGACTTTTCAAAAGGAATTGGCATTTGGTTACCCAAGACAAATGGGTATTGGACATAATAAATCGAGGCTACAAATTTTATTTTCACACATTCCCTCCTTTCAAAGGTATGCCGGATGTGCCTCATCAGCAAAGACTGGAAGCACAGGCACAAATTTCTTCTCTGCTTCAGTTAGGAGAAATACAGGAAGTTCCTTCTGCAGAAAGAGGCACAGGGTTTTATTCCCGTCTTTTCTTAGTGCCAAAGAAAGGAAATACTTGGAGACCAATTCTGGATTTGTCCATTCTAAACACCTTTCTGGAAATTCCAAAATTCAAGATGTTAACACTACAACAGCTGTTACCTATGCTGGGCAGAGATCACTGGATGGTGACTCTGGATCTCAAAGAGGCCTATCTTCACATTCCTATCAGGCCCAGTTGCAGGAAATTCCTGAGATTTCGGAATGGGATTTTGCATTATCAGTTCTCTGCATTGCCCTTTGGCTTGTCTACTCCGCCCAGGGTATTCACAAAAGTCCTGGCTCCAGTAATAGCTTTTCTCAGACTAAAAGGAATTCAAATTTATCCTTATCTGGACGACTGTTTGATTCTGGCTCAAGGCAAGCACGAGCTTCTTCAACATCTGCAGTATGTAATGACAGTTTTAGGATGCCTAGGGTATTCAGTGAACGAAATAAAGTCCTGTCTAGTACCCTCACAAGAGATGTGTTTTCTGGGTGTAAGACTGAATACAGCTGCTCAGATGGCATTTCTTACCCCGGACAAACAAAGAAATCTTCACCTATACTTCCAACAGCTATCAGTAATGTCCAGGCTGACTGCAAGGACAGTCCTTCAAGCCTTGGGGTTCATGGCATCTTGCATTCTGGTGCTTCCCAATGCCAAACTGCATATGAGGAAGCTACAATGGTATCTCAAAAGCATTTGGACTCAACACAGCCACGATTTGGACACTGTCATTCGGATTCTACCTTGCATTCAGAAAGAATTTGTGTGGTGGGCTCGGGAATGTCACCTAAACAAGGGACTCTCTGTGACCCAACCAGAGGCAAGTCAGATATTAACGACAGACGCCTCGGAGTCAGCCTGGGGAGCTCATCTCAAAGGAAAATGGATTCAGGACCTTTGGCCCCCAGAGCTACTTCACTTGCATATCAACATGAAAGAGATGCTGGCAGTTCAATTTGCTTTGGAAGCATTCAAGGACCTACTTCAACCAGGACTGGTGTTGATTCGAACAGACAACACAACTGTCATGTGGTACATCAACAAGCAGGGGGGAACTCATTCTTACCCTCTTTGCAGACAAGCAATGCTGTTATGGGAAACTGCTTTAAATCTGCACATCACTCTTCGAGCACAGTTTCTGCCAGGAGCACAAAATTCTTTAGCAGATGTTCTGAGCAGACAGATTGTGGATCCTCACGAATGGAAGTTGGACCCTCAGGTATTTCTTCAGTTGACCATGGCTTGGGGAACTCCAGACATAGATCTGTTCGCTTCTCCTCTGAATTTCCAACTGCCTCGGTTTTGCACAAGGCTGTTTCATCCAAAAGCCTGGAAAATAGATGCACTATCCTTCAGTTGGAGCAACCTTCATGTGTATGCTTTTCCTCCTTTGCTTCTTCTTCCAAAGGTACTGTTGAAAGTCAGGAGGGACAAACCTTGCATGATCCTTATAGCACCGGATTGGCCTCGTCAGCATTGGTACCCTCTGTTGAGGAACCTAATTCATGGGACACCTTGGCCATTACCGCAGATTCCTCACTTATTGTCTCAGGAAAACAATCATTTTCTCAATGTCAGGGTGCAATCCCTACACCTGACAGCCTGGCGCATTTTGTTTTAAAGAAGGAGGGCCTTCAGCTCCCTCAACAAGTTTTGGATGTTATTTTGGAAGCCATTCGACCTAGTACCTGTAAGGTTTATGCTGATAAATGGAAGAGATTTTTTCTTTCGGGTTCAGCTAAAGGCTTTGATGTCAAATTGCCTAATTTGAGTTGTACTTTGCAATATCTGACTGTTTTATTGGAAAAGGGTTTGTCCTTCTCTTCTGTAAAAGTGCATGCTGCAGCTATTTCTGCTCACTATGATTGTGACCCTCCTTTGTTTTCACATCCATTGGTTAAACATTTTCTTAGAGGGGCAAAGAATATAAGACCCCCATGAAGAGCTCCTACTCCTGCCTGGGATCTTAATTTTGTTTTGGAAAAGCTGACTCTGCCTCCTTTTGAACCTGCAGCTACAGCTGAATTGAAGTTGTTGTCTTGGAAGACTGCTTTTTTGTTGGCTGTTACTTCTGCTAGAAGGGTATCTGAATTACAGGCCCTCATGGCAGTGGAACCTTTTCTGATTTTTCACAAGGACAGAGTTTCCTTACGTACTAATCCTACTTTTATGCCTAAAGTGATTTCTAATGTGGCATTGAACCAATCTATACATTTGCCTACTTTTTATGCTAACCCCCAAAATAAAGGGGAAAAAGTTTTGCATTCTTTGGATGTACATAGGCAGTTAAGGTATTATTTGAGCAGAACCAAAGAGTTCAGAAGATCTCAACAATTATTTGTTTCTTTTGCTTTGACTTCACAGGGGAAAACTGTCTCGAAACAAACTATTTCCAAGTGGATTGGCCATTGTATTGCTTTTTGTTACTCTCATCATGGAAAGGATGTTCCAGTTGGGATCAGGCCTCATTCTACTAGGGCTACGGCCACCTCTACTGCTTTTTTGAGAGGGGTAGCTACTAAAGACATTCTAGAGGCAGCTACTTGGAGTTCTGTACATACCTTTACAAAGCATTATCATTTGCCTCTTTATTCTAGGTCTAGGGCTGGGTTTGCCACTGCAATCTTACAGGGCATGTTAGCAGCTCCTAATGCTATTTAGTTAGCCAGCCTCCCTTTTTTCCGTTGCTCTGGGATTCTACCCATATGTAAGGACTGCAGCAATGGGAGACGAAGAACATAGTACAGTTTTGTACCTACCATAAATGTAGATGTTCGAGGATCTCCATTGCTGCAGTCCAATTTTCCCTCCCTCCTTCCCCCTTTCTTCTCTTTTAGGTTGGGGTTTGGGTGGTGTTTTTTTGCATTCTGACGTCTGAGGCAAGAAAGACTGAGGATATGGCGTCGGTCATGCGCATTTGTACTGGCACGTACTGACGTCAGTCTCGGGCGCCGATGACCGACGCCGGTTCTAGCCCCTTGGTATTCGGGCCGATGGTGGACAGCGGACTACCCATATGTAAGGACTGCAGCAATGGAGATCCTCGAACATCTACATTTATGGTAGGTACAAAACTGTACTTTTCTCTACTATTAAAGTGCAATTGGCATCGATGCCGAATTTTTATTCAAGGTAAAATGCTTCCTCTTTAGCTGCATCAAAATTGTGCAAGGCTTTCCTTAAAGGTACCTTTTTGCTTGGGCCCCCAGTGAAGGACCCTACATCACCCTGGGATTTAACAGTTGTGCTGCAGGCTTTGACTAAGAGTCCTTTTGACCCATTGGCTAGATCTGACTTAAAAATTTTATCATGGAAAACTGTTTTTCTTGTGGCCATTATAACTGTTAGACGAGTATCCAAGCTCCAGGCTATGTCTTCCAGATCTCCATTTTGGATCTTCCACAACAATAGAGTTGCCTTGTTTACCAATCCATCCTTCCTGCCGTAAGTAGCCTTGGAAGCAAGTATTAACCAAGCCATAAATTTGCTGTTTTCTTTCCCAGTTTTACTAATGAAGGTGAATACATGCTTCATCTCTTGAAATACACAGACAGCTTCATTTATATCTCCATAGAACAAAAGATTTCAGAAAGACAGATCAATTGTTTGTCTCATTTTCTAACAAATTGGATAAACCAGTTTCTAAAGTTACCATAATCAGATGGCTTACAGACTGCATGTCCTTTGTTTACAGTCAGTGAGGTTTGTCCCCCCCCAGACTCCCTAAAGCACACTCCACCAGTCATAGCCACATCATCCGCATTCTGATCTAGAAATTCTATTGATGACATTTGTGCCACAGCTGCTTGGTCAAATGTTCTTACTTTTATTGCTCATTACAAATTGGATTTGACTTTGAGAAGCAGGGCTGCCTTTGGTTCTACAGTACTCCTGAATATTCTTCCATGAGGGCCACCAAAGGTCACATAGCTGGAGAATTTGTCCCATCAATTGAGGAATGAATGAAAAGGACAACATCAGATATTAATGTTATGTATTTGCCATAACTATGCATCTGTGTGGTCCATTTTCATTCTTCCTCAACTTCTCACCCTCCTTCCCCTTAACTTCTGGAGTGGCCTTATGGTTGTTCTGGAACCTCTGAGCCCCAGTCTTTTCTACTAGCCTTCCTTTTGTCTTAGCCTGAGGTTAGTTCTTTCTATAGGTTATTAGGCAGCAAACTCGATCTGAAGTATTGCAGGGTAACTGTGGCATTATGGATAAAGGGAGGAGTGTGGCATTATGGATAAAGGGAGGAGCTCAAGAGTTTGATCTGAGAGTTTAGTAAATGTGTCTGAGCCAGATCTGAGACTCTTCAGTTCAGGAAGAATGAAAATGGACAATGCATATGCATAGTTATGCTGAGTACATAACTTTAATTTTTATTATAAACTACAAAAAAATCCCACACGGTCCCTACACAGGACCTGTTTTTTCTGGGTTGCAGACTGGACACTCATAAGATGCAGGTCTTCCTTCCGTAGGAGAAAGTTCACAGTCTGTCCCGTTACATCCAAAATCTCTCATCCACAACTTGCTTCAACAAAGGGGAAGTGCTAAGAGCTTTGGGATTCATGGCAGTCACCATCCCAATACTCCCTCTGGCCAGACTGCCCATGAGGAAAATTCACTGGTACTTGAATTTTGTGTGGTCCGAGCATTGTAACCCCTTAGATACTCTGATTCCACTCCTCCCTTGTCTTAAAAAGGAGCTACTTTGGTGGAGGGGACAGGCGATCCTCAACCCAGAACTGCCATTCACACAGCCTCCTCCTCCTCTTCAACAGGCACAAACCAGCACCTCAGATGAAGCATGAAGCAAGAACATGGACAGAATCACACAAGTACAGGAGAAATTGCTATATCAGTACTGATGGAACATATCAATGTGAAGGAAATGAGGGCTTTGTTGCAGTCTCTTCAGATTTTTCTCCACCTTTGGAAACCCAGCCATCTCCTAGTGTACACAGGCAGCGCCATTGTCATGTGGTACATAAACAGGGAGGTACCAAGTCTTACCAGCTGTGCAGGTTAGCGCTGGAGGCATGAAACTTGGCAACACAACTAAATGTCATGCTCAGAGCTACATGCATCCCTTCTCAGGAAAATTTGGTAACAAACTCACTAAACTGCTCCCAGGAGGACCCCCACAAATGGACTTTGAGCAGAGTGGTTTTCCAGTCAACCCCCCTTCAGTGAGGCACCCCTTAGACAGACCTCTGCATCACCTTCCAACCATCAGCTCTCCCAGTTTTGCACCAGAGACCCCTGTCCCACAACCTGGAGGACGGATTTCTTTTCCTTCCAGTGAACCCCCAGTGTAGGACCCTACACCACCATAGGATTTAACAGTTGTGCTGCAGGCTTTGACTAAGAATCCTTTTGAACCATTGGCGAGATCTGACTAAAAAATGTTGTCATGGAAACTGCTTTTCTTGCGGTCATTATAACTGCTAGATGAGTAACCAAGCTCCAGGCTATGTCTTCCAGATCCCCATTTTTTGATCTTCCCCAAAGGTAGTTACCTTGTGAACCAATCCATCCTTCTTGCCTAAAGTAGGATTGGAAACAAGTATTTACCAAGCCATAAATTTGCTTTTTTCTTTCCCAGGCTTACTGTTCAAGGTGAATACATGCTTCATCTCTTGGTTATACATAGACAGCTTCATTTGTATCTCCATAAAACAAAAGATTTCAGAAAGACAGATCAATTGTTTGTCTCATTCTTTCCCTCCAAATTAGATAAACCAGTTTCTAAAGTTACTATAGTCAGATGGTTTACAGACAGCATGTCCTTTGTTTACAGTCAGTGAGGTCTGTCCCTCCCCAGACTCCTTAAAGCACATTCCACCAGAGCCATAGCTACATCATCTGCATTCTGGTCTAGAAATTCTATTGATGACATTTGTGCCACAGCTACTTGGTCTAATGTTCATACTTTTATTACTCATTACAAATTGGATTTGACTTCTAGAAGCAGGGCTGCCTTTGGTTCTGCAGTACTCCAGAATATTCTTCCATGAGGGCCACCGAACGTCAGGTAGCTGGAGAATCTGTCCCATCAGTTGAGGAATGAATGAAAAGGACAACATCAGATGTTAATGTTATGTATTCGCCATAACTATGCATCTGTGTGGTCCATTTTCATTCTTCCTCAACTTCCCACCCTCCTTCCCCCCTTCCCTTTAACTTCTGGAGTGACCTTATGGTTGTGGAACTTCTGTTCCAAGTTTGAGCCCCAGTCTTTTCTACTAACCTTCCTTTTGTCTCAGCCTGAGGTTAGTTCTTTCTGTAGGTTGTCAGGCAGCAAACCTGATCTGAAGTATTGCAGGATAACTGGGGCATTATGGGTAAAGGGATGAGCTCAAGAGTTGGATCTGAGAGTTTAGTAAATGTGGCTGAGTCAGATCCGAGACCCATCAGTTCAGGAAGAATGAAAATGGGAAACACGTAATGCATAGTTATGTTGAGTACATAACTTTAATTTTTATTATAAACTACAACAAATCCCACACAGTCCCTACACAGGACCTATTTTTTCTGGGTTGCAGACTGGACACACAATATGCATGTCTTCCTTCCACAGGAGAAAGTTCAGAGTCTGTCCTGTTACATCTAAAGTTTCTCATCCACAACTTGCTTCAGCAAGGGAACTGCTAAGAGCCTTAGGATGCATGGCAATCACCATCACAATGCTCCCTCTGGCCAGACTGCACATAAGGAATATTCAGTGGTACCTGAAATCTGTGTGATCCAAGCACTGTCACCCCTTGGATATTATGATTTCACTCCTCCCTTGTCTCAAAAAGGAGCTACTTTGGTGGAGGGGACAGGTGATCCTCAACCCAGGACTGCCATTCACACAGCCTCCAATTCTTCAACAGGTTCACACCAACACCTCAGATGAAGCATGGGGCGAGAGCATGGACTGGATCACACAAGTGTAGGAGAAATTGCTATCTCAGTACCAGATGGAACATATCGATGTTAAGGAAATGAGGGCTTTGCTGCAGTTTCTTCAGATTTTTTCCCACCGTTGGAAATCCAGCCATCTCCTAGTGTACACAGGCAACACCACTGTCATGTGGCACATAAACAGTGAGGTACCAGGTCTTACCAGATGTGCAGGTTATCACTGGAGGCATGAAACTTGGCAACCCAACAGAACATCATCCTCACAGCCACATGCATCCCTTCTCAGAAAAATGTGCTAACAAACTCCCTAAACTGCTCCCAGGAGCCCCACAAATGGACTTTGAGCAGAATGGTTTTCCAGTCAATCCCCCTTCAGTGAGGCACCTGTCAGACAGACCTCTTTGCATCACCTCCCAACCATCAGCTCCTTCAATTTTGCACCAGAGACCCTTGTCCCATAGCCAGGAGGACAGGTTTCTTTTCCTTCCAATGAACAGGGAAGTTCCTCTGTGCTTTCCTTCCTCTGTCTATTCTTCCATAAATCCTTCTCAAGGCACAAAAGAAAGCACCCAGCCTCCTTATCCTGGCACCATTTTGACAGAGGCAGCATTGGTTTCCCCCTGCTGTTTCATGTGGCAAAGGGAAATTACTCCAGCATTCTTCTTCAACCAGACCTAATAACTCAGAAAAGAGGATTGCTGCTCCACCCAAATCTTCCATCTCTCAACCTGACCCTATATATGATAGGATTTTTAATTCCTCAAAGACACCTCTTTTCTGAAGAGGAGTTGAAGTCTTACAAGAGGCCAGGATACCCACTAGTAGAAAGTCTTACACTGCTAAATGGAAAAGTTTTTTTTGGTGCCACAAACATAGTCTGGGCCTGCTTTTATCTCAAGTTCCTGCTTGTTCTGCAATATCTCTGCAAACTTCTGTCAGGTTTGGCCTACTCTTCTTTAAAAGCTCATGGACAGCTAGCAGTACCCGCTTCCCTCTCATCCTTCCTCTTATGGCTAGTATGGAAGTCAAGCTTTTCCTCCGGGGAGTCTTACATCTTAGCTTACAAAAAGAAACTTACATCTCCCTCTTGAAATCTTAATTTTATGCTAGAAAAACTTACACTGCCTCCCTTTGAACCAGCATCTTTCACTTCTCTAAAATTCCGTACTTGGACAACTGGGTGGGAGCCAAGAGGAGGATGGGTTTCTAAGTACAGAATTTTTAAAAAGCAAAAATTATGATCTCAAGGAGAGTGATGAGTTTCCTTGGTGGCTCTCATGGCCATTCCCCCTTTTTCTTATTTTTCACAAAGACAGGGTGACTGTCAGGGCTAATCCATCCTTCTTGCCTAAAGCCATGAATGAGCTGTCCCTTAATCAGGCTGTTCAGTCCACTTTCTTTCCCAATCCACAAAACAGGGGACCAAATGATCTTACGTTCCCTGGACATACACGGGCAACTCGGATTTTATCTAGACAATACTAAATCCTTCAGAAAGACTGGCCAGCTGTTTGTGTCATTTATGAACCTTAAGCTGGGATAACCAGTCTCAAAACAAACTACTGCAGCTTTGATTTCTGAGGCTTTCTCTTTTTGCAGTTCACACTATGGTAAAATGCCTTCCTGCTCTAAAGCACATTCCACTGGGGCAGCAGCTTCCTCAGGGGCACTCCACAAAGGAATAGAGTGCAGATCTGTCTTAGTGGCAGCTACTTGGTCCTCTGTACACACTTTCACTACACTACAAAATTGATGCTTTCTCCAGGTCTAGGGCAGCATTCGCTCGGTCTTTTCTGTCCAGGCTGCTCTACAACTCTTCTATGCAGTAGCAAACCACCCATCTTTCCTCCTTCACCTCTGGGAATCACCTGCATGTCAGGAATACTGCAATGGCACTTTCAGTCAGGACATAGTCCAGTTGTGTAAGAACTTAACCATAACAGCAGATTTCTTACTGATCACTTTTGCAGTATTCCATTCCATCCTCCATCCCCTTATTTCTATCTCACTTTAACCTTCATTTTCCTCTCACACTTTGCATTAATCCCTGCTGTGCTCTATTGCATAGGAACAGGGAAGTTTTCTTACCTGTTTGATCCACACCCCTCCTAGCTGACCAGTCTCCTCTCTCAGTATTCTTCAGGCTGCTGGCTTGGAGATTGTCTGAGGATCCACGCTTGTACGTACATTTTTTTACCCCATTACATATAAACTGAGGTCTTGCATTGGACGTATGACTTAGAAAAGGCAAACCTTTGGTACCCTGGCTGGACATCTGTGGTGACAGACCCATATGTCAGGAATACTGCAACAGTGATTGATCAGTAGGGCATCTACCATGACGATACGAGTTCTTTCACAATTATACTTTCCTTCCTGTGTCTCTGGTACAGCTGAAAATCTGTGGTTTTCTCTGCATACACTGTCTTCTAACTATTTTTTTGAAGTAGCTCTTCCTGAGAAGCTTCATTCTCAGCCAGCCTTTTCTTCATTTCACTTTGATTTTTTTGCAGGCTTATCAGTTCATTTGAATACCTAGTTAAAGCTGTTTCTGTTTTTGCCAGCTGTTTGTTATTTGAGTTCATATATTCTTTCAGTGTGTCATTTATTTTTATCATCTGAGTACATTGCATTTTTTTCCTCTAAATTACTGGAAGCCACCTCTTGCACCAAAGCTGAAGGTTGAACTGCTTTTTTCTGAACAGCTGCAGTATTCTGCAAAGCCAGTGTTTTCTCTTCACCTTTTCTGTTTGATTTTCTTTCAGGTTCTCCAAATGTCTTCTTTGCTGGCATTGAGAAGGGTACCAGTAATTTAATTTTGACCAAAGCAACAATTTCACTGGCCCCTTTTTTCTCATTTTCTGTTTTCACACTGAGAGAGCAAAAATTAAGCTGCTGATCAGTTTGCAGTCATCTTGAAAGTCTGTCCTAATGTGACTGTGAGATATTTGTGACATAAGTATAAGCTACTCCATAGTCAAGGTTCCTGCAGCAGCCATTTCCAGTTTACATTTGGGTCAAGTGTCCCAGACACTGGTTTTCATTAAGTTATGTAAGATTTTACTGAGGGGCATGTTCTCACTTAGACCCTCCCCAAAGTTCAAGACTTGGTCTTTCCATGGGAAATATGACCTATGCAGGAGAAGTTTACCATACCACTGTTGTAGCCAACTGCATCAGAAAAACTGAAGTCTTTGTCTTGGAAGACTCTGTTCCTGGTAATGGTCACGTCTGCCAAGAGGATTTTGCAAGTGCAGGCATTTTGGCTTATACATCCTTATCTGTCATTTTATAAGGACAGGGTTTTATATACTAGCCAGTTCTTCATGCGTGGATTTGCTGTAAAGTCTTACCTAAACCAGACTGCCCATCTCTCAGAGTTTCTCGCACAGTATTCAAACAAAGGGGGGTAGTACATGCTGCACTGAATAGATGTTTGCAGACAATTCTCTGATTACATGGACAGAACCAAGCTTTGGCAAGATGACCACTTTTTATATCCTTTGCAAAAGGTATAGAAGGAAGGATACCAAACAGTGTCTCACACATATGTCCAGTCACATTCATCATCATCATCATCATCTGTTACCAGAAATATGAGAATGATCTACCTAGACCCACCAGAATACACTTGATGAAAGGCCTGGTCATTGCCTGTGGCCTTTTTCAATAACTGTGTAGTACACAGCATTGGCACCACAGCAGTCTGGACCTCCCTGCATCTATTTCAGAAACGTGAAATTAACCATGGCTTCCAGGCATAGGAATTTAATTTGGATCACAGTAATCAAAGGTATGTTCTCATAAGCCACAATCTAAAGGATCCATTTGGCAAATTGGTCCTACCTATCCTGCAGTCAGTGCTCTATGAACTCAGATATGAAAGTGATAGATTCTTCAATGGATATATGACTGGAAGCTCTAGCTGCAGAGTAGATCCTCTGTTTATCTTCCACACTAATTGCTTCATTCTCTGGAATCCACAACAGTCAAGAACTGGAGATGTACTGTAGTAGTGCTATATGGAAAAGTCTTGCAGCCTGGAAGAGGTTTATCAGATAAGCAGTCTTAGTGCCTGTGGGCTAGATCCTTTTTTTCCTGCTAATTTATCATAGTGAATACCCCTAGTTTTCATTTATACTCTTTTTTTGCTCTGCACTGAGTGTTATTCTGTCATAAACAGACTTCTGTGTGGGACTTAGGAGCTCAAACAACTGAAGTAGCACATTTTAACATTATGCTGTACGTCAAAAATTTAACTTCTTCTGCATCAGTACCTTTGAAGGCTTGCGATCAGCATTTGTCCTTGCTGGGTAAAGTAATCTGATGTAACATTGAAAACTTGGTAAACTTAGATTTTATGGTTTACTGTTACAATGATCTTTCTTTGAAAATGTACTGCTTTGCAACTACCTTACACAGTAATACTGTTTTGCCAGAACCTGTTGCATGGGGAAGGCTAACCACTTGTTGTCATTCACCCCTGGGAATGAGGAGCTTCCAGTTGCAAAGCAGAGAAGAATCTGTGCAAGTGAGCTGCAAACTGTATCTTGTTTTGTCATCAGGTGGCTTATTGTCTATCTGAAGATACTGTTGTCAAAGACCCCCCCCCTTCCCCCACCATATCACTTGATTTGTAGGTTGGCCTTCTGCAGTGGGTAATTATTACCATGTTCTTCATGTTTCACTTTTGCAGTCATTACATTTGGGTTATCTGCTTGCAGGTTGCCCTCAGTCGGCCTGATTAACAAAGTCTTGGGTCCTGCGTCGGTTGCTGTCCCTTCTTCCATGACGTCAGGTTGTCAGGGGTATAAAACATGCAGCCGACGCCATTACATCAGTCTTTCTTGCTGTGCAGTGCCCGAAGCAGAAGCAGTTCGCAAGTGCCAGTTGGCCGACTCCTGAAATTTTCGTTTTCGAGTTTCAGAACCGAAGTCTGCAACTAAAGCTAAGTACCCCATTGGGGAAACTTTTTCTTGCTCCTTACTGATGTCAGTAAAAGTTAATAATTGCATTACTCGTGGAAAGCAAATATCTCATAAAGATTTTCATTCGTACTGTATTCCTTGCCTAGTCCCTGACCACGATGTACCTTGCTGTCGGTTTTATGCTTTATTTAATCAGCGCACTATCCGTTCTCTGTATATTTTCGCCTCTAAATATTTCGGTTCTCGGTTTAATTAACCAGAAATGTCATCAGTTAGCCATCCAACTACCGGGATTTCAAAAAAACGCAAAGATAAAGACAGAGACAGGCCGCTGAGGTTCAAAACTGCCGACGACTCTTCTCCTAAGCCAGTCGCCAGTTCGCTGGTACTCAGTGAGACGCTTTTGCAGCCCCTGATACCCGCTACGTCTGATTCGCAGGCCTCTACTGAGACCCATTCGGAGTCCAGTATGCCGCTAGATGCTTCAGCTATGGAATCCGTGGATGTCTCTACCTTGGACGGGTCTGGAGCCGCTGTGCAGGCACCAGCTTCTGAGGGTGTATTTAGGCCTATGGACTTGAATATTAAATCGACGCCTCCTTCATTACTTAGGCCTAAATCTTGACCCATGTCTAAAAAAATGATGCCCAGGCCACATGCTCAGGCCTCTATGCCTAAAAAACAAATGATAAGAATGGCCGAAGATCTAATAACTTTCATCAGGGGTAGCCAACCCCCCCCCCCCCATTCTAAGAGGTCTAGGACTGAGGTTGATTATGAATCTTCTGATCAGGATTCTGTTTTTTCTGACTCTACTGATTATCTGGATTTGCCCTTACCTACTTATGAGGATTCTGATGCAGAGGACTCTATTCCCTCTGCTTCCCCTCCTGAGGATTTTTCTTTTGGGGAAGCCTTACATACTCTAAGGGAGCATTTCCACTGGGAAAGCCAGGATTTTTCTGATTCAAAAAAGAGGCTTAGGGATTTCCTTCTCCTACCTCAGCATAGGCCTTTAGCTATTCCTCCTGTACTAGACATTGTTGATGATGCTTTCTCGGAATCTAGTTTGGCCCCTGATTCCCTGCCTCCTGCTCCCAGAAAACCTGACAGATACTACAGGGTCCCTGAGTCCCAGAAGTTCCTTTTCAAAAATCCTATTGCAGATCCAGAGACTATTTCACAGGGGCCCAAGGGCATTAAGGCTTCTACTGCTAAAAATCCTACCCCTTCTGATAGAGACTCCAGGGCGCTGGATGGATGGGGTAAGAAGGTTTAAACTTCTGCAACCTTGGCCATTAGGGCTTTAAACTGCCAGTTTCATATGTTAAAATATTAGCAACATGTTATTGGACTGCTTAAACAGAAAATGATGTTGATTCCTGACTGTGTGGAAAATAAAGAATTACAGGATTTAATGCATTCTGCCGAACAAGTTGGAAAACGTACTTTGCAATGAGGTTTTGATTCATTAAAGGCCTCTTGCAGGGCTGCTGTTACTGGGTCTGTGTTCAGAAGGCATGCTTGGCTTAAGGAGCAATCTTTGCCTGATCATGTTAAAGCTAAATTGTTGGATGCTCCTTTAAATCAGGACCACCTGTTTGGCAACAAGGCTGAGGAAGTTCTTAAAAAGATGGAAGATAAAGCTAAATCTATGCAAACGGTTAAAGATTTTTTACAAGTTCAGCCTCCTAGATTTAGAAGGTACTGGCCCTCTAAGAATTGGTCCTTTCCAGCCCCTTCCAGGTCTTCTCAAGCCAAACCCAGACACAGCAAAAAAACCCAGGTTTCAGTCCCAGGGGGCTCACAGAACTAAGCAGTGGGGGGCCTCCACTTCCAAGTCTGGGGATAATAAGACTCCCCCTATGGTAAACTGTCTCAACGACTTCCTTTTAAAATTTCCAAGCACTTATCAACTGACTGCCCCTTTGGGGGGAAAGATTGCTCTTCATGCAAAAAACTGGGAACTCATTACCGAGGACAAATGAGTTTTAAATATAGTGTCCCAGGGATACAAATTTCACTTCCACACGTTGCGAACACTAAGTGGGTGGCCGGACCTACCCCCAAATCAGTGAGCAGAGACCCAAAAACAAGTACTTTCTCTCTTAAGCATGGGGGCTATTCAACTGGTACCAGAAGAGGAAAAGGGACAAGGTTTCTACTCAAGACTTTTCCTGGTACCCAGAAAAGACAATTCATGGCGTCCTATCCTGGAACTGTGTACTCTAAACACCTTTTTGGAGATTCCAAAATTCAAGATGCTGACTCTTCACCAATTACTTCCTATGCTAGGCAAAGATTCCTGGTTGGCAACACTAGATTTAACAGAAGCATACCTGCACATCCCAATCAGGGAATCTTGCAAAAGATACCTACGTTTCAAAGCAGGCTACACGCACTATCTGTTCTCTGCACTGCCCTTTGGCTTATCTACTCTGCCCAGGATATTCACAAAGTGCCTAGTTCCAGTTATTGCATTTTGCAGGCAAAGAAATATTCAAATATACCCATACCTGGACGATTGTCTAATTCAGGCAGAAAGCCAGGACATACTTTTGAATCATCTGGCCTTTGTAAAAAGGGTTCTAACTTGTCTGGGGTACACTATAAATGAAAAGAAATCACACGAGGTACCCTGTCAACAAATTATATTTCTGGGAGCAAGCTTGAATACAACTTCCCAGATGGCTTACCTCACGCCAGAAAAGCAAATTCATTTGACAACCTACTTCAAACAAGTGGCCACAAAAACCCTGCTATCTGCAAGACAAATACTGCAAGTCTTGGGGTTCATGGCCTCCTGCACTCTTCTAATTCCATATGCAAGACTGCATATGAGGAAACTACAATGGTATCTAAAAAGCCTATGGTGTCAACAGTCTCAAGACCTAGAAACAATGATTCCTATCATACCTTGCCTGCGCCTAGAGTTCCTTTGGTGGGCAGAGGCCTGCCACCAAAACAAGGGACTGCCATTCACACCACACCCTGCCGCCCAAACCCTAACAACAGATGCATCAGACTATGCATTGAGGGCTCACCTGGCAGGGAAATGCATTCAGGGCAAATGGAACTCAAGTCAAATGCACCTGTATATCAATCAAAAAGAAATGTTAGCTGTACAGAATGCTCTGACAGCCTTCAAGGACCACATTCTTCCAGGACAACTAATGGTAAAGATGGACAACACCACTGTTATGTGGTACATAAACAAGCAGGGGGGTACACATTCTTACCCCATCTGCAGACTAGCCATGGCATTGTGGAACACAGCCTTGAGCTATCAAGTGCAGTTACAAGCTCAATTCCTGCCAGGAAAATTAAGTACACTGGCAGATGGACTAAGCAGAAACTTCATGGACCCACACGAGTGGAAACTGGAACCAAGGATTTTCAACATGTTGACAAGCAAATGGGGGAGCCCAGATATAGACCTGTTTGCCTCTCCCCAGAACTACCAATTGGACACATTTTGCACAAAGACTCCCAACAAACAAGCCTGGAAAGTGGATGCTCTGTCCTTCAGCTTGAACAACCTATCAGTCTATGCCTTCACCTCTCTGCCTCTGCTCTCCAAAGTACTACTAAGAATCAAACAGGACAAACTAAGGATGATTTTGATTGCTCCAGACTGGCCGTGCCAACACTGGTACCCCCTCCTGCACAGTGTGTCACGGTTATCTCCATGGCACCTGCCTCAGACTCCTTCCCTGCTGTCTCAGCAGGAGAACCAGATTCTGCACCCTGAGCTGCCAACACTGAACCTTTCAGCCTGGTTAATTGCTTAATCTCTCCTTTACCATCCCTAAGCAAACCTGTGATGGATATCATTTTAGAGGCAAGGAGGCCTAGTACTAGAAAATCTTATGCTGAAAAATGGAAAAGATTCTGTGCCTGGAACCAGTCTCAAGGGATGAGCACAGCAGCGCCCAATTTACCTCAGATTTTACAATACTTAACTGAGATGCTTCACAATGGCCTGTCTTTTTCCTCCATTAAAATCCACGCCTCAGCCATTTCAGCTCATTATAACACAGAACCTCCCCTCTTCTCTCATCCACTGCTCAAGCAGTTCCTCAGAGGGGCCAAAAATTTGAGACCACCCAGGAAAGCTCCAACCCCAGCCTGGGACCTTAACTTTGTCTTGGAGAAACTCACTCTACCTCCTTTCGAGCCAGCTGCTTCTGCAGACTTAAAATTTCTTTCTTGGAAAACAGCTTTCCTTTTAGCAATCACTTCAGCTATAAGGGTATCTGAATTACAGGCCCTTATGGCAGTGGAGCCTTTCATCATCTTTCATGCAGACAGGGTGTCCCTCAGAACCAGTCCATCCTTCTTGCCCAAGGTGGTATCCAGTGTGGCTCTTAATCAGTCCATTCATTTGCCAACCTTCTTTCCCAATCCACAGAATAAAGGGGAACGGATACTGCATTCCTTAGATGTGCATAGACAACTTAGATTCTACTTGGACAGGACTAAACCTCAAAGGAAATCTGAACAACTGCTGGTGGCATTTGCTGCAGGGGCAGAGGGGAAGGCTATTTCAAAGCAAACCATTTCTAAATGGATTTAGCTGTTTAAAACTTTCATTTAAAGGCTCACTGCCGTTTTTCAGCTGTGAGTAACATTTCTGCAGTTTGTTTCCCACCCTCCCTCCGTGTTGGTATAGTGTTTTTATAGTTGGTGGCTTTGCAGTTGCCCACCCCTAGTGTAAATTTGATCTGGGACCCTCCTCCCAGTCTAGTGTCCATTACCTCATTCTACCCAGTACAGGGAGAGCATTTGAGAAGGCCAATCAGCTTAGTTTCTGCTACTCCTTTCTCTCTTTCCACAAAAAAAAAAAAAAAAAATTATCTGCTTTTACTGTATTTGTGTTTTTCCTACTTTATTTTGCTTTTGCGTCATCTTAAAAGTACTCAATTGTATTTATTACTGCTTGGTGTAACTCATTCTAAGCCTTTTAGTTTAAGCACCTGGGCTTCAGACCAGTTTTACATTAAGAAGGTTTGTGGTCTGCACTGTAGTGGCAGAACAGGTAGCTTACATCCTTCTAAGTTGGGAACTGCTGATTGAGGGCTCAGTGTCTGTTATTCTAAAAGTGTATTAATTCTGGTTTAAGCACTTGGGCTTGAGGCCAGTTATTTTACATTAAGAGGGTTCATGTTCTGCACTCTTGTGGGAGGAGAGGCTGAACTCTGTCCTTCTGAGCTGGGAATTTCTGGTTAAAGGCTTATAGTGCCTGCATATTTTAACTGCTTCTTACTGAAATTGGTACACCTTGTTTGCTGTAGCATAGACTAGATCCAGGCCTGCTGAATCTAGCTTTGTTTGTATAACTTGAGCACTAATCCAGGCATTCTTTAAAGTATTCAGTTGTATTTATTACTGCTTGGTAGTAACTTGATTAAAGTGTAGCTATCATTTCTCAGTCTTTTGGATTAAGCACTTGGGCTTCAGACCAGTTGTTTTACATTAGGAAGGTTTCTGGCCTGCACTGTGGTGGCAGGACAGGTAGCTTACATCCTTCTAAGTTGGGAACTGCTGATTGAGGGCTCAGTGTCTGTTATTCTAAAAGTGTATTAGTTCTGGTTTAAGCACTTGGGCTTCAGGCCAGTTATTTTACATTAAAAAGGATCGCGATCTGCACTCTTGTGGGAGGAGAGGCTGGACTCTGCCCTTCTGAGCTGGGAATTTCTGGTTAAAGGCTTATAGTGCCTGCATATTCTAACTGTTTCTTACTGAAATTGGTACACCTTGTTTGCTGTAGCATAGACTAGATCCAGGCCTGCTGAATCTAGCTTTGTATGTATGCTTGTTTGTTTATTTCCCTGAAACGCTAATTCCACCTAAAACGCGGCCTTTCAGCACTTCTGTGGATCCCTAGTGATATCTGCATTGCTTACTGTACTTATTTCCTTGCTTCACTTGAAAGAAAGTTACTGTTTGTCATTTTTGCATTTAAGTTACCTGTAACACATTGCATTTAATTTACCTGGCACTTGCTCACTAAAGCAATTATATAAGTCAGCTCTAAAAAATTAAAAGCACTACACCCTCACAAACTCCCCTTGAGTACCTTGTTCCCATTTGGCCCTTTTTTTCAATTATAAAAGAATTCCCAATACTATTCTAGCATGTACAAAGGTCAGTTGTCAATCTCCTCTCCGGTCCAGCTGGTGAATCTGGGAATCTTGAGGCAATGTTACAACTGCCTCATGTACACAGACAACCCTCTCCTCCTCCCAACAAATTCCAACACATGTGAGAGATGCAACCATATAGCCAAACTGGAGGCTATGCTCTCTCAACTCAGTACTGGTGTAACCAGACAGGAGGAGAAGGAAACCACACTCACTACAATTCCAGTCTCACATAGACCTACCACGACAACAAACCAAACACATAAACACACAAAAACATACTCGGAGGCTCTAAATAAAAATGTGCCTAAGCAGCAGAGTCCTCCAAAGCAGACACCCAAGCAACCGCTACCCCAAAACAAAACATGTGCAACACATAGCTCACAAAGCCAGTGTGCCGAACAGTCACAGCCCTTAAGGCTAAACAACACACCTGATACACTTGTAATAGGTGATTCTATCGTCAGGCACACTGACGTCCCGCTCACCAGGTTGAACAAGGAGAAGGTCACGGTGAGCTGCCTGTCAGGCGCTAGGATCCGCCACATAACACAAGCACTCAGGTCACTCCAAGGCAAGTACAAATATGACTCAGTCATTGTCCATGCTGGTGTAAATGACCTGAGGCACCTCCCTGGACTACATGAAAAGAGACATAGAGGAGCTCTCTGAGCATGTAGCCCAGGCCGGTATGACCCTGACCTTGAGTAGCATCTTACCCTCACCAAGAATGATGCCACAATATGAAGACAAGATGATCAGTTTCAACAATTGGCTTAAGTATTGGTGTCATTCAAAGGGGATCCAATGCCTGTCAGCCTGGGATGACATGCTTGACAAGCCACGATGCTTCGCTAAGGACGGCTTGCACCTGTCACCCCTGGGCTTTCGGATATTGGCAAAGGCTCTTGCTACCCCCATAGTGCCTTTTTTAGGCAAGGCTCAAAAGACAAACCCATCTCCATAGGTATCCCAAGGGATAAGAAACTAAGAGTAATGCTACTCAATGCCAGAAGTCTAAACCTCAAGATGCACGCACTCGAAACTCTCCTTAGCATGGAGAACATCGATATCTGTGCAGTAACAGAAACCTGGTTCAAGGCTCCCGAGAGCACCCCAGCACTACCAGGTTATAACTCATACCATGCTTTTCGGCCCCAAAACTTGGACCGAACCACAAAAGGAGGGGGAGTATCAATATTCGTCAAAGATACCCACACCTCCAGGTTGGTGGCACAGTACGAAGCATCAGAGACTATCTATGTGCAACTAACAGCGGGTAAAATTTCCTTCCAGTTTATAGCCTGCTACAGACCACCCTCCCAAACACAGGAACCCCACTCGGCCTTCCTGAGAATACTGGAAAATATGAAGGTCTCTCCAAGCACCATTATATTGGGCGACTTCAACTACCCAAACATAGACTGGGAGCATTACTCTAGCTCCCAACACCCTAGCCCAAAGGTTCCTAGAATTTACAAACTCAAATGCTATGGAACAATTTGTTACCACTCCCACAAGAGGGGAAAACATACTGGACCTGATCATCACCAACATGGGGACACTATGCTCCAGACTAGAAGTGTATCCCTCACTGGTAAGATCAGACCATAAACTAATCTCACTGGATATTCACATCCCGACCCCACCCCCTGCCCAGAAAACCACAGTGAAAAACTTCTGTAAAGCAAATTTCACACACCTCAAAACTGAGGCGGAATCCTTCAAAGCCCCTGGGCCTGTGGAAAGTACGGCCCAGACCGCAGAATCCTTTATAAACGCATTCTATGAACACCTTCAGGAATGCATGGATCATGCAATCCCAAATAAAACCAAGACCCAATCCTCCAAAGGCAAATGTCCTGTCTGGTGGACCCCAGCCATAAACAAACTATACAATAGAAGGAGGAAGCTACTATATGATAGAGCAAAATCCCAAAAAGGGAAAGCATCTCTGATCAGTATTAGCAAAAAACTACGGGCACTCATAAAATCATCTAAGGCCAACTTCGAGAGAAAAATTGCACAGGACACTAAGGATAATCACAAGGCTTTCTTTAGTTATGTTAGGAACCTGGGTAGGAATTCCCAGATATGCTCAGAATTAGTCCAATATGACAAAAAATACACCAAGCCCACAGACATTGCCAACATCCTAGCTGCCAGGTTCAGTGCAAACTTCTCCCCCCCCCCCCACCAAATGGGCAGATATCTATTCCAACAGAGTGCTGCCCCCCTGACATCTCAGATGCTCAGGTAAGAGCCGCCCTCTCCAAAGCAAAAAACACAGCATCAATGGGACCAGATGGTGTCCCGGGCTGCATCCTACATGAACTCCAAGAAGAGCTAAACCCAAACATAAAACTACTGTTCAATCTTAGCCTTACTACAGGATATGTACCCAAAGAGTGGCGTACAGCAACAGTGGTCCCTCTCCACAAAGGTGGTGCCTCAACGGATCCTGGAAACTATCGCCCCATAAGCCTGACTAGCTTGGTCTGTAAAGCTATGGAAAGGCTCATTATGGACCTCATAAATAAAGATATTGGGGACCTACAGACACTGGATCCTACCCAGTTTGGCTTTGTTAAGGGCAGATCCTGCCTCTTAAACCTGGTCGATTTCTTTGAAACAGTCACCAAGGCCATTGACGAGGGGAAGGTGGTCCACACAGCCTACCTGGACCTCGCAAAAGCCTTCGATACAATACCCCACTCAGGCATTATAGATAAGCTCACCAGCTTAAATATAAACCCCTATGTCACTAGATGGGTTGCAAACTGGCTGAAGGACAGAACCCACATGGTTAGAATTGCTGGGGCCATGTCAGACTCCAAACCAGTTACAAGTGGCGTCCCACAAGGCTCAGTCCTGGGACCTCTCTTGTTCGGTATATATTTCTCGGCGGTACAGGCCAACACGGAAGGACTGCGGCTGACCAAGTTTGCAGATGACTGCAAACTGGGCGCCATAATCAACTCTCCAGCCGACACAAGCATCCTCAAAAAGGGCCTCATAGAAACAGACAACTGGTGCCAGAGCCATGCCTCAAGCTAAACACCAAAAAGTGTATAGTCATCCCCTTTGGCAAAAACAAAGTGCCCACAAATTACCACATAGGTGGTAATCCATTAAGTACAGAAGAAGTCATTAGGGACCTGGGGACCCAAGTTGATAGCTATCTCTCATTTGACAACCACGTGGCCAAAGTGGTTAGAAAAACATTTTATATAGTCCACCTAATCATGAAGGGATTCACATCTAGATCAGGGGAAGTCATCGTGCCTCTTTACTCATCCCTCATCAGGCCCATAATTGAGTACAATGCCCCTTTTGGGATGTACCTTACCAGACCCCTGCAGCAACTGGAAAGACGCCAAAAGTACCTCACCAAGAGGATCAAAGGGCTCAAACAGATGCCATATGCTGCCCGGTTAAAGAAACTCCAGCTTTACTCAGTGGCATACCGCCTGCTCAGAGGCGATCTGTGCCTGACGCATAAAGCCATGTCCAACCCGGAAATAATGGACATGCTGCACCTCAGAAAATCCAAATCCCATCGAGCTACGCACTCGAGAGATTTGAACCTCAGCACTGAAATAAATAGGACATGCTGGAGGGACAGATTCATAACCCAGAGGCTCCCTTCACTCTGGAATAAAATCCCAGTCCAGGTTAGGCAGAGTCCCACATTGACTCTCTTCAAGAGAAATCTTGATGAGTGGATGGGAGATCGTAGGATTACCCCGGCTATCACTTCTGTGTCACTGTTAGAGGCACAGTATACTAACTTCAAAAAAAAGGCATAGAAAAATTAATTTAAAATGGGTGGCGAAAGCCAAGCACACTCTGGCTAGGCTTATAAATGCCCTAGGGCAGATAGCCTAGTATGAACCTATAAGCCATTGCATTCATTTCTGCTATAAGCATCATGGAAAGCTTATCCCCCAGGGAATCAGAACTCACTCCATCAGGGCTGCATCTACCTCTACAGCCTTTCTCAGAGGCCTCCCTACCAGGGACATCGTAGAAGCTGCAACCTGGAGTTCTGCACATACTTTCACCAAGCATTATCATTTGCCAATTTCTCTAAATCCAGAGCTGGTTTTGCCACTGCAGTCTTGCAGAGCCTTATAGCTGAACCTAATGCTATCTAAATTCCTCCTCCCAACTATAGCTTTGGGAATCTACCCAAATGTAGTGACTGCAACAGTGAAACACGAAGAACATAGTACAATTGTGTACACGTACCATAAATGTAGATGTTTGAGTGTATTCACTGTTGCAGTCCTGTTTACCCTTCCTCCATCCCCCTAAACTCTTTTGGCTATACCTCTACTTTCCTTTACTGTGCTTAAAAGCCTTTTTGGTGTATTTGCTTTTTTTGTTGGAGGTATGTCTTTGTGCTTTTATGTTTAATTTATTCCCATTATGGGAGCACCTGACATCTGGGGCAAGAAAAATTGATGTAATGGTGTCGTCTGCATGTTTTGTACCCCTGACGTCATGGAAGATAGACAACAACCGACGCAGGACCCAAGACTTTGTTAATCAGGTAGACTGAGGGCAACCTGCCAGCAGATAACCCAAATGTTACGACTGTTTTGGTAATGATAACTCAGTGGAGCCAGAGGCTCTTTAACTCTGAGTGGGTAAGGACAGCAAAATCTCTCCTCCCTCTAACTCTCCCCTCCAAAACACCAGTTGCTTCTCCTTTGGCAAAATCCTCATGTTTATGAATACACGTATGAAGTGGCCTGTGATCATCTTACATTCTGAGTATCCTGAGACAAAATAAGAGAAGAATCAGTTTAGGGAATGATGTTTTTCCTTTCTGGGAGTATTTGGTTGTCTGTGTCTTTGGTTCCAATTGAGTGGGTGTTCTCTACAAGCTCTCAGCTAAGAGGAGTGAGATAATTTCTTACAACTGTAAAGCTGACTCTGTGGTCTTTTCAGTCCTTCATGCAGCCAGAGATGACAGTATATTACCACTTTGTCACCTGATGAGCCTACATTTTTTTTGTGGTGAGCTACACACTGTTCTTGACCACTTTGAGGCTTAGATCAATGAACTGTCTTACTCACTTGTCCTTAGTCTAGTCACCTATTGGACTGGCCAGTGGATGTGCAAGCTCAGGTGCATACCTTTGTAAGACAAAATGGTTCTGGCTCTCCCCTTTTAAAATGGTCTTCAGCAGACTATTTTGTTTTTTTCAGCAGAGGGTTCTTTGCGCAGTGTCTTCAGGACTTGATTGAGAATCTCCAAAGAAGGTGGAGGAACTCTCATTGTTTTCTCACTGTGATCTGTGTATTTTCTTTCAGGCCACACCAGCTGCAATGAAGAAAACATTTCACAAACTGGAGAGAACCCCCAAGCAACAGACACATTTCTTCCTCCAGCTTTGCCAACTAAGTCTTCCATTTAGGTAGTTGCAGTGGCCCAACAGTCACAGACCTGATTGAAGTCCAACACTGTGAATAGGTGGTGATACTCTGAAAGTTTCTTCTCCTGTAGAGTTTGCATGGGGGGGGGGGGGGGGGCAGGCAGTGAATTTTTTTTAAATAGCTTTATTAAGTCATGTTTTAAACAATGACATAGGCACACATTAATGTAAAATAAACCAGAGTTACATTTTTCATCCTTGTTTTTATGCAGTATACATATATGTTGTATTTTAAAACACTCATCATTCACCCCAACATTGCATACATTGCTCAATTCCTGCCTTCCCTTAAACCTCACTCTTCATGAACATTGTTCTGCATGTGTTGTTACCATGTCTAGACATTTCATATCATATGCCCAAGCTCAAAAGAATTATTTTTTAGTTGTAGAGATTTGACCCCCAAACGTTTCTGATAGAGTACTCTGTAGGGATTTTTTTTAATTTGCAGACTTGTTACATTCTCAAAGCATTTGTTCCCAGTTACCACTCTGTCTTTCAGATTCACCTCCAGTATTTGCTGCATACCTGAGGTGAAATTATCTGAAGTCTGCTTGAGATGTACAAATACTTAAGCAAATACTTCAAAGCAAAATACATAAACCTTTTGGATTTTGTTGCATACTTGGGAACCATACAACTGTTTTCCATTGTTCATTTGTAAACTGCCTTTCCAGGCTCTCTTCCCAATGTATTCTATCTTCCTCTTACTGATTCTCATAGTTGTCATGCGATATTTTATATGCCCTTCTTAAACAGCAGCTTCTGTTCTAGACTCAATGGTCTTTCACTTACCTCTTTCTCTTTGCCTGTACTCTATCAGTCCCTAGTAAGGAATGTAATCTTTAACCTGAAGTCCAAACTTCTACTTGACCTCATCTCATTATAGTACTTTTCCCTCAGTTCTTGTGCTAACTTTCTCAAGTAAATTCCAGCCCCCTCTTTGCCTATTTCCTGTATCCCTACTTGCAGTTATCCCTATTGGTGAAATCTCATTTCTCTGCTTCCTTAGCTATTAGAATATTTTCTGAATGTAATATTCAGTATGGTTGTTATTCCCATGAGGACCCGCATCCAAAATCTTACTGTCTCCTAATTTCCCCATTTTCATTACCGTCTCTTCTTACTTTGATTTATAACCTTCTGCTTGTGTCATGTTGTGTTAACTGCACAGCTCTAAAGTATACTTCAAATCAGGCAGTCCTAATTCACCTTGTTCTACATGGAGAATTAACTTATCTCACTTAACTCTTGCCCTCTTCCACTCCTAAGTAAATTGCTTCAACTGTTTATTAATTAGCATCCACAGCTTCTCCTCTGATTTATAAAAATTTGCCTGACTTGTCTATGGAACTAAAGAGGCTAAAAACATTTCACTGCTTGTATCTTGCTATCCATAACCATAATCAAGAGCTTCCAGTTTTTCAGTTTTTGTATTACCTTTTGTTTAGTCTCTTCCCACATATCATTTGCTGACATAACGGAATTCATTTTTCATCCGTGCACCTAAGTACTGCATCTTATCATGTCCCCATAAATTTTTTTTTCTGAACCAATTCATGTGTGGGTGCATAGTTTAGTGTTATAGCCTTTGTATTATCTTCATTAATTTCATTTCCTGAAAAGACTTGAAACTGTCTCAGAATGTTCCACAACACCAGAAGAAATAATTTTCTGGATTTATCAAGTACAAACAAAATATCTGCAAACTGCGTATTGGGTATTAACACTTGATAGTCACAACTTAAAAGTGAAATGGGTCTATATGAAGCTGGGGTTGAAGGGTCTTTACCCTCCTTGAGTGGTACAGCCAACAGTTTTCTCCCAAGATTATGATACTCTTCCCCCTATATTTAAAGTATTGTTAAAGCCTTCCAGAACATTATCACTTTATTCCCTCACAACTTCCACCAGAATACTGTATTTTCCTGGAGACTTCCCTGTTGATTATACATCACTGTTTTTATTTCATCTTTACCTGCCTTAGCCATTAGTTGTTGAGCCTTCCTCTGGCTCTGACCGTGGGATAATTAATTGAGTCTTCCATGATTATTTCCGTTTGTACCTCTTCTTTGTTTCCACATTTCCCTACTTTATACACATTTTTATAACATTTCTCTAATATCTCCATAAGATTTCTGCTTATTTTTCTTGTCATAGGCTTCCCAATTTGGTGACAACACTTTCTACTTTCTAGTAGCACTGAAAGTCTTTTTGTCGGGAATTATCATAAGAGTTGCTCAACAGCAACTTTTATAAATTCATGCATATTATTTATATACACAGTTATTTTCCCTTTAGCACTTTGCAGTTTTCTCCTTCTGAGTTATTGTCCTTATTCTGTAATAATTCAACCTTTGTCAATTCCTCTTAAGTAAGTCTTATTACTTCTTTTGTGTTTTTCTGTCTTATTTCTACCACATTTTTAAACTCCATTTTCTTTTTATCCCCCACTAGTTATTAATTCTGAAGAAGTTGCAGTCTTCCATAACAACACTCAAATCATTTTCACTAGCCAATCCTTAAATTCTTCTTGTTTTAGCAGGTAAGTAGGAAAGTGCTGATCTCATTTTTTGCTTCCATTACCCTGCATCGCTTTCTTAGTTTTTACTGGTGTATGATCAGAAATTGTTTTGGAATGTCTGTCGAAGATTTCTATAAAATACACATTTTCTTGTGATATGTAATTTCTCTCCAGTCTAACCCAGTTATTGTACCTTGGAGAATTAATACATAAATTCTGTCTTGAGTTACTAATACTGAATTCACATCTTCCATACCTGTATTCTCATATATGATGTCCTTCCATATCAGTGTTGCAGTATTCCTTATGTAAGGGATCTCCTGCGAAGGATAGCCAGTGTCTGGCTAGTATACTAAAGCCTTTAGTATTTACAGGTGCCATACCTCACATGTATGCTTCCCGTGCAAGATGTAGGGTATAAAGGTGATGTACAGGTGCACACACTTCAGAAATTCTTTGCTGCCGGTCCATTGTCATCATTGCAAAGTCAGTCCGAAAGCCTTTTTCTGTACTGCTTACTGAGCCATTTTTCAGGTAATTGCCCATTGGAGTTTCTCCTTATCTTCTTTTTATTTAGTATTGATTGGTTTTGTGTCATCCAAAAAGGGAACATACCAGTGTGAGAGAGAGAGATTCCCCATAAAGATTATCATGACCAGTGCCTGTTTTGTTTGAGTGCTTCTTATGACTATAAGCAGTTTTCTGTCTACCAAGTTTTTGTCCCTAAGATCCTATATAGTCATCTCTCATTCCTGTGTATTTACCATATAAACCAATGCCTTAAGTTTTAGTTAATTTAATTTTATCCACATACCAAGAAAAACTACTTCCACTAACATTATCACAACATACCCTTTTACTCAACTAGTCCCATATCACTACCAAACCTTCTTTATTCACCACTATGCACACAGATTACAGCCATCACACTACCAGTCCCAAACAACTATAAAGAACTTTAAGACCCTAAACAAACTACTCAAACTCTATTTTTACCTCGGAACCCAACTCATTAGCTGTGGTGATATACACCCAAACTAGGGCCACAAAATCTAGGAGCCCCAACCCTCAACCTGAATGATAGCTTACTCCACCAAGACAAATCCACGCTCCTCATTTTAAATTTAAATGTCAGATATATACTAAACAAAGTCCATGACCTTCATGCACTACTCCTTTTATCAACCTGAGATAGTCATACTAACAGAGACTTGGCTTAAACCAGGCAACCACAACAATGAAATCACTCCACCAGGTTACAGTATAATTCACAGTGATAGAATAGGTAAGAAGGGGGGGGGGTTGCTATATCTAGAGTGGATTGGTGTTTGGTTCTAGTGTATAAATCTCACCTCATCCTTGAGAAAGTAGACATAACCCCAGACCTCGATAAAGTTGAACTCACTCTAACAAAACTAAAACTTAATGATAGTAAACACATCAACATCATAGGATGCTACATCCCTCCAGGCAACAATATCCGCATTACAGAAAAACTCCTAGAATGGATATCTAACTCCCTCCCCAGGTAAGCATAGTATTGTATTAGGAGACCTTAATACTGACTGGCAAAACTGTTCCAGTCATAACCCACTCTCCCATATTAACCTACATGGCCTAACCCAACTCCCCCACAAGAACAAGAGAACCAAACACCAATCCACTCTAGATTGGATACTTGTATCCCACCCATCACTGATATCCCTAGCAGGGTGTCTACCAGACACCCTGAGTGACCACCAAGCCACATTCTTACTCAGATCAAAATCACCCCAACTGACCCAGATATCTACGCGCCTAATTAGAAACAAAAAACACTTTAACCGCTCCAGCTTCATAAACGACCTAACAACGTGCAACTGGACTCCCCTAAAAAACCTACCTCTTCATGAAGCTGTACTGTATTTCAATACTACCTTCTTAAACACCCTTAACCATCATGCCCCCTCCGGAACAACAAGAATTAAAACTAAATATGCCCCCTGGTTAACCCCAGACACGAAATCCCTCCTCAGAAAAAAGAAACAAGGCCTTGACCAACCACCTCAACAGTAAATCCCAATTGAACAAACAAATATACGTTGAACTATGTAACAAAGCCAAAAAACTCACCAAAACAGACAAAACAACTTACTACCAAAAGTTACAGGATAAGCACAGGAACAACCCACAAACATTTTGGGTAGCAATTAACTCTATTCTACAACCAGGTAAAACAACTACCCCAACCCCAAAAATAGATAACCAAGAAGACATCCCCGCTCAATTTAATAAATACTTCACAGAAACTATCCGGACACTTGCAAACAACCATCCCTATGACAACATCCCCACCTCTGCAAACCCACCCCAACTAACAATTGCCCCAAGTTCAGCTTCCACCCAGAACCAACCAAATCCATTGAAAAGCTACTTTGCAAGCTCAAACCAACATCTCTAGCCGCAGATAAATTACGTGCTGAATACCTCCATCTGGCTGCAGAAGCCATATCATATCCTGTCTCCATCCTAATTAACAGGTCCTTCTCCGAGTGTATAGTACCCAAGCAATGGAAAATATCACATATCATCCCTCTGCATAAAGGGGGAACCTCTCTGGAACTCAATAACTACTGCCCAATAGCCATACTACCCCCTTTATGTAAAATTTTAGAGAGGGTAATACACAAGCAACTAATGAAATATCTCCTAGAAAATAATCTAATAGCAACACAACAACATGGCTGTAGACCCTTCACCACGACCGCACTAACAGAATTCACCAATGATGTTCATCGTGTTTCACTGTTGCAGTCATGACTGTAGGGTTCTCCCCTGCCGGCAGGCAGTCCTCGGTCGGCCAGAATCCCAAAGTCTGGGTCCGGCATCGGCTGTTCAGCCATGCCCCCTGACGTCAGAGCGCCAGGAGTACAAAGCTGACAGCCGACGCCATGTTCTCCAGTCTTTCTTGCCGTGCAGTGATAGCAGTTCGCGAGTGCCGGTCGGCTGACTCCTGACAATTTTTCATAAACGTACTTCAGTCCGAAGACTTTCTTCTCCTACTCAAAAGCTAAGTACCCCGTTGGGGAAACTTTTTTTCTTGCTCCAGTCCGATGTCAGAAAAAGTTAATAATTGTATTTCATGTGGGAAGCAAATACCTCATAAGGATTTTCATTCTTACTGTATTCCTTACTTAGGCCCTGACCACAACGTAGCTAGTTGTCGGTTTTGTGCTAGATTCAATCAACGTACGATTAAACAAAGGTACGATTTTGCATTTCATTACTTCGGAAGGTGTTTTAATTATAAAATGTCATCGGATACGGTTCCGGCTACCGGAGTTCACAAACAACACAAGGATAAAGACAGGCCTCCGAGGTCCAAATCAGACGATGTTGTACAAGCAGAGCCAGCTTCAGGTTCGGCCGTCGTCAGTGAGGAGCTTTTGCAGCCCCTGTCGTCGGCCATTTCGGAACCGATGGCCGAAACGGACTCCCACGAGGAGCCAACTAGGCCTTTGAATATTTCTGTTGCAGGACCTTCGGACAATGCTCCTTCAGATGGGTCCGGAGCCGCTGTGCAGATACCAGCTTCCGAAGGGGTTTTCAGGTCTACTCAGCTTCTAATAAAGGTAAAGCCAAAGACAAAGACAAAGACTCCTTCCAAATCAAAGACTGCAGCCCAGGCCTCTTCTGATCTGGCACCCAAGTCTCAGAAACAGTTACTTAAGATGGCGGAGGACTTACTGACTATGATTAGGGGTTCACATCCCCCTCCAGATAAAAGGCCAAGGCAGGAAGTTTATTATGACATCCTCTGATCAGGCTTCTGTTTCTTCAGTTTCTTCTTCTGACCAGGAATATTCTTTCCCTCCTTATGAGGATTCTGATGCTGAGGAATCCATTCCTTCAGCTTCTCCCCCTGAGGATTTCTCTTTTGGAGAAACTTTGCATGAAATGACGGAACATTTTCACTGGGAAGGACAGGAGTACTCGGAATCTAAGAAAAGACTAAGGGATTTTCTTCTTCTTCCCCAACATAGCCCCTTGGCTATTCCTCCTATTTTGGATATTGTGGATGATGCTTTTTCGGAGGCTAACTTAACTCGTGACTCTTTTCCTCCAGCTCCTGTTAAGCCAGACAGATATTATAGGGTTCCGGATTCCCGCCAGTTTTTATACAAGAATTCTACTGCTGACCCTGAAGCCATTTCTCAGTGTCCTAAGGGGGTTAAGGCTGCTTCTGCTAAAAACCCCATTCCCACTGAGAAGGATTCCAGATCTTTAGAAAGATGGGGCAAAAAGTGTACACTTCTGCTACTTTATCTATTAGGGCTTTAAACTGTCAGTTTCATATGCTGAAATACCAGCAATTTCTCCTGTCTGTTTTAAAACAAAAGCTGACTTCCATTTCTGCCTGTGCAGATGATAAGGAATTACATGACTTAATGCATGCTACTGAACAAGTTGGAAAGCATGGTTTACACTGTGGATTTGATGCCTTGGAGGCTTCTTGTAGGGCTGCTGCCTCTGGCACAGTCATTAGAAGGCATGCATGGTTAAAGGAACAAAATTTGCCAGATCAAGTAAAAGCTGAATTATTGGATGCTCCTGTTCAGCATAATGTTTTGTTTGGATGTAAAGCTGAAGAGGTGATTAAGAAGATGGAGGACAAGGCAAAATCCATGCAAACAGTTAAAGATTTCTTACAAGTACAGCCACCCAGATTTAGTAGGAATTGGCCTACAAAAAATTGGTCCTTTCCCAATTCAGACAGGCCTCAGAGGGGTAGATACAGACACTCCCGAGGAAGGCCTCAAACGCAAGTCTCTTATAGACCAAGACAGTGGACTGCCTCCACCCCTAGGGGAGGAGAGGACAGGTCGCAAGCTCATAGAAAACAGACTCAATGACTCCCTCTGTTGGGCTGCAGGAACTTCTTGCCTGGAAGCCCCTCTCGGAGGAAAACTTTCTCTTTTTCACCTAAGTTGGACTCGTATAACCCAAGACAAGTGGGTTCTGGATGTGGTTTCAAGAGGTTACAAATTCCATTTTCATACCCTACCAAGACCAAGCGGATGGCCAGACCTTCCAAAACATCAATGGTTAGAGGCCTTAAACCAGGTGGAAGCTCTCTTGGCTATGAAAGCCATAGAACTAGTTCCACTGTCTGAGATGGGACAAGGTTTTTACTCAAGGCTCTTTCTAGTCCCCAGGAAGCAAAATTCATGGAGACCCATTCTGGATCTGTCAGTCCTGAACACTTTTCTCGAGATACCAAAATTCAAAATGCTTACTCTACAGCAGCTACTTCCAATTCTGACCAAAAATGCATGGATGGTAACTTTGGATTTAAAGGAGGCATATTTACAAATTCCCATCAGGCAGGAATGCAGAAAATACCTCCGGTTCAAGACCGGATCGAGGCACTATCAATTCTCTGCACTGCCCTTTGGATTGTCTACTGCGCCCAGGGTCTTCACCAAATGCATGGCTCCAGTAGTAGCTTATTGCAGACTCAAGGGAATTCAGATTTACCCTTATCTGGACGACTGTCTTATTCAGGCAGACAGCAAGGATGTCTTACTCCAGCATCTAGAGTTTGTTCAGAATCTTCTCAAGTTCCTGGGATTCACTGTAAACATAAAAAAGTCAAATTTGACACCCTCACAACAGATAATTTTTCTGGGTGCTTCTCTAAACACAACAACCCAGATGGCATTTCTGACACACGAAAAACAACTACAGCTGGCTTCAACTTTCAAAACCTTGGCAACACTAACTCAGCTATCTGCAAGGAGATTCCTGCAGGCTTTGGGTTACATGGCCTCCTAAATCCTTCTCGTACCATGTGCCAGACTACATATGAGGAAAATACAGTGGTACCTAAAAAGTGTATGGTCTCAGCATTGCCACAGTTTAGACATACAGATCCCCGTCCTGCCTTGTCTTCAAAAGGAATTCCTTTGGTGGTCCAAGGCATGTACTCTAAACAAAGGAAAACCCTTCTGTCTGCCTCCTGCCACTCAGATACTAACCACGGATGCCTCAGATTATGCATGGGGAGCCCATTTTCAGGGCAACTGTCTGCAGGGCCTTTGGACAAAGGATCAGAAGCACCTGCATATCAATTTAAAGGAAATGTTAGCCATTCAGAAAGCTCTGTTGGCCTTCAGGAATCTTCTACAACCCGGACAACTACTGATACGGACAGACAACACCACAGTTATGTGGTACATAAGCAAGCAAGGGGGATCTCATTCCTATACCCTTTGCAGACTAGCCATGAATCTTTGGAACACAGCTCTAGCTTGCAAACTGGACCTTCAAGCTCAGTTTCTACCAGGGAAGCAAAACTTCCTGGCAGACAGTCTGAGCAGAAACCTGTCGGACCCACATGAATGGATGCTGGACACCGAAATATTCAAGATGATTACAGCAGTCTGGGGATGTCCTCACATAGACCTCTTTGCATCCCATCTCAATCATCAACTACAGATTTTTTGCAACAGGACATTCCACGAACTAGCTTGGAAAGTGGATGCACTATCATTCAGTTGGAGAAACCTCTCGGGGTATGCCTTTCCGCCTCTTCCACGGGTATTATTAAAGATCAAACAGGACAAGCCCAAGATGATAATCTTGTGGCCCCAAATTGGCCTCGACAGTTTTGGTACCCAACGCTGAAAAACCTTTGTCTGGAGCCCCCTTGGGTTTTACCACAGACTCCGAACCTTCTGTCCCAACACCAGGGTCAGGTTCTGCACTCCCATGTCCAAACTCTCAGCCTGGCGGCCTGGTTAATCCAGGGTCTTTGATTCATTCTCTCCTACCCAAGCAGGTTATGGATGTCATTTTAGAAGCCAGACGTCCTAGCACTAGAAAATCTTATGCAGGGAAATGGAAAAGATTTTGTTCCTGGATGCAGGCTCAGGATTCTGATCCTCTTATTCCTAACATTCCTCTGATTTTACTTTACCTGACAGACCTCTTACATAAGGGTCTCTCTTTCTCTTCCATAAATATACATGCCTCTGCTATTTCTGCTCATTATAATACAGACTCTCCAGTCTTTTCCCACCAGCTCATGAGACAGTTTCTCAGAGGAGCTAAGAACTTAAGGCCCCCTAGATATCCTCCCATTCCCGCTTGGGATCTCAGCTATGTTTTGGAAAAACTCACCTTACCTCCTTTTGAGCCTGCTGCCAAATCTGACATCAAGTTTTTATCTTGGAAGACAGCTATCCTTTTAGCTCTGACCTCTGCCAGGAGAGTTTCGGACTTGCAAGCTCTCATGGCTGTGGAACCTTATATTATTTTTCATCAAGACAGGGTGTCTTTAAGGACTAATCCTACTTTCATGCCTAAGGTGATTTCCAAAGTGGCTTTAAATCAAACTATTCACTTGCCAACTTTTTTCCCCACTCATTAAAATAAGGGGGAAAGGATCTTGCATTCCTTGGATGTACACAGACAACTACGTTTTTACCTGGACAGAACCAAGGACATCAGGAAATCAGAGCAATTGTTTGTTTCTTATGCTTCAAGTTCCCAAGGTAAAGCTATTTCAAAACAGACCATTTCCAAATGGATTGCTCATGGAATCAGATTTTGCTACTCACACCATGGAAAGCAAATCCCAGGGACTATAAGGACTCACTCTACCAGAGCTGCTGCCACTTTATCTGCCTTCCTCAGAGGAGTTCCTACCACGGACATTTTGGAAGCTGCAACTTGGAGTTCAGTGCATACTTTTTCTAAGCACTACAATCTACCTCTTTACTCTAAGTCTAGGGCAGACTTTGCTTCTGCAGTCTTGCAGGGCCTTTTAGCTGCACCCTCTACTTTATGACCACCTCCCTTTTATTCTGCTTTGGGATTCAACCCTATAGTCATGACTGCAACAGTGAAACACGATGAACATAGTACAGTTGTGTACACTTACCATAAATGTAGATGTTTGAGTGCCTTCACTGTTGCAGTCTGGGTTTCCCTCCCTCCTGTCCCCTCTTATTTTTTCTTTTGTGTGGTTCCTTTTTCCACCCTTCTTCTGAGGTGTATTTGCAAAGGGTATGGGATCTTATTCATTTTGGAACTCCTGACATCTGGGGCAAGAAAAACTGGTGAACATGGCGTTGGCTGTCAGCTTTGTACTCCTGGCGCTCTGACGTCAGGGGGCATGGCTGAACAGCCGACGCCAGACCCAGACTTTGGGATTCTGGCCGACCGAGGACTGCCTGCCGGCAGGGGAGAACCCTACAGTCATGACTGCAACAGTGAAGACACTCGAACATCTACATTTATGGTAAGTGTACACAACTGTACTTTGTCAATACTCACAGAAACGGCAGACTCCTTGTATCTGCCACATTCCTTGACTTGTCCAAAATATTTGATATGGTTAAGTACAATAAACTCCTCCTTTCACTAGCAACTCTAAACCTTACCACCCCTGCCATCTCCTGGTTCAAAAACTATTTAGAGGGAAAGAAACAAGCTGTTATGTGGCAAAACCAACTCTCCCTCTCCCTACCAGTCTCCCTAGGAGTACCCCAAGGCTCCATGCTGGGGCCACTTCTTTTACCCTCTTCACCAATCAGCTCCCAAACAGTATTCCTAAAGCCTCAGTAGTGCAATATGCAGATGATACCACCATAATATGCGCAGCCAAATCAATTGACATCCTTTACTCCCTAACACAAGAATGCTTTTCCCTAGCAGAAACTTGGATTACTAACCAAAGGCTCATTCTGAACGCTAATACTCTTTAGCTCCCACAGAGCCACACCTCCCACTGATTCTTTCTTCTTCATCTCCTCCTTTAGCAAGACCACAATCATCCTCACAAATCATACCAAACTCGTAGGGGTTGAAATAATCACCTTAGATTTGACCTACATATTTCTATTACCATAAAAAAAGTACATAAAAAACTTGGCCTACTGTATCGCAATAAAAAATTCCTCATTGACCACTACAAAACTACAACAGTGAGGACTCACCTACTATCCACCCTATTTTATGCCTCCCCCGTGCTTACAAATCTCTGCAAATCTGACCAAAACAAACTCGATAGTTGTTATAATAAGTTAACCAAATTTGCTACAACCTCTCCCATCAGAACACATCACTGTGAATGCCTAAAAAAACTCACTTGGCTAGAACTACCACTACTACTTCATCTCAATCAACTATCACTAGCCCACAAAATAATACATAACTCTGATAACACCCCAGCCCTACAAAATCTTTTGCAACCATATACAACCGCCAGGCCCTTGAGGTCTAGCACACAAAACCTCCTCAAAGTAACGAAATATAACAATGAAGCTGGTAAGTCTGTCTACAGCCACTGTATAGCAAAAACCTGGAACTCCCTTCCTGCCCACATAACTGACAATAAATCCCCATCACAGTTCAAGAAACTTGTTAAAACTCACTTTTTGAATAATCGACTGTGCTCCTGTATCCCCCGTGGCTAATGTCTCATTAGAACACTTCACCTAACTTAAGTAACTCTGCTAAGCCAACCAATCATAATACTGTACCCACTTAGCACTGTTAATCTGGGTCTATATCATTTATTCGAAATTCCAAAATATCGAACACCATAAGTTCAAACTTGGAATTTCGAATTATGATAGCATCGAACACTCAGAATAGCAAATTTTTCCCAGGGAAAAAATTCGCTGTTCCGAGAAACATACAACACAAGCACACCAAAATAAATAAACCACACACATACAGTTAACAAAACCCAACCCTACACTAAACCATACATACATTACTAACTATCCACTTATCTTAATCCGCACCCAAACCCTAAGGTCCATAACTATCGCACACATACCCTACGAAACTATACACAAACTAAATACACACACGTACATTTAACAATATCCATCTCTACACTACACCATACATACATTACTAACTGTCCACTTACCTTAACCCACACCCTAACCCTAAGGTCCATAACTCGCACCACAGTGGAGGAAATAGTGAAGCCAAGGAACGGCCCACCAAAATCTTGCCCTAGGTGAGATTTCGATGTTCCAGGGCTTTGCTATTTTCATCCTTCGATGTAGTGGGTTTGATATTGTAACATTCAAAGTTTTACATCTTCGAAGTTATAATATAGACCCATTAATCTACTGCTCATCCCATCTCTCTAGGAGTTGGAGAAAACTACTCCGACGGTGTTGTGCTTTCCATAAGCAACTAAAACCAGGAGAAGACATATTGTAAATCAATTTGTTATCCTTCTCAACTAAAACCAGACGAAGACATAGAGTAAATCAGTTTGTTATCCTTCTCAGCTATAGCGAGCATCATCTGCTCTCTTGGAACCTTATTCTACATCTCTCTGCTTTTACTCTGATAGTAAATCTATCACAGGAATCCTAAACTTAGGAATATCTTCTAAAATTTAATTTTATATTGTAGAGAACGAATGTGTCCTATCTGTTAGTTAATATGTATGTCAAAGTCTCTTCTGTGGATATCATATGTCAAAAGTCTGTCCTTAAAACTATGTTTTGTAAAAGAATTGTTCTCTTGGAGCTTTTCTCTCTGGGCCTCCACTGAAAATGGACTTGTAATCCAGTTGGACTCTCCCGGTCAGCAAATGTAAAATAAATAAATAAATTAAGTTGTTGCCTGAAGGTGCTATGGTGGAGTCTTCCCATCCTGAGGGTCACACGGCCAAGAAAAAGGCGAAAAACTCAGGTCTGATACAGCTACTGTCCATCCTCCCCTGCACAACTATGTTGAGGCTAGTGAAAGCCTGGAGGCTCACCCAGTCGCTGCTTCGGGCTCCTCTGCTGTGACCCCGTCGGAAGACAGCATGAATCCGAATTCTCTCAAGTCCTTGGACACTTTGCAGATGTCTGCTTCAGACATTGAGGGGGAACCTCAGCTGTATCCGAAGGAACGGGGATTCCACAGATCTTAATGAATTAGGAGATTCAGACTACGCTTATTGAGTTCTGCCAAAGGTCAGAATATCCAAGGGTGGTTTGTGCGGACGTCCCACAGAAAAAGAAACTGAAAACCAAGCATATTTCCCCTGCTGTTAAGAATTCCCAAAGTGAATGGCAGGATTTTAGTCAGGGGTTATTTAATGCTTTAATGGCTTTAAAGCCTCTTCGAGGGGTGTCTGTATCTACCCCTCCCGGGTTTTCTACTCCTGTTAAAGGACCTAGGTAGTTGAATTCTTTTGATGAGGATCAGGATTCAGGGGGAAGAGTCTTTAGCCTACTCTTCTCAGATTCCTTTTTCCTTGGACTGTGGTTTATAGGAAGAAGATTTTATTAGTCCAGATTCCCAGATTTCCCATTAAAGGAACTCTCCTTTGGAGGCACTATTTTCCATATGATAATATTATTCTTTAAGTGGGATTACTCTCAAGTTTCTGAGGTACAGAAGAGAATTATGAGCCTTCTGCTGTTCCTCCAGTTTTGTCTGCCCTCCTGGATACCTTTTTAGCCCCTGATTCTCAGTCTCCAGTCCCCAAGAAACCTGACAGGTTTTACAAGGTGTCTGATGAATGTAGATTTTTGTGTAAATGCCCTTCTGCTGATCCTTCTGTAGTATGTCTGTTCAAACAAGCCCTCTAAGCTCTTGCCCTCTTCCAAGTTACTTTCTTCTGATAAGGATAGTAGGACCATGGAGAGGCAGGGCGAGAAGGTATATACTGCTGCCGTCCTATCCTGTAGGACCATTAACTACCAGATTTATATGACTAGTATGTTCTTTCTCTGGTTTCTCAGGTTATTTCTGATATTCCTGAATCTGAGGGGGAAGTCCTTTTCCCTTTCCATGTTGGGTTCCCCTTCTGAAGTTGTGCACTATGCTATTAATTGCAGTTATGTTGCAACTGATGCTACCTCCATGCCTGTTACATTTGGTTCTGTTATGAGGCATTAGTCATGGCTTCATTTTCAGACCCTCCATAATGACATTAAGGCCAAATTGTTGGATGCTCATTTGGACAATAAAAATCTTTTTGGTTCTGCTGCTGAACTTTACAAGAGTTGAAACATATTTTTGTTTCTCCTATGCCTACGTTGCAGAGGAGTAGAGAAAAACAAGTACCAAGTTGGTAAGTCAATCAGTTTCAATAAATATTCCAAAATTATCGACCAAATGCCGCAAGCTAAAAAAGAGGAAAAAAGTTTTGGAATAAGTTTCACAGGAATTGCCTTCCAAATCTGTTTTTGTTTGTAGGTAGTCTCAGCCTCCCCTAAAGGGAAAAATGGTTATAGAAGTGTGCCTCCTGCTAAATCCACTCAAACTCCTACCTCCCAGAAACCTTCTTTTCAGGACAAGCCGGGTTCTATTTGACAGTTTGCTTCCTGTTTCCCTTGGTCTGCTTCCTTTATCCATTTATCTTTCCCTGTCCCTTTTAAATAGATCGAGAATCACAACAGACTCTTGGGTTCTGTCTTTTATCCACCTGGATTATTTCAAGGTTTTGAAATTCGTTCCTCCCTTTTTGGGCATCCCTCAACCTCCTCAGGAACAGCCTTCTTTTTCCCCAGAGGTATTGTATTCTCTTTTGGCCCAGGGCAACATTCAGATTGTACCCCCAGCCCAGGTGGAGAAGGGGTTTTATTCCAGAATGTTTCTGGTTCCCAGGAAGGAGGGGCACCTGGAGACCAATTCTGGATCTATCTCAGCTCAACAACTTTCTCAAAATTCCTTCTTTTCAGGTGTTCTCTCTTCAGACCTTATTTCCTCCTCTTCTTCCCCAGGGTTTTTTGGTCTCTCTGGACCTCAAGGATGTCTGCCTCCATATCTCCATCCTTCCCCTTTTTAGGAAATTTTTACATTTTTATGTTTCTTCCTTGCATGTTCAGTTCTCTGCTTTGCCCTTTGGCCTCTCTACTGCCCCAAGGGTATTCACTAAATGCATAACTCCTGCCATTGCTTTTTGTAGAATGAGAGGAGTTCAGATCTTTCCTTATCTGGATGATCTGCTCTTTCAAGCTTCCTCTCCCAAGGCTCTGCTTCAGTATCTCCAGTTTACTATTTCCATGTTGCAATATCTGAGGTTCGCCATAAACTTTCTAAAATCAGCTCTGACTCCTCCTTAGGATTATATTTCTTAGTTGCAGGATCCAGACCATTCCCATGGTTGCATGTCTGCCTGCCATCAGGGCTCTGTCTCTTATTGCCTTTTTCCAGTCCCTTCTTCCTCTGGAGAATCGTGTACCAGGAGTTTTTTAGGGTTCTCTGGTTCCTGGCTTCTACCATTCCCATACTTTCTCTGACCAGGCTCCATACAAGAAAGCTTCAGTGGTACCACAAGTCAGTTTGACTTCACCATTGTCACCCCCTGGACTTCATAGTTCCCTTCCTTCCTTGTCTCAAGCTCGAGCTTCAGCTGTTGATTCATCAACTTTCTCTCAACCCAGGGCTTCTTTTCCCATCTCCAGTCCCGCCTTAGACATGGAGTGGGAAGCTTCCTTCGGCCCTCTCAAAGTTCAGGGTCCTCTTTATAAGAGGTCAGACCACATCAGCATAAAGAAGATGATGTTTCTGCTTCTAGCTCTTCAAGCTTTTCATACCCTCTTTAATCCTGGGCCCCTCAAAGGTTTCACAGACAATACCATAGTGATGTGGTATGTCATCAAGCAAGGGGTACAAGGTCCTACCTTCTTTGCAGACTTGCTCATCAGGTCTGGGATCTAGCTGTCCAGTATCAAGTAATACGTCAGGCTGTCTGCATTCCATCAGAGCACAGTCTTGTGGCAGACTCTCTGAGCAAGTCCAGCACACAAGCTCATGGATGGATGCTTCACAGGGATGTATTCCTAGACACTGACCATTGGTGGGATACTCCTCAGGTGGATCTTTTTGCCTCCCCTCTAAACCGACAGTTTCTTTTATTCTGTTCTAGAGTCCCAAGTCCTCTGACTTGGGAAGCGGATGCCCTGCCTTTTCCTGGAGTGGGATGTTTCTGTATGCCTTCCCTTCCCTTCCCTCCCCCTTCCTGTGCTTCCAAGAGTCTTGCAAAAGATCAGGCAAGGCTCTCCCAAAATCTTGTTGGTGACTCTCTTATGGCCCAGGCAACATTGTTTCTCCCTTCTTTCTCACTCACCCAGGGTCAATCACAATAAAGTACCTCACTGGGTGGGCATTCTGACACAAAACAAGGGGTGTCTTATCCATCCTCACTTCTCCACCCATCAGCTGATGCTGTGGGTAGTAGGGCTTTGATACCTTTCAGATACTTTTTTGTGAGGATGTGGTTTGGGTACTGCAGGAGGTCAGGAAGTCCACTACCAGGAAATAATAATTGTCCAAATGGAAGAGATTTTCTGTCTGGTGCCTCTCTACCCACCTGAATCCCTCTATCTCTGGATGTTCCTCTGGTTTTCTCGTATTTATGTGATCTGCTCCATGCTGGGTTGGCATCTTCTTCAGTTAAAGTTCACCTATCAGTAATTTATACTTGTCTGCCCATTAATTCTCCTCTGACCTCTATATTTGAGATCAAGCAGTTTCTTAAAGGGCGTCCTTCATGTCAGACCTCCCAGGAAGCCTGTTCTGCCTTCTTGGGAGCTCAAGTTTTGTTCTTGAAAAATTGCCTTAGGTTGCTTTTGAGCCTACTGCTTCAGCTCCTTATGACATTGTTACTTGGAAGATGGTTTTGGCTCTCACTTCGGCCAAGAGGGTTTCAAAACTTCAGGCTCTCAATGCTGTTCCTCCTTTCCTAATTTTCCATAGGGACAGGGTGTCTCTTCATACTAATCCTCCTTTTGTGCCCAAGGTAGTCAGTGAGTCATCCCTTAATCAGTCTATTCATTTGCTTCCTTTTTTCCTTCTCCACAGTCTTGACATTGAGAAGGCTCTTCACACCATGGGGATGATAAGACAGCTCCTATATTATTTGTACAAAATTAAAGTTATTCACAAATCAGAGCAGCTTTCTGTTTCTTTTCATCCCAAGTATTTGGTTCTAGCTGTTTCTAAGCAGACCATGTCTTCCTGGATTTCTAAAGCCATTTATTTTTGTTATTCTTTTCATGGCAGATGTCTTTCCTCTTCAATAAAGGGCTCACTCTACCAGAGCTGTGGTGATTTCCCTGTTCTTCACCAGTGGAAATTGCATCAGTTATGCGTGTTTACAAGTACACGCAACAATCCTCATCACGGGGGGAGATGCTCCTCTTCATTCTTGCCTCCTCCATGCCTGGCTTCTCCAGTGGCTTGGCCAATAATTGAATCATTGTTACCTTTGTGTCGGTAAGGGCTGCATCTCTGCTTTTCATGGAGCCAGGGTTGACATAACGTGATGCCCAAATATGATGTTTACGAATGTTTGTTAAGTCTGGCATTTTGCTGGCTCCATAGTGAACTGTAAAGAAGCAGCATAACAGCACTGATGAGATGTTGTCCAACAGAGAATTGCTGTGATATAGAATGCTCATAAAGCTGAATTGTTTGGTGAATTACTCACATAATGTGTGACTCCATGACTATACATTATGCTGTTTGATATGTTAACCATTAGAATACTGGGTGGTTTGAGTCCTTTTTTCTTTTGTTTGATATCCTCTGATTGATATGCGGGCAGTCATTGGCATTCATAAACCTGGAGGAGACTTAAGTAAATACATACAGACAAAGCAAGTAGTATGCCATTTGTAAACACTATTTTGTTGCATAACTGTTCATATGTGTAAGTTGATGAATTGTGTAACATCCATTCTTAGCATATGTTGCATGCCCCCCCACTACTGTTGTTGAACACATCCTTAGTATTGGTCGCATTCCACCCACAGTAGTAGTGGGACACATCAAGGCACACTTTGATAGTACATGATGGTTCACAGATGTGATATATGCACTCATTAACATACAGGCAATGACAGCATTGAAAATGTTAAGTGGACTATTGTTAACTTTAACAGTATTACAAAATAAGGGTGGTTTTGCAAAGGCCACCAATGGGGGCTATGCCCCCACACAACCACTTCTGTAAATACACTAACTTAGAAGACCACACAACCTTGAAGTAATGAGAAATGTTCTTAACCCCTCCCCCATTTCTGCGCTCTCACTAATTGTAATGGTTATAGTTTTAATGAACACAGAAGTCAATTAAATAGAATTGACATTTCCTCTTTTGGGTGCAGCTAGTAAGATCATACCCAGGGCACCCCTGCACATTGTACCAGCTGATTGAAATGTCTTTGAAGTGCTAGTGTTACAGGGTATCCGTTGTATTGATGTTTGTCAGTGGATGACTGTTGAGTCCCAAGTTGTTTGTGCCAGAAGACCACTTGTGTAGAGAAGAGTGTGAACAGCAGTTTTGACATTTGATTGTCTTGGGTAATAGGTGAGAAGATAATAGCTGGTATACTTAACAAATGGGTTATGCTTTTGATACTTACTGGGGTACATGTGACCAAGCTGAGAAAACAGAAGGAATTTGGCCAAAACTGTTGAAAAAAAGCATGCTCCTAATGTTGGGGGTCACAACTGCTGACTCCTCTTATCTTAAACCATTCTTCAGAATTTCCCTAGAGACTACTAGCAGTGTGTGTGTAGTAAAAGTAGTAAAATATGCTGAAATTAACATAAAAAAAGAAATGTTTTACTAGAATTTATTTACAGAAACACTAACTTTGTTTTTTCCTTGTTCTACCAGATATGTGACATTGGTGATGCTTCCAGAGGCAGCTTATCATCGTATGCCTATACACTTATGATGCTTTACTTCTTACAACAAAGAATTCCATCCATCATTCCTGTTCTTCAGGAAGTAAGGCAGAATTATTCCAAAATGTTAATAGAGTAGCATGCTTGTAATTTCCGGGTTTGTTGTATTAGAACAATAAGACGTTCAAATTAATTTCAGATATATGGTGATCGAAGAACGCCAGCTGGGCATGTCGACAACTGGAATGTATATTTTTTCTCTGACTTGGAAAAGTTGGTAAGTTTGATATGCTTTTTCATTATACTTTTAAATTTCTTAAAAGCTTAAGTACTGCTAAGTTCACATGAATTATAACATCATAGTATATAAGGAGTCAAATGTATTCAGCAGTACTGGACATTTATCTACAAATCTATTCGGCAATACTGGACATTTATATACTTGTAGTCATGGAGCTGCACTATTGTGCTTCCTATTCAAGAAAAAGACTACTTAAGTTCCTGTCTGATGTAAGAAAATGACTTAAAAAGGTTTTGTTAAGCTGTAATAGTATCATGCTAGAGCAATAACAGTGGACACCGCAGAACATCAGTGAGAGAGTAAAATGGATTTGCAAGCTGTAAAACACTGCCTCACTTTTGTGTTTGACAGCATGAAGAGTAATAATAGCTTTTAAAAGCTATTACAGGATGAAAAGTAGTCTTTATTTCTGGCCTCTGTCTGTGAGGCAACACTTAAGTGTGTTAGAGCTCTGAAATCCATGAAACACTTAAACTGCTACAGTTTATATCCTTGTTTTCTTTCTTGAAATCT